>NC_090319.1:267180433-267820566 GCF_040869045.1 Eurosta solidaginis | reverse complement strand
GGATTATGTTTTTATGACATGTCTATCAAATGAAAGGCACTAAAGAGTATTTTATGTGGGAGTGGGCCATAGTTCTATAGGTGGACGCCATTTAGGGATATCGCCATAAGGGTGGATCAGGGTTGACTCTATAATTGGTTGCACGATATGGGTATCAAATGAAAGGTGTTAATGCGTATTTTAAAAGGGTGTACTCTTTAGTTCCATAGGTGGACGCCGTTTCGAGATATCGCCATAACGGTGGACCAGGGGTGACCCTAGAATTTCTTTGTACGATATGGGTATCAAATTAAAGGTATTAATGAGGGTTTTAAAAGAGAGTGGTGGTAGTTGTATAGGTGCTCGCCATAAAGGTGGACCAGGGATGACTCTAGAATGCGTTTGTACAATATAGGTATAAAACGAAAGGTGCTAATGGGTATTTTAAAAGGAAGTTGGCCTTAGTTCTATAGGTGGAAGCCGTTTCGAAATATCGCCATAAAGGTGGACCAGGGGTGACTCTAGAATGTCTTTGTACGATATGGGTATACAATTAAAGGTATTAATGAGGGTTTTTAAAGGGAGTGGTGGTAGTTGTATAGGTGGTCGCCTTTTCGAGATATCGCCATAAAGGTGGACCAAGGGTGACTCTAGAATAAGTTTGTACAATATGGGTATCAAAAGAAAGGTGTTAATGAGTATTTTAAAAGGGAGTGGGCCTTAGCTCTATAGGTGGACGCCTTTTCGAGGTATCGCAACTTAGACTTTGTTTGTACGATATGGGTATCAAATGAAAGGTGTTAATGAGTATTTTAAAAGGGCGTGTTCTATAGGTGGAAGCCGTTTCGAAATATCGCCATAAAGGTGGGCCAGGGGTGACTCTAGAATGTCTTTGTACGATATGGGTATCAAATTAAAGGATTTAATGAGGGTTTTAAAAGAGAGCGGTGGTAGTTGTATAGGTGGTCGCCTTTTCGAGATATCGCCATAAAGGTGGACCAATGGTGACTCTAGAATACGTTTGTACAATATGGGTATTAAAAAAAAGGTGTTAATGAATATTTTAAAAGGGAGTAATCCTTAGTTCCATAGGTGGACGCCGTTTCGAGATATCGCCATAAAGGTGGACCAAGGGTGACCCTAGAATTTGTTTGTACGATATGGGTATCAAATTAAAGGTATTAATGGGGGTTTTAAAAGGGAGAGGTGGTAGTTGTATAGGTGGTCGCCTTTTCAGAGATATCGCCATAAAGGTGGACCAGGGGTGACTCTAGAGTGCGTTTGTACAATATAGGTATCAAACGAAAGGCGTTAATGGGTATTTTAAAAGGGAGTAAGCCTTAGTTCTATAGGTGGAAGCCGTTAGAAATATCGCCATAAAGGTGGACCAGGGGTGACTCTAGAATGTGTTTGTACGATATTGGTATCAAATTAAAGGTATTAATGAGAGGTTTAAAAGGGAGTGGTGGTAGCTGTATATGTGAAGGCGTTTTCCAGATATCGACCAAAATGTGGACCAGGGTGACCCAGAACATCATCTGTTTGATAGCGCTAATTTACTTATATATGTAATACCTGCCAAGATTTCAATGGTTTTTTATTTCGCACTGCAGAACTTTTTCATTTTCTTCTTCTTAATATGGTACGTGTCACAACCATTTTACAAAGTATTTTCTAAAGTTATATTTCGCGTCAATAAACCAATCCAATTACCATGTTTCATCCCTTTTTTCGTATTTGGTATAGAATTTTGGCATTTTTTTTCATTTTTCGTAATTTTCGATATCGAAAAAGTGGGCGTGGTCATAGTCGGATTTCGTTAATTTTTTATACCAAGATAAAGTGAGTTCAGATAAGTACGTGAACGAAGTTCAGTAAAGATATGTCGATTTTTGCTCAAGTTATCGTGTTAAGGGCCATGCGGAAGGACAGACGGACGACTGTGTATAAAAACTGGGCGTGGCTTCAACGGATTTCGCTCATTTTCACTGAAAACAGTTAGCGTCATAAAATCTATGCCCCTACCAAATTTCAAAAGTATTGGTAAATGTTTGTTCGACTTATGGCATTAAAAGTATCCTAGACAAATTAAATAAAAAAGGGCGGAGCCACGCCCATTTTGAAAATTTATTTCATCAAGATACCTCAAAATTTACTCAAGTTATCGTGTTAACGGACGGACGGACGGACGGACGGACATGACTCAACCACATTTTTTTTCGATCCTGATGATTTTCATATATGGAAGTCTATATCTATCTCGATTCCTTTATACCTGTACAACCAACCGTTATCCAATCAAACTTAATATACTCTGTGAGATCTGCTCAACTGAGTATAAAAAATATTTGCCACGTTTTACTTCCGAAGGGATTTCAGGCGATGCTCTCTTCTGTTTGGCGTCGTGCTTCTTTCTAATTTTTCCTAAAAATTAGCAAAATGGGCTGTTAGGATTATAGATAACGTTCTGGGCATGGAGAAATTGATGAATACGGTTATACCTATGATTTTAGCTACGGTTACGGACATAAGTATGTTCACGACCGTGCCATTATATAACAAAAAAGAAATTATCTGTTTTTATGTCAAGTTTCACGTCTACAAATATGTACTGGTATTTTCAATTATTCCACCTTTGATTGCATAAGTCCAGTTTTCTTATGTTAATAAACTAAACAGCCTGATAAACACAAGTCTTCTTCATATCATAAAGTTCAAATGAGGAAGAAACACGTTCAGTTAACTTTCGTTTTTTTTACCAATTTCTTTGCATACCAGTTCCTTATTTTAAGGCTTATTGTACCAGCTTGCCCTTTTGTGCCAGTCTCTTTTTATTGCAGCTCATTTCACAACTGCCACTTTTTATACCAGTCTCGTTTTGTACCAGTCTCAATTTTTACCAATCCTTTACCTGTTTTGTTCTTCTAGTCCTTTTTGTAACATTCTCCTTTTATACCAATTGATTATACCACTCTCATTTTATGTAAGTCTATTTTTATACCAGTCTCTTTGCTCTACTCACTAAACTACTAGTCTCTTTTTAAGTCTCTTTTTATACCAAATTTTTTTCATTACAGTCTCTTTTAAAACTAGTCTCTTTGACAATTGTCAGTTTTTATACCCCTTTCTTTTCATATCAGTCTTGTGTTATACAGGTTTATTTTTATACAAATCTCTTTTTATTCCATCCTCTTTTTATACCTGTCTCTTTTTGTACAGTCTATTTTTGCGCCGGCGTTTTTTATACCAGTATTTTTTAAATTAATATCTTCTTATACCAGACTTTTTTTTAAAAACCTTTTTATATCTCTGTTCATTCCAATCTCTTTTTAAACCAGTGTATTTTTACAACTGGTACTTTTGGTACCAACATCCTTGTATGCCAGTTTATTTTTATAAAAGTCTTTATATGGCAATTTCTTTTAAATCCGGTCTCTTTTTTTATAATTGATACTTTTTATACCATTTTTATACCTTATACCTGTTTCTTTTTATATACACTTCTTTTTATACCAGTCTCTTTTTGTGCTTGTCTTTTAGAGTTCCTTTTTATATCAGTTTTTTTATCCGTCTATTTTTATGTAATATCATTTAAATACCAGTGTATTTAGGCACCTATCGCTTCTTATATATTAGTATTTTTTATACCTGTTTATTTTAGTTCGAATTTCAATGATTTTGATACAAGTGTTTTTTTATAGCTGTTTATTTTAATGCCAATCGCTTTTTATACCAGTTTTTTTGTTCAAGTTTATTTTGATACATTTCGCTTATACCAATTATTTTGATTGCTGTAAATTTCTGTAGCAGTTTTTTTTAATACCAGTAAATTATTATCTATATTTTTTATAGTAGTTTATTTTTATACCAGTTTATATTTTTAGTAGTTTATTTTGATGCCAATTTATTTTGATATCACACTTATTATAGCAGTTTTTAATGCAGTTTATGTTGATGCCAGTTCATATTTATAAGATTATTTTTATACTAGTTGATAATAATAATAATAAACCCAAGGGATTAATACCCTCTAAAACCCGCCCCACCGACACGAGGAGCGTATCTTGCAAAAAAATTTGTTTTAGGTTTTTGCAGCAGTCGGAAAATAAAACTTCAAAATTCATTGACAATGGATTAAAAATATGGAAATCACTTTTGATTTTCGCTTTTGAATGAAAGAGTGGTTATTGATTTTGATTGCCTTAAAGCGCTGAATGCTCTTGCGACGTGCCTTGAGTGCTGCCGCTAACGATTACTAATATCAGCAAATTGTAGTGCAATATTAATAAAAAAATATATAAAATTTTTGTGATTAAACGAAAGTTAATGGTGGGATCTGTATACCGGTATACTCGTAAGCTCATCCTTAAAGAGTTTTCTGTCGTTATAATTTCAACATAATTATAATCCGCACATCATTAACCCAATTAAAATTCTCTAAGCGTTTCATATATGCCGCCTTTGAAATTGCATTATGCACATAACAGTAAATTGCTGCAGGCCATTTAACAAGTGGGGAGTGTTTAAAGTTGAATTCATATGCACGCTTGTACATAGCCAATCGGTAATTGAAAAAATTCGTTTCTAATTTAGCAATGCTATATTGCAGCCTTTAAACGATATTTCTAGCTTTACGTAAATCTTAGGAAATAAAACTCTAAAGGTTAAACAAGTTTTTTTTAGCTTTTTAGAATGGTAAGGAATGCTCAAATTGCTGGTCTTCTAACAAAAATAAAAATTAAAAATTAATAAAATCCGTTTTAGGTACCCACATATTTTTCATTTAAGTAGCTCTGCTCTTTTTCGTTTTTTTCAAGTTTTTTTTTTTCGTGCCTGGAAGCTAAAACAATTAGTTTACTTTTCGACTGATGGCCGTTGAAAGAAATTAAAATTCAATTTAGTTTTATTGCGAGTGTTTGTAGGAGCATTTGGCATACTCCACAGCAGCGGCCGCACAATCGATAGCTTTTTAATATTTTTGGCTTAAATTATTAATATTTTTGGCTATCACTTAGTTAAACTTCTTTTTTGCTTCAGGTGGAGCACAAAATATGAAAATATTACGAGTGAAATATATCAAAGGTGCGCGGCAAATTACAGATAACGTTAACCCATATTTGCCTTGTGATTTATTGAGTTTCAGTAATCAAATAAATGGACGAGTTATAGTCTTTTTTGGTACATGAAAAAACAAAAAATTGCTTGGCATGTTAGGAAAGGTCGAGGCATCATCGTTGCTTATAGCTCCGCCAGGACTACAGAGAATATCAGGACCAATCGTGCTTTTAGAATAGGCGACTTCCCATCTTGCAAATTTCTTCGACCCGGTACCAATGATGATGCTGTCATATGCTGATTATATTGTGACGAATATTACCATCTCTAAGTGTTTACTAAGTAAATAATCAGGCAACAACAGAAAAAAAAACATTGAAGCGAGCCACACATGTACATGTACATAAACACATTAATCATCATGTACACAGAAGCAGCAGAGAGATACTCCCAAACATATGTCATCATCAGTTACTACTTCGGTCACATATACACACGCATATGGTTACACACTACAAATATACGCGCGTCGTATGGCTGGTGACCAGATAGAGGATTCTAGAAGAAGAAACGTCTAGACATGGGCAAAGTGTATAAAAGCAGCAGAAGCTGAGTAGTCCCTTATCAGTTTGATTTAAGCACGCTATTGGTTGTGAAGTATAAGTGTTATTGTGAAATACTTTAATAAAGACCATTTTGCATTATTGAATATTGAGTTATTTGTTCAACAGTTTAGCGATACGAACGTTAGTAGAAGGTGTGAAATAAGCGGAGTTTCCCTAAATTCGTTACAATAAAAATATTATTGACCTTAACAGTCGAGGGTTGCGTGATTTTCTCTGACTTAATAGATAGAAAGGTGACCCTACTGTGAAGGAATAAGCATTAATTACTCTTTCGTTTTACACTTTTATTAACCACTGGATAATCACTGTTTTTGTATTTGTTGTTACAGTATATCGTTCTCCGAATGAATGAATCCGGTAAGCTTTTCTGTTTTTGCATTTTTCGTACATAAGCGATGCTGCGAAAATAATTTGCTTAATACCACAAACCATAGGTGATTGAGCGCCTGTTATGAAATACACTAGATCAGCAAATTTGCTTCGCGGCATCAACGACACCTTGCCAACAGCTGTGACATTGACCCAAGTAGGCGAATGGATAACTATAGACTTTGTTCGAGAATCAAAGATCACCCTGTGCCATATCACACCAGCTTTTAAACCATTGTCTTCCGGTCCCTGTTTTAGTGGCTTATTTTATACCAGTCTGTTTTTATAGCATCCTCTTTTTATACTTGTCTATTTTTAAACCAGTTTTTTTTCTATACCAACGTCTCTTTATACCAGTCTCATTTTATTCCCGTTTCCTTTTAAACCAGTCGCTCTTCACACTTTTTATATCAGTTGTTTTAGTAAACCTTTTTTCACTAGTACATTTTTATTCTCGTCTCCTTTTATATTATTTTCTTTATACCATTTTTGTTTGCACCATACTATTTTTACACCAGTCTCTTTTTATGCAAGTCGGTTTTTACTCCAGTAATTTTTTTCAAGCTATTTTTATTCAAGTATTTTTCCAAGCTCTCACCAGTGTCTTACTAAAACAAATTACATACCGGTCTCTTATTAAGTTAAAATGTATACCACTCTTTTTTATGCCGATGTCTCTTCAAACCAGTTTGAATACCAGTCTTATTTATACCAGTATGTTATAAACCAGATTTTAAGCTAGTGTTCTTATAAACCAAATTGTATATCAGTGCTCCATTAAGCCAAATTTTATGTCATTGTCTTATTAAACCAAATTTTATTCCAGACTTATGAAACCAAATTTTGTACCAGTGTCTTATTAAACCAAATTTCGCACCAGTGTCTTCCTAAGCCAGATTTTACAGAAGTCTCTACTTTCGCTCAATTTTATATCAGCGTCTTATAAAGTCAAATTTTTTTCACTTACTTAATTGGCGCTTAACCGTTTAAACGGTTATGGTCGTTCAAATACATATATATATATATATAAGTCTCTTATTATTAGTCAAATTTTATACCAGTCGCTTATAAACCCAAATTTTATACCAGTCGCTTATTAAACCAATTTTGTGCCAGGGTCTTATTAAACCAAATTATATACAACTTTCTTACTAAACCAAATTGTATACCAGTGTCTTATTAACTCAAATTGTATACCAGTCTCTTATAAATCCCCGGCAAATATTGATACATAAATAATTGAGGGCAAGTGGCACATAAGACAAACGCTTGAAAGCAACATAACAATAGCAACGCGGTCCACAGCAACAACAATCGCGATAAAAAAAACTTGGAGCGTAGAATAGAGAATTAGGCCTTAAAAATTGTATGCTGTAAAAATGCGAAGCATGCTAATGCGTTACAGCTACTGCTGATTTGTTTAGAAATAGTGATTTTTGAAAGTTTTTTTGGTTTTTTGGGTTGCTAGAGCTATATTATCCAATAAAGCGTAAGCGCAGTGTAGTCAGCCAAATAGCTTTAGCATCTTTTTTTCGTTTCTCAATATCAAATTGAATTTCGTATTACGGAACGGAAGTGTAGTGGCAGCAAGCAATTGGCACATACACCTGGTTGAACTTATCGTTAAAAACATATTCGTCAGAATAAATGACAGCATTTTTGTTGGTAGTTTTTTCATTGTTGTTATTGCGTGTTCTATAAGACCAGGAAATTAATCAATGCAATGCGTCGGCGCAATGGCAGGCAAACTATCATAACGCCTACGCCACCCCAACTTACTAACACGCTGACTGCTCATCCATTGTCCACTACTTTTGGTGGAAGCATAAGCAGCTTTAGCATGCTATGAAAAGTTATTACGTGCAACAACCGAAAGGATTTATGCTTTGTAGCAATAAAAGTTAACAACAATCGGTTAAAATCGCAGCAAAATTAATTATTGGCGAGCTGCAGTTTTTCTTTGAATGTTTGTGTATATGTTGTGGCTTCCTTACCTTGCGTGCAGCTTTTGCTAATTTGTTTTACAGTTAAGAGGTCACCACGTTCGTTAGTTGGTTAAAATGCCTCTCATGCTCTTTTCATTATATTCTCAATTTTCTTCTGATATATATTGAACTCTTTTTGTGCTTACAACAATACATTTTGTGGTTTTGCTTTAGCAGAATTTTATGAGTATTGAATGTTTATACAAAACGCATGGATCTTATATAAGAACAATTATATAGAGATCTCGTAATTGAATAGTACCAGCGCTGGACTCAGTAAATCTCAAAGACTAACTAAGCTTGCGTTTAGTTGGTTATGGCTGTATTAAGTTTAGTGAATACACTGTAATAAATTATGTCCTACATTTGGTTGTACTTATACTATCTTTTTAATACAAATAGCTATCAGGCTAATTTTTGGTGAGTTTATCCTTAACACCTGCAATATTGTGGTCTGGTTCACTCTAGTTTATTTTTATACCATTTTTTATAAGTCTTTTTTATGCCGTTTATTTTATATGCGAGTATTTCTTATACCAATCTCGTTTTATAGCAGTCTGTTTTCACACCAGTCTTTTTTGCACCAGTTTCTTTCTACACTGGTTCATTTACATTAACAGTCTTTTTTATACCAGCCTATTTTAATATCGGTCTTTTTATACGTACACCTTTTTATACCAGTCCTTTCTGACTACACTCTTTATATCCCTGCCAGTCTTTTTTGTACGATAATTTTTTTATACCAGCCTATTTTCGCTAAATTCTCCTGTTGAACTAGTATCTTTTTATACCAGTAAATTTTTATATAATAATCTTTCTATGCCATTTTATGCTCTTATTATTCCATAGTTTTTCTTATACCAACGATATTTTATACCAGTTTATTTAGGTGCCAGTGTATTTTCTACCAGTCTATTTTTATACTAGACTATTTTTGTACTAGTCTATTTTTATAATAGTCAATTTTACACAATTTTTTTTATACCATTCCCTTATAAAAGCCTCTTTTTAAATCATTATTTCTTTATTTAATTATTATTTTTATACCAATTTCGTTTTGTACCCATAATTTTTATACCAATATCTTTTTTTCCCACAATATAAGATTACCGAGAGCTCTTTCCTAGTTTAGAGAACAAGTCCTTGAATTCCTTGATTTGATTTATCGTCCGACTGAAAAATGAATTCTCATTTACGCTTTGATTTCGGGTAATAGGTTACGCTCTTCTTTATGGGCTCATCTGCAGATCCATTTTAACTGGGTTTCCGGTTGCACTTCCAGTTAAAGTTCTAGTGTCAGTCTGGTCTCATTTAAGTACTCAGTTCCGGTTTCGGCCACGCTTTGGGTTTAATGTCGGTCCCGATTTCCGTCCCGGTTTCGGTTAAGATTTTATTAAGCATCCGGTTTCCGTTGCAAATTCAATTAAAGTTTCAGTTCTGGTCCCGATTTTCATTCCGGTTTCAGTAACGTTCTGCTTAAGATTCCTGTTTCGGTTCCATGCACGATTCGTTTGCGGCTTCAGCTTCTTATCTTTTATTCCCCTTCCTTACCTCTTCTTTCCCGCTCTTTTATAAGATTGCAAATTTATTTAGAGGTGAAATATTGGATCCCCTCGCTTTCATTGCAAGGTCTTTAAAGGTCCCTTTCCAAAATATTTCCTTCATATTTGTTGTATTCATCGGCTACTATTACATAAGCGCGGCTTAATAGTTCGCATAAACTACTTTTTGCTTTTGAAACTTTTTGGCCTTTGTAAGTCCGAATGTTTTCTTATTTACCGTGTGCTTTTTCGATTTAAAAAGTTGCTGCTTTTGGCTGATATCTGCCTATTTTAAAATAATACGACAATTGCGTTACATAAAAGCTATAACTATAAGCACATTAATTTCAATTTTATACCGCATACCGCACAACGAAATGAAAAATTGCCTCCTCTACACTCTAACAATTCCCACCTAAATCACACACATATTTCAGTCCAAACGCAATTTCGGTGCAATTGCCCACTTAGTTAATATCCGTACCAGTCAACATCCTAAGCAAACAATGGGATTGCAACAGCATAGGAACTATAGACAAAAAGGAAACAACAAAATTAAAAGAAAAAAAATACTACAAAAAGTAAGCAGAGCAACCATATAAAAAAAATAAAAAATATTTCGCACATTCGACTAACAATGCCGTGATTGTGGCACGTAAGCTGCCGCCGAATAACTTGTGCCACTGATTGTCTAACTAGTACGCATGTGCCGCCCAATTGCTCTGGACTGCAAGGCAATTCCAACTCCTTAACCCAATTTAAAATGCGTTACGGTCAAAGAATTAGATTGAACATAATTTTCAGTTATCTGCACAAAGAAGCAAACCACAACAAAAAAACAAAAAACTAGAAACACACGCGTTAAACGCGCTGCAATAAAGCGCACAATGAGAAAAAAAATAAAATGTAAAACATATATAGGAAGCCATTGTTAAAGATAAAATATAAATAAATAAATAGCTGCGGCAGCGAAAAATCTGAGAAAGTTCCATATTGAATAGATGTGTTAGATATTTACTCTTCAGCAATTGAGCAATTTATTGTACGACAGTGTAGCTGAATGAATGAAGCAACAGAACGTACGATAGCGTTGCGCTGCGCATGCGCACAAAGCAGAACCAAAATATGCCGCGATCGAAAACCATTTCATTAAATTACATGCTTAGCGAGCGCAGGTTAAACCCAAAGCGCTACAACAATAAAAATCTCTAGTAGTAAAAATGCAATAATAACAATAACAATATCGAAAACAGATTACCACAATAGTCGTAGCAATAACAAAATCAAAAGCAACAACAATATAGAGTTTTTACCACAAGGCAAGCATATTAAATAGATATCTACCAGCAATGCGAATTCTTATCCAAACCTAAAGTCAGTATGCGTCTCCGTGCTTGCTATGCTTGTACGGCACGAGCTAAAAGGAAAGCTTAAAATTCAGCAGCAAATATTTGCACAAAGTGCGTAATGGTAGCATAAACACATTTACAGCTGCGAACTCGAATATAGATACGTCTTACAAAGTAGTAGTTTGGATTAAGTTAGAAGGTTCACTGCGGTCATATGAAAACTTTCCCGAGATGGTCGGGCTAGTACTTTAATGGTGCCAGTTACCGGAATATTTGGGATACACAGCAGCGCAAATGAAAATAGCAACGGACATTTTTATAAAATTTCATCAATTATTCGTCATTTCTTCACTTTAGATAATTTAGAATATAACATCTATGAATATTCAAGTGAAACTAATCAAGGTAATATCAACTCGAATTACCACTTAGACTTTTAATTTAGTTTTTTTTTTTAGAATTTCTTGAATATGTAGTTTTGTAGCCCAATCATTTTTAGTCTACCAAAGAACAAGTTATAGGTCTCTCAAAATTTGCATTGATTTTTGAATATATTTTCCAAGGGTGTTTCAGAAGAAAGCATAAAAACCTTTCGCAAAAAAGTTGTAACAAATTAATACGCATTCAAAGAAACCTTGAATTTATACTTTGTTGGATTAAAATTGATTGGGCTACAAAACTTTATTTTAAAAAAATTAAAAAACTATAGCTATATTAAGTTCAAGATTTTTGAATTGTTTTCAAAAATGCATTTGAGCTTGGTTTGCATTATAAATGAAAAGTTCGAAACCTGTTTTAATTTTTTCGAATATATTTTTGACAATGTTTTACATATTGAATGAAGATATAGGAAATTTCGTAAAAGTTTTCCGAAAACGTTATTGATTTGCATAGTAAATTAAATTGTGTTACAAAAACAATCACGCTTATATCTTATATAAGAATTACCTTAAATTATTTTTCAACGACATATCAAACTTTAAAAGTAAAAGAGCTATTCATATAATTTAACTTTGGCTGTGTTTTTTTTTGTTTGAACCCTAAAAAATTATTATAGGTTTTGTTTTTCAAACTAAGGTGGATAATTGCAAACTTTATTATTTTGTATAGCGACCGACCCAGTTCACTATTACTAAAATAGTAAAAAAAATGTTGAAGTTATTTTATATGGTTTTGTGTCTTCCCTGGGGAGTTGATGTTATTCTGCCTCTAAGTATGGTGCTGCATTGTTTCTTCATAGAATGTTGGTGTTCCTATATTTATGCGTGTTGGCGTACAAATAAAACAGATTTGAATGCGTTCGCTCAGCTAACCATTGACTATGACCAAACCATAATGAACATTGATATTTTACTGTTTATTCTGATATCAACGATTATGCGAACCTACATCTAAACATATCTTTAGTAGATAGTATAAAATAAGTTTCCAATACAGTTTCAAACAAAAACATCTTATGCTTGGTTCTTCGGAAGTACCCCATTTTATAATTTGTTCTGGAAACACCCTGTTTCAGATTTTTTTTAAAACGCCTGTTTCAGAATTCGATGAAAAAACGCCATATCTAAAATTTCTTCATAAAAGTCCGCTGTCAGCATAAATCGTATAGATTTAAGCTGATAAAGGACTTTTACAAAGACATTTTAGATATATTATATTTTGAAACATAATAATAATGCAATATTCCAATCAGCAGTTGATTTTTAGTCCCATTCTGAAGATGATATTTTATTTTTTCTTCCTATGAAGATAATTTTGGTTTGCTTTCCTTACTTCCACTATCTTTATCTTATATCTTATATTATTATCTTATATCTTTATCTTAAGCTTTCCCGATTCGTCTTCTAAGGATTATATCTCAAAGCATCATACTTGATTTTTTCCCAGCCCTAGCTTTGTACCGCCCTAAGAGTATCTGCGTCAAAAACACTTCATATTGTGGATGTTCGGCGAATTAAATGTTTTTAGTTTTGATACGGTTTAATGTACATATAAATATATTTTGAAGCTTTCTAGTTTATTCACTTGCCATTCGAAGCGTAGGATGTGGGCTTAATCCCCCTTTGGCCATATAAAATGCCGTTAGTAAACGCTACCTTTATGCCATAAAATCGTTTCGATGCTTTTATTGTGATTTTTCATATATTACAGAATTTTAATTCCTATATTTTTCTTTTTGATATGAAAGCAATAGTGATTATGTAAATAGACAAATTACATTATGTGGGCTATATTAAAAAAAACCAGCGATAGTCAAATGCTTAACGTGAAGTTGTTTAAATTCCATTTTAAAATTTCAAGATAATTGAGTTTCAATTAAAAATTTGTTTACGAAAAACAACTTCCGTCCACTTAGTACCATTATCAAGAATGTAAAGCATTTTACAACTCAAAACCGCAAGTGCGACATAACATCTTCATCTATAATGTCTTCAGTTGTTTGTGCTTGGAGGTCAAAACAAAATTATTAAAGCAGAAAAGGATTCTGAAAATGTGCTTTGTTCTTTTATTTTGAATTCCGCAATAATATAAAATGTCTTATGAACCGTTAGCTTTATCCTTTTAAAGCCATAAAAACTATAACGAAAGCTGCCGTTATAAGAAATTAAGTACTGCTGACTTACTTAATGAATTTTACACTGAAATAGGAGCACAGGAGCAGAAAATTTACCTGCAAATGGATAAACTTTCTATAGAACGACATGAAAGTACCCTGCCGCGAGTATGAGAGACAGTTACGCAAAGCACCAGATTCGAACTAGGGCTTTAATAACTGTCTCCCAACTGGTCCTAATAGGTTGAAGTTCGTTAAAGTTTATAAATTTAAAGTAATTAATCAAATGCTACGACTTTTTCACAACCACCTATGAATAAACCAGTTATGAACTCCTTTGGAAACCTCTGAAAAGGGGGACATTACAATTCTAAAAGTGTAAGTTGAAAGCACTGCGAGTGGACAGAACTAGAGCTAGTACCATCTTTTAATGCTATATTTGTACGCTAGTTCGGAACTAGTGGGATTCGCTGCAGGGTAGTTCAGAGATGTCTAGGATAAAAGTATTGCATACACCACAGCCTTTGATTAGTTCGTATCATGATTGGGCGACTTTTATAAAAAAAGGGTTCAAATATAAAATTATTTGCGAATTGGTAGTTTTTGGGTGGTACTCTTCATATTGAGGAAGGCGTAAATGTAAGGATTTTATGTGCATTAGGGTGGTCTAAAATAATTATTATTTTTTCCTTCTGGTATACTGAAAATATTGTCCTGGACATCTAAAAAGGTATCCCATAAAAGTATCAGCTTTTTTTTTTAGTATTTGAAGGTAGCACATCGCTACTTCAGTTTTACCATTCAAATCCAATGGCGGGACTGCGCCATATTCTCCTGCTCTGAGAGGGTATCGAATTCAATCCGGGACCTGTACCTGACCCCGGTGCAGAGAAATTGTTTTGCTGCGTTTGCCGGAAAATAATCTTTTTAGGACGGTCATACTCTTGTCAGTGTGTCACGTGCAAGGGATGGTAGAATCGGACAGGATGATTTGGGCTAGACTCCAGAACCCGACATCCTGTTATATTTTACAAATCTTTTGTGGCTCCTTGCTGTTCATGCCCAAGGGCGTCCCGTAGTAGTCTGCGCCTTAGCGCCACCACTACCTTCTAGAAGCCCCACTGCTCAGCAAGCCACAACAAGTGCCCGCTGCTGCTCGCGCCCTACGGAGCCACCAGCTCATAGGGCCGCTCCTTCTCATAAGCGCAATCTCCGTCTGGCCGCAAACCCAACTACACCGGTTACCCATATGCTTACCCAGGGACGTCCAGTGCCAGGGCCCAACAGAAATTGCGTCTTGGCCTCCCTCAACTCAGTCGTAGTCACATATCACTTACCCGTTACACTCAGAATTCTGCAGTTAAACTGTAATGGGTTAACTGGGAAGATCACAGAGATAGTTGATTTAATGAAACGGCATAACATCCGCTTTAGAGTGATGCAAGAGACCAAACACACAGCAAGATCTGCTCTGCAAACCTGTTCCGGACATATAGTCCACAGAAAAGTTCGCAAGAGCGGAAATGGAGGCGGTGTCGCGTTTATCACCCACCACTCAGTGCAATATAATCTATTTGATCCCGACATCAACATCTCGCTACCGACTGCCTTACACCCTAAAATATTGGGTGTGACGTTCGATGAAGCTTTTTCTGTTGAATACCCAGAAACCTGGGCTTAAGGGGTCATCTTCGTAAGCATTATGAGGAAATACGGCAAAAGTATCATACATTTTCCTACCGCTAGAAGCAAATTTGAATTGTGTTTGAAAGTAGCTATGTGCAATAAAACGGCGCCAATATTTATCACGTCGTAATGGGTTAAAAAACATGATTTTTTTCCTTCACACATCAATAACATACTTTCCATAAAATATTTCAAAAATAAGACATTTGCAAAATTTTGCAAATAGACACCAGAAATAAGTTTTTAAGATCTCCTGAAAAGTTACAGAAAAACACATAACTGTTTTTGTGAGCGCAGCGAAGTTATTTTATAGGGGCCAATATCATCTTAGGCACCGAAGCTTAAGCTTTTCAAGATTAGGCACACATGATCGACGGACATCATGAGACCATATTAACCTATAAATGCAAATTGAAAATAAACTAAAAAGTCCAGCAAGCATTAGTGTGTTCAGAAAAATTTATTAGTGCGATGTCACCTTTCCGAAAACCCGTCATATTCAAAGTTGTCATACGCATTTTTTCATGACTACTTTTTGTCCAGGCCATCATGCGTAAAGCTAAATCAAATTTTATTCCTCAGCCAACCAAAAACCACTAATTACAGTTTCTCTCAATTATTTTGCGCACATCTTCGCAAATGCCGTTAATTGCATGTACTTTTATTAAGTTGTCATTTATTTTTGACATTTCAGCTTCACATATTTTATACACACCCTGTGCCGATGTTTCCTTGAGCTGAGTTCTGCTCTTTTCAAATCTATTGTCTTTTGGCCAAGGTGGAAAGTTTTTTTTCATTTAACCGCTACATGCCGCGAAAAAGTGTGGCTTATATTGTCGTCTTAGTGCTATGACCTTTTAGTGGTAATGACCATTTAATAAAGCCAAATGATTGTGACTTTTTTCTATACATAATTTACAATAATTCTTTTGATTTACTGAAGACAATCACTTCGAAGCAAAAATTTGGCAGTTCTTTGTAAACAAATTAAAATAAATTCGAGTTACCTAAAAATGAGTGTGTACCGTTAGTCTAATGTTGTACATATATTAAAAATTATTAAATGCTCATAAACATTTTTATGAAGTATAAAAAATTGTCAACCTTTTGACGCATTCAAACTCCAACTAGAGTTAACATTATAGTTGATTGGCATTTAAGTAAGCGTTGAATGTTCGTAGGCTGACAAAAGATTCGATAAAAAAAAGGCTTTATTACGAAGTACTCGTGAAGTCCGATGTGTGATATGTTCACAAGTGTACGTCTAGAAAATCAGAAGGAGGAAATGCTTTGAGCACTGACCGAGATATTTGAGCCTCACTGCAGACTCTTCGAGTGAAAGACTCCCTTCTTCCATGAATGGCTACCCACTAAACCTAACAGTCCACGGCCCGTGCAATTCCCCGTACCTCGAACCGGGTTAAGCATTATTTCGGGTACGAGTGTGCACTACATGTTCTCCATTGCTACTCTCACGTTAATGATGGGTTAGGCATCCATCCATTATTTTGGTGAGGAGTATCAGCCTCACGTAGTTTTTGTGTACTGAAAGGTATTCCATCTGTCACTTCGGCAGGTCATGTTATTGAAGACAATGCCCGGGGATAGGTCGCCAAGTATTTCTTCTACACTCCCTCGCTGTTCGACGAAGTACTCTCATTTGAAGAAGGTGTGGCATAAATCGTCTAGTTTTCCACATTACAAACAGTTAGGGTTTTCAACCTTGCTCATTCTGTGCAGATAATTGCGGAAGTATCGGTGTACGGTAAGAAACTGAGTTAGGTAAAAGTCGACCTCAGGTATACTAGAGATATACGACGCCAATTCGCGTTGTTTTTCGCATGCCGCCGCCGAATGTAAAAAAAATCGTCGCGGCGGCGGCTTTCGGCGTGTTACTATATTTTCTACTCTATTGTTCATCTCGAAAATTGGTCCGATATGCTCGAGAGGGATGCACAACACTGCCAGTTATAAAAATCCAATTGCTAAATTTAACACTTTCTAACCGTTCAAAAGTTATTTGAGAAAGCAAGCGCTTTCAATGCCGGATTTCGCATCACCGAATTCACCAAGTTATTAAAACAAAACACTTAGAAAAAAGTTATATAATAAATTTAAATGCTCACTTCGCATAATTTTTTCAAAAAATTAATAAAGAACAATGAATTTAAACAAAATGTCCCAAACTGTCGAACATATTTTCAAATTGTTCTCAAGTTGTTAAAAAAGCAAGTTACCCGAAAAAGATGCCAGATTTTATAGACACATTTTTTAACCAGGTTAGGCTATGTCCTTCGCAAGAACACTCAAAGTGGTGAAGCAAAAGCTTTCTCAAGACAGTCGAACAAATGACCGGGTGTTTTGATACTCTAACGTAGAGGATAGTCGAACTTGTCTGAAAACTTAAGGCGGTCATCCATAATGAGCTCTTATATCATAAGGCCTGAAGCGAAGGCTATTGAAGTAAATTTATCGTAAACAAACGTCTGCAAATTTTGGTATACATTTTAAAACTTATCCATGGTCCTTGTAAGTTTAAATTATGTATATGCGCCAAGGATTATACGATTTTCACCCATGAGTTACGCAATGATATCCACTTAAACTGCTTATGACGTCGAGAGCGGCATCCTTGGCAGAATAGTTACTACCTAATGTTTCAAGGTGTTTTTTGGTGTAGCTCGGAAGCATAGCCTGACAAAAACATCCGTCAGAAAGTCTTCGGAGTTACTCCTAGAGCTTTTAGGAAAGTGACGTCGACGAAGGTATGAGTTCGAAGTCGCAGTCCTATAGCTTCTGTGGTGGCATATGGTATAAGGGCCAGGACTGGTGGTCGGGATTGCTACTGTTCGCACGTCGGGAATTGTAGCTCTTAGAAACAGCTGAAAAAACTGAAGGCGCCCTTTGGCGCGATCAACAATAAGCCAGCATTCATGCTAATCTTTAAAAAGTGCCACGAGAGTCATGACTATTAGTGGATAATTAATAGCAACCTCAAATCGCCTTTGTGCGTGACCAGCATGTAGCTACATGTGATTTAAAGACATCGTACCGACGACGGGTATTAGAGTTAGCCCAGAACATCTCCTTCAGTGAAACTACGCTACAAAAGTTTGACCATTTTAAGTATTTCTCCCTCTCTACCCCCGAAATTTTTTTAACGATCCGCGAGATTTTGAGGCAGAAACCGCGCATCTTTCCGAAATGGCCGAAACGTCCATTTCCTTAAATACATATAAACAAAACCTTTCCAAATATAATTTTTTAAAATTTTTTTTTTACTCCTCCGCAAGTTAATGATGTTGTTCCATATCGTCAAACATACCATTGACGTCAGCAGTATGTTTCCATATTTATTAGTTGTGGACAATGTGATACTCTGAAGTTCAGCCATTCAATTCAAAGGTTTACGCCGATAACTTTCTCTGCGTACCGGACACGTCGCCGCCGCCGGTATATAATAGAGCCTACGCCGCCGCTGCCGTTTAAATGACCGGCGTAAACCTCCAATGTGTTTCTCAGCGGGATTCACTTTCATTGTGCTTGTGTCTTTAATTTTCTCGCCGATCAATCATTAGAGTAAAAGTAGAAATTCGGCTGTTTTGGTACTAGAAAAGCGTTGCAGCGGTTAGGGGATGAGACTAAAACCGTTCTGAAACCTCTTCATGTTTTGCATTAAAAATAACCCTTTCAGCACTTGCTGAACCTTTCAGCGTACAGACACTTTATGTCAAAAATCAGCTTGAGACGATATAAAAAGTGTGTTTACGAAAGTCAATTAAAGGTAGGTTTAAACTCTTTGGAAGTAGAACCAAAATCCACATTACTCTAACCTTCTATAAACTGATGAGATGTTGGTTATTCTGACAAGCTTTAACCACATTAAAGAGCCACAGGTCAGAGATCTTCGTTCAAAGCCTATTATGTTAAACATTCCACCAACTGAGTTTACTGTCAAGTGTGTGACTCAAGTAAATTGCGACTACACCAAGTTATGACATTTAAATGGGTATTCATAAATTTCACCAAATCATTTAAGTTTGAACACGTGAATTAAACGGGAGCAGGCAGCGATGGCAATCAAAAGCATACTTAAGCTATCTACACCGACAACGATCGTAACAAAAGTAAAGCCTTCTGTTTTTTTTTTTTTTTTTGTATATTTTCATTATGCTGCCATAACTGTCCTGCCTCAGGCTTTGAGCAGCCGCTGTTGCTGCTGCAGTCTGGGTGCGTATGCCATTCACAGCTAGAATTCCGACGACGACCTACCCACAACTCAACTAACATTCGACTTGACTAGCTGTCACTTCCTGCTATGTAGCTACCATTTTCCAGTTAACTGTTGTTTCTGTTGTTGTTTTCGTTGCTTTGTGCGATGTCGTTGCTATTAGCAGCCAATTTTATCTTTTTTGCGGATTGTTAGAAATAAAAAATTTATTTCTTCCTTACAAAAGCAACACAAGCCAATGCACACACAGCTTACACACCCACAACAATAGAGAGGAGTTACAACAACAACAAATACGTATTCTGGTCTGTTAATATTTACACTTAAACGTTTATTGCTGTTGTTACCCTAAAGGCTGTACAATAAAATTTGCAGTGTACATAAATTAAACAGAGAAACTTGATCCTAGGTAACTAAAACAGACAAGCGCATGCGCATGCGCATATAGCGATGAAGTAAAGAAAAGTGAAAATAAATAAAAAAAACCATACACTTTAAAGTACTTAATGCTAGGATATACATAAATACAATACAATTTATTGGTTCGATACCATTATTGGCGGTGATATTTAACTCGGTACGCAAATGCACGATGTACAATGTAATGTTAAACGGCAACAACAAAAACAATGAATAGTTTTAATAGCACTTCATGTGACCCGATTTCCTCGTGTAACTTCATTTAACTGTACTTGTAATATGTCTAGTTTGGAATTTAGTGCTGCCATATCCGCCTGCCAAAAGCTTACTTACCTATTTATTTAAAAAAGAGCAAAACAAATTCATTGATTCCATTTAATGTCATTGTTTGTACGATGCTTGGAGGTACTTATTGATAAGCAGAGTTTCTTTTAAGTAACAGATTAAAGGAGTAAGTGCAGTAAAATATTTGACCTTTTAGTTGATCTCTGATTGCTAGTAGATTTGCCGTTATTACTTTTATTATATCTTGTCGCACGGCGACCTTAAGTTAAGTCTATTTTGCTTGATCTTTCAGCTTCTTGCTACATATGGGTTCTTTCAAGGCATTTAAGCTCTTGCGCAGATTTTTTCCTCCATACCCGTATGAATTCAGAATCACACAGCTGATAGGAGTGTATCTGCCTTGAGAAAGGTGTTTGGGTTTTCTCTCTATCTAGATGTACATATCCTCTTTTCATTAGGTATCTCCGTGCCCCTTCACCTCTACCTTAAGGAACATGCACTTGAGGATTGTACCGTCAGATGCGTACTTTTTATTGCTTTCAAGAACTCCTTGAGTACCCCTGTCACTTCATCTGTCGTTGATATGGAAATAATCAGCTCGTCCACTTGACTTATAGTTCGTTGTCTATCTTGAATTATATCTCAGTAGTAAAATATCGCCCCCTCATTTGAAGATAATGCCAACTAGCATTTTATCGGCTCGCTGTCTTTAAGATTTATTAAAAATGAAGATTCCTTTAGCTGCTTATCTTACTTAGTTTTGGGCATTGTACAGGGTTCCTTTTTCAGAAATTGTAAGAAAAGTTAACTCGTGTTGTATCCTAATTCAGTAGCGAGTCCCAGGTTGAGCGCCGTTTTTATTTCTCTCGTAGGCGCCAAAAGATAAATACCATAAGATATTTTTCTTGAAAAAGTGACACTAAATATAGAAATCTTAACTTTGTTTATGTAAAGTAAATGATTCTCTCGAAGAAAAAATTTAAAAAAATTCTCCTTAGGCATTTATCTACTCCTTATGCTAACAAATAGCATTTTTTTTATTTTTTTTTTTTTTAACATAAAATTAGTATAAACTTTACTTCTTGAAAACGGTGGTCGCTACATACAGTGGAACCGAAAAGTTCAAAATCACCTACAGCTGCGAACTCGAAAGTAGCAGTGGCAATTTTTATCCAGTTTCGCCAGTTGAATTTTTCTTTTCTCTATCCATAGATATAAATATTATTTGAAAGTCTTGATTATATCAATGTATTAATCAAAATCCGAAACTTTTTAAAGAGGTGGTAGCGGACACCAATGAGCGGATTGCATAGCTACCTAAAATAAAAACTACCCCACCTATATATGAACTATTTAAGAACTAAGCTACAAATGTTTTTACACGCACAGCACTGCTACGAACGAATGCAAATACAGTGCTGTAGTGGAAAGATGTGTAATTGTGTGAGTAGTAACTCAACTGCCCCTTGTTTGGTTGACAAATTGGTTTAGTGTTTGTGTTCTTTAAAAATGAAGTCAGCATGTATTGAGCATCTTTCAACTGTATAAGTAGGTACGAGCTAAATAACAAAACGAAGCGGAAAGGTTCAATTTATGCTATAACAATTTTATGGCGTAATTCTTAAAACGTAAGCTACGGCGAAAACAAAAGGGTAAACTCAGTGTCAAGCTCAAATCTATTTGCCTTTCTTTTCATTTTTAATATCGATTGATTAGAAACTATTTATAAGATATCCGTTAATTCGTAAAACTTCACCGGGTTGTCTGAACTGTCAATTCAACACGGAAGCCTTCTTTTATTTGGTAAAACGTGTTTACATAATATATACCTACTAAAATTTATTTTTTGAAGTTAATTTTTTATTTCAATTAACTAATCGAAAAACATTACTGTGCAAATAGAAAATTTAAAATCAATTTTTCACGAATTTATCGATCTCCCTTTATTTTACATTTAAGTCAACCCAGAGTTTTTAAGTACTCTGAATTATCTTAAATTTGATGTAATAAACTTTGTAATACTTACTTACTTACTTAATTGGCGCTTAACCGTCTAAACGGTTATGGCCTTCCAACAAGGCACACCAGTCTCTCCTTCGCTCCGCCAACCGGCGTCAATTGGTCACACCAAGGTAGTTTAAATAGTTTTCCACCTGGTCCTTCCAAGGGAGTGGGGGCCGCCCTCTACCTCTACTTCCATAGGCGGGTTCCGATAGATACACTTTCTTGGCCGGAGCATCATCTTTAATTCGCATAACATGGCTTAGCCAGCGCAGCCGCTGCGTTTTAATTCGCTGGACTATGTTGATGTCTGCGTATAGCTCGTACAGCTCATCATTAAATCTTCTTCGATACTCGCCATCACCAATGCTTAGAGGTCCATAAATCTTTCGAAGAACTTTTCTCTCGAACACTCCCAAAGCCACTTCTGCTGTTGTCATGGTCCATACTTCTGCCCCATATAGCAGGACTGGTAAGATAAGTGACTTGTAGATTATGATTTTCGTTCGCCGAGAGAGGACTTTACTTTTCAATTGCTTACCTAGTCCAAAGTAACATTTATTGGCAAGATGGATTCTTCGCTGTATTTCAGTGCTGATGTTGTTGCTAGTGTTGATGCTGGTTCCCAAATAAATGAAGTCTTTTACTATTTCGAAATTATGGCTGCCAACAGTAGCGTGGTTGTCAAGGCGCGTATGCGCTGACTCTTTGTTGGATGACAGCAGGTACTCCATTTTGTCCTCATTCACCATCAAACCCATCTTTATCGCTTCTTTTTCCAGTTTGGAGTAAGCAGAACTATCAGCGCGGATGTTTAGGCCGATGATATCAATGTCATCAGCATATGCCAGTAATTGCACGCTTTTATAGTATATTGTTCCAGTGCGCTTAAGTTATGCAGCTAGTATATTTTTCTCCAGCATCAAATTAAAGAAATCGCACGATAGGGGGTCACCCTGTCTGAAACCTCGCTTAGTTTCGAACGGCTCGGAGAGGTCCTTCCCAATTCTGACTGAGCTGATGGTGTTGCTCAACGTGATTTTGCACAGCCGTATAAGTTTTGCGGGGAAGCCAAATTCAGACATAGCGGCATATAGGCAGCTCCTTTTCGTGCTGTCGAAGGCGGCTTTAAAGTCAACGAAGAGTTGATGTGTGTCGATTCTCTTTTCACGATTTTTTTCCAAGATTTGGCGCATTGTGAAAATCTAGTCGATGGCAAATTTACCAGGTCTGAAGCCGCACTGATAAGGTCCAATCAGCCGGTTCACGGTGGGCTTCAATCTTTCGCACAATACACTTGAAACGACCTTATACGCGATATTAAGAAGGCTGATTCTACGATAGTTGGTGCATTTTGCAGTATCCCCCTTCTTGTGGACTGGGCAAAGACCACTTAGATTCCAACCGTCGGGCATGCACTCGTCCGCCCATATTTTTCTAAGAAGCTGCTGCATGCGCCTTACCAACTCCTCGCCGCCGTACTTGAATAGCTCCGCAGGCAATCCATCAGCGCCCACGGCCTTGTTGTTTTTCAATCTGGTTATTGCTATTCTAACTTCGTCATAATACCGTTAATTGAATTGGGTTAATTTGATTAAAAATGAAGTTGAGACAAAAAAATCGCGAAAAAGTCTGCCCGATAATGAAAATTTTCCTTTTGCATCGTAATATTTTATGATAAGTTTATTGTATCAAAAAATGATCAAGAATAAAAAAATTTATGTTAAAGCTTTCATGTACCATCTACGGTTTCTTATATATTTTTACGAATTTTGGGGAATTCCTGATTATTTTGCACCTTCTGCTGACGTTCGAATCGCTGAAATATCGAATAAATAACTCCGATATTCAGTATGGCAAAATGGTCTTTATTTACAACTTTACTGTGACAGTAGTGCTTCACTCTTACAGTTATCTCGTACTTCACTAATAGCGTGTTTAAATCAATCAACTGATTCATTATCCCTTGCAGCGCGCTGCTTTTTTACTCTTAGTTAGCCTCGTTCACCTATTTCTCCTAAGGTCTAGACTTTTTACGAACCTGCCTTCTGGAACAGTTGTATCTCATACTTAGATATTTAGCTATATACATTAGGGTGGGTCGATTTGTATGGACGAAAGTTAACCGTTATCGCGCCATCAATTTTTCGATAGGATTTGGGCTCAGAAAAAAAAGTTCCACTACGCATACCCAAAAAAATAAATTTCGAGCCTGCGAAACTTAATTTTTTTGACTTATTTTCGACTTTGATTTTTTAGGTTTTTTTTCATGACGTACTAAAAAAATGTTCATATGTATACCCAGTCCGATCCAAAAATGACCACTGAAAGCGTTGTCGATAACAGTTTCTTTAAAAAAAAAAAATATATATATAAAAATATTAGAATGAAATGAAAATTATAATTTATTAAATTTTGATGAGCTCGAGGCAGTTTAAAAAATTGAAACACAGTTTAAATGTTTGTATTTCTAATTTTATGTGGTCGATATTTCGATCTCATTCTGAGATCATCTTCAGGAACTGTGAACAAAAACAATAATTAGTTAAGATGTAAACAATTATTCACCCTAAACATAATACCACTTACACAATTGAATATGTTTTACCGACTAACAAGATGTACAAAAAAGAAAGGGTGGAAGTCAAATAAATATGAAAATATAAACAATTTAAAACATCTGTTTTTGTAAACACAGTAAGTATAAACAAAAATCTGCAAAAACAACAATACATAGAATGACGAACAAAAAGACATAATCGTTTGCATTAACATACAAATGTACATATGTACATATATATTGGTCATCCCACTGCATTTGTTGTGTTGAGCTGCAATTCTAACTAGAACAGTGTTGTTGTCTTAAAACTAAGTCGAGTTGTCTTAAACTGTGTTTCAATTTTTTAAACTACCTCGAGCTCATCAAAATTTTATAAATTATAATATTTGAAGGCAAATAAAAATATTTTTAAAATGAAATGAAAATTTTTTTAGTACGTCGTGAAAAAAACTCAAAGTCAAAGTCGAAAAAAAGTCAAAAAAATTAAATTTCGAAGGCTCGAAAATTATTTTTTGGGGTATGCGTAGTGGAACTTTTTTTCCTGATCCCTAATCCTATCGAAAAATCGATGGCGTGATATGGACCCACTCTAATATAAATGTATATCTGCCCACTCAGCATTTAGGTGACTAAATACAATTTGATTACTTTTTGTGACTAAATAATTAGTTATCATACAATTGGACAAAAGAAATAATCAAATATAAATACTTTTGATGATCAAAAACTGAATATACATTTTCAATCACATTTTGGAATCATATTTGAATCAAATGTGTTTACTTTAGGTGACCAGAAATTTTTAATCATTTTTCATTCAGCTTTCTGAATATTTTCTGACTATCTTTGTTGACTGAATAATGAATTTTATACTTGTTAAAATTTTACTTTGCATTAAAGATCTTATTTTTTTCACATACACACATTTTTTCAATCAAGAAGTTCAGAAAATATATATTAATATTTTATTCTTCAAGACAAAAAATAATGTAAATAATACTCGTAACCGAAGATGTCCCCAACCATTTCTCCACTTTCGGCTTCCCAGAAAATACAAATCCAACCATTAGACAATACAGAAGTTGTGAACTATTTGAACCCCAGGTAAGTGAAACTCTCTTGACATATGTACCTGGATATGGCTTCAACACCCCCTACCATATCGTATTTTAAGATTTTGATGATCATAGCTGATGTTGGATGTTGTATTCGCAGGTGTATATTGTCCAAGTTTGTTTGCGAATTACCTTTGGTTCAAATAGCTCACATCCGCATGCTTCTTCCCCCGGTGGAACAAGATTATCATGTAGTACCTTATTTTGAATGGAATATGAAGAATAAATGCATGATAATCGTATTCAAAAATCTCAACCAAAACAATTGAAATATGTTCACGAATATGATCAGAAAATTACTGTGAAAAGCAATCAAATATTGCTCTAAAACAGTTAAAGTTCTATTTTACAATGATATCAAATATGAATAAAAAGCGCTTCGAAATATTAATCATAAATTATTATTTAAGAATAATCACATTTAGGGTACATTTTTCTCCCAATGATACATTCATTTTCGAATGGAATATACTTTTAAATTTGAACGTTTTTAAACATCTTGGGGTATGACATTTGAATACTTTTGATCAAAATTTTCACAAAATGCTTACTGGGTGTAGTTTATGTTTTTTTCTAGCTGATGATAGCGTGATGTGTGATTGTTTCTCTTTCTTGTTCGCTCTTATCTGCTGACTACATATGTGTAAGTGAAATAATCTCTTCGCTTCAAGCTGCTGGTTATGTGTGCGAAATATTCTTCGTTGCCTTCTATGCATGTGTGTAAATGTAAATGTTTACTGTCGTTGTGTTTATTTACTAACAGCATAGTTATGTTATGGTGGCCGCCCTGGTATGATGGTAGCGTGCTCCGCCTACCACACCGAAGATCCTAGGTTCACGCCCCAGGAAAAGCACCATCAAAAAACTTTAGAAACAAGTTTTTCAATTAGAACAAAATTTTTCTTAGCGGGGTCGCCCCTCGTCAGTGTTTGGCAAGCACTCAGAGTGTATTTCTGCCATGAAAAGCTCTCAGTGAAAACTCATATGCAAGTAGGTCTCATCCCGCCAATTTGTAGTAAAACAGAAATAGGAGCACGACGCAAATTGGAAGAGAAGCTCGGCCTTTGATCTCTGCGGAGGTTATCGCGCCTTACATTAATTTATTTTTATAGTTATGTTATAAATGCTAATATTCGCCACAATATGGAATAAAATAGATAACATCTTATTTTGCATAACTTTGCCAAACATATTCGCACGACCCTGCAAATCTAAACTTAAGCTTTCCCTTATGAACTGTGTTAGTTTTCCACGCGTGAGGCTGTATGGTGTTAGTTTTCCATGCGACCGATGATATAATGTGTGCTCGCTGTATACAAGTTGAAGTGCTTTCGTAAGACCATTGCTAAGCACTTAATTTATTGAAATAAATTCTGCTGACGTTTGTAAGAGCTCTAAAACTTCACACAACAGTCGTTCATAGTGTGGCAACCCACACATGGCGAAGCGTTATGAGTGCACTACAGTTTCACACTGCACATAAATGAAATCCATTCAATTTTTTGTAGATGTACAGAAGTGTAAAGATCTTTCTCTTGTCATTTTAAATACTATGGGCTATATAAACTCAGGTGTAATTGTAAATATTCGTCTAGCCGCGTATATTTTTATGTACCAACTTATTGCTTTCTGTAGAAATTGGTCTAGTTTTAATTTTTTGTATTTACGTTTATATTTTTAGTACAGCTAACATTGCACAGTCAGTTTTCGAACTACATACCTGAATGGTATTTGTGCGCATCATCCAATCCCTTGCAAAAGTTTCGATAATCGTGGGCACAATTCTTTCGATTTGCAGGAAAAAAATTCGGTTCATCGATATACAGCAGCGGTCGATATCTTAGTAGTAGATAGACCTAAAAAATAATCGCTTCTATAAAAAAAAAATTCTCTCTTATAGCCCAACCTTCTAAAAAATCAAATTAAAAAACTACAGCGAATTTTTTTCCTCTCAAAAACTTAGTAGTATAACAAGCAGTAAGTAAAATTTTGACAAACTTTCATAAAAAGGTAGTTTTATTTTTTTACGTTGGGTGTTGGCTAATATTTAAATTTGTATTTAATTATATGACCCTAGTTCTTTAGAATTGCAGCACAGAGACGGGGCATTGAGTCAATAAATTTTGGCAACTTTCTATCGAAGTCGACTCCCACGCGCTTTTTAGAACTTCGCATAGTTGCGTATTCGATGTTCACTGCCTCCTTGACATCAACCCAGTGGCGGCCATTTCATGACGTTGATTTGGCTTTCATCAAACCATCTTTTTGCTACTTTGCTCGTATATTTGGGATAGCTGTCTTGCTGGAACGTTCAAACAAGCAACACTTGTTCTCTGGAATATGGCAACATGATTTCCTTGAGTACATAAACATACTGTAACGAATTTACTTGCAAATCCTCTTATTTGCAATCCTCTGCTAAGTTCGAATCACTAAATTGTTGAATAAATAACTCCAATATTGAATAACGGAAAAATGGCCTTTATTAAAATACTTCACAATAACACTCAAACTGTGCAACGAATAGCTTAATAACCAAACTCATATCTTAAAGGAAACTGACTTTCAAAATAATAGTGCTATTGCTCGCTAGATATCGTCTTACTCGTAACTGCTTGACAATTCAAATCAAACTGAATTACTTCTTACTCGCTGGCGCCGCTTTTATAGTTTACGCTGCATACTTCTAGGCTCTTCGATTTCCAGAACTTACTAGTTGTTTCGGCTACAAAATCGCCAGCCACAACTACGTGCACAAATTATTGCTCACTCTTGTGACAACTCAGATAAGGTATATGCATGTGTTTGTAGTTTACAGTCTCCCGCACACACATAAGCGTATAAGTAAATTCATCGGTGTGTGACATCTCATCTATTGCTGCCTTGTATGTAAATGTTGCTCGTCGGAATGTGCACATATGTGTAGACGCAATTATTTATTCGTTTAAGTAGATACATAAAGATTGAATTATTGATGTGAATGTTTGTAGTTTGCGCACATAGGCATATAAGTAAATGCATCTGTGTGTGACATCTCTCTGGGCTGCCTTATATATGTGTATACTTGATGTAATTCTTAACGTAAATACTGCTTGGCATGGCCTTAGCATCGCCTTAGTGATGGGATAATTTAGTGATGCTAATATCCGTGACACTGCCCTCCACCTAAGTCTGATCGTCCCGATCAGACAAATCTCTCGATCTAAACGTTGCTAGCCTTTCCAAATGGACCACCTTCATTTTGGTTCGTGGTTTACCGATGGTTTGTATGCGGTACACTACATCGTTGATCCGTTTTACAACTTTGTATGGGCCTTCCCAATTACACTGCAATTTCGGGGACAAACCTTTTTTACGTTGTGGGTTGTATAACAGCACCAAATCTCCTTCCTGAAAACCTTCTGAATTAATTGCTTTATCATATCTGGCTTTCATCTTGTCACTCGTAATCTTTGTTCGTTGCCTTATCAGATCATGTATTTCTCTTAGCTCTTCTTCCAAATCACTAGTGGATTTCCTGACATTTCTCTCCGCATTGGCATCTATCCCAAACTTCAAATCAGCTGGCAGTCTAAGGTCATTGCCAAAAATTACTTTTGCAGGGGTTTGGCCCGTTGTCTCATGCACTGCTGATCGGTAAGCCATCAAGAATAATGGTATGCGGGTATCCCATTCTTTATGGTACTTGTCCACTACTTTCCTTAAGTGCTCCTCCAATGTTCTATTGAATCGTTCTACCATACCATCGGATTGAGGATGCAATGCAGTTGTCCGTGTTTTTCGAATGCCCAATGACTTACACATTTCCTGGAACACAGCTGATTCGAAATTCCTGCCTTGGTCAGAATGTAACTCCATTGGTACACCATACCTTGCAACCCAATTGTTTATAAAAACTTCTGCTACCGTTTCCGCTTCTTGATTTGGGATTGGGTATACCTCTGGCCATTTGCTGAAATAATCCATAACTACCAGTACATATTTGTTTCCGCCGTTGCTAGTAGGAAATGGACCGGCGACATCCATAGCGATCCTTTCAAATGGCGCACCTGAGTTATATTGCTTCATCTGGCCATGACTTCGTGTTCTGGGCCCTTTCGCTCTGCTGCAAACCTCGCAGTTCACAATCCAATCAGTGACCGACTGACGGCAACCAACCCAATAGAATCTCTGTTTAATCTTCTCGAGCGTCTTCGTGATTCCAAGATGACCTCCGCTTGGACCATTATGCAGCTCGCTGAGCACATCAGGAATCCTCTTTCTGGGAACAACTATCAGTTTATTCTTGTATTTACCATCCTCACTCTCCCATACTCGATGAAGGCAACCGGATATCAATTCCAAACTGTTCCACTGTGCCCAATATGACTTCGCAATGGGACTCTCTGCTGACATTTCTTCTCTGTTTGGTCTTTCATTTCGTTCGAGCCCTTGCATAACACGTGACAGATCTGCATCTTCTAGCTGGCACTTTCTTAGCTGTTCCTTGTCCCATTCATCTGTACATGTTATAGTCATTAGCCGGACATCTATAATGTCTTCTTTAGCCTCGGCTTTTGAACAGTGCTTGCATTCCAAACTACATGGTCTTCGTGACATTGCATCGGCATTTCCATGGGTACTACCTTTTCGATGCTCAATGGAAAAGTCATAGCTTTGTAGTCGCTCGATCCACCGTGCCAATTGTTCTTCTGGATTACGGAACTGCAGTAGCCATTTTAAAGCTGCGTGATCTGTCCTGACACGGAATCGCTGGCCGTAGAGGTATTTGTGAAAATGTTTAACGCACTCTACCAATGCCAACAGCTCTCTCCGCGTAACGCAGTAGTTCCTCTCTGGTTTTCCAATCGAACGGCTGTAATATGCAACTACCTTCTCCTGTCCATCGACCAGTTGTGATAAAACGCCTCCTATAGCATATCCACTCGCATCTGTATCTAGAATAAATGTTGCTCCTGGAATCGGATATGCTAACATTGGGGCAGTGCACAAACGCTCCTTCAATGTTTGGAAAGCCACTTCTTGCTCCTTCTTCCATTCAAAAGCTTTATTTTTTCTTGTAAGCTCATGGAGGCTATGGGCTACGCTGGAAAAGTTTTGTACAAATCGGCGGTAATATGTGCACAGCCCAAGGAAACTTCTTAATTCATGTAGGTTCTGTGGTCTTGGCCAATCCTTTACAGCCTCTATCTTTTCGTTCGCAGTGCAGATGCCCTCTGTCGTTACCTTGTGACCCAAATAATTTACTTCCTTTTTAAACAGCGCACACTTTTTGGGACTTAACTTCAGACCAGCGCCAGCTATTCTTTGGAAAACTTCCGCCAAGTTCTTAAGATGTTCATCGAAATTCTTGCCCAATACGATGATGTCGTCCAGGTACACCAAGCATGTTTTCCAATGTAGTCCTTTCAATACCTGATCCATGAGTCTCTCGAAAGTAGCTGGTGCATTACATAGTCCAAAGGGCATTACTGTAAATTGCCACAGACCATCTCCGACGCTGAAGGCTGTTTTCTCTTTGTCTTCCTCATTTACCTCCACTTGCCAGTAGCCGCTTTTCAAGTCCAGTGTGGAAAACCATTTCGTACCAGAGAGTGAGTCCAGAGTGTCGTCAATTCTTGGCAATGGGTAGCTATCCTTTTTCGTAACGTCATTCAACTTCCGGTAGTCCACGCAAAACCTCATTTTTCCATCCTTCTTCTTTACAAGTACTACCGGTGAGCTCCAGGGACTAGCTGATGGTTCGATGACGCCGCTGTCGCTCATTTCTTGTATAATTTGACTCACAACTTGCCGCTTCGCCAGTGGAACACTACGTGGAGCTTGACGGATCGGCCTCGCATCTCCAGTGTCAATTTGATGTTTCACAACGTTGGTGCGGCCTGGTTTAGAACCATCCTGGTCAAATATGTTCGCGTACTTTAGGAGCAGTTGTTTTGCCTTACTCTGATATGCTTCCTCTAGCCCCTGCGTCCATGCCGTGATGTCATTTGAAAGATTAGTATTACTAGCTGAAACGTGTTCCTGGAGCTGTTCACAGTTAATAACTACTTCAGCCTCTTGGCATCTTCCCAAAATAGCTCCTTTAGTTAGTTTGAGTGGTGAATTGAACTCATTGAGTACTCTTACTGGAACACGTCCATCTTGTTTTGTCATAGCCAGGGTTTTTCCTACAAGTATGTTCAGTGCTGATTTGTTTGCTGCTTCGACAACCCACAATTTGTTTGTCCCACAATCTCCATCAACCTTTGCCCAGATGACTGCTTCGGATTCTGGTGGTATTCGCTGACTCTCTTCCACCAGCACTCGTTTACTGCTGTAGCCTCTCTCGTAGCCGAAATTAAGTGGTACATCCATGTTCTTATATCGCATCGTCTTGCTTTGCATGTCGATCTTGATGCCCTGGTCGATTAAGAAGTCCACTCCAATTATGATTTCATCAACAATCTCTGCCACTATAAAATTGTGTACTACCGTGACGTTCCCAATTGCGACTTCACATGATACTTTTCCTAGAACCGTGCTGTCTTCTCCAGTGGCTGTACGCAATCTTGCTCCATGCAATGGTGTTATCTTCTTGTTGACTAAATCCGCTCGAATGATGGAATGAGATGCACCCGTATCTACAGTCAGTAAACGTTCCTTTCCATCCACATGTCCTCCGACAGTAAGATTGTTTGACCTTCTTCCAATTTGTGAGATAGAGATTATGGGGCATTCAATTGAGGGAGCCAGCTGTCGCCCCTTGCGGCTGACTCGCTTTAGTTTAACGATTGAGTGGACTTGGAGATTTGCTCATCTCCTTCAGCTCTGCGTTTATGGCCACCCACATTGTTGGAGCTATTGGGACCGGTGCTGCAATGTCGTGCAATATGACCTGGGTTGCCGCACTTGAAACATTTAATAACTCCGGCATTTTTCTGTTGTGATCCCTTCAGTGCTTCCAAAATTGTGTCTACCCATTCTGGCCTTTCTACTTCTACACGATGAGCCTTATATGCTGGTTTACTTAATAGGGAGGCAGTTTCCTGAGTCAATGCATGTGATACCGTTTCAGCAAATGCCAGTTTTGGGTTCGCGTATGTAGCTCGCTTCGTTTCCACATCTCGTATGCCATTTATAAAGCTCTGAATCTTCACTCTTTCCGTGTATTCCACGGGTGCATCCGCATTTGCAAGATGAGCCAATCTTTCAATGTCAGAAGCAAACTCCTGCAAGGTCTCGTTAGCTTTTTGGTAGCGGTTTTGCAATTCTATTTGAAATATCTGTTTCCTGTGTTCGCTTCCGTATCGCCGTTCTACAGCAGCCATCAATGCGTCATAACTGTTCCGTTCGTATTCTGGAATAGTCTGTAAGATTTCGGCAGCTGGTCCTTTCAATGCAACGAAGAGTGCGGCAACTTTATCTTCCACATTCCAGTTGTTCACTGCTGCGGTCTTCTCAAACTGTAGCTTAAAGACCTGGAAAGGAACAGAACCGTCAAAGGATGGTGTTTTTACCTTTGAATTACTCGCTGAAACTGCAGGACGATTTAATTGTAACTGCTCCCTACGACCCTTCAAATCATCGACTTCTGCCTGAAATTGAGCGATTTTTGCATCCTGCGCTTCCAGCTTTGATGTTACCCTTGCTTCCTGTGCTTCTAACTGTGAAGACATTTGTGCCACCTGCAATGATAAGCGCTCCTCTTGTTCTTCCAACTTTGATGTTATGCGTGTCTCCTGCGATGCCAGTTGGGATGCCATATATGTCTTCTGTTCTTCCAATTGCATTTCCATCTTGGATGTAATCTGTGTCGACATTTCTGACATTCGCGTTTCTTGTGCTTCAATCTTCGATGTTATTCGTGTCTCTTGGGATTCCAGTTGTGATGCCATATATGTCTTCTGTTCTTCCATCTTGGATGTTATACGGTTCTCCTGCGATTCCATATATGTCTGCTGTTCTGCCAGTTGAGATGACACTGTCGATGTTTGAGCAGATATTGCAGCTAAAATCATGTTCAAGTCTGTACTGGTAACCGTCTGCGATGTTTCGTTCTTCTCTTCAATTTTTGTTGTCTCCTCGCCATCAAGATGAAAGACATGCTCTTCCACATCAATTCCTTCTGCTTCCATTGCTTCTCGTAGCCGTGCCTGAAGTTCGAGTTTAACGCCGCTTGTATTCAATCCACGGCTCTCCAACTCCTTCTTCAGTTGCGGGATCTTCAATTCACTTAACTTTGCCATGTCCTTGTTGTCCTCTAGAATTTATTCAACAATTCCTCTTCTGACACCAATTGTAACGAATTTACTTGCAAATCCTCTTATTTGCAATCCTCTGCTAAGTTCGAATCACTAAATTGTTGAATAAATAACTCCAATATTGAATAACGGAAAAATGGCCTTTATTAAAATACTTCACAATAACACTCAAACTGTGCAACGAATAGCTTAATAACCAAACTCATATCTTAAAGGAAACTGACTTTCAAAATAATAGTGCTATTGCTCGCTAGATATCGTCTTACTCGTAACTGCTTGACAATTCAAATCAAACTGAATTACTTCTTACTCGCTGGCGCCGCTTTTATAGTTTACGCTGCATACTTCTAGGCTCTTCGATTTCCAGAACTTACTAGTTGTTTCGGCTACAAAATCGCCAGCCACAACTACGTGCACAAATTATTGCTCACTCTTGTGACAACTCAGATAAGGTATATGCATGTGTTTGTAGTTTACAGTCTCCCGCACACACATAAGCGTATAAGTAAATTCATCGGTGTGTGACATCTCATCTCTTGCTGCCTTGTATGTAAATGTTGCTCGTCGGAATGTGTACATATGTGTAGACGCAATTATTTATTCGTTTAAGTAGATACATAAAGATTGAATTATTGATGTGAATGTTTGTAGTTTGCGCACATAGGCATATAAGTAAATGCATCTGTGTGTGACATCTCTCTGGGCTGCCTTATATATGTGTATACTTGATGTAATTCTTAACGTAAATACTGCTTGGCATGGCCTTAGCATCGCCTTAGTGATGGGATAATTTAGTGATGCTAATATCCGTGACAATACGAAGCGTCATTCATAACTTCCCTAACCCAATGAATCGGTCCTACGCCAAGCCAAAGAAAACATGCCCAGACCAAAATACTGGAACCTCCATTCTTTACTATTTTTGTTGTTTACTTCGGATGGTATTCGGTATTAGGTGGCCGTGCGACATATTGGAGTGAACTCTTTCCAACTAACATGCCAACTTTCGGCCATAAAATGTATACCCATTGTGAGTCTTAAGACATCTCTTCAGAGGTATGAGCCACTTTTTAAGTCTAATATCGTAGGATTTGCACATGATCTTAGACATTTCGCAACCCCGTCGCTTTTGTCCACACCTTTCTTGCTGGATGGATCATAAGCAACTCCGCAAACGCATTGAGAGTTCTACCGGTGATTCAGCGAGTGCTGTGCTCTCCTTTACAAACTCATCGGCCTTCTCGTTACCTTCTATCCCTTAATGACCGGGAACCCAGTGCAAATGTAGGGCGCAGCTTGAGCGAAGTTTTTCCAATGCACAGGTCAATTTTTGATGAAATAATGTGTGAGATTATTGCCTCAACCGCCGCCTGACTATCAATATATACATTGATGCGACTGCAGCTTAAGCACGCTTTCTCCAGGATTTCTGCTGTTTTTGGCAGCCTGCAGTAATCTAGCAGCCTTTAGGATCTACTTATTTCTCGATGTTGTTGTTTTTGTTGTTGTTGTTGTAGCGATGAGGACACTCCCTGAAGGCCTCGATGTTGACGGTTCTTTGCCCGATGCAGATCGGGTGCGTTCTGGTAACAAGCACCATTAAGTTACTGGCCCGACCTTCTCGGGAACAACTTATTTCTGGATCGACAGTAAACAGCAGACCCGACCCCTTGGCTTAATTTGGAACCATCGCATACATGTGTATAATTTGGTTTGCTCTGGCGCCAAACCTTTGACTCAATTGTGGCCGCCAGAACTCTTTCGCAGCTCAGGCACAGGACCATATATTCCGTTTTTTCGATATTAGATGGCGCTATACTGCTATGGCCGAACATCCTGCACTCAAAATGCTTCGAGGCCTTAATCCATTAATAAATTTCTGGAAATTTTAATTTATTGTACTTAAAACAAAACTTTGTTTCGCCCACACGTAGTTTCCCCTTCCCCAAAATGCCTCTATGGATCTGTCCGTGATTGTGCATAATACCACAATAAATTATTAATGTACCTACACTTGTTTAGTCCAGAGGGTAAACATAATCAGTGTTTGCTATCGAGATGATAACAGAGGACGAAAAAATCTATGAAATGGTGTCGCTGCTGCCAGATTTGATCAGAAATAGTGGAGCCGGCGAATGCAACACAAACCATGAATGCGGTGAACTAATCTAATGTTATCTAAAATTTCATTAAGCATAACAAATATTTAAAAAGTCATCATGATCATTTTCTGTTTTTCTTCCTTCTAAATATATTTTCTGTTGGAAAACTTCTCTAGTTGAGTTAAATACTTCCAATGAAATACATATGCTAACTTCCGTTAGATACAACAATAGTTTGAGGCGAAGTAAATTCTCATAGAATTACAATAAAAATTTTATATTATATAATAAACAAACATATCTCAGTTTTGTTTTCGTTTGATGCAAACTCATTCTTTAGCATTCTAACATATGAAACGCATGTACCACCTGTTGTTTTATTGTTGTATAACATTCAAATAAAAAACACTCTGACAGTTTTACAACTACACAGCTTCTATAAACTTTTGTGTCCCTGCAACTTCTACCAAAGCTAATGACTCTCGTTAAAAATTGTTTATTGTCTTAAAAGAAGAGCAATTACTGGTAAAATTAAAACAGATTTTTTTATTACAAAATTATCAATAAAACGCAATGAATTATGTACAAAGGTTGTTCATTGCCGAATCACCACCATTAAGTGCGCACCCTAATTGTAATGGATACCGTAATAAAGTTGAATTTCCTCACCTAAGTGTTTGGTACTCGTTGAGGAATTTTTGCTCATATAACAGGGAGTGATTCGATTAAATGTCCTATGAACTTCGCTATTGAGAGCACTGTATATTTTCCCTATCTCAATTTTTCTCGTTCCCTAATGTTTCTATGTTTCAAGCACTAAACCACTCAATACATCTAACATGTGACTAATTTCATTACTTTGCTTGTCGCAATTTTTTTTCAGCACACACTCACAGGTCACAGCGGCAAAGTGATGACAGCCAAATATCTACAAGAGACCATCAAAGTAGTAACAGGCAGTCACGATCGTACGCTAAAAATGTGGGATCTGCGCAGTATTGCTTGCATAGAAACCAAATCTGCTGGTTCCAGCTGTAATGACTTAGTAACCACCGATAGTCTTGGTTCGACTATTATAAGAGGTCACTACGATAAAAAGATACGTTTTTGGGATATACGTACCGAAAAGCAAGCGGATGATATATTAATGCCAGCAAAAATAACGTCGATAGATTTGTCAAAAGGTATGCAAACGAAATTGTGAGAAATTACTTTTATTTAATTGAAATTGTTGCGTTCATACATGTTTATATTTAAATTGAAATGTTTTTTTTTTTTTTTTTTTTTTTTTAGATGGCAACTGTCTTATTTGTTCCATTAGAGTTGATACTATAAAATTATTAGATTTACGCAAAAATCAAATAGTTTCATCGTTTTCGTAAGTATTCATTCGTTTTTTTTTTTTTAAGATATTGCATAGATTTTATCGCGGCCTTGGCGACTAAACCAAAAAAAACCGTAACGGATATTTGTCAAAAAAGGTTCGAAAAAGTTCGAAAAAGGTTCGGTGTTAGCAACACGCCAAATATATAAAATTGGATCTCTATCATAATGTTAAAGTTAAAAAGTTAAAGTTAAAGCTAAAGTTAAAGTTAAAATTAAAGTTAAAGTTAAAGTTAAAGTTAAAGTTAAAGTTAAAGTTAAAGTTACAGTTAAAGTTAAAGTTAAATTTAAAGTTAAAGTTAAAATTAAAGTTAAAGTTAAAGTTAAAGTTAAAGTTAAAGTTACAGTTAAAGTTAAAGTTAAATTTAAAGTTAAAGTTAAAGTTAAAATTAAAGTTAAAGTCAAAGTTAAAGTTAAAGTTACAGTTAAAGTTAAAGTTAAAATTATAGTTAAAGTTAAAGTTAAAGTTAAAGTTAAAGTTAAAGTTAAAGTGAAAGTTAAATTTAAAGTTAAAGTTAAAGTTAAAGTTAAAGTTAAAGTGAAAGTTAAAGTTAAAGTTAAAGTTAAAGTTAAAGTGAATGTTAAAGATAAAGTGAAAGTTAATGTTAAAGTTAAAAATAAAGTTAAAGTTAAAGTGAAAGTTAAAGTTAAAGCTAAAGTTAAAGTTAAAGTTAAGGTTAAAGTTAAAGTTAAAGTGGAAGTTAAAGTTAAACTTAAAGTGAATGTTAAAGTTAAAGTTAAACTTAAAAACAAAGTTAAAGCTAAAGTTAAAGTTAAAGTTAAAGTTAAAGTTAAAGTTAAAGTTAAAGTTAAAGTTAAAGTTAAAGATAAAGTTAAAGTTAAAGCTAAATTTAAAGTTAAAGTTAAAATTAAAGTTAAAGTTAAAATTAAAGTTAAAGTCAAAGTTAAAGTTACAGTTAAAGTTAAAGTTAAAGTTAAATTTAAAGTTAAAGTTAAAGTTAAAGTTAAAGTTAAAGTGAAAGTTAAAGTTAAAGTTAAAATTAAAGTTAAAGTTAAATTTAAAGTTAAAGTTAAAGTTAAAGTTAAAGTTAAAGTTAAAGTTAAAGTTAAAGTTAAAGTTAAAGTTAAAGTTAAAGTTAAAGTGAATGTTAAAGTTAAAGTTAATGTTAAAGTTAAAAATAAAGTTAAAGTTAAAGTTAAAGTGAAAGTTAAAGTTAAAGCTAAAGTTAAAGTTAAAGTTAAGGTTAAGGTTAAAGTTAAAGTTAAAGTTAAAGTTAAAGTTAAAGTGGAAGTTAAAGTTAAAGTTAAAGTGAATGTTAAAGTTAAAGTTAAACTTAAAAATAAAGTTAAAGTTAAAGTTAAAGTTAAAGTTAAAGTTAAAGATAAAGTTAAAGTTAAAGTCAATATTAACTTCTCATTTATTCAATAAAAGTAAAAAATTTGTTTTCTTATCGGTCACCACGCTTAAAAAGTGTAACTTGAATTAAGACAAAACTTGAATTAAAATCAAAGAAAACAAAATGTTGCATAAATATTATAATTGCATAAGTTGATAATATGCAATAGTTTTACCGCGGCAGTCCCCGAGTGCCAGACGTCCTTTTTGTTTTTATTTTGGGTTTGAGCTCAGACTATTTTGATATACGTTTATTCTGTATTTATTCAGCCATGAAAATTTTAAACTCAGCTGTGATTGGGCGCGAGCTTCTTTCAATTCGTGTGGCTCAAAGGTTGCGTGCGGTTCATCAGATGATTTCGTTTATATTTGGAATGTTCTGGGCGAATTTGAGGCGACGTTGAAAAGTCACACGTAAGTACTGTGTTTTGATATGTGCTTGTATACTTAAATATATTTCTGCTGCTTTTTGAATTTGCAAAATTAATAGTGTGTCATCTCAAAATTACATCATGCGATATCATTGTGTGATGCTATATGATATCACATTATAACTTTAAATGATAGATAATCACGTCACGTGCCTTTCTCTCATACTTGTTTTATAATCTGTCTGCTCGATTGATACAAACAAAATATGTATACCGGGGGTATAAATATTATATAACAGTTGCCGGTTTTAGGGATGTTGTATTGTAAATGTCACATATCTAGATCGCATGATTTCATTCATATCATACGACACCTTCGTTTGCTAGCATTACGTAGCATACAAACGCACTTTTCCGGAACCTTTCCATGATTGCCTTCGCGACCATTTCTGAAGCTTTTTACGACCATTTCAAAATTTCTTCCAGATTTCCGGGATCATTTCGGAATGATTTTCGGAATCAATTCAGAACGATATTTCAATCACTGCGAAACATTTTGGGGATTGTGGGTGGGATCATTATACGACTATTTCGGTATTGTAGATAAAATTTCTAGACTGGTTTGGTATCACTTAATGAGTGTTTTCGCCATAATTTCCAGATTTTTTAGGATCACTTCGTAGTGTTTCGGAATAAATTCGGGGTGGGTCAATGAAAACCTCACAGGAAATTGCTAAATTTACGGCAATTACAGGATAATAATCGAGATTGATTCGAAACCGTTTTGCCTTTATTTCGGCATCAATTCGGAGCGATTTGATAACATTTCGGAACTATCTCGGGTCACGATCGTACGCCAAAAATTTGGGATCTGCAGTTACAGTTAAAGTCAAAGTTAAAGTTTAAGTTAAAGTTAAAGTTAAAGTTAAAGTTAAAGTTAAAGTTAAAGTTAAAGTTAAAGTGAAAGTTAAAGTTAAAGTTAAAGTTAAAGTTAAAGTTAAAGTGAAAGTTAAAGTTAAAGTGAATGTTAAAGATAAAGTGAAAGTTAATGTTAAAAATAAAGTTAAAGTTAAAGTGAAAGTTAAAGTTAAAGCTAAAGTTAAAGTTAAAGTTAAGGTTAAAGTTAAAGTTAAAGTGGAAGTTAAAGTTAAAGTTAAAGTGAATGTTAAAGTTCAAGTTAAACTTAAAAATAAAGTTAAAGCTAAAGTTAAAGTTAAAGTTAAAGTTAAAGTTAAAGTTAAGGTTAAAGTTAAAGTTAAAGATAAAGTTAAAGTTAAATTTAAAGTTAAAGTTAAAATTAAAGTTAAAGTTAAAGTTAAAATTAAAGTTAAAGTCAAAGCTAAAGTTAAAGTTACAGTTAAAGTTAAAGTTAAAGTTAAAGTGAAAGTTAAAGTTAAAGTTAAAGTTAAAGTTAAAGTTAAAGTTAAAGTTAAAGTTAAAGTTAAATTTAAAGTTAAAGTTAAAGTTAAAGTTAAAGTTAATGTTAAAGTGAATGTTAAAGTTAAAGTTAAAGTTAATGTTAAAGTTAAAAATAAAGTTAAAGTTAAAGTTAAAGCTAAAGTTAAAGTTAAAGTTAAGGTTAAAGCTAAAGGTAAAGTTAAAGTTAAAGTTAAAGTGGAAGTTAAAGTTAAAGTGAATGTTAAAGTTAAAGTTAAACTTAAAAATAAAGTTAAAGTTAAAGTTAAAGATAAAGTTAAAGTTAAAGTCAATATTAACTTTTCATTTATTCAATAAAAGTAAAAAATTTGTTTTCCTATCGGTCACCATGCTTAAAAAGTGTAACTTGAATTAAGACAAAACTTGAATTAAAATCAAAGAAAACAAAATGTTGCATAAATATTATAATTGCATAAGTTGATAATATGCAATAGCTTTACCGCGGCAGTCCCCGAGTGCCAGACGTCCTTTTTGTTTTTATTTTGGGTTTGAGCTCAGACTATTTTGATTTACGTTTATTCTGTATTTATTCAGCCATGAAAATTTTAAACTCAGCTGTGATTGGGCGCGAGCTTCTTTCAACTCATGTGGCTCAAAGGTTGCGTGCGGTTCATCAGATGGTTTCGTTTATATTTGGAATGTTCTGGGCGAATTTGAGGCGACGTTGAAAGGTCACACGTAAGTACTGTGTTTTGATATGTGCTTGTATACTTAAATATATTTCTGCTGCTTTTTGAATTTGCAAAATTAATAATGTGTCATCTTAAAATTACATCATGCGATATCATTGTGTGATGCTATATGATATCACATTATAACTTTAAATGATAGATAATCACGTCACGTGCCTTTCTCTCATACTGGTTTTATAATCTGTATGCTCGATTGATACAAACATAATATATATACCGGGGGTATAAATATTATATAACAGTTGCCGGTTTTAGGGATATTGTATTGTAAATGTCACATATCTAGATCGCATGATTTCATTCATATCATACGACACCTTCGTTTGCTAGCATTACGTAGCATACAAACGCACTTTTCCGGAACCTTTCCCTGATTGCCTTCGCGACCATTTCTGAAGCTTTTTATGACCATTTCAAAATTTCTTCCAGATTTCCGGGATCATTTCGGAATGATTTTCGGAATCAATTCAGAACGATATTTCAATCACTGCGAAACCTTTTGGGGATTGTGGGTGGGATCATAATACGACTATTTCGGTATTGTAGATAAAATTTCTAGACTGGTTTGGTATCACTTAATGAGTGTTTTCGCCATAATTTCCAGATTTTTTAGCATCACTTCGTAGTGTTTTCGGAATAAATTCGGGGTGGGTCAATGAAAACCTCACAGCAAATTGCTAAATTTACGGCAATTACAGGATAATAATCGAGATTGTTTCGAAACCGTTTTGCCATAATTTCGGCATCAATTCGGAGCGATTTGATAACATTTCGGAACTATCTCGGGTCACGATCGTACGCTAAAAATTTGGGATCTGCGCAGTATTGCTTGCATAGAAACCAAATTTGCTGGTTCCAGCTGTAATGACTTAGTTACCACCGATAGTCTTGGTTCGACCATTATAAGCGGTCACTACGATAAAAAGATACGTTTTTGGAATATACGTACCGAAAAGCAAGCGGAAGATATATTAATGCCAGCAAAAATAACGTCGATAGATTTCTCAAAAGGTATGCAAAACAAAATTGTGACAAATTACTTTTATTTAATTGAAATTGTTGCGTTCATACATGTTTATATTTAAATTGAAATGTTTGTTTTTTTTTTTTTTTTAGATGGCAACTGTCTTATTTGTTCCATTAGAGATGATACTATCAAATTATCAGATTTACGCAAAAATCAAATAGTTTCATCGTTTTCATAAGTATTCATTCGTTTTTTTTTTAAAGCTATTGCATAGATTTTATCGCGGCCTTGGCGACTAAACCAAAAAAACCGTAACGGATATTTGTCAAAAAAGGTTCGAAAAGGTTCGAAAAAGTTCGGTGTTAACAACACGCCAAATATATAAAATTGGATCTCTATCATAATGTTAAAGTTAAAAAGTTAAAGTTAAAGCTAAACGGATATTTGTCAAAAAAGATTCGAAAAGGTTCGAAAAAGTTCGGTGTTAACAACACGCCAAATATATAAAATTGGATCTCTATCATAATGTTAAAGTTAAAAAGTTAAAGTTAAAGCTAAAGTTAAAGTTAAAGTTAAAATTAAAGTTAAAGCTAAAGTTACAGTTAAAGTTAAATTTAAAGTTAAAGTTAAAATTAAAATTAAAGTCAAAGTTAAAGTTAAAGTTACAGTTAAAATTAAAGTTAAATTTAAAGTTAAAGTGAAAGTTAAAGTTAAAGTTAAAGTTAATGTTAAAGTTAAAGTTAAAGTTAAAGTTAAAGTTAAAGATAAAGTTAAAGTTAAAGTTAAAGTTAAAGTTAAAGTTAAAGTTAAAGTTAAAGTTAAAGTGAATGTTAAAGTTAAAGTGAAAGTTAAAGTTAAAAATAAAGTTAAAGTTAAAGTGAAAGTTAAAGTTAAAGCTAAAGTTAAAGTTAAAGTTAAGGTTAAAGTTAAAGTTAAAGTTAAAATTAAAGCTAAAGTTAAAGTTAAAGTTAAAGTTTTTTTTTTTTTTTTTTTTTTGTGTTTCGTGGAAGGAGGAAATGCTTTATCCCATCTGTCTCTTCGACAGGTCATGTTATTAATGACACTGCCCGGGGATAGGTCGCCAAGTACCTCTTCTACCCTCCTTCGCTGATGGGAGAAGTGCCTGCATTCGAAGAAGGTGTGGCGTACATCGTCTATTTCCCCACAGTCCAGACAGCTCGGGCTATCAACCTTACCCATTCTGTGTAGGTATTTGCGGAAATAACCATGTCCCGTTAGAAACTGGGTCAGGTAAAAGTCTACCTCTCCGTGCGGTCGCTTCAACCATGGATCAAGTTCAGGGATTAGTTCCCTAGTCCACTTTCCTACGATGCTGTTGCTCCACTGGTCTTGCCAACGTCGGACCGATTCTTCTCGCGCCTGCATGGCAACAGCAGCTCTACTTGCTTGCGATCCGGTGTCATATATTGTTTTTCTTTCCTCAACGAGAAGATATATCGGTATGGTTCCCGCAACGACCAGGACAGCTTCAGCTGATACCGTGCGGTAAGCCGAAGATATTCGCAGCGCCCCTCTGCGTTGGACCGAGGTGAGGGCGACTCGGTTCTTCCGGTATTTCATTGCGTCCGCCCAGATTTCTGCACCATATAAGAGTATAGAATCCGAGGCTGATGCAAGCAACTTCCTTGTGCATGGCTTTGGGCCACCTGTGTTTGCCATTAATCTACTCAACTGCGCTATTATGCGCGCAGCTCTTTCGCAGGTCCCTCGTATGTGATCCGAGAAGTTGAGTTTGCTGTCTAACCTCACTCCCAGATATTTCGTTGAAGCGAGTGTTTCTATTGGCTGGTCCCCAACCATCATGTTCCTGGTAGTGGGAATACGTCTCTTTGTGAGGATGACGATCTCCGTTTTGGCTGTTGCTAACTGGAGACCGTGCTCAGCCATCCACCTATTTACATTACGCATGACCTGGTTTAATTTTAGCTGTGCCAACTCGCAGCTTGGTGCTGTTATCACAGCTGCCACGTCGTCTGCAAATGCAACGAGGAAGGTGCTTTCTGGCATGTCTAATCGAAGAAGACTGTCGTAAGTTATATTCCAGAGATCGGGACCTAGTACCGAACCCTGGGCTGCTCCACCTGTTATTTTTACCCTTTTTTGACCGTGAGTACTTTCATATATTAGATACCTCTCTCTTAGGTAGTCCCTTAAAATTTCTAACAAATATTGCGGTACTTTGAAAGTGCTTTCTAGTGCCTCAAGCATGTCCTCCCACCTAGCTGAGTTAAAAGCGTTTTTGACGTCCAGCGTGACCAGCAACACTATAGGTCTTGCTCTGTGGCACGCTGTCTCGGCTTTCTTGACTGCGTCTATAACTTCTGCTATGGCATCTATTGTAGAGTGCCCCCTCCGAAAACCATGCTGTCTGGGCGACAGTCCTCCGGCGTCCTGTAACGCTCTGGTGAGGCGTTGCTTCAGGAGACTCTCCATCAATTTCCCTGCTGTGTCCAACATACATAGGGGACGGTAGGATGATGGAGAGTTGGGATCTTCTTTCCCTTTTGGAATGAGAACCAGTCGTGCTGTCTTCCATATGGTGGGGAAAATTCTTTCTTCGAGACATTTGTTGTACATGTGCAACATAAGTTCTGGGCAGTCGTTTGCAGCTAGTCTAATTGCCTCCGCGGGTATTCCGTCGGGCCCAGATGCTTTCCTAGGTTTCATAGTTCGCACGGCAGTTTTAAGCTCTTCTTCTTGGAATGGTTCCACGTTGCGATCTTCATGGGTAACGTACCCGCCCTCCCTAGGCAGTTGGGTGGGAAACAGGCCATCCACAATGTTCCTTATTTGGTTCTCGTCCATCAGCTGGTTTGGCGGACGGAACTTCTTCATTACTATCTTATATCCCTGCCCCATGGGTCTCGATCCACTTCCTCGCAAAGCGCTTTCCAGCACTTAAGCTTGCTTTGCTTAATGGCAGCACTAAGAGCTTTCTTCGCTCCTTTGTACGCTTCCGACTTTTCTAGAGCCTCAGGCCTGCCGCGCGCGCGAGTTGCTAGCCTTCGCATCCTGTGACATATTTTCCGCAGCTCCGCGATTTCGCTATTCCACCAGTATACCTGCTTTTTACCCCTCCACACTCCCCTCCGTGGCATAGAGAGGTTGCAAGCGTAGCGAAGACAGCTCATTGTCTTTTCAACCGTCTCTTCCGTCGGACTGGAGTTGTTGATTATCCGTCGGGCATCCCCCAGTACTGATGCGGAGAACGTGGCAGAGTCGACCTTGGATGCGTCCCATGCTTTTGTTCTGCGTGGCCCGTTCGGAATCTGCCTCTGACCGGGATCGTTTAGGTGGAAAGTGATGTAGTTGTGATCGCTGCCAGTCAGATCCTCTATGACTCTCCATCCAGCAGCGGTCAGCAGCAGGCTTTCTGACACTAGTGTTACATCGGGGATCGAGTATCCAAAGCCTGGCCGTCGGTATGTAGGGGTCGTACCAGTGTTAAGCACGTTCAAACCGAACCTGGCTGCCATCTCAAGGACTAACCTTCCACGGGTGTTAGTCTGCGGCATTCCCCATTCGACGGCTCTTGCGTTAAAGTCTCCCGCCACAACCAGGTTACTAGTTAAGTCCCTCAGGTCGTCTTCAATAAGTTCAAGCTTCTCCCTGAACGTTTGAATGGGATCATTCGGGGACAAGTAGCAGCTTACTATTGTGGTATTATTCGTAGTTAGGCGGACGTAGCCTTGTCCGGCAACACGGTTCACAATATTGGCGTTTGCATCTGTCATCCAGATTGCGGCGGTGCCGGTGTTGTCTATATGCCAATCATTTCGGGCTCTATAGGGTTCGCTGATGATAACGCTGTTAGCTTTATGGTCTAAGACCAACTGTTGTAGTAGCTCATCAGCAAGTCTGCTCCGGTTTAGGTTGCCTTGGATAAAACTAATCACTATTGAATTGAGACTTTGGCCTTTGCAACAGCGAGTGCCGCTCTGAAAATGCTGCATGCTCCAGATCCAGGGACATGATCGAGCTTCTGTGTATTACACAGGTAACATTTTGGAGCTGCGGTACAGGCCGAAGCTTTGTGGCCGCTTTGCCCACACTTCCAGCAGGCGTTACTCCTGTCTGGACCCTTGCATTCTGCCTTCCGGTGTCCGTAGCCGAGACACCTAAAGCAGCGTTGTACTTCTGCTCGCTGTCTGATTCGGCACTGTATCCATCCGATCGGAATTTTACCTTTTTTGAGTAGGGCGTTGCCAATATTCTCGTCCACTTCGACGACCGCCATTTTCTGTTCTCTTTGGTTTGCTGCGAACACAGAGACCCGGAGAGGTCTAGTGATTTCTTCTTTTCCGACCTCCCTCCTTATTGCGTCTTGGATTTCTGTTTCAGTTGTGAGACAGTCCATGCCAAGTACTTCCAACTTCATCCGCTTGGAGAGCTGTTGTGCTTCACCGACCTCTCCTACTGCACTACCTATAGCTGCTCTGAAGGCCGTCTGGTCACTGCAGCGCGCCGTTTCAATCAGTACGTTACCAGATTTGGTTTTTCGTACTGACCGTACCACCGTACCTGTGTCATTAGGGCGGAGCTGGCCGCGTATGGCCCCTAGTACCTGGGCATAACTTTTGCCTTCCACAGGTTTTACCACAAAAGTTGCTGCTTGTCTCCTCTTTCTCGCCCGTTTTTGAGCTTTAGGAGCTTGGACGGGGGTTGCCTGCTTGGCTGGCTGGGCCCGCTGTTTCAGCCTCCGGCGCGCTACATTGGACCAAGACTCACCTTGTGAAAGCGTATTTGTTCTTTCATCTCGTTTCTTTTTGGCTTCCAAGTCCTCCGAGTGGGAATCTGAGCTCGTTCGTGCCCTCTTGCTTTTTCGGCCCGATTCTCTGCTCTCATCTACCTTTTGGGCCCTTAACGATCCCATGCAGCTTAACGCTTCCTCGAGAAGAGCCATACCGGTTTTTATGTCCTTGGACACGGTCTTCTGCTTGAGAGCGGTTTCCTGCATCTCGCGCAACACTGATACCGCATACTCCAGCAGTTCGTCTTGGCTCTTCCCTTCGAGGCTTGTGTATGAGAGTGAGCCTCTTGGCGGAGTCGCACGTTTCTCCTTCCCAGCAGCGCGCTGTGCAACGACATTGGGTGAGCTGACCGACGCTTTTTCCCTTGCAGTAGCAGGTGTGGACTGGCTGGGGTTATTGCGCAGCTGTCTTTTCGCTGCCTTTGTCTTTTCCGCCGATTCGGTGCCTTGTGTGGGCATTACCGACAAGGTCGCTTTAGCGGGGGTTGTTAAAAGCGGCGATCTCAGCACTTTAGTGCTCTTCTTGAACACCGCTTCATCGCCCCTTTCTTTCTCGCTTTCTCTACTTTTATCTTCCTTTGTTGTTTTTATTTTGTTGCTCATTTGTTCTATTGGGTCTCCGCTTCAAGCCGCTATCTCCGCACGATGTGCAGTCGCCGTCTTCAATTCCCGTGGTTATCTTTGCAGAAGCAGGGAGGCCACGCGTGGGTTGACACAGGTCCTTATGGGAGTCTGTGTTCAGAGCCAGAATACAGCGTTAGTCAGGAGTCGTCTCAACTGAGCCTGCACCACCAACTTAATGGCGACGTGCTTCGAACGTACTTGAAGACCTGCCAAGGTTTTAACGAGACGGAGACGATGCCGATATTAACCTACCAGCCGTTTCGGCAAGGTGTCACCCTTGCTTATTAAGGTAGTAGCCTATCGTCATCGCCAGCCCGTAGCAATCAGTTCATAATCATATTTCCAGTTTTGGTCAACAGGATCTTACTGGTCTCGATCCTGTGGATGCTTGATGGGGTATTTTAGGGCGGCATCCTATCGCCCTTCCACAGGAACTTTGGGATGTGTTGCCCTTAGAGCAACACATTCCAATTTTTCCACTGGATTGCTCGTTTTGGTTCGCCCTGAGTACTTAATTCACTCAGTACCTCCCGTCTTGTGGGAAGCGTTCCTCTATCCACCACCTGAGGAGGCGCCCGGTAGGGGACCGATACCCCCGCGGGTAAAGTTAAAGTTAAAGTTAAAGTTAAAGTTAAAGTTAAAGTTAAAGTTAAAGTTAAAGTTAAAGTTAAAGTTAAAGTTAAAGTTAAAGTTAAAGTTAAAGTTAAAGTTAAAGTTAAAGTTAAAGTTGAAGTTAAAGTTAAAGTTAAAGATAAAGTTAAAGTTAAAGTCAATATTAACTTCTCATTTATTCAATAAAAGTAAAAAATTTGTTTTCTTATCGGTCACCACGCTTAAAAAGTGTAACTTGAATTAATACAAAACTTGAATTAAAATCAAAGAAAACAAAATGTTGCCTAAATATTATAATTGCATAAGTTGATAATATGCAATAGCTTTACCGCGGCAGTCCCCGAGTGCCAGACGTCCTTTTTGTTTTTATTTTGGGTTTGAGCTCAGACTATTTTGATTTACGTTTATTCTGTATTTATTCAGCCATGAAAATTTTAAACTCAGCTGTGATTGGGCGCGAGCTTCTTTCAATTCGTGTGGCTCAAAGGTTGCGTGCGGTTCATCAGATGGTTTCGTTTATATTTGGAATGTTCTGGGCGAATTTGAGGCGACGTTGAAAGGTCACACGTAAGTACTGCGTTTTGATATGTGCTTGTATACTTAAATATATTTCTGCTGCTTTTTGAATTTACGTCCTTTTTGTTTTTATTTTGGGTTTGAGCTCAGACTATTTTGATTTACGTTTACTCTGTATTTATTCAGCCATGAAAATTTTAAACTCAGCTGTGATTGGGCGCGAGCTTCTTTCAATTCGTGTGGCTCAAAGGTTGCGTGCGGTTCATCAGATGATTTCGTTTATATTTGGAATGTTCTGGGCGAATTTGAGGCGACGTTGAAAAGTCACACGTAAGTACTGTGTTTTGATATGTGCTTGTATACTTAAATATATTTCTGCTGCTTTTTGAATTTGCAAAATTAATAGTGTGTCATCTTAAAATTACATCATGCGATATCATTGTGTGATGCTATATGATATCACATTATAACTTTAAATGATAGATAATCACGTCACGTGCCTTTCTCTCATACTGGTTTTATAATCTGTATGCTCGATTGATACAAACATAATATATATACCGGGGGTATAAATATTATATAACAGTTGCCAGTTTTAGGGATATTGTATTGTAAATGTCACATATCTAGATCGCATGATTTCATTCATATCATACGACACCTTCGTTTGCTAGCATTACGTAGCATACAAACGCACTTTTCCGGAACCTTTCCATGATTGCCTTCGCGACCATTTCTGAAGCTTTTTATGACCATTTCAAAATTTCTTCCAGATTTCCGGGATCATTTCGGAATGATTTTCGGAATCAATTCAGAACGATATTTCAATCACTGCGAAACCTTTTGGGGATTGTGGGTGGGATCATTATACGACTATTTCGGTATTGTAGATAAAATTTCTAGACTGGTTTGGTATCACTTATTGAGTGTTTTCGACATAATTTCCAGATTTTTTAGGATCACTTCGTAGTGTTTTCGGAATAAATTCGGGGTGGATCAATGAAAACCTCACAGCAAATTGCTAAATTTACGGCAATTACAGGATAATAATCGAGATTGATTCGAAACCGTTTTGCCATTATTTCGGCATCAATTCGGAGCGATTTGATAACATTTCGGAACTATCTCGTGTCCTTTTCGAGACCGTTTTGGATAATTTTAGGACTGTTACGAAATTGTTTTCGGGGTTTTCTGAAAATAATTTCGGATTTGTTTTCACAATAATTTCGACACTAATTTTGATACAGTTTCTAAAAAACTGCGGAATGGCTTTTAAAGCCTTTTCGGAAGAGTTTCGAACCCACTTTGGAAGCAATGACAATATTTTTTTAAACTTTTTTTCTACAACATTTTGAGATTGTTTTTGAGATAACTGCGGGATTGTTTCAGGATGCTATTGAAATTGCTGGAGTTCTGATTCTGAATTGAAACTGTACTATTTAGAATAGTTCGGATCGGATTTCGGCTCGTTTTTGGATCACTTCAGGACTGTTTGAATCAATTTGGAAATGTTTTAGGATCATTTCGGTTTTTTGTTTAAGTTTTGATGAAATTTGCTTAGCTTGGCTTTCAAGGAAAAATTTCTTGCCATGCTATGCACTTGTAATTTTAAAGAAACAATATATTAAAATTTAAAGATATGGTGACATGTGCAAAAATTAAACTTAAATACCTCCTATCTGTATAAATCTGTCTAGAAAGCCACCTGGTATCTATTAAGCTACTTGGTAATAAAAGCATTAAGCTATTTAGTTCACTTGCCGATAATCTAACTGATAAACTAACCGGTAAATTTCTTGGTAAACTTGTCAGTAAACTGCATGATAAACTACCTGGTAAACTTGTCGGTACGCTGATCTTTAACTTTGGGTTCAGTTTATTTTATTTAAATGCATAAGATTTGAGTGTGAACTCAAAATACAAATGATGATATTTTAGCTCACATGCTTAATTGTTTACTTTTATTTTATTAAATTTTTTCATACTCACTTTTTCACATTTTTTATGGATTTACTAATTACAAAGCATGGCTTATCACGTTTTCTGCGTTGTTTTTCTTTCTTTTTTCTTTTCTCTTTGGTTTGACATTTTTAAATCTACGTTGCGACAACTTAACAGTTCTGGTTCCGGTTTATTCCACAGCTCTGCGGTCAACGCGGTCAGTTGGTGCCCCAACAGTAATGCTCTGGCCTCAGTGGGCAAAGGAAAACGTTGCATTGTTTACACTGAAACGTAACCGTGATTTGCTAATGCTAACAAATCGAAGAAAGCCGAGGATGTGACAGCGATTTTATGGGTAAAACAAATATATATGGCTATTGGATATAGCAGCAGAATGTGGATTCACCTTTACAATACATAAAATGGAAAATATCAATTGTGGCAACAACAAACTCCAGTGATGTTAACCTTAAATAAAAATCGTTTTTGCAAGTGTACTTTGACAAAAAAAAGCAAGAAAATTGCCAACAGTAATTTTGGAAGATAACAAATTACTGCTAACACCTTATTCTGATTTTCAGAATATTGATACTTGTCACTAAAAAACGCCATATGATATTATGTTGCATGAAAGTTTTTTCCATGTACTAAATGAGCAGCCAGTGTTTGCCGCAGGGCCAAGGGCTGCTGTATTAATTTACTTTTTTTTCAGTGCTTAAAGCAGGGACCGGTATGATTGTGACTTTGATTTGAAAAGTAAAATTTTGCACAAAATATTTAAAACAAATATTTCTTAGCTAACCGGCATGAAATAAAAATATTTAAATGTCAAATATACCAATTTTTCATGAACGAATTTTTTATTGAAATTTCTAAAATAACTGTTAGTGGCGGTCCCTAAATAAACGTGTTTTCCTATAAATTAATAATATTTGTTTGTATGTCACAATAAGGGGACTATTTTTATGTTGCACGGTGCATGGATTGTATATATCCTACGACAAAATATACAAAGCTACGGGAGCAGCTCATTGCGAAGTTATAGCATGCATTAGTAAAAAGCGTCAAAAAAATTTACACATAAATTAACAAAATATGACGAATGTATAAAAAAAAATTGCTCAGTCTTTTCGTGAGCAAATGAAAAGAATACCTGCAACTCGCTGCATGAAAGTAAACATAGGTCTGAAAACACTATATATTTTGTTGGTGTGACTTTACAATCCGTGCAATCCATGCATTTCGTGCAAACCATGCACTGTTTGCAAGACAAAGCCAATCCCCATAATATAAGACGAACATGTTAAGCAATTATAACAATTACAATAAAGATATGTATAATAAAAATACAGTTTGTTTGCATAAGTATATATTAAGGCGACTAACAATATATAAAACAAGTAAGGAAGGTTAGGTTCGGGTGTAACCGAACATTACATACTCAGTTGAGAGCTATGGTGACAACATAAGGGAAAATAACCATGTAGGAAAATGAACCGAGGGAAACCCTGAAATGTGTTTGTATGACATGCGTATCAAATGAAAGGCATTAAAGATTATTTTAAGAGGAAGTGGGCCATAGATCTATAGATGGACGCCATTTAGGGATATCGCCATAAAGGTGGACCAGGGGTGACACTAGAATTTGTTTGTACGATATGGGTATCAAATGAAAGGTGTTAATGAGTATTTTAAAAGGGCGTGGTTCTTAGTTCTATAGGTGGACGCCTTTTCGAGATATCGCCATAAAGGTGGACCAGGGGTGACTCTAGAATTTTTGTGTACGTTATGAGTATCAAATGAAAGGTATTAATGAGTATTTTAAAAGGGTGTGGGCCTTAGTTCTATAGGTGGACGCCTTTTCGAGATATCGCCATTAAGGTGGACCAGTGGTGACTTTAGAATTTGTTTTGTACGATATGGGTATCAAATAAAAGGTATTAATGAGTATTTTAAAAGAGCGTGGGCCTAAGTTCTATAGATGTACGCCTTTTCGAGATATCGCCATAAATATGGACCAGGGGTAACTCCAGAATTTGTTTGTACTATATGGGTATCAAATAAAAGGTGTTAATGAGTATTTTAAAAGCGAGTGGGCCTGAGTTCTATAGGTGGACGCATTTCGGAATATCGTTATAAAAGTGGACCTGGGGTGACTCTAGAATGCGTTTATACAATATGGGTATCAAATGAAAGGTGTTAATGGGTATTTTAAAAGGGCGTGGGTCTTAGTTCTATAGGTGGACGCCTTTTCGAGATATCTCCATAAAAGTAGACCAGTGGTGACTCTAGAATTTGTTTGTACGATATGGGTATCAAATGAAAGGTGTTAATAAGTGTTTTCAAAGGGAGCGGGCCTTAGTTTTATAGGTGGACGCCGTTTCGGGATATCGCCATAAAGGTGGACCAGGGGTGACACTCGAATTTGTTTGTACGATATGGGTATCCAATGAAAGGTGTTAATGGGTATTTTAAAAGGGCGTGGGTCTTAGTTCTATAGGTGGACGCCTTTTCGAGATATCTCCATAAAAGTAGACCAGGGGTGACTCTAGAATTTGTTTGTACGATATGGGTATCAAATGAAAGGTGTTAATAAGTGTTTTCAAAGGGAGCGGGCCTTAGTTTTATAGGTGGACGCCGTTTCGAGATATCGCCATAAAGGTGGACCAGGGGTGACACTCGAATTTGTTTGTACGATATGGGTATCAAATGAAAGGTGTTAATGGGTATTTTAAAAGGGCGTGGGTCTTAGTTCTATAGGTGGACGCCTTTTCGAGATATCTCCATAAAAGTAGACCAGGGGTGACTCTAGAATTTGTTTGTGCGATATGGGTATCAAATGAAAGGCGTTAATGAGTATTTTAAAAGGGAGTGGGCCTTAGTTCTATAGGTGGATGCCCTTTCGAGATATCGCCATAAAGGTGGGCCAGGGGTGACTCTAGAATTTTTGTGTTCGTTATGGTTATCAAATGAAAGGTATTAATGAGTATTTTAAAAGGGTGTGGGCCTTAGTCCTATAGGTGGACGCCTTTTCGAGATATCGCCATTAAGGTAGACCAGGAGTGACTCTAGAATGCGTTTGTACAATATGGGTATCAAATGAAAGGTGTTAATGGGTATTTTAAAAGGGCGTGGGTCTTAGTTCTATAGGTGGACGCCTTTTCGAGATATCTCCATAAAAGTAGACCAGGGGTGACTCTAGAATTTGTTTGTACGATATGGGTATCAAATGAAAGGTGTTAATAAGTGTTTTCAAAGGGAGCGGGCCTTAGTTTTATAGGTGGACGCCGTTTCGAGATATCGCCATAAAGGTGGACCAGGGGTGACACTCGAATTTGTTTGTACGATATGGGTATCAAATGAAAGGTGTTAATGGGTATTTTAAAAGGGCGCGGGTCTTAGTTCTATATGTGGACGCCTTTTCGAGATATCTCCATAAAAGTAGACCAGGGGTGACTCTAGAATTTGTTTGAGCGATATGGGTATCAAATGAAAGGCGTTAATGAGTATTTTAAAAGGGAGTGGGCCTTAGTTCTATAGGAGGATGCCCTTTCGAGATATCGCCATAAAGGTGGGCCAGGGGTGACTCTAGAATTTTTGTGTGCGTTATGGGTATCAAATGAAAGGTTTTAATGAGTATTTTAAAAGGGTGTGGGACTTAGTTCTATAGGTGGACGCCTTTTCGAGATATCGCCATTAAGGTGGACCAGGAGTGACTCTAGAATTTGTTTGTACGATATGGGTATCAAATGAAAGGTGTTAATGAGTATTTTAAAAGGGCGTGGGCCTTAGTTCTATAGGTGGACGCCTTTTCGAGATATCGACATAAAGGTGGACCAGGGGTGACTCTAGAATTTGTTTATACGATATGGGTAACAAATGAAAGGTGTTAATGAGTATTTTAAAAGGGAGTGGGCCTTAGTTCTATAGGTGGATGCCTTTTCGAGATATCGCCATAAAGGTGGACCAGGGGTGACTCTAGAATTTTTTTGTACGATATGGGTATCAATTGAAAGGTGTTAATGAGTATTTTAAAAAGGCGTGGGCCTTAGTTCTATAGGTTGACGCCTTTTCGAGATATCGACATGAAGGTTGACCAGGGGTGACTCTAGAATTTGTTTGTACGATATGGGTGTCAAATGAAAGGTGTTAATGAGTATTTTAAAAAGGAGTGGGCCTTAGTTCTATATGTGGACGCCTTTTCGAGATATCGCCATAAACGTGGACCAGGGGTGACTCTAGAATGTGTTTGTACGATATGAGGGTTTTAAAAGGGAATGTCCCTTAGTTGTATATGTGAAGGCGTTTTCGAGATGTCTACCAAAATGTGGACCAGGGTGATCCAGAACATCATCTGTCGGGTACCGCTAATTTATTTATACATATATGTAATACCACGTACAGTATTCCTTCCAAGATTCCAAGGGCTTTTGATTTCGCCCTGCAAAACTTTTTCATTTCTTCTACTTAATATGGTAGGTGTCACACCCATTTTACCAAGTTTTTTTCTAAAGTTATATTTTGCGTCAATAGACCAATACAATTACCATGTTTCATTCCTTTTTTCGTATTTGGTATATAATTATGGCATTTTTTTCATTTTTCGTAATTTTCGATATCGAAAAAGTGGGCGTGGTCATAGTCGGATTTCGGCCATTTTTTACACCAATACAAAGTGAGTTCAGATAAGTACGTGAACTGAGTTTAGTAAAGATATATCGATTTTTGCTCAAGTTATCGTGTTAAAGGCCGAGCGGAAGGACAGACGGTCGACTGTGTATAAAAACTGGGCGTGGCTTCAACCGATTTCGCCCTTTTTCACAGAAAACAGTTACCGTCCTAGGAGCTAAGCTTCTACCACATTTCACAAGGATTGGTTAATTTTTGTTCGACTTATGGCATTAAAAGCATCCTAGACAAATTAAATGAAAAAGGGCGGAGCCACGCCCGTTTTGAAATTTTCTTTTATTTTTGTATTTTTTTGCACCATATCATTACTGGAGTTGAATGTTGGCATAATTTACTTATATGCTGTAAAGATATTAACTTTTCTTTTAAAATTTGAATTAAAAAAAAATTTTTTTTAAAAAGTGGACGTGGTCGTTCTCCGATTTTGCTACTTTTTATCAAGCAGACATAAAGTAATAAGAGTAACGTTCCTGCCAAATTTCATCATGATATCTTCAACGACTGCCAAATTACAGCTTGCAAAACTTCTAAATTACCTTCATTTAAAAGTGTGCGGTGCCACGCCCGTTGTCCAAAATTTTACTAGTTTTATATTCTGCGTCATAAGCTCAACTCACCTACCAACTTTCATCGCTTAATGTGTATTTGGTAATGAATTATCGCACTTTTTCGATTTTTCGAAATTTTCGATATCGAAAAAGTGGGCGTGGTTATTGTCCGATATCATTCGTTTTAAATAGCGATCTGAGATGAGTGCCCAGGAATCTACCTACCAAATTTCATCAAGATACCTCAAAATTTACTCAAGTTATCGTGTTAACGGACAGACGGACGGACGGACGGACGGACATGGCTCAATCGAATTTTTTTTCGATACTGTTGATTTTGATATATGAAAGTCTATATCTATCTCGATTCCTTTATACCTGTACAACCAACCGTTATGCAATCAAAGTTAATATACTCTGTGAGCTCTGCTCAACTGAGCATAAAAAAAACTTTGTATTTTGTAACTTTTATTGTTAAGTGAAAAAAGCAATCATTTCGCAAGTAATTGTAATTTCTTTTTTTTTTTGTTTGTATCGATCAAGGACTATCAATATTTTTTAATAATAATATTACATATATTTGCAATTTGTTTATGTCTTGCGATATGATGTTTGTAAATTTGCCATATTTTGAAAATGTCTAAATTAATATAAATGTTTTTACAAATTTCTCTTCAAAGATATAAATTTTAGTCTTAAGTATTCGCTTGTAACTTGTAAACATTATATGTACTGCTGAAATAAAAAATAACTTGTGTTTTTAGTTACTGAAACTAAAGATTATAGAATTTAAGTTTATATGTACCGCTGCGAGTATAAAATTAGCACAAAAAAATATTATAATAGTTTCGGTTAATTTTCTCTTTTTTTATTTTTATTAATTAAAAAAAAAAAACTTGATGGTTACATAACAAAAACTGTAGACAAAGAAATGGAAACCGTTCTTTCAACGAAAATCGAAAATGCAAAAAATTTTTCAGTTATGAAAATTTTCGAAATTTTATTTCGTTCTGGAACATACAAGTAAGAAGAGCAAGAGATCGTAAATTCAATTCCTTTTTTGCGAATTCTTTTTCCTGAAGTGTGTTCTAGATTTTCTTCCTAGCCTGGGGGCAATGCCGTAAACAAAAAAAAAATTAAAAAAAGTAGTTCATATGCGGTGATTGAAAGTACTAGATCACTCTGGAGGTTTTATTTTGGTAGATATTGCTCCGGCCTGAACATGAACAGATGATGAATTTATTGTGCTCGGCTACGACCTACGTCGTGGTTTAGAGCGGAGCAGAGGGCTGATTAAAAACTGTAAACCAAATGCTATCTTTAGTGGAGCGAGAGCAAAAAAAAAAAATTTGTTTTGATTGTTCTGTTGGACATTGTAATGCAGCAGTTCTCGCGCTAATTCTTATCTGCAACAACTTGTAAAACTTTTCATGCTATGGCTCTGCTCTATGCTCTGTTCACGCTCAGAGTCGAAGCGGTAGCGAAGCATATTTTTTGTTGCTACAGCCACTCTGGAGTAGCAAATTCAAATACTGTTGAAAATAATAGAAACTCATTTCCGTTTTTGGACTCCACACACGTGAGTTGCCTCCTGTACGTCGTTTTAGACAAAAAATTTCCGTAAAAAACCTGTATTAAAAGGAAATGTTTTGTCTGCAGTATACGAAATGATGAAAAGAATGTTCTTTTAGGTCTGCAATGTGTGTGGCAGGATGCCCTTGCACTAAGAGAAAGGGTGTGATAATTTCTATGGCCTTTAGTTTGCTACGTGTAGCAAGACGCCACCTACAATGACATGTCAATGTGAGAACGGCATATAATATGTATAGGCCGGGTTTTTTTTCTGTAGAACTAAATGTTCCCCCATAAATTCATAAAACAAAAATTCAGAAACACATTTTTTCAGAAAACATTAGTGAGAACCCTTTTTTCAGAAAGCCAAAATTCCGAAGTCAAAACTCAGAAACAAAAATTCAGAAATCAAATTTCAGAAGTCACAATTCGGAAGTCAAATTTAAGAAGTAAAATTTCAGAAGCCAAAATTCAGAAAGTAATCAGACAGCAAAGAAACATTAAAATTTTACTTCCGAATTTTTTTTCAGCCTGGAACACAGCAATGTCGAAAGAAGGCGTTATACTCAATTGTATTATGGAATATGTATAATATCACCAAATTGGGTGAAGTCCGTACAAATAATTCCATCGAGAGGTGGCACAACGTCATTCGAAGTGTGTTTGGGACACACCCTAACATACTTAATTGCATAAATAAAATAAAAAACGAACAGGCAATAATAGAAACAAAACTGCAGCAATTTTCACCTGGAGGCGGGCCATATCGAAAATGCAAGAAAAAATATAAATACTTCGTTTTTTTAATACTATAAATTCAATAGATCGCGGGTTCGACTCGAGCTCAAGGCCTAACAATAATTATTTTATCGTTATTATTGTTATGATACATTTTTATCTTAATTGAAATAACAAAAATTGTTAATACATCCGTCATTTTTCTGTTTTTCGTTAATATCTTTAGAACAATCTAAAATTTTTATTTTCCGCCTTTGGATTATTGTTGTCGAGGTCAATATGAGTCTTTTGATACCTCACTGGGTATTTTTGGACATACTGTCGTATAGAATTACCATATATTTTTGCGTTCTAACATTAATATTATGATAATTTATCCAAAACCGAATTTTTTATTGGTGGAAATAACCAGAAAATAAGTAATCTCAACGGTCAACCGCATTCCAGACTTTTCAGTTCAAGAATTGTATTGTGATTTCCCGCAAAAGGGAGAATCAGGCCACGATCCTCTTCTGAGGAATTTTCTTCAACAAATTGTTAAAAATGGTATCAGCGTCTGCGCGACGAGGAAAAAAAACTCGACTTACCGCCAAGGTGTACGGAAGAGATACATATCTACTAATAATAACTATTTGGTGTATATATCTGAGGAGATTAAGGTCTAGTTTTCCATCCAATTCGAAGGCTACTTATCGTGTATTCATTTTTCTTCCAACTGTCTCACCTAAATAGATGTTTTGTGCCGACCCAAAAACTTATCTGCTAATTCGGATGAACTTTTGGTGCCAAGGTAATGCCGCGGGACAATAAATACCATTTATACAAATTTTCTTAAATATTTTTGATGGATAGGCCGACACACTAGCTCTACACCATGGCGGCAGACTTTCAGCGTTCAGCCGGTAAATGCACCCTCCATGAACTATCATACTCCAACTAGACGATGATGTTTAGCTAAGCTGCGAAGAGCTACAGCGTTCTCCAATGGGTTCGGAGAAGCAGGTGGGGGAAGACTTTGATCCCTCTTGGTGCCCCCTGTTGGCGTCAGTTATCGCGAAACAGGGTTAGCTGGAGTGACTTGTTACGCAACGACCAGCAACTGCTAAACGGTTAAGCGCCAATTAAAAAAATTATCTTCCAACCGCGAGGAAAAGGACCAAAACAAACCAAAGGATATCTCCAACAACATTTTTTTCCGCAGTAGCGAGGACACTTTAGACTGGTGATCTCTTATAAAGTGAAGTTTCAGCATATTTAAGGATTAAAGACGTATCAACCAAGTGAAGAAGGATGAATGAAAAATAAGTAGGGGCGGTCTCCAACATTCGTTCTTCATTCCCATTGCAAATATAGCACGTGCTGAGGCATCCATTATATTGGTAGCTCATTTTTTTGCCATATACATTAAAACCGATTTCAAAACTTTTCGAAATATTTTTTCACGTATTTCATAAGCATTTTATTTTTTTGATATTAAAAAAAAATGAAAATGTCAAACCAACATTTTTTTTTTTGTATTTACTTTGGTTTGGCATTTCCACAAAGTTTAACAGAGTGATTCATGGTCTGTGTATTGGTGTTGATGCGAATGGTATGGAATGGAAACATAAAACAGCAGTTTTTATATGTGTAAGAAGATGTTGCCAATGTGTTGGTTTCATTTTGAGTTTGCCATCTCCTTTTGACAATCCCATCGACCATGCAATAAAATAAATAAAATTAGCTGATGCGATGAGCCAACCATGTAATTGAACCATGAGAGTGATTTTAAAATTTTTTTAAAAATCAAAAAACCTTTATGGCCGCCAAGAATAGTAAATGGTTTTACCTGGTAATATTTATACCATGATTCCTTCCAAATATATAAACGTGAATGAATTTTGAGAAAAATTTTATGTTTATTTTGTCGTCTGATTACTTTCTGAATTTTGACTTCTGAATTTTCACTTTAGAAATTTGACTTCTGCAATTTGACTTCTATAATTTGACTTCTGAAATTTGACTTCTGAATTTTGACTTCTGAATTTTCACTTTTGAAATTTGACTTCTGAGATTTGACTTGTGAGTTCTGACCTCTGAGTTTTGTCTTTCCGAAAAAAGGATTCTGACTAATGTTTTCTGAAAAAATATGTTTCTGAATTTTTGCACTCTGAATTTATTGGGGGCACAGCACTAAAGGGCGAATACTCGAGAAAATTTGCGATTATTTCAGAACCATTACGGCAATATTTTGGCATAAATTGAATTAAAACCTCTGTAAACTGCATATATCCATATTCCTAAATTTGGAACGACTTCAGGATCATTTAGGGACTCCTTCAGGATAAATATAGAACTATTGCGTTGTTTGGGGCTATTTCTGGATTGTCTCAGGATTGTTTTCCGTGTCAATCCGAGATCAATGAAGCATTTTGTAATTGTTTTAGGATCGATTCCACAACAATTGAGAATAATTTCGCAACTATTTTGGTATATTTTATCTCTACGGGACAGTTTCTGAATCATTTGCTAATTGTGTTTTCAGGTTTTTAAAAATCAATTCAGGCCCAGTTGGGAATCACATAGTGGCTGACTCGATATCATATTATATCATCTTTCGGAATCACTGCTGAACTGTGTTTGGATCTTATCGGGATCATTTCGTGATTTTTTGCTTTCCTATCAAAGAAAAATTTGCAAAGACGTGAAAGAATGAAAAAATTGCTTACAAAAATTCAATCAAATGTATGAAAACTCATTATCATTTAGTCGCTTCACAAAACGTGAATTGCCACCATACAGCGATAGACAAAACCATTTCGATCCGAACTATTATTTTATTTTTTTTTTTTTTTTTGATTTCGAAAAAGGTATAAAAAAATTTCTTTTGTTTTTGAAATTTCAAATTTTGATATCAATGATATTGTTTTTTGTTAGCTGACAACGTTAAAGTTATTGAAAATTAAATGCAAAAAAATATTTATATATCGTTAGCTTAATGTGAAAATGTGCTAAGTCACTTTTTTTGAAAAATTTTATTTTAATGCAGTTTTAAAACTGAATTCAAAATACATCGATCACCATTTGGGAATCACATAGTGGCTGACTCGATATCATTTTATATCATCTTTCGGAATCACTGCTTAACTGTGTCTGGATCTTATCGGGATTGTTTTCAGCATCGGGATCATTTCGTGATTTTTTGCTTTCCTATCAAAGAAAAATTTGCAAAGACGTGAAAGAATGAAAAAATTGCTTACAAAAATTTAATCAAATGTATGAAAACTCATTATCATTTAGGCGCTTCACAAAACGTGAATTGCCACCATACAGCGATAGACAAAACCATTTCGATCCGAACTATTATTTTATTTTTTTTTTTTTTGATTTCGAAAAAGGTATAAAAAAATTTCTTTTGTTTTTGAAATTTCAAAATTTGATATCAATGATATTGTTTTTTGTTAGCTGACAACGTTAAAGTTATTGAAAATTAAATGCAAAAAAATATTTATATATCGTTAGCTTAATGTGAAAATGTGCTAAGTCACTTTTTTTGAAAAATTGTATTTTAATGCAGTTTTAAAACTGAATTCAAAATACATCGATCACAAGAAAAAAATATTAAAATTTTTAATTTTTACGTGCTGTTTGCAATGATGTGTAAATGTGCTAAGTCTTCAACTGTTCAAAAAAGATGTGCTAAGTCAATCAGTCAATAAAATCAATCTGAATTACTAGTCATTTCTTTGTGCGCGCATTTTGTTTATGTATTTAATTCATTCAGTCTAAAAGTACATGTTTATGTTGTTGTTGTTGTTGTTGTTGCTGTATTAACGATAAATACACTCCCCGAAGGCTTTGGGCCGATGTTGATGGTCCTTTGCCGCATATAGATCCGGTACGTTCCGGTAACAAAGCACTATTAAGGTACTAACTAGTTCGACCATCGCGGGAAGGATTTATGTGACCACATTAAGCCTTCTAGATCATCCCGTCCTCCCCACTCCCTAGTTCCATGAGGAACTCGGGGTCGCCAGGGCCTCGGCTGTTAATGAAACAGAATTCGCCACGGGTAGGTGAGGTTGACAGTTTGGTTGGAGAAGCTTTATATTACGCTGGGAACCCCTTGAGAGGGTTGCCTACACAACCCCTTTAAATTGGATTCACCCAATTGATACATGCCTTTGGTGTGTGATAAATACTTTGCGCTGACTATAATCTACTTCAATTGTTACATGTCGATAAATACATGCTTTGTTACAGACTAGTTAAAAATAGAAAACAATTCAAGCTTAAACTTATATAAGCTGTTATTAAAATTAATAACACTACTGAGTCGATTTGCTAGATGTACAGTCCTAGTTATAGGTTCATTCATAGCATAATTCGTTTTATGAGTTATTTCGATAAATAATCTATTATGCCGAAGATCACACAGTGGAATATATGGAATGAACAAATTAGATAAATCAGAGCAATTCGTGCTAAAGTTTATTACATTATAGGCAAGCATGAGTGAGATAAAAGTCCTTCTGTTATGCAAAGCCTGAATACCAATAAATTTGCACCTGATGGTATATGATGGGAGGCCGTCTGGCCAGTGAAGCATACGTAAAGCAATTTTTGTAACAATTTTTTGAACTTCCTCAATTTTATAGGAGTTAGATTCATAGAAAAGCTTCCATATTATTGAGCAATATACAAGACGACTTCTGACCAAGGATATATAAAGTGCCTTCATCGTCATAGGGTCCTTAATTGAATAAACTATAAAATTTTATAATATTTTTTTGTTATTATTTTTTAACTCGCAGGTGTACATGAATATGTCTCATTTAGTCTGTTCATCTGTGGAGTATATCTAATATTTGTTTGAAAAACTTTTGCATTTCTCACATTTCGGTCATAATTGATGGGATATACATAAGTATATTTATTTCCAATTATAAAAATACTCAGTAATAAAAAAAAGAACAAATACGCCTAGTCCGTCCGTTTGTGAGATTTAAAAAAATGGAAATACAAAAATGTATTTCACAAGCAAAGTTTTTGTTTTTCCTTTTTCAATTATATGATTAATTTAGAAGTTAAATTGACAAGGGCGGTGTAAGTCGCATACCTAGACCTTAAGAAAGTTTATTCTAAAATCTCAATTACTGAAGTCATATATACATTAGGGTGGCTTTTATTTCACAAACTGTTCGGATTCTCGATCTAACCCCCAGAAATACTGAAATAGCTTTAAAATTTGTATTTGCAAAACTTAAGCCCCCAAAATATTGAAATGGCTTTAAAAATTGTATTTGCAAAACTTAAGGGCAACCAAAAAAGATTAAATTGAGAGGTGATTGAAAGCGTAAGAAGGGCGAATTTTTACATTTCTATGGTTCACCATAATTAATTTATTGTGGGTGGAATGGTCTCGCTTGTTATCAGTAACCTCTCACACAGATTTTGCTTTCAAAATTACAAAATTTGGTCAAACGAAGTTATAAAATAGAAAGCGGTGCCAAGGCTTCATTTGCGCGTAAAATTTCCAAATTTTTATTTTGAATATTTAGATATTTTTCGAGTACGTAGGTTCGTAGCTAATACAATTTGACTTAAACGGCGTGCAAGTTGTAAGACGCCCTCGACTTCTGTTTAATTTTGAGAATCTTTTTTCTTGACGAGTGATGCTTATTTTTTCTATACAATGAATGGGGAAAAACTGACAGCGACTATGATTGGGATTAAAGGTAAGCGTGACTGTGACTGCGACTTAGATCATATTGCTCATCTATCATTGCTCAGTCACAGATTTTTCTGTAAGACGAGACCCATTCGCTGAATCTGAATCTAAGTCCTTAAAGATCGTATTGTATATGAAAATTCCTTATCTTTATTGAAACTTTAAGTGTAGGCGCTAAAATTTAGATTCATCACAAAATTTGAATTAACCCAAGCTTCAATAAAACCAGGCCGGTGAAGTCATTAGTAGAACAACAAAAAATTGACTTCCCTCATAATTCAGTCATGAATTTTAAAGTAGTAGGGACGGAAAAATTTTGGTACTATTTTCCTACTTTTTTACTACTCTAATAATGTACTGTGCAGAAAAAACCAAACTAGAACAAGAGGAAGGGGCAGAGCGAGGGTAAATGTAAGTATAAGGGTAGTGGTTTGCAAAAAAGGTAGTAAAAAGAGGTTAACAGGAAGAGTAACAATAACATTAGGATAAGATTAAGAGTAATAGTGGTAGAAGTCTAACTTGGATAATAGCATGAGTAGGAAGAGAAAAATAAGAGGGGGAATAAGAGATGAAGAAATGAGTTAGCCAAAGGAGAGACAGGCGGATATATAGAGAAAGTCGGAACAATGTCTGCCGGGTTTGACTGCTATTCACGTTCGTCTAAACGTTTCCAGGGTCAACCAAAGCTGTTTAAAATAAAGTACTGGCAAGCCACATAATTCTTGTTTGCCATCAATGAATTTCTATAAGCTCGGATTTTTTGAGGCATCGCTGCTGTAGAACTTCTGCGGATTTTTATTTTTCGCCAGCCCATTTTTTCTGCCCCATGAGCCTATTTATTAACGCTGCGTTTACATAAACAAATGTTGGGTATTGGGACCGTGTACCGCCATTCACGAGTTTTCATATTACAGGCCTCCCAGATACTCATGCGCAATTTTATGGCTTTACTCAGATCATCAATAATCTCATTGACGTCAAAAGTCTGCTTAGTTATGGACAATGGGTACTCTGAAAATCCAGCCATTCAGTTTCGCTGACTAAAACTTTTCCACTCTCACTAAGGAAAAGGAAATAACACCCTCCCACAAAAAGAAATATAGACCACAGGCGTTGTTTTCCTCCACGCTATTTCATATTTGAAAAAGGCATAAATGTATTATTTTTTATGATATTAAAAAAATCAATACTGCAATAAGTCAAGATCACTTAAATATATGAGGGCGAGTATTGTCAAATGTGACTTCGTTTTGTGATATTGACTACACCTGTCTGGTTTATTGCATTATGGGTCCACCTAATCCAGGGATAGAGAATAACTGGTTTGGAGTCGAACTATGTTCGGCCCTCACTTGTACACAGAAATTTGAACTTGGTGTGTACTAAACCAAATTGAGCCCATTTCTTCTGAAGCACCCCGATGTAGGCAATTATAAAAACTGCTTGTTTTTGTGTCTCGATGTAATGTAATTCGGAGAATTCCGCCACGCCTTTAGTTGGGCAACACATGTGGAATTTTCCAATTTACACATTATCTATTACGTTCTTACTTGATCATACGATGTAGCTTTTGGAAAAGAAAAAGTTTGGTCACGGCTGCTATTTCTGTTTCTGTTTTAAGAGCATTGAGTATAGAACTTGAACAATTTTTATGCGATGCGTTCGAAACGATTTACAAGGGCGAAAATATTTTGTATGAAAATTTTGTAAAAAAAAAACTTGTAAACTCGCCTATAGAGTTATCAACTAACATCACGTTTTTGCTCTCTTTGAAAATATGATTTTATTCTCAATTATTTCAAATATCTTTATAATAACTAACTAAATGTAAGTTAATTCTTTATATCTATATTTAATATTACAACCTCATAAAAATAAAAACGATGTAATTATATTAGTATGTAAACTTACTTGTAAGATTGAAGTAATAAGTTTTTGTAATTTGCATTAAAACCGTGTTTATTAGTTTTATAAAAATCAATAAGTACGTTTTGAATGCAACAATAAAAATATGAATAAAATGAGTTTTCTTTAAAGAATTCTTAACTATAATATATGTATAATCTACGAAGATATTAAGCGTACTGTCTCTTAAACAATTCAAGCTAAAAAATTGAAATTTGGAAAGAGCATTGTGCCAACAAGAAATACAAAACTAAAGTTCCGTATAAGTGGTAACACCTACATTTTAGCAGATTTACTTTTGTTGTATGATGCCATTCCTATTTTTCCGAAATTTTTTTATCTTGTATTTCTGCCACCACAGGAAGATTGTCACATAAAAATTTTACTTTGCTGGCTGGAAATGTGCATCAATTGCACATAACTGAACTAAGGTTCCCGAATTTCAAAATAAACGCAGTTTCGGCGTCGAATTCGTGATGGGAGTGGGACTTTAACGCCAAGTACTGACGTTCACGACTGTGGGCGAACGTCGTGCCGCTAACCGAATAAAAGCAAAACTTTTAAATATATCAGTCACCTTCGCCCATGCACCGATAGAGGAGAAAGACGACGAGCCTACGCAATGAAACTTCTCCTAATGGACTGAGGCTGACCGACTTCACCGTGCTCGAAACATGGTCATATCCAGCACGAGGTTCATGCACAAATATATACACCAAAATACATGGCTGTCCTCCGATCGGAATACATGCAATCAGATCGACCATGTTACCATAGACGGACGGCATGCCTCCAGTGTTTTAGATGTGCCCACGATAAGACTCCAACCATTGTCTCGTTGCAGCCAATATAGGCGCCTGCCTGTGCGCGGCTAATACCAAGGAAAGCTAGACGCCTAAAGTCTGCAATTGCAGCAGACTGCCGATGATTTCTCAACTCGACTCTTACACCTGCTCTCTGAGAACACAAGTCAAACCGACGGAAAGCAGGAGCACTTCGTACTACCGCCGACGAAAAAATTTGTTACCGGCGACCACGGAAAAATAACTGGTAAGATGAAGAGTGTCGCGTTGCAACCGAAAAAAAGCCGCTGCCTACAGGGTTACGTTAAAGACGAGCACAACAAAGAGAGTCTGTGAACGCTACCGTGAGTTGGAAAAGGAAACGAGACGCCTTTTTAGGAAGAAAAAAGCAGAGCCAGAAGGGCGTGAGTGCGTAGAGCCTGCTGCTAGTAGAGGTTTACGCCGATCATTTTATCGGCGGCGGAGTGGGCGGCGGCGTGGGCGGCGCGCCGGCGTACGCCGGTGTTCTTACTTGATTTTCTGTTTAAAAAAAATAGTATTTAGGAAAAGTTTTGTTTGTATGTATTTAAGGAAATCAACATGTTGGCCATTTTGGAAACGTCCGGGGATTTTGCCTCACGATCTCGCAGACTGTTCAAAAAATTTAAGGAGTAGCTCCATGCAGAGGGATCGTCCATCGTTCACTTACTCCAGATAGGGCGAACCTAACCCCGGTCTTTGGAATTGGACCTACTGCGTCTGCTGAAAGGAATAGAGATACACCAAATAGCCACACTTTTGTCTGTATATCTCGCGCAAAGCGTAGTTTCACCTAGGGGGGTTAACTCCTAATAATCGTCGCGAACACAATTTCTTTAAATCATTTGTGGCTATTTGGTGGTCACACACAAAGGCGACTTATGGTTGCTATTAATGGTCTATTAATACTCATGACTCTCGTGGCACAGGGCGCCTCCAATGATGCCGCCTTCGAAATCATAAGCAAACTAAGTGGATGCCATTGCGTAATGGGTGAAAATCGTATAATCCTCGGCGCATCTACATAATTAACATTTTACAAGAACCCTGTATAAAATTTTTAAAATGTAGACCAGAGTTTGTAGACGCTTGTGTTCACATCATTGATTTCAACAGTCTTCGTTAAATCAAAACGATATTTTGAATAAAAGTGGACCGATTTTAAGTTGAAAGATTTTTACTGCTGTTTTTCGGCCTAATGATATAAGAGCTCATTATGGATGACCGCGTAGCTTCACATTTCAGACTAGTTCGATTGTCCACTTCGTTACGGTAGTAGCACACACGGTCATTATTTCGACTGTCTTGGGAAATCTTTTGCTCCACCACTATGAGTGTTCTTGAGAAGGACAAAGCCTCATCTGGTAAATATATGTGTCTACATATTCACATTTGTAAAAGGAGCCGTAACGTGTAGGTGATATTTAAACTTGGTTGATAGCAAGAATCAATGTGATTCACACCAAGGGACTACTTTGGATAGGGCCGCCAACTTTATGTCAAACCGGGAGACTTGGGTGTTGAAGGATGAAGTGTGAAAATCAAAATTAACATTTCAGACGCTTTTTATAGTTTCGCAAATAAACAACAGATGTTTGAATATAAGGCCAAGTGATTTTTCAAACCCTTCTATCTTCAACTTAAGTATGAGGTAAGATTCATTTCAAATGAGTGTTTAAGTCCCTAGAATCTACTAAAGGATTTTGCATCACTGATTTCGCTTATTCTTTCAGCCAATCGCAATATAAAATTTGCTATAAAATCGGCACCTTTTTTGGGTATTTTGCTTTTTTAAACAACTTGAGGACAATTTGAAAACACGTTCGCCTTTGGTCGTTTTGTTTGAATTCATTGTTCATTATTATTTTTTGAAAAAAATATTATATAACTTTTCTTTTAATGTTTTGTTTTAATAACTTGGCGAATTGGATGATGCAAAGTCCGTGTTAAGCTGGCACCGAAAAAGCCTCTTTTTTAAAATAACTTTTAAACAATGAGCAATTAGCAATTAGTTTCTTATAACTGGCAGTGAGGCGCATCCGCTGAAACCACTTTCGACCATATCCGACCAATAAATGGCTTAAATAGTCTTAAACGAGTAGAAAATATAGTAACGCGCCGGACGCCGCCGCCGCCGCGCCAATATTTTTGACATTCGGCGGCGGCGTGCGAAAAATGACCAAAATCGGCCGCGGCGGCGGCGTTTATCAACGGCGTTTACAGCGGCGTATATCTCTAGCTGCTAGCCACCGGAAATAATTCCCGCAAATTTTACTAAAAAATCCCGTGACAGACGGAAGGTTTAAGTCCAGCCCAAACTCCAGTAAGAACGAAACTGCCGACCTTTTCACCGATGTCCAAAGAGTACTTAGTTTATGGTGGGAAAACTTTTCTGCTCTCCTAAATGGAGACAGCGTTCTACCGCACAGAGATTATGAACCCGATTTCGCAATCGATGATAATGGAACTAATATCCCACACCCAATTGTGGCGAAGTCAGAATAGCAAAAACCAGATTAAAAAACAACAAGGCCGCGGTCGCTGATGGATTGCCTGCGGGCTATTCAAATACGGCGTCCAGGAGGTGGTAGGGTACATGCATCGTCATCTTTGCAAAATATGGTCAGAAGAGTGAATGCCCCACACGCTTGGAATGTAAATGTGCTTTGCCCAGTCCACAAGAATAAGTAGTAATACTTCCAAAAAGGAGCAAAGGGGAATGTCGTATAGATAGTTTCTCTTGAATTTAAACTTGATTGCTTTCGGGCTTACTGCCCAAATGATTAGGAAAAACGCCTTTTTTTATTTCACGCCAACGTTTCGACCGTTTATTGTGGTCTCCTTCACAATTAGAAAATCTGGTCAAGGTTGGTCGACGATCTTTCGAACAATATGCTTGGAAAGATTCCCCGTCAGGGCTTATGATGGAATTCCAGATGTACCTAATATTAAAAGAGGAATGGCCTAAAATTATTTAAAACTTCACCATATACATATATAAAAAAAGAAAAAGTATATGCTCCCAGATGCATTTCCGGGTGCTAATCACTGAAGAACTATTTGATATTTAAATATTATACATATGTATATAAGAATACTTTTTTATTGGTTTTTAATGTTGTTGCAAGAGGTAGATAATAAATTGCAACATTTTAATTAAAGTTGTATCCACGCTTGTAATGTTATCTTTAGCATTGTCTTAGACACCTGCTGTTCGCTGGCAAAGAGTAATGTCCAAACATACATATTTACGTACGCATCAACATACAAGTACTCGTATTATGTACATACATATCTATTGTGATCTAATAGATAACATGAAATTTACAATGCAGATAACTTACGCGTAGACTTAATACAAGTAAATACTTAAGATTGGAGCTCATGCGTCACTGAGCATGCACACACGTTCAAGTATTTTATTATGTAATTCGCAAAGGTGTACTTTTTTCATGGTACGCTGGATAGGGCAACAATAAAGACAAGCAAAAAACTGAGCTCGATAAGAAGCGGCCTACTGCAATTAGGACAATTATTTCGTAAAATGTTATTCAACAGTGGGGCCCACGCACATATAGGAACTGGCAAGTTGTTTTCTAGGTTTTTGATGTGTAAACATCTTTGCTCACTGTAGCAAGTTTGTGAGAGTCGTTGGGCGAAATAAAGGAAAGGAAATGGAAGAACCAGAATTGAAAGGAAAGGAGGGGAGCAAAAATGAAGAAATGATTAGAAGCCGAATACGGACGGGGTGTTAGCAAATTCTTATTCAGGTGCTTATGGTTTTCAGCTATCGGTTTGTTATCGACGCGATATTGTCGCTTGATTCATTTATTATCGACGATTTAACGGTATTTTATTGGCTTGCTATCGACGAGGTATAGACGAATTATCGATTTGTTATCGGTGTGTTATCAACGAGGTATAGACGAGCTATCGATTTGTTTTCCAAGTGCTATAGATTTTCCAGCGACAACAAGGGTTATAGACGAGTTATCGGTTTCTTACCAAAAGTTGTCAATTTATATTCGAAAAAATATCGATTATGTATCGAAAAGATATCAATATATTAACAAAAGGCTATCGATTTTCTACAGAAATGTTTTCAATTTGTTATAGGGGAGTTACCAATTTGTAATCGGTGTGTTATCGATTTTTTATTCAAATGTTATCGATTTTTTATTGAAGCGTAACCGATTTGTAATCGTAAAGCTATCGATTTGTTATCAAGAAGTTATCCATGTTTTATTGAAAGTGTATTGATTTTTTATCGAAAAGTTATCGATTATTTATAGAAAAGTTATAGATGTGTAATCAAAAGGTTATCGATTTGTTATAGAAAAGTTATGGTTTTTTTATCGAGGTATTGCCAATTTGGTTTCATCGTGTTATCGATTTTTTATCGAAACGTTATTGATTTCTTGTCAGAAAGTTATCGAGTTATCGATTTACTATGGGTATATTATCGGTTTGTTTTGAAACAGATGCGCATAAAACTTGAATATGAAATCGGTGACACATCTGTAATCCATCGAAAAGAAGCAGATAAGAAAGCAATAAGAATTCGAGGACGATAACAAGCCGTTGACATAACGATTACTAGTCGATAAAGTCCACTATAGATAATAAGTCCTTCATAAATAAATAACTTGTTGTTATCGGCTGTTACTGATAAGAAGCTGACGAACCTTCTCAATAAGCCCGAAATTGTTTGTTGCTCGTAAATATGCAACAAAATTTGGATAACTCGTCTTTGCTAAAATTTTGTCGACATTTTTACATCTACACCCTTGAAAATTTCAAAAATCTCGAATATGAAAGTCAGAAGCCCTAAATGCTAAATATGAGACGTTCAATCGATTACTCGGCTAATCGACTAGTTTATTAATCTAGTGGCAACTTTCACATTGATTGAAAATTTCACCAGAGCAAGCAAATCGACGAGAAAGTCAGCACTGGTTAGCGAAGCCAATCAAACTAGGAGCACACGACGCAGTACTCTTGGTCTAGGTCACAGGCCACGACGGAGTGGAAGGCAATGAGTAGGCAGACAACCTGGCGAGACAGGTAGCGACTGCACGACCTATTGGGCTTGAGCCGCTTCTGCCAATTGGCCCGCTGAAAATAAGATGGCATTTACTATTAAAAGAGAGGGAAAGGATAGCAGAGTACTACCGCAATGCGCTATGTTGAAGTTAGTCTAATACGCTATTAGGAGGATATAGTACAGTTCGCTATAGGGCAACCATAGGCCTTTCGAAAAATAACCTAAGAATTCTAGCAGCTATTTTTACAAGACATTGCAGACTTAAAATCCATTTGCAGAATTTGAGCATACAATTAGATGATTATCTGCCGATTATGTGATCCGTCAGCCGAAACGGCACAACATATCCTCTTGGAATGCGATGCAATCCCAGGACGTAGGGCTAAGTTTTTGGGATTGCCATGGGCAGAGTATTCCCACATTTAAACCCTCAAGCCAAGTTAACTACTAAGCTTCGTCAAAGAAGTAAGCCTGGATGAGGTGCTGGGAAGGAGATGAGGGCACACTAGATCAATAGTCGTATTGCACTCTAAACAATTATCAATCGATGAATGGAATAAACAAATTGGTTATATTTTGTAAGGATCATACAGAACTCTGCTTTAAAATAGTTTCGATTATGATCAGCCTGGGTCCCTGCAATCGTTTGTTGTGTTAGCAGCCCATCCTTCTATTAAAATTTTTGTATTCCTTAACTCTTTCCATAAGAGCATTGCGGAAATGTAGAGTTGGGTCATTTCGTTCTGAACTTGTTCAATTGACCGGGTCTCTCAACTGAACAAGTGAACTAGATCTTCGATTTCTGTTCTTTTTGTTCTTTTAGTTCATTTGTTCTTTTAGTTCGTTTTATCTAATGTTATTCTTTCTTCTCGTTCGCGAACATTGTAAATTCATACATACATACGCAGAAATTTACAGTGAGCACGAATGTCGATGATGACACTTACACTAAAGATATGTGTGGTCAACTTTGTGTGACACTGCTACAAAAATATATGTATGGACTATTTATGAAAAACATGTTTTATAAGAAACTAATCATTACATTTATTAAACTTGAATATATACATATATTACCTTATTTATTCATTACTCATTTAAATATACCTACACAAAGCATTGCTGCATACACACCCCCATCTATACTTGTTGGCTTTTTTCGCGGGTGCGAGCAGCATTGATCAAATTTGCTTGAAAAAAAAAGAACAGATGAACAAAAAGAACAACTTGTTCGTTCATCAGAAAAAGAACGAAAGATTCGAATCTCTGAAATGAACGAAAAAGCACAACTCTACGGAAATGCGTGATGCAGATTATCATTAAACTGCGATAAGTGATTAGATTCAACCAAGGCGAAAGAGAAAAACTTGAATTATTTACGTAGCGGCAAGAAAGCCTAAGCTTTCGCTTCCCAAGGCAGTCGGTTCTATGTACCGGAGCGACTCGGGATTTTTCCCGACCAAGGACTGTCATTTCATTGTGACCCCATTTAATTTTTTTCGTCCCTCCCACAAATTGTCATCCTCCCAGCAGCTCCTTGCAGCAGGACTGCTCCATATTCTCCTACTCCGGGAAGACATCGAATCCAATCCGGGTCCGTCTCCTGACCCCGGTCCTGATAAATGGTTTTGCTGCATCTGCCGGAAAAGAATCTTTTTAGGACAGTCATACTCTGTTGAGTGTGCCTCGTGCAAGGGATGGTTGCATCGGACAGGTTGTTCTGGGCTTCATCCCAAAACCCGACGTCCACGTAACTTTTATAAATCTTTTGTGGCTCCTTGCTGTTCACGCCCAAGGGCGTCCCGTAGTCTACGCCTCAGCGCCCCCCCCCCCCCCCACTACCTTCCAGCAGCCCCGCTGCTCAGCAAGCCACAACAAGTACCCGCTGCTGCTCGCGCCCCACGGCGCCAACAACTCAAACAGCTGATACCACTCATAACTACTACCTTCGTAGTAGAGTTGGTACCAATGCTGAGCATCAGCCCCTGCCCCCGTCTCCTCCCCCCTCTTTTCCGGCAGCAATCGTGCAGGTCAGGGAAACATACTCTTAGTCCCTACCTCCGCTTGCACCGTCTGCCAGCACAGAATATATAGGTTTGCGACATCCGCCCAATGCAGCTCCTGCCTTGGGTGATGCCACTTTCCTAGATCTTCTGGTCTCCGCGACGGCAACCCCCCGACGGGTTTCATCGAGCCATATTGCCAGGTCGCAAACCAAAATCATCCGGGTACCCCAATGCTTGCCCAAGGACGCCCAGTCCCAGGGCCACAACAGCAATTGCGTCCTGGCCTTCCACAACCCAGGCGTAGTCACCCGTCACTTACCCCCAGAGTGGCGACGTCTCCCCTTATGCACTTCAGAATCCTGCAGTTAAACTGTAATGGACTAACTGGGAAGATTTCGGAGATAGTCGATTTCATGAAGCGGCACAACATCCGCATTGCTGCGATTCAAGAGACTAAACTCACAGCAAGATCTGCATTGCAGACCTGCTCTGGGTATAACGTCCACAGGAAAGACCGCGAGAGCGGAAATGGAGGCGGTATCGCGTTTATCATACACCACTCTGTGCAATATTATATATTTGATCCTGGCATCGACCGCAGGGACAAAGTCTTAGAACGTCAAGGCCTATCTGTCCGGTCAGGCGATGCAAATCTAGAAATCATCAACATCTACATCCCTCCTGCCACCTGTTGCCCCAGTGGATACCGCCCTAATATCAGGGCCTTACTCACTGGCAACAATCGCATTATCTTAGGTGATTTCAATGCCCATCATGATCTATGGCATTCAAACATGCAGTCGGACAGTAGGGGTGAGATGTTGGCGGATCAAATAGAAGAAACGACGTTCTGCACAATAAACGGAGACGCCCCCACATGTATGGTAGGAAACTGTCACAGCTCGCCAGATATCTGAATCGTGAGCGCAGAACTCGTAAACTCCGTCAACTGGCAGACGATGGTAACATTGGCATCCGACCACCTGCCCATACTTATTTCGCTTGAGCGTACCACCGACTTCATTGTTACTGAAAAACTCACTTTCATAAACTTCAAAAAAGGAAAATGGGAAGAATATAAATCCTTTACAGACAGCCGCTTTGCTGCCCTCCCTATCCCGACTGATTCCCGCTGAATGGAGCGTGCCTTCCGTAAGGTCATTAAATCCGCCTCGGCACATTTCATTCCCGCCGGGAGAATTCCCAAAATCCGGCCCCACTTCCCGGCGGAGGCCGCAAACTTAGCGAGAGAACGTGACCTTATAAGACAGCTTGATCCAGGCGACCCCCAAATAAGGGATAGAAACCAACGCATTGCTTGTGGATGAACACAAGTGGGCGAAATGGGAGGAGCACCTATGAGGTTGTAACCTCTCTACCGGTGTGGGTGTACTTTGGTCCACCGTAAATCCCTATCGAATCCGACTAAGCACAAAGACAAAGTTTCCATCGCCTTTGGCGACAAAGTGCTGTCGGACGCGGAAAAATGCGCGAGCGCTTTCTGCCGACAATATATAATGCATCCTACGGTCGACAAAGATAGACGGAGAGCCAACAGACACGCACATAAACACAAATTCAGCGCGTCACCAATCACCATCACCGCTAAAGAGGTTGAGAACGCCATTGGTCGTGCTAAACCATCCAAAGCAGTGGGCTCAGAAGGCATAGCCATGCCGATGCTTAAAAGCCTAGGGAAAGAGGGTTTCAAATATTTAGCGCATGTCTTCAATCTGTCTCTTTCCACCTTTGTCATACCTGAGAAATGGAAAATGGCCAAGGTGGTCCCGCTACTAAAGCCTGGGAAACCAGCTAACATAGGTGAGTCGTATCGTCCGCTATCTCTCCTATCGCCAGTGGCAAAGACGCTTGAAGCCATTTTGCTCCCTTATTTCCAAGCAAATTTGCAGCTAGCTCCTCATCAGCATGGCTTCAGAAAACTCCATAGCATCACCACCGCGCTAAATGCCATTAGCACCCAGATAAGTTGCGGTTTAAATCAATACCCCCACCATAGAACAGTTCTCGTAGCGCTAGACCTATCAAAAGCTTTCGATACGGTCAACCATGGCTCGTTACTGCAGGACCTGGAAGGGTCTACCCTTCCCCATGTCTTAAATGGTGGACCGCAAATTATCTGGGTGGTCGGCAGGCATCGGTGCAACTTAGAAACGAAACATCAAAACCAAGGAGAATTAAACAAGGGGTGCCACAGGGTGGTGTCCTATCCCCACTTTTGTTTAATTTCTACATATCTAAGCTACCTTCACCACCGGAAAGAGTCACAATCGTTTCCTACGCCGATAACTGCACAATAATGGCCACAGGCCCAGGCCCAAAGATCGATGCGCTATGCAATAAAATAAACGGCTACCTCCCTGATCTCTCCAGTTTTTTTGCCTCGCGAAACCTGGCGTTATCACCGACTAAATCTTCCGCGACCTTATTTACAACATTGACGCCCCAAATGTCGACCATTTTGAACATCCACGTCGATGGCACTACGCTACTGACTGTCCTACACCCCAAAATCGTGGGTGTGACGTTTGATCAGGATCTAAATTTTGGTGCGCACGCAACCGCAATTGTTCCAAGAATTCAGAGCCGTAATAAAATCCTCAAATCCCTTGCTGGCAGTTGTTTGAGCGACTTAAACTATGAACATTTTTCGTTCGTTTGTTTCAGTAGCCATTGAGTGTGCTTGTAATTCTCAACTGGTTAGTGAAATATTCTAAAGACATAGTTTGAGGTTTTTAATTAAAAGCGAGGTTCTTCGGATGGTGTGCTAATACATCAGAGCCCAGTGCTCGCCTCCATATCACACTTTGAAGGGGTTCTTCAAATAGAAGATGAGGTGGCTCATTAGAGCGAAACCTCAGAGTGCCCAACGCTCGCCCCAAATTAAATAAATAGAGGTTTTTCTTGTAGAAAATGGGGTGCCAATACCTCAGAGCCGTCCCGTGCTCGCCTCCATATCACATTTTAAAGGGTTCTTCAAATAGAGGATGAGGTGGCTTAGTAGAGCGAAGCCTCAGAGCCCCCAGTGATCGCCCCCAAATTAAATAAATAAAAGGTGTACTGATGCTATGCATCCTCCCATGACTTAAACACACCAATAACACTAAAACTACCCAACTTAATAAACTGAATCCCTTAAAATAAACACAACTAAATAAATAAAGGTGTACTGATGCTATGCATCCTCCCATGACTTAAATACACCAATAACATTAAATCAAAAACCCCATAAACTCAATACAGTCCATTAATAATAATAATTTATAAATTTAAAAAAGGAATGCTTGGTGGGAGTTGAACCCGCAACCCCGGGCGTTTGGTCGGGTACGTCAACCACTGTGCCACGACTCATACGCTTACAAGCACATAAAATTACTCATTTATAACTCTTGTTAAACTGCTCGTCCTCAATTGCCCAAAGCTTAGACAGCAGTACTTGGGGAAAAGGTAAAGAAACACTCATGACTACATACAAAGCAATTAGCCAGCCGATTACTTGCTACGCGTCACCCATATGGTCGCCAAGCCTAAAAATCACCCACTGGAAGAAACTACAGGCCTGCCAAAATACTGCTCTCAGAATCGCCACTGGCTGTCTTCTTATGTCCCCAGAACACCATCTCCATAATGAGGCGAGAATACTCCCCATCAGGGAGAGAAATGAGATGCTGACCAAACAGTTCCTGTTGAATACCCAGAAACCTGGGCATCCCAACAGACATCCGATTGATGAACCAGTACCGCCTAGGGGCTTAAGGAGTCATCTCCGTAAGCATTTTGAGGAAATACCGCACCTGAGAACCCAGCCGTATGAAGTGAAAAAACACAAACAGGTCCTTGGTGAACTCCATAAATAGGCATCGGACCTTTATGCCGGGAATTGCCCGGTGAATCCAGTGATTAACGAAAATTATCCAAAACTTGCGGAAGAGGAACGCATACTCCCCAGGGAAACGCGTGTCACTCTTGCTCAACTTCCTTCTGGATACTGTAACACGTTAAACTCTTACCTATCCAGAATCAACCCCGACATACAAAATGTATGCCCCGCTTGCAACGTGTCCCCACATGACGCCAACCATCTCTTCAATTGTAATGTGGAATCAACGCCTCTAACACCCCTTTCCTTATGGTCCACCCCTGTTGAAACGGCAAGTTTCCTTGGACTCCCGTTAGAGGATATTGATGACAATATGTGATCGGTCGCGGCTATTAGGTGGGGCGAGCATTGCTACAACAACAAAGCCTAAGCTACTCAAATTTTTTTCAATGACTGATTAAATTCTAATCTTATAACATTCAATCATTCATGAATTTTATGGTCTGATTTTACTACATCGTTTAGTATTGCTAAAGAAGCTGTGGTGCAAAAACCCGCGCCCACTAATTGCAAAATTAAGTAGCGAATAGCTTAAATCGAGTACAATTTGCGGATTCATTAAGCCACTCTATGCCGCCGCTAATTAGTAATTAATCTTGAAATCTAAAACTGCTTTAGGAAACGATTTCTATAGACAAAGTAGAGCTAATATTTGAATGAAATGATCATAAAAGAAGAACTTAAACAAAGTTTTGTAGGTCTGTAAGATGGTTGCCTAAGTAGCATAAGAATCTAGATGTTGTCTACAAAAAAAAAAAGTTGCTTTTTCCGCTTTGCCGTTAAAATCCTTATAATAAATAAGTGTTAGGTAGCCTTCATTACTTCCATCTTTATTCGTTTATGTCTTTACATGGTCGGTTAAATCTCCGCCCAAGATTATGTTATGACTTCTGTAGCTTGACTAGAATATCGTTGCCTCATTGTTTGATGAAAGTTAGCTCGTTTTTTGAACGACATCCGGCTCTGGTCAATTTTCCCTGCACTCACATGCATCCACAGGTTTTTTCGTTCACAACTCAGCTCAGGTATATTTGAAAGTATTAATTTAATTTTTTTAACTCGTGAATCGATATTTGCTTGAATTAAAGTTACGAAGTTCGGTAGTGTTGCAATATGGTCATGTTGCCCAGCAAACTCGTATAAGAAACTCGATCCCACTTCCCAAGGCAGTCGGTTCTATGTACCGGAGCGACTCGGGATTTTTCCCGCCCAATGACTGTCATTTCAGTGTAACCCCACCCAATTTGTGGCGTCCCTCCCATAAATTGTCATCCTCCCAGCAGCTCCTTGCAGCGGGGCTGCTCCATATTCTCGTGCTCCGGGAAGGTATCGAACCCAATCCGGGTCCGTCTCCTGACCCCGGTCCTGAGAAATTGTTTTGCTGCATCTGCCGGAAAAGAATCCTTTTCGGACGGTCATACTCTGTCCAGTGTGTCTCGTGTAAGGGATGGTTGCAACGGACAGGTTGTTCTGGGCTTGATTCCAAAACCCGACGTCCACGTAACTTTTATAAATCTTTTGTGGCTCCTTGCTGTTCACGCCCAAGGGCGTCCCTTAGTCTACGCCTTAGCGCCCCCACTTCCTTCCAGCAGCTCCGTTGCTCAGCAAGCCACAACAAGTACCCGCTGCTGCTCGCGCCCCACGGCGCCAACAACCCAAACGGCTGCTGCTACTCATAACTACTATCTCCGTAGTAGAATCGGTAGCAATGCCGAGCATCAGCCCCTGTCCACGTCTTCTTCCCCCTCTTTTCCGGCAGCAACCGTGTAGGTCAGGGAAACAGACTCTTAGTCCCTACCCCCGTTTGCACCGTTTACCAGCACAGATTATATATGTTTGCGAAATCCGCGACATCTGGTCTCCGCGACGGCAACCCCCCCACGGGTTTCATTGCGCCATGTTGCCAGGTCGCTAACCTAACTACACTGGGTACCCCAATGCTTACCAAAGGACGTCCAGTCCCAGGGCCACAACAGTAGTTGCGTCCTAGCTTTTCACAACCCAGGCGTAGCCACCCATCTCTAACTCCTAGGATGACGACGTCTCCCTCGTTGCACTTCAGAATTCTGCAGTTAAACTGTAATGGATTAACTGGGAAGATCACGGAGATAGTCGATTTCATGAAGCGGCACAACATCCGCATCGCCGCGATTCAAGAGACTAAACTCACAGCAAGATCTGCTCTTCCGACCTGTTCTGGGTATAATATCCAAAGAAAATATCGTGAGAGCGGAGATGGAGGCGGCCTCGCGTTTATCTTACACCACTCAGTGCAATATCATTTAGTTGATCCCGACATCGGCCGCAAGGCAGTGTCTTAGAACATCAAGGCTTATCTCTCCGGTCAGGCGATGCAAATCTAGAAATCATAAACATCTACATCCCTCCTGCCACCTGTTGCCCCAGTGGATACCACCCTAACATCAGCGCCCTACTCACTGGAAATAGTCGCATTATTTTAGGCGACTGAAATGCCCCTCACGATCTATGGCATTCAAACTTGCAGTCAGACAGTAGGGGTGAGATGTTGGCGGATCAAATAGAAGAAACGACGTTCTGCACAATAAACGGATATTACCCCACACGTATGGTAGGAAGCTGTCACAGTTCGCCGGATATATCTATCGTGAGCGCAGGACTCGTAAACTGCGTCAACTGGCAGCCGATGGTGACATTGTCATCCGACCACCTGCCTATACTTATTTCGCTCGAGCGTACTGCCGGCTTCATTGTCACAGAAAAACGCACTTTCATAAACTTTAAAAAAGGAAATTGGGACGAATACAAATCCTTTACAGACAACCGCTTTGCTGCCCTCCCAATCCCGACTGATGCTCGCCAAGGGGAGCGTGCTTTCCGCAAGGTCATTGAATCCGCCTCGGCTCGCTTCATTACCGCCGGTAGAATTCCCGAAAAATGGCCTCACTTTCCGTCGGAGGCCGCAAATTTAGCGAGGGAACGTGACCTTATAAGACAGCTCGTTCGCGGCGACCCCAAATAAGGGATATAAACCAACGCATCAGATTGCTTGTGGATGAACACAAGCGGGCGAAATGGGAGGAGCACCTAAGCGGTCGTAACCTCTCTGCCGGCCTAGGTAAACTTTGGTCCACCGTAAATTGCCTATCGAATCCGTCTAAGCACAATGACAAAATTTCCATCGCCTTTGGCGACGAAGTGCTGTCGGATGCGAAAAAATGCGCGAGCGCTTTCTGCCGACAATACATAATGCATTCTACGGTCGACAAAGATAGACGGAGGCCAACAGACACGCACATAAGCATAAATTCAGCGCGTCGCCGATTGCCATCACCGCCAGAGAGGTTGAGGATGCCATCGGTCATGCTAAACCATCCAAAGTAGTGGGCCTAGACGGCATAGCCATGCCGATGCTTAAAAGCCTAGGGAAAGAGGGTTTCAAATATTTAGCGCATGTCTTCAACCTGTCTCTTTCCACCTTTGTCATTCCCGAAAAATGGAAAATGGCCAAGGTGGTCCCGCTACTAAAGCCTGGGAAACCAGCTAACATAGGACAGTCATATTGCCCGATATCTCTCCTATCGCCAGTAGCCAAGACGCTTGAAGCCATTTTGCTCCCCTACTTCAAAGCAAATTTGCAGCTAGCCTGTCATCAGCATGGCTTTAGAAAACTCCATAGCATCACCACCGCGCTAAATGCCATTAGCACCCAGAAAAATTGTGGTTTAAATCAGAAGCCCACGATAGAACAGTACTCGTTGCACTAGACCTAACAAAAGCTTTTGATACGGTCAACCATGGCACGTTACTGCAAGACTTGGAAGGGTCTACCCTTCCCCCATGTCTTAAAAGTTTGACCGCAAATTATCTGGGTGGTCGGCAGACATCGGTGCAATTCAGAAACGAAACATCAAAGACAAGAAGAATTAAACAAGGGGTGCCACAGGGTGGTGTCCTATCCCCACTTTTGTTTAATTTCTACATATCAAAACTACCTTCGCCACCGGAAGGAGTTACTATCGTTTCTTACGCCGATGACTGCACAATAATGGCCACAGACCCGGGCCCACAGATCGATGAGCTTTGCAACAGAATAAACGGCTACCTCCCTGATCTCTCCAGTTTTTCGCCTCGCGAAACCTGGCATTATTACCGACTACATCATCCGCGACCTTATTTACAACTTGGACGACCCAAATGTCGACCATTTTTTGAACATCCACATCGATGGCACTACGCTACCGACTGTCCTACACCCCAAAACCTTGGGTGTGACGTTTGACCAGGATCTACATTTTGGTGAGCACGCAGCCGCAATTGTTCCGAAAACCCAGAGCCGTAATAAAATCCTCAAATCCCTTGCTGGCAGTACCTGGGGAAAAGATAAAGAAACGCTCATTACTACATGCAAAGCAATTGACCAGCCGTTTACGTGCTACGCGTCACCCATATGGTCGCCAAGCCTTAAAACTACTCACTGAAAAAAAGTGATCGCCCCCAAATTAAACAAATAAAAGGTGTACTGATGCTATGCATTCTCCCATGACTTAAACACACCAATAACACTAAAACTACCCAACTTAATAAACTGAATCCCTTAAAATAAACACAACTAAATAAATAAAGGTGTACTGATGCTATGCATCCTCCCATGACTTAAATACACCAATAACATTAAATCAAAAACCGCATAAACTCAATACAGTCCATTAATAATAATAATTTATAAATTTAAAAAAAGGAATGCTTGGTGGGAGTTGAACCCGCAACCCCGGGCGTTTGGTCGGGTACGTCAGCCACTGTGCCACGACTCATATGCTTACAAGCACATAAAATTACTCATTTATAACTCTTGTTAAACTGCTCGTCCTCAATTGCCCAAAGCTTAGACAGCAGTACTTGGGGAAAAGGTAAAGAAACACTCATGACTACATACAAAGCAATTAGCCAGCCGATTACTTGCTACGCGTCACCCATATGGTCGCCAAGCCTAAAAATCACCCACTGGAAGAAACTACAGGCCTGTCAAAATACTGCTCTCAGAATCGCAACGGGATGTCTTCTTATGTCCCCAGAACACCATCTTCATAATGAGGGGCGAATACTCCCCATCAGGGAGAGAAATGAGATGCTAACCAAACAGTTCCTGTTGAATACCCAGAAACCTGGACATCTCAACAGGTATCTGATTTATGAGCCAACGCCGCCTAGGGACTTATGGAGTCATCTCCGTAAGCATTATGAGGAAATACGGCATCTGAGGACTCAGCCGTATGTCAGTCCTCAGTGAACTCTACAAACAGGCGTCGAACCTTTATGCCGGGAATTGCCCGGTGAATCCAGTACTCAAAGAACAGTACCCAAATCTTGCGGAAGAGGAACGCACACTAGTCACTCTAGCTCAACTTCGATCTGGATACTGTAACAGGCTAAACTCTTACCCATCCAGAATCAACCCCGACACACAAAATGTATGCCCCGCTTGCAATGTGTCCCCACATGACACCAACCATCTCTTTAATTATAATGTTGAACCAACGCCTCTAACACCCCTCTCATTATGTTCCACCCTGTTGAAACAGCAAGTTTCCTTGGACTCCCGTTAAAGGATATTGATGACAATTTGTGATCGGCCGCACCTATTGGATGGGGCGAAGCACTGCTACAACAACAATAACAACAAAAATATCGATCCCTATGCAGGAACCGAAGTCTAAGCCAGAACCAAAGACGGAAATGAACCAGGAGCCGATAACTGAGCCAATGCCAAAGCTGGAACCGGAACCGGATCTAGAAGTTATATCCGTACTGAAACCTTCATGGAACCCGAAAGAAGATTTGATTCCGGACCCGATTTCGGAACCAAGACCAGAAACAGAGCATAAACCTAAGTTAAGCCGATATGAAAAGTGCAACCTAAGCAGAAATTGGAAACGAACACGGCATCGAACTCTAAATAGCTATTGAAACTAGAAAAGAAACACAACTTTTAACCGCAACCGAAATCAATTTTGGAACTAAAATCGGCAGCGTAACCAAATTACAAACGGAAGATGGAATCGAAATCGGAAGCGAAGTTCGCATTGAAATCGAAAACTAATCCGAAACAAAACCTAAAATACGAGTCAAAATTGGTATCGGTGTGAGAAAAAAAAGTGGTAAGAACATCAATAAAAAAATGAACCGATACCGAAATCGGAGCATAACTTAAATCAACCGAAACCGAAGCTGAAAGTGGATCCGGTACCGGAAGTCAGACTTGAAATCCAAAGGGGAAAACTGCACTCTATTTTCATTAACAGATACCGAAAATAGAAATTGGTACTGATTCGTTAATCGAACACCAAAAAAAAAATTTGTTTGAAATCGGCATAGAAAAAACAAACTTAAATCCGACAAAGCACAAATACGAAATATCCGTCGCCTTTGGCAATAAAGTGCTTTCATATGCGAAGAAATCCGCAAGCGATTTATGCCAGCAATACGTAATGCATTTCTCGGTTGAAAAATCCAGATGGTAGGCCAACAGACGCGCACATTAACATAAGCACAGTGCGAGTCCAATTACAATCATCGACAAAAAAACCTTGGCAATGAGGGATTAGTTACCTGACGCTTGTCGTACACCTCTCTGTCCACTTTTGTCATCCCTGAAAAATATAAAATGGGTTTTACCGCTACAAAACCTGGGAAACCAGCTAACGAAGGAGACATATATCTTCCGATAGATTTCTTATCCTTAGTAGCCAAAACATTTGAGGCCGTCTTGCTATCTTATTTCCATTACATAGCAAAGCCACCATGCTTAATGCCTTCAACACACAAATAAATTGCGGATTTAACAAAAAACGCATCCACAGAACAGTACTCGTACCGAAGGCTTATCAAAAGCATTTGATGCAGTCAATCACAGCACCCAACTGACATATTTGGAAGGGTCTACCCTTCCACCTAGTCGCAGAAGGTCTACCGCAAATCATCTGTGTAGTGGGTAGGCATCGGTCTAGTTCAGAAAAGTAACATCAAAACCTAGAATAATTAAACAGGTTGTGCTGAAGGATCGTGACGTACCTCCACCTTTATTTAATTTTTACATATTGAAGTTACCTCCTCTACCCAAGGGACCTCTGTTTCCAATGCAGATGACCGCACGATAATAGCATTATTCCTTTGATGAGCTATGCTGTGGAATTAATAATTATCTCCCTATTTTTCCAGCTTTTCCCGCCGCCTATCATGGCACTATAACCGACCAAGTCCTCGGCGGCCCTATTTATAAAGTGGACAAAGCAAATGTCCACAATATTGATCATTCACTTTGATGGAATTATGCTATCGACTGTCTGGCAAACAGAAAGCTCTAGGAGTGGCGTTCGATAATGATCTGAATTTTGGCGGGAATGCAGCCGTAATTGACCATGAGTTCAGTGCCATATCAAAATACTCAATTCCCTCGCTGGGAGCACTTGCGGCAAAGACAAAGAAACGCTCATAGCCACCTATAAAGCATTTTGCCAGCCGTTTGTGTGCTACGCATCGACAATATTGTCGCGAAGACTCAAGAAAATTAAATGAGCAAGCTGCAGACCTATTAAAACAACGCACTCACAACGCCCAAAAGATGGCTTCTTAAGTCGCCAAAACATCATCTACATAGTGAGGTGGAAATACTCGCCATAAAGGAGACATTCGAATTATTGAGAAACAGTTTCCGTTAAATAATTGGTAACCTGAGCATCCTAATATACATCTGATTGAAGAAGCTCTGCCTTCCAGGGATTTAATGAGTCATCTTCGCAAGCACTCTGAAGTAACCCGCCACACAAGACTTCAGCTCCTTGAACGGAAAGGGCATGAAAAGGCCCTCGGAATCATCTACAAAAAATGGGCAAATTCTTATGCCGATAAATGCCTTGCGAAACCCGTCCTCAATGTCAAATGCCCGGAACTCACAGCTGAGACGACGCGCATCATCCTGCTCAACTTCAATCCGTATACTGTTATAGGTTAAACACTTACTTATCTCGAATCAACCTCAACATGCAATTTGCAAATTTGTGAGTGATCGCAATGGGACGATATTAGATGGAGCGAAGCACGAGCAAGAGCATCTTATTAGATAATTTAATTTGTTTTGACAATATAGAGAATAGAAACTATGCTGCGAAGATTTGAAGGGATAGTTTGGGACAATTACTTCACAAAATATAGTTTCTATTGGGACTACTTGCGTTGCTGTGGGACAAAGTCAGGATTTTAGGGGGCTCAGATCGCATATTTTAAAACCATTTTTGGATCACTAGTGCATTATTTGCGGATCACTTCAAGATTCGTTTAGGGCTCATCTTGGAACGGTTATACTTTCTTGGTCGGAGTGTCCTCGCTCATTCGCATAACATGACCTAGCCAGCGAAGCACTATAGTCATATTTGCGTAAAGCTCATACAGCTCATCATTATACTTCCTTCGATTCTTGTCGCCGGCATCACGCACAAGACCATAAATCTTCCGGAAAATTTTCTCTCCAACACTCCAAGAGCCACGTCATCTTCTCTCGATACCATCTATGATTCCGAGCCTTACATGGGTACAGGTATGATTGGCGACTTGTAGATTGTGATTTGGCAAGTGTTATTCTCCGGTTCATATTGTAACGAACTTACTCGCAAATCCTTTTATTTGCCCTTTTGCTAGGTTCGTATCGCTAAACTGTTGAATAAATAACTCCAATATTAAAAAAAAATAAATGTAAGGCGCGATAACCTCCGAAGATATCTAAGACCGAGCTTCTCTTCCAATTTGCGTCGTGCTCCGCTTGATTTTCCCTACAAATTGGCCGGACGGGACCTACATGTTTTATACCGACTCCGAACGGCATCTGCAAGGCAGATGAGTTTTCACTGAGAGCTTTTCATGGCAGAAATACACCCGGAGCGCTTGCCAAACACTGCCGAGGGGCGACCCTGCTTAGAAAAATTTTCTTCTAATTGAAAAACCTTATTTCTAAAATTTTGATGTTGCTTTGCCTGGGGTGTGAACACAGGGCATACGGTGTGGTAGGCGGAGCACGCTACCATCACACCACGTTGGCCGCCAATATTGAATAATGGAAAAATGGCCTTTATTAAAGTACTTCACAATAACACTTATACTTTGCTACTCGCTGGCTTAAACAAACTGATTGGTAACTCAAATGAAACTCTACTATTGGCCGCCAGATCGCGTGCTTAATCAATAACTGCTGGATAGCTCAACTCAAACTGAATTCCAGCGCCTCTACACTTGTTGCTTTTATACTCTCTGATTTCAACGTTCGCATGTTCTAGGCGCTTCCAGAATCTACTAGTCCATCAGCTCTCAAACTTCTCAGCTGTAACTACAATTGCACAATTTTATAGTTTTTCTAATTGCATACTTTCAGGAGTATCTCAGATATATGCATGTGTTTGTGCATTGACTCTCCGCTGCTCGTATACGTACGTGGTACATATGTGTAGACGCAATTATTGTTTCGTTTATGTAGATACATAATGATTGAATTATTGATGTGAATTCCTGTGATTGCTTAACATCGGCTTAGAGATAGCAGCACCCCTTAGTTTTGCTAATATTCGTAACAATATCTATGCTGACATTGTTTTTGTTGTTAATGCTGTTTCCCAAATTGATGAAGCCATTCACAGTCTCGAACTTATGTATATCCGTCAACAGTGAATTCGACAACTAGAACAAACTTGGAATATCTGTCAATGGATTCCAAAATACATTCAACTAGCACTCAATTGATCATCCGTTTGGTGGTATTCATTACTGGCCTATTAGGAAAGCCACTTGAATATCTAATGAGATCAATCTATCCATTGCTACGCAGTAGGTCTTATTCAAGTGATGATCAGAGTCTAATAAAGTGATATAAAAGCAAAAACAAAAGTGAATTGGGAATTGATGCAATGCAGCGCGGCTAGGAAGTAAAAGCAAGTACGTATAAATGGCATTGACGGAAGAGTTAACAAATGCAAAAAGTAAATTCAGTTGAATTGCGGAGCACACATCCAACCAAAGTATTTAAGATAAAAGCAATGCTAAGTATTGAACATACACGTTATTGCTACTCTTCTCTGGGCTGTTTGCCAATTTAATTAAGTGCTTCGTTTTCTCGTTTTGATAACTGCTAGTTTTTATTTATGTGGGCTCCTTCATTGGAAGCAGTTTGCCAATGTTCAGCGCAAGCTGCATAGTTAACCCAATGCCACATGTTGCACGTGTCAATACAAGAACAAAAAACAACGTACATTTATTAGACGCCAATTGAGCCCAAGTTTGCAATAACGCCAGCATTTTTGTTTGATTGCCTTTCCGCCCATGCGCAATTGCAGGTGTCGAATAATGCCGCTAACTGCCGAACATGTGACACATTGTTGTTGCTGTCAGTTGGTGGTGAAAGTGGCGTCGTCGTTACTGTGCCTTCCCCTGTCATCATTTCCTCTATCAACGTTCTCTCATTTGCATACAATTTATTGATATATTTGCTCTGCTCTATTCTGCTCACTGAGCATGAGAATTTTGTTGTTGCACTTGCATAGCCTCACAAAATTTGTCACGAATAAGCACTCACCTAAGTATTGCTATACCCAGCTTTCTTGTGGATCGAGTGTATTCGCCTTCAGCTTGAAAGTGGGCGTTGTTTGTTGACAGTCCACGTTTAGTCGACGAGCAGCATCTATTTTAATGTATCTTGTTTATATGTGTGCTGTCACACTGACAGATAAGAAATTGGTCTACATAAGTTTTCTGAGTTGATTTCAATGTAAATTACACAACGCAAAATTTAAAATCGATCAACACCGGACCATTATTTTAGTCTTTGCGTAAGTAAGCTCAAGTCAAGTTATCAAATACGGCCATTCTTGAAACAATAACGTAACACTAAACTCTTAGAAAAATGTAAGTCCATCTAGTCAGAGGGAATGGAAGAAGAAAAAGGGAAAAAAATAGAAGGGGACACGAGGAGGACGAAGGGGCGTGGAGGCCAAGGGAAAGAGGAGGAGTAAGTGAGCGAGGATGAGAAGAAGATGCAATAGGATGGGGAAAGGAAAAGGTAAGAAGAAGAGCAAAAGGAAGAGGTGGAGAGAGGGGTAGAGAAGGAGGAAGAGCAGAATAAAAAGAAACAGAACGTTAAAGAGTGAGAAACAAAGAAACGGAAGACAAAAGAGAAAGGAAAAAATTAATGGAAAGGAAGACAAAGAGATACACGAAGAGAAAAAGGAAAAGAAAAGTTGAAGTCGAATAGGAAGATAAAGAAGAAGACACGAGAAAGAGCAAGAAGAAGGGGAGGAGCAGTTGAACTAGCTGGTCAATAAGATCCCACATAGGCTGATTATATTCCTAATGTTACCAGAATTTGTTTGACATCCAAACCTAATAACCTCAATCAGTTGTCAGGACTTATGGTATAGAATAACAGTTCTCTTGGCAAATACTAGAAGCTTACTAGGACCTAGCTTAATGGCTATCTCGAGACCTGACAGCTATGCCGCCTCTAATAGCTTAAGTCATTACGTGGCGAGTACAGGACACGAGAACACTGAACATGCTCAACCGTTTCTTCCTGCAGCTCTCTCGTGCATGTGCTGTTACTGACGATTCCATACTTACAAGCATGTGAAGGCAGTGTCCAGTTAGTATGCCCATCGTGACCCTTCAGTGTTCTCTCTTCAGAGATATGAAACATTTGTTTAATTTAATATCGTAGGATTTGCAAATTTTGCAACCCCACACTGCTATCCACGCCTTTCTTCTTTTGATTTTTTTGATTGGAACGTTTACCGTCAATTCAGCGAGCTCTGCACCTTAATTTGCCAACTAATCGGCCTTTTCGTTACCTTCTTTCGCTTTATGACCGGGAACCCAGTTCAGATGTATGGTCCGGCCTGACGAAGTTTTTCCAATAATTCTTTGAAATCTAGGACACTTCTTGATGAAGTACTGTGTGAGATTGTTGCCTTAATCGCCGCCTGACTATCAACATATATATATTTTTTTACGCGACTGCAGCTTAAGCACGCTTTTTCCTCAATTTCTGTTTCTTTCGTCACGGCAATAACATCCGCCTGAAAGATGCTGCAGTAATCTGGCAGCTTGTATGACGTACTTATTTCTGGATCGACACAGTAAACAGCACATCCGACCACTTCGTTAACTTGAGGACGAAGAGAAAGAGCAATTGGAAGAAAAAGTGTGGGAGTTAAGGTGAAAGGAGGCTATAGACGAGGGGGTAAAGAGACGAGAGAAGGGGAAAAGGGAAAAATCGTTGTAGGAAAAGGTATAAAACTTGGTAGTGGGACAGTTAGATGTAAAAGGATACATAGCTCGAGAACGGGTGGTCGAGCTGGAGAGCGGAGACGTTCTTTTTACGTATTCATGTAAATTTTCAGCTAGGTACATATGAAAATTGTGGAACCGGTTCGATTTTGACTAACCCGGCCCAACTATTTTACCTTTAGATAAGGCCAAATCTGGGCCCGTATTCGTAAAAATTGCAGTAAACTATAGATCTAACGGGTACTCGGAGGCACTATTTTAGATTTTTCCTTGATACAATGCACCATTTTATATACCAGGTCTATCCGGTAACATATAATATTTTTCTTCGACTATATCCTGTACAGAATTACACTCGGAGGGCTTATTTCCGGAAGGCACTGAGCCAGTATCCGGCAGAGGACCATCATCAACAATAATCCACTCTAAAATCTTTTCGATGTGTCTGTATCGCTACAAAAATAAGAAGAAGAATATACTCTCAATCAGGGCCGTAGAGGGAAAATCTGGGCCCAGGACTAAACAATTTACGGGCCCCCTATACAAAATCTACTAATACATTTGATCAACTTGAATTAATGACGTCTCGTTCATGAATCATCATTGATGGATAACATCAAAAAAATTTTTGCCACATCAACTACATGATTTTTGGACTAAGAGCTGACAATAAAATTAACACAGAATATTTACTATTTATACTATTTTATTGTAACATAGAAACAAAATTCTCTTTTAACCCATATCGTCCCATTGTTCGAATAATCGAACAGTAGTTTTTGCAATTTTTCAAGGGATTTTCTTTAAAAGTGAGATACGAAATTATCACGTTTTTTGTTGGTTTGGAGTGTTTTCTACATTATTACGAACAATTATTTTTTCTGACCATCACCCAATCTTTTCACAGAGCATAATAAAAACTCACTAATTTTAGCATGTTTTAAAAAGAATTATTTTAATTAAATATAATTAGAAAATATGAAAACCTGGTATTAGGTTTTGCTGCGAATGAGCTGAAGTTTTCGTTTCGATAGTTTTCGTATTTGCAAATTTAATAGACCGGTCCCTGTATGTATGTGAAGTTAGGTGTTCGATTAATCGAACGCTGGACACAATTCAGCATTTTTTTCCTCTATGAATTCGGTTGCAATTTGAAATGTATTTACAGTTTGTTCAATTGGGTAGAAATTTTTTAGTCGGAATAACTATAAGCACGTCTTCAAATTTAGTATGAATAAAATGATCATATCGAAGGAGACGCCGTCATTGGTATCGAAATTTGGTCAGATACAACACCTCCTGCCACAGAAAATCCCTTCAAAATGCAGCGCATTGAGACAAATGCAAAACCAGTTAAAAAATATAAGCCCTTATCAGCTTTTAGTAAGCCCAAGTGGGTGAGGAGAAAAAACCGTGACGGGACATTCGATTATGATATTTCCCCTACAACCGAGCCATTGGATGATTTTAAAAAAAAACTTGGCAGAAACCTACCAAAACAAAACCACATAGGAACTGTTTTCACTATTTTTTGATAACGAAGTCCTTGACATGATTATCGAAAAAAGAAATATATATGCTCAGCAGAAAAACGAACACTTTCGCATTGGTCAAGTTGCTTTGAAACGATTTCTTGGTATTTTAGTTTTATCAGGATATCATACTTTGCCGACAACTCGGGACTATTGGTCAACAAACCTAACATAAAGAGTACCTATCGTGAAAGTATGCATGTCCAGGAATCGTTTACACGATATCAAGAGGTTCATCCATTTCGGGAACAACTACAATCTTGATTCGACAGATAAAATTGCCAAGGTACTTTAATCAAGTTTTTTTCATTTTGTATGATTTGCTTATAAACTGTATTTTGTTTACTTAGGTAGGACCATTGTATGAAATTATGAACGCATAATTTATGCAATTTGGAGTTTGGGAGGAGACGCTTTCAATCGATGAACAAATAGTTCCATACTTTGGGCGTCATTCTTGCAAAATGTTCATACGTGGGAAATCCATTCGTTTCGGGGTCATTGTGGTGTCTGTGTTCGGCTTCTGGCTACCTTTATAATTGTATACCATTTGCTGCAGCAGCCGATAAATATAACAAGCAGCTTGGATTGGGAGCAGATGTCGTTTTACGGTTGCTGGAAAATGTTGAGTATCCAAGTCGTCATATGCTATATTTTGACAATTTTTTACGTCCTACTACTTAATGTGCCTATTGTCTGAGAAAAGACTCTGCACAACTGGCAACGTACGGGCAAATCGTATTGGAGGTGCACAACTTAAAACTGGAAGGCAGTTGGATAGGGGCAATCATGACTACCAATTTGATAACAGCAATAAGATTTTGGTTTGTTGTTGGCAGGACAATAGAGACGATACGATTGCCACAAACTTCGAGCAAATCATGCCAATGGTGCCTGTACAAAGGTGGAAGAAGCAAAAAGTAAGCGCTTGGGGGGAAATTTTTCAACCTGGAGGATATGCAAACTACAACCAGCATCAGCTACTTAAAAATTATAATATGGATATGGGGGGAGTGAATCTTCACGACAATGCCGCCCAGAACTATTACATTGCGATTCGATCCAAAAAATGGTATTGGCCTTTATGGATTTCTCTATTAAATTCTGCTATTGTAAACGCATGGAAACTTGATTGTTTTTCTCGTCGAGTTTATAAGAAAAGCATCCTGCATCAGAAAGACTTCCGTGTGCAAATTGCTTATTCTCTTATAATGACCGCTGATGATGAAGACTTCGGAATCACCGCAGAAGACCAAGAGAGTGACCTTGATTATTTACCAGGATCTTCAAAGGATAGTCATCCTAAAAATATCCCGAAACTTTCCGGACAGCACCTCATTCTGAAAATCGAAAATAATAAAAAATGGAGATAGAAATTGTGCCACCGGCCTAGTTCTTTCATATGCAAGAGATGTAACACTGCACTACACACCCATTGTTTTGAGTCATACCATTTAAAAAAGTAAACTTGAGCAATATATTAACTTGTTATGTCCTTTTAAAAGTTACTTAATAAATCGTTACCTTGAACTAATTTAGTTTTTTTACTCAGCTGAAGCAATAACCAGATAACAAAATATAAAAAAGAACACCTAATTGTGCCCAGTGTTCGATTAATCGAACACCTCACATCTCGAAAACTAAAATTTCTAAAAAATTGTTGACCACAAATATGGATTCAGGGACCCAATTTTATCCTAATCTACAAGTTTCATTCAAATACGCGAAAAAAAATTTGCTTGGGATCATATGGGTTAACAGCCACGTATTGTTTCAAATAATCTTTTCTAGTTATTTGGTAACATTTTAATACATTTCTGATAAATATAATGATGATTATAAATTTTAATTATTCAATATAGAAAGTTCTGATATCAAAGGGTGTCTTTACTTGCTTTTTAGCTGCACAATTTTTATAATAATATCAAAATTTAACTGTCTTGCCAAAACGGATTCAACACAAAGCGTGGCAAGTCCTGAAACTCGCTCTTGAGACGAACATGATCTATGAAAGTTTTTGATTATTGAAGGGACGCTGAAGAAGAGTTCTGCACTAGCTACAGTGACAGGTGTAGATAGTGCAAAAGATACGTAAGTCAACGCAAATGGGGCGGGAAATCGTATACAGATTTTGAACATATGTAAATGGCATTGAGCAGTTCCAATGGTGACAGACCTTTATCAAAATTTGCTTCGTAAATGTGTTCAAAGTGAAATATTTCGCACTCTAAGCTTCGAGAAATGTCCGACTTGTATTTTTCGAAAAATTTTTGTGCACTCGCCCGACCCGTAGTTTCATCCATGTCTCCAAATTGCCACAAAAAAGAAAACGTCTCGCTCAAATTTCTCATAGCTGCAAATCGTTCAGTAATTCCAGTGATTACCGAATCAACAATCACCAGGAATGTATTGTTTTTAAAATCAGACATCATCCGTTATTATCTCATTTAAATTATCTTCAGAACTTCGTTTGGGTTTTCTTTTTCGAATGTCCGGAAACTTTAGAGAGATGTTCAATTGAATAGCAACTGTTTTGCATTCGTTTAGAATTGTTTCCCATTGGTTCCTGATCAACTTCAAATCAGCTAATAAGGCATCTAGATGTCGGACCTCAACATCTATGGTGGCGTCGCTAGCTTGGAGGACCACGTTTCTTTCATTAATGGTAGTCAGTATTTTGAACCAAATTGAGGACAGCCAAGATACATTCGAACTTGTTGATGTACTTGAGAATGCCGGTAACATCTCCGTATGCTTGTGCAGCCAAATTTGGCTTTTGTCTGAAAGACTATGGAGAGAGCTCCGTAAGTTTTTTTTTGAGGATGTCCCATCGTTGTGGAGTGCTGCTGAAAATATTAAAATATTTTTTACAACTCCGAAGAAAGTAAATGCAGCCGTACAATATTCTGCAGCATCAACACCACATAAATTGAGACTGTGGGGTGCACAAGGCGAGAAATCAGCATTCGAGTTTTTGTCGAGAATGCGACGTAGTGCTTCGTTGTCAGTTCCTTTCATATTGGCGCCGTTATCGTACTCTTGTGCACCACAATATTTTAATTGGATTTCATGTTTACCTAGAGTATGGCAAATTAGATCAGCGATTTTCTGACCAGTTGTTTTGGTTAGAATTCACGAAAGCCAAAAACCGTTCTTGAATTGTAAAATTTGTTGCTTTCGAATTGAAATGGAGTTAGCGCAAAATGAACGTAGTCAACGTCACTAGCATCAGGCATAGCATCAACGATACTAGCAAAATACTTGGCTTTCTTGCCTTGATCTTATATATTTTCCCTCACGTCCTTTGCACAAATTTCTATAAATTTGTTCTGAATGTCTGGGGAAAGATAGTGAACTTGTAAACGTTTGTGCTGATGTTGTGAAATCCTAACTTTCTCCAAATGATCTCTAAGTATCGGATCATAATGGCTTATGAGATCTTAGATGCCCAAAAAATGTCCATTGAAAGCTAGGCCTCTTTCACCCAAAAATAAAATAGTGTCCAAAATTCTATATAAAATGTCTTTCCAATTTTGAGTTTCAGTGATTAGCTGTTCATTGATAACTGTAGCAATTTTAGCCTCCTTTTGATTTAGATTTTGTAAAGATCACCATTGAATATAACATCTAATGTGATCTTGAGTATTTTCGTGTGATGGCAGTTTATCGTATAGCTTCTTCCATACCTGGAATTTCGAATATCCGCAGAACAAATTTTAGGTCGATTTAAAGTATTGGCGCTTAACAGACGACATGGTAGGCAATAAAAAGCATTGCTACTGGCACTCCATACTAACCAGTCACGCTCCACTTTCTTTCCATTTGGCAAGATTCTGTTTAACAACGAGATAGGAAATGCCTCGTCATGACAATCACGTGGAAAAATAACAGGACTTTTGATGACCTCGACGAATTATTTCGTTGACTTCTTCAGATCGCAAAAACTCGTTATTCACGGTAGCGATATCGAAGTTGTTTAAATAATCCGGACTTTGATACAGAACTGGTGGTGTTCTTGGAAGACTTTCAGTGTCACCACGAAAACTTTACGATTTCGGATTCATGTAACCATACAATTTTGTTTGATGTTTTTATTGTCTCCTCAGGCGCAGACAAAAAATCATTATCAATATTCGTTGCTTTTGAAATTCTGCTTAAAATTTGCACATGGAACAACTAAAGACCCTCTAAATTAACAAAAAAAGTCTTAGTACCTCTAAATCGCGGGCCCCTGAGAAATCCGGGACGGGGGGAATCCCCCATCCCCTCCCCCCTCTCTTTCGCTGGCCTGCTCTCAATATTGTATTGACAGACGTTGCCATTTTTGCCGAATAACTTGTTGCTTTGCCATAAAAACTAATACTGCTCTGCCAAAGGAGAGGACATCCTATGGCTATTTTGTTTGAACTCTTTTGGAGTTTTATATCGCTATAAACTGTGTTTTGTTTTACATGTATATACATATCCACTAAAACTTTATATACGCTGCTAAGTGCATAAATTTATTTACACTTATCAAGTTGTTGCGCAGAAAATTAGTACTGCTAAATTTTATACTATTCTCCTCTTCTATAACGAAAATTGTGTATGTCCACGATTCATCGCAACCGATTTAGCTATAGGTTATACACTATGACCGACAGAGATGCGTGTCCTCCCTATTAAGCACAACCCGTTTTTCGCGCGTTATTTAACCACTGCCGCGAATCTACAATAACTGCCGCTAGATGGGTTTCCTAAACATTATCTAAGAGATGTTAAGCGTTTTTTTTACCGACAAATGTAGATGTGTATACATGTGAAAAAACCACGGCTATTTTTAATGTGAAATTTCTGAAATAAGTGAGTTACACCCCAAAACAATTTTATCTTTGTGCTTCTCCTCAGCTCTTTGCCACGAACGTCAAAAGCAATGAAACCGCATAAAAAGTTTTTCAAAAAGCACAAATATAGCAAATTATTATGAGAATTTTATTTTTAAGCTGCAAGGTAGGCCCGATTATCATTAGCCAGCATTCAGTTCGGCTCTTATTCAATTTGTTTTCATTTACGTTTCTTCTGCTTAATCCTGTTTAAGTTAACGTTGAAAAATTATTGCAAATAATTTAAATTTTTGTCCACCACATTTGGGAAAACCTAACACATACATATATAAATGATTGAAAATTTTCAGGTTTGTTAATTCAAAACCTTTCTCGGAATCAATTTTTTATTTGTGGGATTAAAACATTGCAGCACTTACGGTTTATTGTACATAGTGGGTGGGAGAAAAAAAAAGTGATAATCTTATACCAGACCGTATGAGTTTTAGTCAGTTCGAGAACGCAAGCTGGCTGATTATGGATTAACTTAATGAATGTTTGGTGATGGGCTCGCCATACATCCTTAATAGGCCCGACACATAAGATTTTTGATGCAGCATCGTACGCTGATAGATGAGTAGATTGCATGTGCATATTTGCATAGCGCATCACCAGTGTCATCTGACATGCAAAAGTAGCCAACTTTTAACTTTTAACATTTTTCAGTTTTAGTTCAGAAAGTTGCAATTCAATTTCAGAAGGGTATAATTGAAATTCTGTTGAAAAATTTGAACTTCAGCTGTATATTTCTGAACCTTAATTGTAATTTTCTAAACTAAAACTGAAAAAGGTGTAGAGTTTAACCTTGCCATTTTTTTCGATAAAATAAAATGTTGCTGCTCATTTCAGCCTAAGTGGCCGATGTGGCAGAGTTAAACTCTAGCTAGTTTTGGCTGGACTTTAAACTCGCACTTAAAAACGGAACGTAAGTCTAAAGTTGTTTTATATTTGCAAACGCAACATCTTCCGCGATTGCAACGATGTTCGCTTCTACTCATGAACATGAGGGAGTTTGTTGTGACGCGGCCATAAATAAGGATACGAGAACTACTGGAAATCCTCAAAAACAGAAAGTTGAAAAATGTCTTTTTATAAGCTGTCGTCTCTTGATAGTAATGAACAATTCCTCTAAAGAAACCGAAAATCTTTTCAGCATCTTAAGATCTCTTATCTACATATAAGCTATTGAAATTTTCGTTTTCTATACGCTAGCTGAAGCTGCGCCTGTCAGTTAAGTGCAACAGGAAGTGTAAATAAAAGTCAGCTGATTTTCGTGTATTCACCATAGGTTTTTGAGATTTGATATATAAAATACTGAAAACTATCGATTAAAATGTAGGTTTGTCACTTTGTGTTGGTGAAAGAGTAAAAAAGTCTAGATAAACTTAACAAAATATAAAGCGCCACTCGTGTAGCATTGTTGTGTTTATACTCAGCGTGCTTTGCACAAAGAGTATATTAACTTTGATTGGATAACGGTTGGTTGTACCGGTATAAAGGAATCGAGATAGATATAGACTTCCATATATCAAAGTAATCAGTATCGAAAAAAATATTTGATTGAGCCATGTCCGTCCGTCCGTCCGTCTGTCTGTTAACATGATAACTTGATTAAATATTGAGATATCTTCACCAAATTTGATGCGCGAGCTTACCTGGACCCAGAATAGATTGGTATTGAAAATGAGTGAAATCGGATGATAACCACGCCAACTTTTTATATATTTAACATTTTGGAAAACACAAAAACCTGATTATTTAGTAAATAATATACGTAGAATGTTGAAATTTAACGTGTGGACTGATATAGAGACTCTTGGTAAAATTTTTAAAAATTTGTTTAAATGGGCGTGGCACTGCCCACTTGTGATAAAATCATTTTTACAAATATCATCAATCATAAATCAAAAATCGTTAAAGCTATCGCAACAAAATTCGGCAGAGAAGTTGCTTTTACTATAAGGAATGCTTTGAAGAAAAATTAACGAAATCGGTTAAGGACCGGCCCACTTTTATATAAAAAATTTTTAAAAGGGTATCGTAATGAAATTGTGTACACATATTTTCCTTATAGCAGAAAATATTTCTAGTAAAAATGGATGGGATCGGTTAAAGACCACGACAACTTAGATACAAAGCAAGTTTAAAAGAGTCGTCAACTAGAATAATAAGCTATAACTTAGCAAAAAATAGTTTTGAATCAATGATATTTCACTTATCAAGTTTTACTGTAAGAGGAAATGGAGAGAGATTTTTCTTTTAAACGGGCGGTGCCACGTGTTATGTAGAAAAGTAATTTATCTGAAATGACATTGGGTACATAAATTCAGAAATACTAGAAAATATTTTACCGATATACTTTGATGTTGTGTTTAAAAAGTTTTTCACAATAATTTTAAAAACTTTGCGTTTTCTTTGCTTTTTACACTTTTGTCTGATTTTTCAGTGCAAGTTTAAACTCTAGATAAAGTTGACTAGAGTTTAACCTTGCCACTTTGTTCGCTAACATACAATTTTGCTACTCTTCTCAGCTTAATCGGCCGACGTGGCAGGGTTAAACTCTAGTCAACTTTAACTGGAGTTTAAAGTCGCACTGAAAACCCGGCCTTGGAGGAGTAACCTCATGTAATGAATTAAACTTTTAAATCAATAAGTCTGAACTGAAAAATTTTCGTCATGATATAAAATTAAAATGCTGTGCAGGAGCAACACTTTTGTGTCTACATAAACCATTTCTATCTATTACGTTCCTGCACAGAAACCTAATTGGCCGTTTTAAACCGAAACAACAATGGCAAACCGTTATGTTAACTTAATCGAGTGCCTGTCAGAAAGAAGTCAACACATTTGTACTTATCCACAATGTTCAACCAGGAGCAAACATTAAGTTTTTACTAAATATAGTCCAGCAGCTGTTTTGTGCATTTACGTATTTTTTCTTATTTTCAAGCATATGTGGATGCTATCTTGACCCAATTTTTAAAATTTATTTACATAGTTTTGCTGACAGTAGGTTTAGACTTCACGCTTAATTCGCTTTAGACCAAATAGTAGCCGATATGGGATTTTTGCCAACTGGAATATTTCTTCCCTTTTTTGATTCATTGCGATTCAAGAGCATGAAATTCAATGCGACTTCGTGGAATAAATTTATTGACCAAGGGAAACTAGTACAAAGTTGGGTTAGAAAAGAAACATAAAAAGGATATGTACTTTAGGGTGCCTCCGCTGCCTGCACAATTTAGAATTATGAATTGTGGTGTGAAGAGCACTGTAATGCTAGATATGTAGATTCTTAACTTTTCTAGGTCACAGAGTAAGACGAAACCATTAATTAAGGTTGAGGGTCAGGTGAAAGGACATCTAACGGGATTTCTCACAGTTTTGGCTATTGTCAATGACCAAAGTGAGTGCCAAATCGATCCATATTTAACCAAATAGATGTCTCCTTTATCCATATGAGGTTAAATGAATGAAACCATTACCTCGCTCAGTCTATCGAAAGAACATGCTATCAGATATATGAAAGGTTATGTCAGCTTTTGCTGAAGTAAAATAGTAGTATTCGCCCTCGTCGAAGCATCGGAGGATTAAACAAATAACCTGTGTGGCATTGAGGTCACTGGGAATGTTATTCCAAAAGGCAATCCGTTGTGGGATATGGGTCTAGGACGCTCCAATGTCATCACCTTCTGATACTAGCCCAAATACCGTTAAAGCGAAATATTTGACCTCAAACCCTTGGGTCTACTCACCTTGCCTAACTCTTTACAGTAGCAGCGCCACTTAAAATGATGTAATGATAGATAATTGAGAATCGTCAGAGATCAGCTTATCTGCCATTGAGTTGAATTTTTAAGAGTTTAAGGAAGTATTATGGATCTGGATGGTTTTTTGCAGATATGAATACGATACGCTGCGGTACTAACCTCTTTGGAACTGGCCCGACTTCCGCCGGGAATAATTCTTTACTCTTTGAACCTTTGGGTCTGTAGATTTCATTATCCTATCAGGCCAGGCAGTCCTTACAATAAAACAACTTACAACTTTTTAACCATCTGGGGCATATAGTTGTACGTCGTTAAATTTTACGGCTACTTAAAGCCTAATAGTGTGTTTCTCCTCAGAACAGAATCCATTGGTGAATGGATCAGATCGGGTCTACTCATCCGAGGATTCGTTCCCTTTGACTTTGTGGTTAAGATAGCCGATAAATAACAGCGAGGCCTGGTACCGCCTTGGAAGCATATACAAAAGCCTGAAGGAACACATGGAGTGGATCCAAAAGAAAAACGAGGTTCAGTTCTTTTTTAAGGTGCAGGAGCTTATATGGCACACTACCCTTTGCACCTTTTCAATTTTCGAATTGCTCTTATTGTATAGCATCTTCCACCCCACTATAATATCATGCGGTTGCCTCGGTCATGGATTCACTGGGTTGATATGCACAATTCACAGCTGTGTAGCTACACAGCTTAAGAAACCCAATTTTTAGCCTCACCTACTCCACATACGCTACTGCATTGATAGAAAATTTACATAAATGAGCCCTACAGTTCCTTTAAATTGATCCCGCATTGTACATTGAAGGCGGTACCTGCATATCAGCCCAGTCTGGCCTGCTGCCTACAAGAACGGTAAAAGTTTTCTTTAAATCTGCCCCGCTAATTTTAGGACCAGATATGAGGCTTTCGTAATAGATGTGTGAGGAGACCAAAATATGAGTTATTTGCTAACAAGTAATCAACTCACCGTCCAAACTTGTATGCAATACTGTCCGATGAAAAAAGTGGCCAATTTTTTTTCGTTTGCAATATGAGCACTCTAATGTACTAAAATTTAGGTAAAAAGACCTAGCCCAGCTTAAATTCCGCAAAAACGTAAAGATAGGTGCAGACAGAACAACAATTTTGTGAGTCATTGAATTCGTTTTGCTACGCCCCAAAATATGTTCGATGTGACTTTTTCTATATTTCGTTTGAAACTTTGTTTTTGCTCTTATAATTTCGATTTCCTATTTTGTGGTAGCAACGATGCGAGAAATCTCACGCCTGCCTACTGGCTTCGTATCGTGAAAGGAACGAAAGTTTTGTCATGTGAACTTATATGTATGTATGTATATACAAAGGGTGCTGCGCGTGTGACATGGGAACGCGGTCGCCAACTGCCAACTACACCATTTACATATATGTATATGTATGTATGTATGTACCTGTGTCCTTTATCCGAAATGCAACGGTGGCGATTTGGGCATCTGGGCGCAGTAGCAATGTTAGCCTCGATACAGCCCACAAGTCAGAGTAGCAATTGGAGTGTGCTGCTTTTCTTATCGTAGCTGATCGAACGACATGCAGCTATGTCAACCACATCAATGTTTAATGTGGCATGCCACAAACAAAGAAACAAACTTGTACCACAAAACATTTCGGTCTTTTATTTGTTCATGTCATTGAAGGTTGTGTGCTTAAAGATATGTGAACAGTCTACTCACATCCAAACGAGATAGTTTGTATTTTTTATTTTTTTTTTTTTAAATTTTTTTTCCAAAGTTTTTCTTCTAATCCCGCTTCTTTTTTTAATTTACCCCTTTTCCTACCCTTTGGCCGAGAAAGTTAACTGACGAGCAAAATGAGGAGAGGGTCAACAATTCAAGAAGAAATCTAGAAAATTTCCAAGCAAGACGGATCAATAAATTTTATTTCGAGTCAAAAATACAGTCGATCACAAGGAAATGAGCCCGCGAGCTGAAACCGTAGGAATTCGGAGTGCCGAGCTCAGAAGAAATGGTGATAGAGCCGGTTTTTTATTGTTCCGTTGGAGGAGTAATTATGATGGACTTTCTGGAACAGCAAGGCACTTTTACTAAATCCTAGGAAGTACGGCGATTCCGGGTGCCGCCCCAACGGGTAAAGTGACACATGTTAGTACCGCAGCGTACTGGATTCGTATCCAGCAAATTACAACGAACATACGCAACACTTCCTTAAACGTTCGGGAAGTGTTTTTTGCAATTACAACAGTGCCTTTCCTTCTTCAAATCAAGACGAGTCCTCGGCAGACAAAGCTGCAGTTGCAGTGGATATTGTGCTAAAGCTGTATATGATCTTGCCCATATTTGTAATTAGCCGAATCCTGCCCATCCGAAAAAGTTTTGGATAAGTAAGTAGGACTAGCGCGGCTACCTCGGGAGAAATTTCTTCGACCCCTCGAACCTCCCGTGGATTTTATTCGACTTTTATGGCTGGAATATATATGTATTGCGGGAATATTGTAAGGTCCCAGTAACTGCCGAGTGGTTACCTACGTGGATGACTTGAAAGTCCGTGTTCAAGTAAATTTCTGGGCACCCGGGCTATATTTTGCGCGGCCGTCTGGGCTCAGTGAATAGGTGGACCGAATCATGTATATGGGCTGTTAAAGTTTCAAGCTTCCCTCGAATAGGGAAGTACCACCGACACTTTCTGCAATGTTAAATTAACTTCATATTATTCTTAAAAGAAAACTGCTTTTAAAACTAAATATTGAAGAGAGGGTTAGGAAGATCTCAGTTGCATTATACTTTTTAGTGGGGTCAACAGACGAATCTGAGGTCTAAGAGGTTCTGGTAAAGTGGAGCGGATTGGAAATGGCAAGTATTAACAAAATGGTGGCGTTTGTACCGCGGAGTGCACTGTCTTATATCAGCGGAGATCCATAAACATGACACACTTTGAAGTCGAATATAAAGCTGAACATATTGTGACGAATATTTGCATCACCCAGCTGCTACTAAATAAATGCACAACAACAATAAAGCAGCCACTCTTATGTCGAAGACGACGAAGAGATATCTCACACATCCAAATATGTAGTCATAAGCCGAAGCTGTTACTCACACATACACACGCGTATGACTAGTAGCAAAACATGAACATGTATACATGTATATAACCAAGCATGAGCTACAACTGTTCGCGAAATTACTAGACCTTGGGAGAAATGGGTGAACGAGGAAACCGAGGGTATAAAAGCAGCGCAAGCTGAGTAATAACGAATCAGTTTTGATTTAGCGGAATTTCCCAAAATTCGTTACAATATGTAAATTCAATGACTGCGCTCTTATCAGGCTTCTTGATATGGGCTATTTGCAATCTGACTTTAGGTAAGACAGAATACTACATGCCAGACTCCTGCACCTATGTCTGCCACGTCTGTTTCATCAGCACCATTATTTCTTTAGAATAAACATGATCTATCCAGAGCTCGACTGTGGTGCGATTAAGGTTGGTATGGTAGGGCCTGATATCGCTAGCGATTGTCTCGATTTATTTTGAAATAAAAAGAACATGAGTATTCATCTAAGGAAGTTTTTTTTTTATTTGTGTGCTGATTTTAAGTTGCTGTATATGGTTATGGTCTTTTTGCCAACCCGTCTTAAAGTCTAACGGTAATTTCCCAAATGTCCATAATGTCAAACTAAAGAGTTCCATAACGTGACGGTTAATAAATACAGGCTGTAAGTTTAAAGTATAAGTGGCGGCCACCGTGGTGTGATTGTAGCGTGCTCCGCCTACCACACCGAATGCCCTGGATTCAAAATTTTAAAAATAAGGTTTTTCAATTAGAAGACAATTTTTCTAAGCGGGGTCGCCCTTCGGCAGTGTTTGGCAAGCACTTCGAGTGTGTTTCCGCCATGAAAAGCTCTCAGTGAAAATTTATCTGCCTCGCAGATGCCGTTCGGAGTCGGCATAAAACAAGTAGGTCCCGTCCCGCCAATTTGTTTAAAAAATTAAAAAGGAGCACGACGCAAATTGGAAGAGGAGCTCTGCCTAAAATCTCTTCGGAGGTTATCGCGCTTTTCATTTATTTATTGATTTTTTTATAAGTTTAAAGTCCGTATGTTTTAACCGTTAAATCAACAGTCCGACTTTCACTTTGACTCACTGTAGTTACATACGTACTTACATCTTTAGTGACTCGCTGATGACCAAAGTCAGCCAAGAATGAATGTTAAGCTGCTATTTCTTCATTTTTGTAACAAAGTTCGATTGTTTCACTGCTTTTGTACATCCAACATTAGCTCGCAGAGGAGAACCTCACGTGGCATATATTGGGCAGCAGCTATTTATTGCTTAGCCAGCTTAAATACGAGTTCACCATTAGAAGCATGGTTTACGGCATTTTAGCATAATTCGTGCCAAACACCCGCTTTAGGCAGGCGCTTCCTTTCTTAGTGCAACAATCTTTTGAAAAATTTTCACACACTTAAGTTTTTAGTCTTCAGTTGAATGTGTGTGTCTGCTATATTTTTTTGCTTCAATGTCACGCGCAATCAAGTGTCAGCAAAATACAAATCCATCGCATCCGATTTGGTAAGTGCAAGGCTCCCTCAAACTTCGGAATGCATTTGGACGACCAGCGATTACGCTTTTTACTTTTATTCAGCCGAACTTGAGCAGCGCATACCGTTGCTTCTCATGTGGATACAACAAGTATATCATATTTCAATAATTTCGGTTTTTACATATACATATATGTAGGTAGAAGAAGTTTTCTTAAAGATCCGTTTTGATACCACATCGAATAATAGCGACATCACCTGTAATTACTAATAGAACCTGTGACGGACTTTTCCTTGACTTTGCCGGGGTTGGTCTCAGTCCGTCCAGGGTTCCTGGAAGTAGAAAGTCCTAACGGTCCTTCTGAAAGAATAACTCTGTTTTGTTCGATACAAAACGTTATAAAAAATCATTTATTTGATAAAATTCTACTTTCTACTCCTAGGCTGATTTCCTTGCTATATAAGAGGTGACGGAGGTGATAAAGCCCTCGGCCAACCTCTGCGGTCGAATGGAGTGATAAAGCCTCCAGACGAGTATACTCTAAGTACAAATGAAGTGAAAAAGCCTTCAGGTGTACTCTTGGTCGGTAGTGATAAAGCCTACCGACTCGTATGCCTGTCTCCTAATCTCTGAATTTCAATGCGAACTCGTCGCCCTTATATACTAATTTTTGCACGCAGGCAAACGGTTATTTTATAATAACAACTTTGAACTAATGGTATTAACAATATAAAACAACTGTTGTTCCGGTAAATATTTCCTTCCCATGAATTTCCATGCACCATAATGCTCCTTATTGAATACAATGCCTTTGTACTTGCTCATACTGTGCTTTCCAGGCTTTGGTTTATATATTGTGTGTTTGTATATTTGCTTGTGGTCACCTGATTCTAATGTTGTGTTTTGCTTTGCCCAATGCTTCTGCCTTCTGTTGTATGGCGTGCGTTGGTGTGTTGTATGCTAGTGCGTAAATATGTATAACGAAATTTCAATTAGTAGCGGCGCTTATTTTGACGACTTGCTGCTGATCTCCGTTCACTTAAGTTATTATGTATGTTGTATTTGTAACTGGGTACATTGGATTTTGAGTGTGCAAAGGGTTGATCGACCGCTGCATTTTTATGTTTTGTGCGTATCTACTTTCCAAATATTTAATGCATGTTAGGGTGATCCTATATTCAAAGTTTATGTTTGCGAAAATGTAAATATTTGGCTTGCGTGCAAAAGTGCGCAAGTGTAATTTGCTCTTCAATTTAATAATTATAAATTCAATGTACAACAGAATATATGTATTTAGGGCATAAATCATAAAGGTATACATATGTATATTTCTGATGCTTCATGCAAAAAATAAATATATATTCCGGATTGAAGTAGAATCTTACAAAATAGTCTGTAATTCCGCAGTTGTCTCGGGGTGTGTGTTCGTTTAAGGCTGCCATAGCGAACTGCCTTCCCAGGTGTAATCTTGTTCCATGCGCCGGTTCTCTGGCGATCTGTAATTTATTTTCTGGAAATATTCGTATCTGATTCTCCGCAATGTTTTGTACTTGACCGTCTCTGTATGCTACCATCTGTTGACTTGTACCTTGGTTCTCTCCGTGTTGTCTCTCGGTCTCTTCGCTGACTCGTGTGAGCGTACCGCAAATGGCTACCTCGCTGTTATTTTTCTGTTGTTGTACCTCGGGCTTGTTGTTTTCTGTTCGATTGGACGGTGTTGACGCGGTTTGATCTTCACTAGCGCCCTTTTTGTATCTCTCTTTATGACTTTGCTTCCTGGATTCGTTGTTGTCGGCGGCGTCGGTTGCGTGGTATGCTTTCAGCTCACTTAGGTGGGCTGTCCTCCTCCTTCCTCTGAAGACTTTGTCTAGCTCTACGATCACTGGTGACACAAAGTTCATTACCCGGTGAGGTCCACTGTACCTTGGCGCTAGTTTGGCTGCAAAGTTATCTGCCGCTTTTGACAGCTGATGTTCATTTACCAGCACTAGGTCGCCTATCGCCGGTCGCCATTGCCTTCTTCTTAAATTGTAATATTTCGCTTGCTCCATGAATGCTCTCTCTTGCTTCCGTCGTACCATCTCGAATATTTCTTTCATCCTCGTTGACTTCTCTTCTGGGTTCGCTAATTTCTCACCTGTACCAAATGTCTGCTCATCGTAAAGGCTGTTGGGGATTCTCGGTTCCCTCCCTTGTACTATGTATGCTGGACTGTAGCCTGTCGATTCACATACACTTGTATTCAATGCCAGCGTTATCTCTGGTAACAACTCATCCCATGTCTTCTGCTCTTTTCCCGTAAATTGTGCTATCATCCTCTTGATGTTCCTGTTTGCCCTCTCTGTCGGGTTCTCCTGCGGTGTGTACGGTGCCGTTAATTGGTGTTTCACGCCAAGTTCCTCTAAAAATCTCTTAAAACGTCTGCTGATAAACTGTGCTCCGTTGTCCGTAATAAATACTTTTGGAACACCGAACCGTGCCAAAATCCTCTCTCGAAATCCTCTTATTAAACATTCTGTCGTTGCCTTTCTGATTGGTATTACTTCTACCCATTTTGAAAATTTGTCTAAGAATACTAGTGCCATTGTGTTTCCATGCTTCGATCGTGGCATTGGACCAACAAAGTCTGCACAGACTGTTGCCCAAGGCTCCTCTGAAATCTTCGTTAGCATCTTACCCGCGGCTGGCTGTTGACTCGGTTTGTAAATTTGACATGTGTGACACTGGTGTACGTACTTTCTTACATCCCTGAACATTCCTGGCCAATAGTAACGCGTTGTTGCTCTTGCTATCGATTTTCGGATGCCCATATGCCCTGCGCTCGGTGTGTCGTGAATCTCCTCTAGCACTCTGCGTCGCTGTGAATTCGGGACACACAGCTTCCATGGCACTGCATCTTCGCCATCCACCTGACTTCCTATGCGTCTGTACAATTTTCCATCCTCGATAACGTACTCTGGGAATTTCTTCGGGGTCTTTCTTACATCTTCCATCTTTGCTTTAAGCCACTTGCACTCGTCTTTTCCGTCATCCATCGTCAACGTACCCAACTGCTCGTCCATCGGTTGCCTTGATAATGCATCTGCCACAACGTTCAACTTTCCTTTTCGATACTGTACGTCAAATGAGTATTGCTGTAGTTCCAACGCCCATCTCGCAATCCGACCCGTCGGACTCTCTATCGCATTCAACATTTTAACGCTAGGTGATCTGTTATTACTGTAAACGTGTATCCTTCTACGTATGGCCTCATTTTTCGTATTGCCCAGACTATTGCCAAACACTCCTTTTCTGTCGGTGAGTAGTTCATCTCTGCCTTGTTTAACCTGCGGCTTGCGTATGCTATTACTCGTTCTTCGTCGCCTGACCCTTGCGTAAGTACTGCACCAAGACCAAAATCACTTGCATCCGTCTGTAAACTAAACTTCCTTGAGAAATCTGGACAAGCGAGTACCGGTGCCTGCGTCAGTGCTGCCTTAAGTGCTTCGAATGCTGATTGCTGTTCTTCAGTCCACCTCCACTTACTACCTTTCTTAAGCATAGATGTTAACGGGTGTGATACTTGTGAAAAATCCGGCACGAATATTCTATACCATGACACGACTCCTAGAAAACGTCGTAACTCTTGTATATTCTTCGGTGGTTGCAGTTCTTTGATGGCTGCTATCTTGTCTGGGTCGGTATGGATGCCTTCCTCGCTAACGACATGACCTAGATATTTTAACCTTTTCTTAAAAAACTCACATTTTTCCGGGTTTATCCTCAGGTTCGCTCTATGCAGCCTTCGAAATACTTCTGTTAAATGTGCAATGTGCTCTCCCAATGTTTTGCTTGTAATGATAATATCGTCGAGGTATGCAAACGCGTATGGCTCCAGTTCTGGTCCTATGACACGATCAAGTGCTCTCTGAAAAGTTGCTGGGGCTGAGTGCAAGCCAAATGGCATCACCCTCCATTGGTATAGTCCACGCCCAGGTACTGTGAATGCGGTGTATTGCTTGCTGCTTGCTTCCATAGGGATTTGCCAATATCCATTTTTCAAGTCGAGGCTACTAATAAATCTCGCGCTTCTTAATTTGTCCAAGATATGTTGTATACGTGGTAAACGGTATGCGTCTGGTACTGATCTTGCGTTTAGTTGGCGGTAATCTACGCAGAGTCTCCATTTTCCATTCTTCTTCTTTGCCAAAACTATGGGTGCGCTGTGCGGGCTATTCGATGGTTCGATGCAACCTTTTTCGATCAGCTCGTCGACTTCCTTGTTGATAATTTCTTGCATTTTCGGATTCTTCGGATAGTACCTTTGCTTAATTGGACGGTCATCCCTCATAACTATTTTGTGTGTGGCCACGTTGGATACTCCTGACATCTTTGCAAATACCTGTAATTCTTGACTCAGAAATTTACTCACCGCATCCTCTGTCTTGCTAGTTGCTATCGCCGCCATTGGGTTGTGTTCCTTGAAATCTTCGCTATTTGTTTCGACCATAGTTGTACATGTCACTACCTCTTGCTTCCCTTCGTCTACTCTCAACGTTATTTCTTTACCACCACATCTCATCTCCAAGTTTACCTTCGCCAGATAGTCCGTGCCAATTACCACCTCATCGCCCAGTCCCGGTAAGATTAGCATCTCGTTCCTCTGTACTTTATCACCCATTCTTAATTCTGCATCTACCGCTTCTTTGACTATTATTGCTCTGCCATCGCCCATTCTTACTCGTGTCTTTACTTCCTTAAATTTGCCAGTTTTTAATCTTCTCGCCATAGCATCACTTATAAAGCTCCTCGTCGCTCCCGTGTCAATCGCTGCTACCGCTTCTTCTCCGTTCACATACGTTGTTACCAATATACGACCCTTTGTGTATTTGAACATGTCTAATCTCTCCGAGGTTGCACTTCCGAAGACCCCATCCCTCGGTTCCAATGTGGTCTCTGGTCGTTTCCCTGTGGCTTCCTACAACAATCACGAGTGAGCACGCCTATCTTACCACATGTCCAGCAAAATTCTCTTCTTATGCCTCGGCACCCGTATGAGAAGTGACCACCTCTTCCGCATCGTCTGCAGGCCGTTCTTGTATCTACATATTCTTGTTGTGGCTCTGACCTCTGCTGTTGTTGGATTTCTACTCGCTCTTCCTGTCTTTGTTTTGCCTGGAGACACTGGTACTGACCTTCTTGCCGCCGTGGTATGAATGGCCTTGTGGTTGGTCGCATTGGTTCCCTGTCAGGAGTAATATTTTCATAGTCTTGAGCTAAACTTACCAGCTCCTCAAGATTGCTGACCTCGCTTCGCTTTATATATAGTTGGTACTCTCTACGCGAGTTTCTGTAGATGCGGGTTAATTTCTGCTCCTCGGTGTAGCCCGCGTGACGCATGATTCCTTGTAGTGCCAAGACATAATCTTTAAATAGCTCACCTTGTCGTTGTACGCGCATACGAATTTCATCTTCCAATTGCTCTAAGTATCGGGAGCTTAGGAAGAACTTCAGGAAGTCCTTCTTGAAGGCGTCCCACTCCTGCCAATGCCGGTTGTTATTCCTGTACCATACCAATGCTTTGTCCTTCAATAACTCCGGCAGCGCTTTTGGAATTGTGTTGCGGTTGATTTCATACCCATCTGCTAGCTCCTCCACTCTTTCGATGAATCCTAGGGGATCTTTGCCTCCGTCGTACTTTAATCCCCACTTCCTTACTCTGTCCATGGTCGTTGCATATGTGCCAGGCTGTTGGATATAATTTGTCGTTGCGTACATACCAGGCTGCTGAATAAAATGTACCGGCGGTTGTCCGACCTCCAATTGATTGGGTGCACCATTTGCCTGTTTATCATTTCTTGGTGAATTTAGTTCGTTGCTTGTCTTTGACGCTTGTGGATTTGTTAGCCGCGCGTGCCGAATCGCCAACTCTGTGAATCGATCCCGTAAATTCTCGTTATCCTTCTCCTCTTGGATGAATGCCGCCAATCGTTTTCTTAGCTCGTCAACCGTTCCGCCATCCTCTAGTCCAAATTCCGTGCCGTAGGCTACCAGATCCTCTCGAGTGAGATAGTATACCCACGATACCTTTACCATTGTTTTGCTTTATATCCTCGTCGTATTAACTCAGAAGTGTGTGAACCTTGTTTCCCTCTTCGTTTCTGATGCTCTGAAAGTATATCTTAAAATTTGATTTGTTTAACCTGCTCGGGCGCCAAAATGTGACGGACTTTTCCTTGACTTTGCCGGGGTTGGTCTCAATCCGTCCAGGGTTCCTGGAAGTAGAAAGTCCTAACGGTCCTTCTGAAAGAATAACTCTGTTTTGTTCGATACAAAACGTTATAAAAAATCATTTATTTGATAAAATTCTACTTTCTACTCCTAGGCTGATTTCCTTGCTCTATAAGAGGTGACGGAGGTGATAAAGCCCTCGGCCAACCTCTGCGGTCGAATGGAGTGATAAAGCCTCCAGACGAGTATACTCTAAGTACAAATGAAGTGAAAAAGCCTTCAGGTGTACTCTTGGTCGGTAGTGATAAAGCCTACCGACTCGTATGCCTGTCTCCTAATCTCTGAATTTCAATGCGAACTCGTCGCCCTTATATACTAATTTTTGCACGCAGGCAAACGGTTATTTTATAATAACAACTTTGAACTAATGGTATTAACAATATAAAACAACTGTTGTTCCGGTAAATATTTCCTTCCCATGAATTTCCATGCACCATAATGCTCCTTATTGAATACAATGCCTTTGTACTTGCTCATACTGTGCTTTCCAGGCTTTGGTTTATATATTGTGTGTTTGTATATTTGCTTGTGGTCACCTGATTCTAATGTTGTGTTTTGCTTTGCCCAATGCTTCTGCCTTCTGTTGTATGGCGTGCGTTGGTGTGTTGTATGCTAGTGCGTAAATATGTATAACGAAATTTCAATTAGTAGCGGCGCTTATTTTGACGACTTGCTGCTGATCTCCGTTCACTTAAGTTATTATGTATGTTGTATTTGTAACTGGGTACATTGGATTTTGAGTGTGCAAAGGGTTGATCGACCGCTGCATTTTTATGTTTTGTGCGTATCTACTTTCCAAATATTTAATGCATGTTAGGGTGATCCTATATTCAAAGTTTATGTTTGCGAAAATGTAAATATTTGGCTTGCGTGCAAAAGTGCGCAAGTGTAATTTGCTCTTCAATTTAATAATTATAAATTCAATGTACAACAGAATATATGTATTTAGGGCATAAATCATAAAGGTATACATATGTATATTTCTGATGCTTCATGCAAAAAATATATAAGTGATAAAAATTCAGGTATAAAATCCAAGTTATTTCCGAAGTGATAAAAATTCAAGTATAAATTCCAAGTTATTTCCAAATGTATGCTATTTGCAAAAGTATATAGATATGTGTATGTTGTGAGGATACAAAGTCCTCGGCTTTGGGGTCCTCACAAACCGCTGGGTCGTAAACAAGTAGTTTCAAGTAGGACCGAACTCGATCTTAGATAAATCGTCCGGAGATCCGAGTACGCTCAAACCGATTTACTTTCACCTAGTTCTGAGAAAAGGTGGACAGTGAAGCATAAGGCGACTCAGAAAGGACTATAGCATAGATAGAATGCACTCCATTTGAACAGTGATCCATCAAAATCTCGATGACCAAGAATAAATGAACTATAGTGAACGGAACAACTACTTGAGACCGACTGTCATCCACTTCCGGACGCAAAGGTGGTGTCTGCTCAATGTTTCCTCAGCTGACTGAAGACAGTTAGGTGCAACTGGGGTCTACAGGTGATCTTAAAATAACTCGAGGTAAGCACAAATGAGTTCAGGAATTCCAAAACCACTGTCGATCGCAACACGTCGGGTTCTATGCCCTAAAGTCAGCTATACTTATAAATGATGAATTCTGTTAAATTGGTGTCACTGGATAGCATTCCATTCCATTAGAGTTGTTTTTGTTATAGTCGCAAAAAAACCAAAAGATTAGGAGAGTGCTGCTCTGTAGATTGTCCTTTGCTTTCTGACACTAGCCGGCTGCTCCGGGAATGATTCTCTTTGACCCCTTGAACTTTTGGGCCTATGAATTATAGTCCCCTTTTATGACAGATATGCCTGCCGCGTTTGAACATCGACTTAAGTTGAGCTCCTGACAAGGATGCTCTGTCACCAACCTTTTCTTCTTCGAATTTCGATCCATCAGTGAAGTATTTAATGGATCTGCTACTTGTTTAGGTTCGGGAGCCTGAGAAATCAGCTCGCAATTTAATGTGAAAAAAATTTCGGATCCTTGAGACCGGATTTCGCGCCTTGCCATGGAGTCGAATCGTAAAACCCACTTAATTACCTGAAATTTCCGCACCTTCACTGGGAAAAGTAACGCTACTTGAGTGTTTGATAGCTTCGTGAATCCAAAGGGAAAGGTAAAGGACAGGGCGATGTCGAGTATATGCAGTTGCTTTGGAAATAAAAAGGAGTGTATCCGTCAAATGTTTATCAATATTCTATGCCTTGGCGAAATGACTCCAGTTCTTATTCTATGAGTGGACTCATTCTAGAAGGGCCTACAACCCACCCCTCGAGGTAGTTTTACCTAAGTGAAATGGTTGATATACTTTGCCGGTGTCTTGAATATGCTCATTATTAGTATGAGCCTCTAGCAAAACAATATCACACAGGCTCCAGTCAAGAAGCTGAGAACCAAATTGAACAATCCAGGGTCGATGGCTAACATATTTGTCCATGTTTTAGACACAGCTCTGCTCATGCTATCGAATCCGATAGCACTTTGTTACAAATCGATAACCTTTTCATTATAAATCGATTTTTTTCGATACAAAACCGATAACTTTTCGAAGGAATGAAGAACTTTTCGATTATAATTCGAGAACTTTTCTGCAACAAATAGATATATTTTCTATAACAAACCCATAGCTCTTCCATAACAGTTTAGATAACAATGCTTTCTAAAACATTCTCAAATTAATCTCGAAACAACAACTAGAAAAAACAGGGTAGAAGGTAACGAAACGGCCGATAAGTTTGCAAGAGCTTGGAACACTCGCTGAATCGCCGATAGGCGTCCCAATCCATTTGGCAGAAATCAAAAGGAGACAGGAGTTGAATATGACCTTATCCTAACAATTACAAAAATCCCGGAATCTAAAATAATCCCGAAATGAACTCAAATTAGTCCCGGGACGAAAAAAAGTATCATATTAATTCCAAAATTACCCCTAAACAGTCTAGAACTATGTATCTCAAAATGGTCCAGAAAATAGTCCCTACATGGCCTTAAAAATATAGGATAATGACGTATGTAGTATAATTTTCCTGGTTTCAATTTTCAATTATTTTTGAAATTATTTGCAGACAAAAATAATTAGATTTTATATATTAGCATTCCCAAAATGTATTTCGGCGCCAAAAAGGTTAAAAAACAGCCTTTGGTAATAAATCACTGAGACTTTTTGTGCCTGGAAATCGTTGACCGTTAAATGCAATTTCTGCAAAAACACTTTGTCTCTTCACTTCCGGATTAGCATTTCCTACCTGTTATTATTATTATTTCTTTAGAACCCACAACTACATACAATACGTCATTAGTTCTTTGCTCTACTGGTGGCCCACCGCCACCATGTGATCCCATAAAGCAACGTTGGCGTTTGAGTTGCGAGCTCACACGCTATCATAGTTCTGGTGTTTTTTTTACCGAAGTAAATCGCTTCTGTATACGTACTTATTGTATGTCACTTAAGCGGGAGTCATTTGTGCTGTATGTCATATCGCTGTGGTCGTATCCCTAACGTAATCAGCTGTTTATCGTTACGACGATAAACCAAAAACCAATTGGTTGGCTACGATACGTTTACGACCTTAGCGGCACCAATAATCGATTGCATTTATTCTCATAAGGTTGTTCGAATCAGCTGTTATAAGTTTACCGATACGGTTACCGATAAAGCACCAATGTCTGCAGCTTTAATGCTATTGCACGCATGCTCCATTGACTTGTCACTGATTTGTTGCACAAAAGCGACTCTGCACCTCGTTAGCGGTAACTCATCATTGACTTTGACGTTGAGATGCTGCTGTCATTGACTTTGATTTTATGTTACATTTTACAAATTAGGCATTCGTTTTCGTTTCGTTACGTAACCGGCTGTTATCGAGCACGACGCCAATGTCAATATGCAATGAAATCGACAACAGTTGTCATTGAACAAATAGAGTGAAGCTTAGAATATGGTTGCACATATGCAAAAATATTTGCACAGAGATAAAAAAAATTTGTTCACATAGTACATTACGTCATGTATATATTATACGAGCCGGACCCGTGCGTATCTTGCGCAACCAATATAAAAGTCTCTTATCAAATATCAAGAGAAATCAGCTGTTCTATCAATCAATTAAAAGTTACAGCTTGCGCTGCCATCTGTCGTATGGTAGCAACTGCCGGTAATGCAGTGCAAATATTCAAAATAGTTCCATAGTACAAATATATTTCTCTCTGTGCTCACAATAGTTTGTTTTTAACAAATTATTTTAATAAAATATAGCTAAATTAAAGCACTACGACCAAAATTGCCCAAAGCTCGCTAATAGCCCGAATCTCTATCTTTACAACCAAAACTTTATTTATAGATTTTGACCCAAATAAGAGCGAAAAAGGAACCCGTACATAAAAACAGCAATTAGAAATAATATATATATATAAAAATAAATAATATATAATATATATGATATGATATATATGATAAGGGCGGCCATTATATACATGGCTCATTCGCATTTTTACTGGCGGCCGTTCATATAGATAAAGACAATGGTTTGCTAATTAACCCTCACCAAGTTTTCGTGAGACCGAGGAGGCGTGGTCTGTAAAACAAGGCAAAAACAGCCATTTAGGGCTAGATTATGTATAACGCCGTGACACTTTGTGTCGCAGTCACATACTTTCACATTCTTCACTATATAATTCCAAAAATTTGACAAAGTAACTCAAGTTAACTGTCACTCACTGAAGTGAAAGAGTGCTCTGATGTCATACGAACTTTGATCCAAAGGAGAAAACATGACTCCTTGCGCTATACGTAATTTGTCCCCAAGACACTTAAAACTGTTTATAGCTGCATCAGAACGGAAAAGGACATCTCAGACTGTTCGAGGCCATAACGCCACGTTTGGTGTTTTAAACATAAACATAAAGCAGGGCGCGATAAGCTCCGAAGAGATACATGCCAAGTGGGCGGGACGGGACCTACTCGTTCAACGCCGCCACCAAACGGCATCTGCAAGGCAGATGAAATTTCATTGAGAAGCATTGCATGGCAGAAATTATCTCGGGGTGTTTGCCAAATCAATGCCGAGGGACAACCCTGATTAGAAACAATTTCTAATCCAAAAAACTTTTTTTTCTAAATTTCCGATGTTACTTTGACCGGGAGTTGAAAATTCATCAACATCGGCGGCTTTTTAGGTTTTTTTTTAATCTGGATTTTTCTATTCGTACCTCATGATTATCTGGTGATGGAACATTAATTCATGTACATTAGAGTCATCCTGAAATATTCCCGAAGTGATTCCTAACTAAGTTGAAGGTAGTCCCGCAGACCATCATTTAAAGCTCCCAAACTGAATACGCATTGATCACGAAATCTGTTTTTGTATGATCGCTTCTTCACAACTTCGGGCCCCTAAAGCCGTTCTTAATATGCAGACATTGGTCCCGAAAACAATATCGAATCGGCTCAAAGTTATGATCATCATCATTAGTTGGCGCTTAACCGCAGCCGGCATAATAAGTCACGTCACCTATCTCCGTTTCATACCAGCTATATCCCTGCCCCTTCTGACGAAGTGGGAATATATTGGGATGTGGCTATATATTGGGCTGTATAATAGTACGATTGTTCGCCTTCCCTAGTCAACTTTGGTTTGGAGACAAACCGTTTTCGGCTTTGTGTCATTTTCATTGCCATCTTTTGCTCTTTCTCGATCTGAAGTATAAATTACACTGAAGATGGCGCAACTAGAGTTGGTAAATGTTCGTGTACTTGTGGCTTTGTCGCAGCCACTGAAATATCACTGTAAGTTTCATCGACAAATTGGAAGGAACAGCCGTGTTTGACTGATTGTGGCAGCATATGCTTCCCGTTCCCAATCACGCTTACCAAAACTGACAATCACAGATTCAAACTAAGCTCTCGTCACAGGAAAAGTTCGCTACTATGCTTTGAACTAATGATCAAGTTTCTTAAACTATGACTGAATAACTCTGTATGTCCCAGAAAATGATCCAGATGCGACTATACAAACGCCCTTGCCAATAGTCCACTGTAAAATCACAGTAACAGTAATGTTAGTACATAACTGCTGTTATTGAGAGCGTATTATTTACTCTGAATTAGACATTATCGCGGATAAAATAGATGTGACTAAGAGGTCAAAATCACAGATCACGTCGTTCCTCACATATCACGAGATCGGCCAACACTAGACACAACGACGAAATCGGCGTCCTGTAGCGTTCTCACATTATTCTAGTTGTATAACTGTATAAGAACCCAACGTGGTCTTGTTGGCAGTGTTTCAGAATAAAGATCATGTACGGCCGGTAACTGGTATGTATCATTAAGGTACTAGTTCGCCTATCTCGGGAGCCATTTGATTTGATCACGTTAAACCTTCTAGGCCATCGTCACGTTTCGTGTGAAACTTGGAGTCGCCATTGTCTTGCCTGCTAGTAGGTGAGGTTTTCAATTGGGTTGAAGAAGCTATCCGCGCGGTCGGTCATATCTTTGTATTTTATTTACAACGTTTCAACTTTTTATGTTATTCTTTTCTTGCTTTGTCAAAACAGGGATATCTTTCTAGTCGATTTTTTTTACTTTGACGTCGATGAGCGGTTTATTATCTTTTCGCGTATATTTAAATATTTTTTTTCTGGGGAAAATTTTTTGCAATTATCATTTCTTAGAAAACAATATGGTGACACAAGATGAGATAGACCACTTTCAATTCATTTTGGAAACAGATCGAAAAAGTATCTACAAACAAATAAATGAAATGGTGCAGATGGGCCAAATAATTTCGTTGAAGGACTGACACAACGTCGTGATGTACTTAAACATATGTTGGAATACGAAGATCGGATATATCAGCAAGAGTTTGCCAATAAAGCGAAAACGCGAATAGACGAAGAAATTAACAAAAGTAAAACAATTTTGCTGCAAATCAAAGAAGAGCGCAAACGAAAAAATCAGGAGTTTGTTGAACAGAAAAAGATACAGCGAGAATTGGAGAGTTGCTACGAGGTCCGAGAAGAGCTGAAACATAATGAAAGAATGCAGATAAAAGATACACTGCTTGAACAAATAACCGAAAAAGAGTCCGCTTTAAAACGCAAAAATGAGTTGGACGAATATTGGCGCAGAGTAAGCGAAATCAATGCGAAACGCTTCGATGAACATTTGGAAGAAGAGCGATGTATGAAGAGAAACTTACAAAGGTGCACCAACCTAGTGCTAAAACAGCAAATAGAAACCAATAAACGACGACGAGAAGACGAAAACGCTCTAAGAAAACAGGAAAAAATTGAATTAGAAAAATTGATACATGATATGGAATTAGAAGAGCGGGAAAAGACGCGCAAAGGCCTTTCAGCAAATGCGATCGCCTACCGCAAGGAATTGCTCGACAGGATAGACGAAAGAAAGAGGAAACGCGAAACTGAAGCATACAAAACTAAAGAAGAGGAATGGGCGCAAATGGAAAAACTGGTAAAAGAAGACGAGGCAGAGCGCGTGGCTTTGGAGCAACGTAAACGCTCCGTCTACAATGCTACAGACATTGAGTGCTTACGGGAATCCCTGTCTTCGTAGACTTACCTCCGGTGTAAAACACAGACCAATGTCCGTTGATCTTCGGCCCAACAAGTTGGTACCAATCGGTGAGCTGGGGTGTTCAAGTCCACCAGCCTTGGTTTGGCCGAGGAGGACTATCCATCCTCCTCTTCCATTTTCGGGTAATGGCACCCGGTTGCACGGCAACTCCACTGCGAGTTCCGTGCTTGCCTCAGAATCCCTCTTTCATTGATTTTGATATCTCGATATCTGATTAACATGTTAATCAGATTGAGATATTGTGTTTTGTCGCAATTTAGGAATGTGACCAACCTTTTCTATCCTGCAGTGTTACAACAATGTATAAATACATTGTTAACGACGGAGCTTGGGTTTGCTTAGATATCGCTTAAGGGCCGCACTACGTTGACAAACAGAGTGAGCTTGGCATCAAATTATGCTCCCTCTATAAAACTCCATCACAATTAAAATCAAGGGATGTGACCAACCTTTTCCGCGCACAGACCTGTGAGTGCCGAGTGCCCGTCTCAGCAATGTCTCTCGACATCGCTTAAGACCACACTACGTTGACTTGCCATTGCACGCCATATTGCGCTACTATTGGCTTCCATTTTTGCTACTAATTTCGCTCCAATTTTCACTCAATTACGCAACAATTATGCTCCATTATGCCTCCAAATAAACTCCTACCACAATTAAGGGATGTGTCCAACCTTTTCCGCTCATAGACCTGTAAGTGACCGAGTACCTGCCCCAGCGACATCCTTGTATTGCAGTCCGCCACACTGCAGTGATTTGACAGCGTCAAATCTTGCCACATTTTTGGATGTGGCCATCCATTCCGCGAACGCCTCCTATTCGCTTACGCAATCTAAAGCAGCCTCAAACATCTCAAAAGACGAGATGAGCACCAGCCCACTCGTACAATTATCGATTGTTTTTCGGCTGACGATAGACATGCGTTCCTTCACCATCTTTCGTCATCGTTTTACAGCTTATTTAACCGGCATCTCCGGTTGCCACAAATTAAGGGATGATGTGACCAACCTATCATCTGCCCCTCAGGGTCAGTTTTTCAATGAAATTAGGATTCTTGTGGCAAGCATGAGACCGAATTCCCTTGGGTTTGCACGCCCCAAGGGAAAACAAGTCTACTCAGAGCGTGTGTCATAAGTGAACTCTATTTGAAACCACAGCCACAGCGATGCTCCCACAAGGGGGCCATCCCAGGACAGGGGGTGAGACCTGAATACACAGCATGGTTCGATGCCGTGCATCAGATCACACTGGCTTCTCCTGCTCCCGCGGTAGCAGTTTTTATAAAGACCTTGCCTAGGGTCCCACAGGGTGATACCCGCGTCCACCCTGCTGCCTTTCGAGTAAAACACCTTACTCATGGATTGGGTACCCATGGTAATATGGTCGCCTTTTATGACCGGTATACCTACCGTGGGCATATTCTAACGCCTAACCCACAGGGGGATACAATGCTACAATTGAATATACTAATTATGCACGACTTATGCATAAATTGAATGAACAAGCGCAGGCGCAGAGTGACGCACGCATTGACGATTTGCGTCATGTCGACTATTGTACAAAAGAAAATATGAAAGCAGAAATGGATCGACGAGCAGAGATGGCTAAAATTTACTATGCCGAATTTCGACGACAAATATGCCAACAATTTGAGAGGTGTATGCGTGAAGCGCAAGAGCAACGTGAACAAAAAATGCTTATAAATCCATTCGCGCATACGGAGAAGACTGCAGCGGACTTGAGGTTGGAGCGGCATAAAATCCGTGATGAGCTCGATCAGTGTTGCCAGGTTAGCCTTTTCGAGGCTAGATTTAGCCTCTTTTTTTTGCCTTTAGCATCGAAATTTTGGATTTAGCTTCGGGACTTTTTTCTAGCCTTTTTTACTCCGAATGTATTTTTAATAATTTCTAAAATAAAATAATATCAAAAGTTCCTGTGAACACCTTGTACATAAGCACCGCCTGGAATGTGTTCTAATCTTTAGTTATGCGTAGCAACCCTGTGACAATGTTGACGTCATTGTTTACTATATAGTTTGGCAGCTTAAATAGAGGTTACGTTGCGAATAGAGTGGAAGGCAGTGGACTAGGCAGTCGAATGTCATATAATGATGGAATGGTGTTCGGAGTTTTTCAAAGTTAAAAAAAAATGATAAAAGCTTTAATATAAATAAAACTATTGTTTTAATAACAACAAAAACGCTTTATATATTCTATATACATAAATTCGTAAGGATTAACTCACTTTAAAATTTGAGTTAAATAATCTAAATTTTTTTTTTAAACTGAGTCGAGAACTGTGCGTGTGAATGTGCGAATTTTCACCGATCAGCTGTTAGTTGCGCTACTTGGTAAAATTTACAATGGTTGACGTTTTGCTTTCGGCGAAATATAATCATACATCTATATACATATATACGTTCGTTTATTTCGATTTGTGTCAAGCTGCTGGAGAAAAAATGGAAAGGTAAGTTAAATACTTATATTTGAGTAATTTTAGTGTAATTAAATTATCGTTTTTATTAATTCAATATAGATATTTAAAAAGGCTGCCGAATTCGGTTTTACAAAGGGCAGCCAGCAGTAATGGAGCGTCTGCCAATGAAACAGCTGAATCCTGCCCATTTAGCATGTATGTATGCATGTAATTCTTTCAAATTTTACTTTACTATTATATTATAATTATTATTACAGCAAATCCAAACGAGATTACTGTCACCAAAGTGAGACATCAAGTTACAGCGATAGTTTCAAATCGGAAGATGAAGAACCTCGTAACAAAAAGAAAATGTACTTGAATAATTGGTAACATCAAACATTGCCGTTGTTTTCAATATATATTTATGTATATGTATTTATGCTCATAAAAAATTTCAGGCTTTATAAACAACAAATACGATAAAGCTGGCTAAGTGACCAAAGGTTGAACCAGTGGCTCATTTTAAGGGATAACTCCTTAAGTTGCAAGTATTGCTTATGCAAATTACAGCCGAAACTTTCCGGCCTTATTTCACATGCGAACAGAAATAAGCACATAGACGTATTAGCGCCATTTAAAACTGGATGCCAACCAATGGTCCCCTTCAAACCGGCAAGAAAAATCGTCGATACCAAACGAGCCGATTTACGCAACGCAATTCCCATTGAAATTCACACTTCAATTCTTTCCGTCGATCATTTAACTATGATGCAGAAAAGTACATTTTTGGATAGCGCTATTGCGAGCAACTTGCAACTAGGAAGAACAAAGTGCAGTGCCTTAATAACCAATGTCTTGTCCCCCTACTTCACAAAAAATTTACTCGAAGATATTGGAAGTGCACAGTTTAGTTTAATTATAGATGAATCCACCGATATTGCAACTAACAAGCAACTAGGTATAGTGATACGATATTATAGTGCAAGTACGAAGCGTTTTATTAACACATTTCTTAGATTAGTAGAATTGTCGAATTCTACTGCAGAGGGTATAGTAGATGCTATTCTAAAAACGCTTCAAGAATGTAATCTCGATATAAACAAACTAATAGGGCTAGGGACAGACAATGCCAGCACAATGGTGGGGATAAACAAAGGTGTCATTGCGCTTCTAAAAAATCATAATAAAAATATAATTTTAATGCCATGCATATGTCAATCGATTCAGCTAGCCGTATCCAGTGCTTCTAAGTACATCCCTAATGATATTGAATTTTTAATTTCCGAGAGTTATAATTGGTTTTCGAAATCTGCTTCTAGGCAAAATAGTTACAAGCAAATTTTTTCTTTAATTAACGATGGCCATGAGCCGTACAAATTAGTTAGGGCCTGCGATATACGGTGGCTATCCACTGAAACAGCAGTTAAACGTATTTTCGATCAGTGGATTGAACTGAAAACACATTTTGGGGATTACGTCTTTAAAAGAAAGCTGTCATAAAGCCAAAATTTTATATGATTTATACACGGATGCAAACATGGCATATTTTATATTTTTAAACTCAATACTGAATGAAGTTCAAAAAGTGAACAAATCATTTGAAAGTAATTCGGCTGACCCTACGAAGTTATTTTCTGATCTAAAAACATTGATTTCTACTTACTGTCAACAAGTTTTGCTGTATTCCGAGGATTTTGATCCTCTGTCGTCGCCTCTTACCCCGTATATCATTGCAACACCGTATTTTTCATACGATTTCGAGGAATATATAAGGTCCAAGTTGAATGAAGGTAGTATTATTGACGAAGTACAAAAAAATATTCGTAAAAACTGTCAACTATTTTTAATTGAGTTGATAAACCAGTTACGACAACGCATACCTAACAATATGAGTTCTCTACAAAAGATTAATTTTTTTTCTGCTGAAAATTCGTTGAAAGTTTCAAAACCAGATTTATTTTCTTACTTTGAAAAAGAGAAGTATAGTTATTCTTCAAGTCAGATAGCATTAATAGAGCTGCAGTGGCGAAAACTTATAACTATATAATGGAAAAATATACACTCCACCATTGAATTTTGGTCGGAAGTCCGAGAATATAAAAATGCATTAAACGAACCTCCTTTTTTAGAACTTGTCGAATTCATATTTAGTTTTTTAGTATTACCACTCAGTAATGCGGAGGTTGAAAGAATTTTTAGTGGCATGAAAATTCTGAAAACTAAATTAAGGAAAAAACTAAAAATTAAAATGCTTAATGCGCTGCTTAATATTAGATGTTCGTTAAAACGCTTATCTAAATGTTGTAATGATTTTGAAATTACCGATGATCTCATATCTATGGTAAATAGCCAAACTGTATACGCAGACTTAAGCTCTTCTGATTCTTCAGACGAGGAATATTTTATATAAATAATTAGTTTGTAATATTTTTTTATGTTTTATGTATAGTGATATGTTTTGTAACAAGAAGTTATATTTAAGTTGTGTTTATAAGTTTTTATTTACAAATGTCTAAACTAAAATATAAAAAAAATTTTATGAATTTACCAAAAAAATGTCTGGCCTTTTTTTAGCTTCCTTTTTTTCTAAATTTAGCCTTTTCTAACCTTTTTTTTTTCCAATCTAGCCTCTTTTTTTTCATCACCTGGCAACACTGAGCTCGATAGACAATTGGCTGAGAATGAGCGTTTGCGTAAAGAGGATGAGCTGCAATATAATTTACAATTGCAAAAATTAGCCAATGATCGCGTATTTTGCATGAATTTGTCAGAGGAATATATAAAAGAACGTAAAAACAATTTGCCGCTACATCCCAATTGGCGAATTTATGCTTGTTCCCAGAAAGAATATATCGGCAAGAGTGTGATCGCAAGTCATGGTGGTGGTGAGAGCGGCGCTGGTGGCGATGGTAATAACGAGTGCACGAATACTTGTATAAAATCATGCGGTCGGCGTAGTCGTCTACCGAAATCTTGTGTAAAACATAATTACTTGAGGGAGTTAAAAACGGCACCCGACGCGGAAATGAAACGCATGCAAAAGGAAACATGTTAGGTGTAGCGGGATAGAGATGATATTTCTTTTTTTTATAAAAAAAATTTTCGCCGAAATAAACCGAATAAAAATAAGTATCCATATTGATTTAGATCAAATGTGGCATTGCTTCAGTCATTTAATCAAAGTAATCAAGGCGAATCCATACCAGGTGGTGGCAAAGGGAATTCAACCAATTCGCCGTGCAGAAAAATGTCAAGTCAAAAGAAAATTTTCATAGATTTCGTTTAACTGACATATTGTAGTACAAGGCGTTGTATGGAAAATAATCAATAAGAGGCAGTCAGCTGTTGGGATGACAACATCTTGTACTGAATTCGTCCTGAAAGTATCCAAAGGGTATTCAGTACAACCCGATATCATCCTATTATGCAAGGCGATTTTAGTACCAGGTGTTGTTATCCCAACGGCTGATTATTTCTTGATTATTTTCCATACAACGCCTTGTACTACAACATGTCAGTTAATCGGAATCAATGAATATTTTCTTTTGACTTGCAATTCTTCAGCACGGCCAAGGCGAATCTATACCAGGTGGTGGCAAAGCGAATTCAAACAATTCGCCGTGCAGATGAATGTCAATTCAAAAGAAAATTTTTATAGATTTCGATTAACTGACATTTTGTTGTACAAGACTTTGTATGGAAAATTATCAAGAAGAAGCAATCAGCTGATGGGATAACACCACCTATATGAATTCGCCTTGAGCACGGCGAACATGATGGAATCACCAGGTGAAGTAAATAAACAAAGACAGAAGATGTACGCTATCTGAAATGGTAGGGATGTATTTTCAACGGTGCGAAGAGGGTAAAATTTTTACCCGCTTTGAAAAATAGGAGCAGAAAAATTAATGCCTTGCTACGAAGGACATTACAGAAACTGTTTTTTTTTCTGCATATCAGAGTCACCTAACGCCAATACAAAAGGGGATATAGAGGACCAGTGCGAGTGTGGGATCGAATAAAATTAAAATAAAATTCAATAATGCGTCTAAAGTAAACTTACCTCAACTTCAACTGAAGTTGAAGCTTTCATCGAAAAACCGGGCATAAAAGGGGAGGCCGTATTCGTTATTAATTTGAACTATAGTATGTTTGCGCACTTAAATGGATTTCGGGTTCGGTGAAAATTTTTTACAGTCCCACTTGGAAGTGACCATAATACTTCTAAATGTGTTTCCATCCCTAAAAATGCATTGATATTGCCATCTGCTCTGTTGATTTGTCGTTGACGGTCGGAAAGAAAACATATGCCCTTCTAATATATTATACAAACTTGATCAGAAGATCCCCCAAAAACTTCAAACAGCTGAATTGATGATGTATTACTAATATTACCAAGTTATTAATGACTAAAACATGCCAGGGGATATACTAGCCCCGTAGCAGTCGGCCTAGAACCAGAAGATGCTGATCCGATCGAGCCGGATTCATGTATTCTAAATTACAATCTATAACTGTAACATTACTCTTCTCTTAAGGCTTGGTTTCCTCAAAAGCGGTGCCGCTATATAGCAGCCGTTACATAGTGGTAGAGTACGTTGTCAAAAATATTGCAACGTAAAAGTAATTATGTGGAAACTAAGAAGACGGTGAAGTTCACCGTAACGTAATATAGCGGCCGGGCATAAAACAACTCTGCCGTCATGACGGTAGAAACTCGTTCATCAACATGCACGGCGAGTTGGTTGAATTTGCTTTGCCATCAACTGGTATAAATTCGCCTTGTCATTATGTGTATGCTTTTTCTTGCGAACTTTCAAGCGAATTTTGCTGCAGCAGGATGGCAGTCAAGGTGGTTTCAGTACCACGTGGTGTTATCCAAACAAATGATTGCTTCTTGATTATTTTTCATACAACGCCTTGTACTCCAATATGTCAGTTAATCAAAATCAATGAAAATTTTATTTTGACTTGACATCCTTCTGCACGGCGTATTGATTGAATTCGCTTTTCCACCACCTGATATGGATTCGCCTTGCAATGAACATTTTATTTTGATTTGGCATTATTCTGCACGGCGAATTGGATGAATTCGCTTTGCCACCACCTGGTATAAATTCGCCTTAGAGCAAAGCGAACTCAACCCGATTCGCCCCGCAAAAAAAATGTTAAATCAAAAGAAAATGTGTATTAATTTCGATTTATTGACATCTTGCTATGCCAAGGCGATGCTTAGACATTATTAAGAAAAAGTAATCCGCTGTTTGGATAACACCACGTGGTACTGAATTCGCCTTGATAATGAGGCCCCTGCTATAGGGCGAAGAGAGTTGAATTCAATTTGCTATTCCCTTGCATAAATTCACCTTGGAAATAGCTATTCTTTCAGAAAGTTTGGCGTCGTATCAACACCCTTTGTACCATTTCCCACACTGCTAATGACGTTTTATCTGTTTGGGAAAATTTTCAGGTCCGTTTTGTGATCACTTCGGGGCCATTCCCATTTAACTTACGTGATTAATTCGACATCTCGGCGTTACTTCAAGACAGCTTTGGGATCTACCGGCTAACTTTTACGGGTGGTAAATTGTTTAAATCTTAGTGCCGAAAGCAATTCCAAATTGGTTCGCAGTGATCAATGGTCATGCAATTTTCCTTAAGTGATACTGTCCACCGTCCCGATGTTTTCCCAAATTTATCCCGAAATACTCCCGTAGTTATCTTCAAATTGGTTGAGAGTAATCCCGGAGACCATCTCCTAAAGCTTCCAAACTAAGCCTGGATTGATCACGAAATGTATTTTTGTACAATCACTTCAGAATAATTTCGGAATAGGTTCGGGACATTTTCACTGGTTTCAAATAGGCCAAATTGGCTCCGAAAACGTTTTCGAATCGGTTCGATGTGATGTGTTCCTGAAATTGTATTAATACTGCAATAATGTCTGTAGCAACCTATCATTTAGTATGAAATAAGAACACACTAATTATATATATATATATTTCACTGGTACTTTAATATGTGTCTTCCGCACACGCACTCCAAACAGTACAATACCATACAATGCAATCCAAATACAATACAATATAATCCAATATATTACAACATATTATATTCCACACCAGGGTTACCATGAATATTAGTTTTGCTCCGATACAGGTCTCCACATCCCTCCCTTATTTCGCAGCTTCAAACAAAGCTTAGGTTGAGAGTCTGGTCTCTCAGCTTCGCAGTGAGGTTCGGACCTAGAATTTTCCGTTTCGGTACAATTAGACTGAAGTGTTGCACGAGGTGGTGACGTCGAGTTTGAGTTTATTGGAAGATCAGTTTCGAGCGATGTTTCTGGAGGTGGTGTCGAAGAATCGGTTTCATCCACTGCAGTGAAAGCGATTAGTACATTTTTTACGTGACTTACATTTCTCCGAACGGTCTCGTCACCGCTCCTTATGATGACTTCGTTCCCGTTTGTCTCTAAGACTTCGTATTCGGTCGTGTCAAAAGTTGGTACCAGCTTATGCGGGAGGACCACATTATGTAGCAGTACTTTATCTCCTGGTACTATATTCGATATCTTTGCTCGTGTCTTCTTATCCCCCTTATCCTTTCCTTTTTGTTTGTTGGTAGTGTCTAAATCTCTTACTGCCGAGTCAATCATATCTTCTGATATTTCCTCAATTCCAGGTATTTTATCCCTTATTACCCGATTGAACATTAATTGAGTTGGCGGTGAACCCGTGGTGCTGTGAGGAGTCACATTGTACATCAACAGGAATTTTTGAATCTCTTGAATATAATTACGTTTATTGCTGTGTGCTATTTTCAAACGCTTCACCAATGACCGGTTCATATTTTCCACTTCTCCATTGGCTTGTGGCCAATAGGGCGGTTTCGTTATCAAAGCGATGTTGTTGTCCTTGCAAAAATTTTTGAACTCACTGCTCACAAACTGTCTTCCATTGTCTGCTGGAATGGATGTAGGTATACCGAGCCGACAAAAGATTTCATTCAAGACGTTGATAATAGCTTCTGAAGTGACTTTACGCAAACATTTTACTTCCTGGTAACGAGAATAGTAGTCGATAAGCACAAATATATAATCATTGTTAGGCAACGGCCCCAGCAGGTCCATGGCCACACATTGCCAGGGACCATTCGGGAACGCATGTCTGTTCATCGGGGTAGGGTTATTAGGTTTTGAGACCACCAAACAATCCCGGCAGTTCTTCACAAAAGTTTCCACTTCTCTGTCAACGAACGGCCACCAGACCTTGGCTCTTACTCTCCGTTTCATAGCTGATTCGCCTGGATGACCCTCATGTGCTAGTTCTAACAATCTCGGCCGAAGAACCTTTGGAATAACTATTCGAGTCCCGCGTAATATTATTTCACCAACAGCCAGCAGCTCCTGGCGGAAAGGGTAAAAACTACTTTTTGAGTCCGTTGGCCAGGAATCGTATTTAATGTATTCGAGTGTAGCTCTTATCTCTTCATCTTTGGCACTCGTCTTGGAAATTTCGGAGATAGTGAGGGAAGACGAAGTTGAGTGCGATATTATATGAAATATATTTTGTTCACCGTTCTCATCAAAACTGCTTGTGTTCTCAATTTTGCAAAGCCTCGAAATGGAATCCGCAATGTTTTATTTCCCCGCACGATAAATTACTTTAAATTTGTAAGATTGCAGCCTCAGAAGCCACCTTTCTATCCTAGCCAGAGGTTTGGACGTATGCTTAAAAATGGCTTCTAGCGGTTTATGATCAGTGATAAGCTCAAATTCTAGACCAGTTAAATAATAATAGAATCTCTCCACCCCCCATACAAGAGCTAAACTTTCTTTCTCCGTTTGGGAGTACCTCTTCTCCACATCTGAAAGACTTTTGCTGGCGAATGAGATTATCTGTGGATCATCACTCAAGTCAAACTGAATGAGGACAGCTCCTAAAGCTACGGGACTCGCATCCGATATCAGCCTAGTCTTACGTTTCGGATTGAAATACGACAGTTTTGGTATGCTGGAAAGAAGCGTCTTTAATTTATGAAAGGAAGTCTGTTGTTTTGGCCCCCACATGAAGTTACAATTAGTTTTCAGTATGCTTCTCAATGGTTCAGTTATATCAGCCATGTCTGGGATAAATTTGCCAACATACGTGACTAGGCCCAGGAAACTTCTAATCTCTTCCTTGCTATTTGGTGCTCTAAAGCTTTGAATTGTTTTTATTTTCTCTGGGTCTGGTAATATACCCTCATCGGACAAGGTATGTCCCAGGAACAAGGATCTGCCACATTCACTGGAACTATCTTTTTCTTGTCGGTTTTTCAACGATATCTTGTTGACAGTCTCACCATCTGGTTTTGCCACCATACTTTGCGACTGCTTGTTAATTTGTTCGTGCACCTGGCACGCTCCTATAACTTCATCTAAATTTTGTTCTTTTTCAAGAAGTCGTTTTTTAAGTTCAGACGGTGCCCAAGAATCAATTAATTTGTCTTTTAAGCAATTACTTTCTATTTCATTTTTAGTTGATCCAAAATCGCATTTGGACATTTGATGTCTCAGTCGCAACAAGAATTTATTGAAATCTTCTCCTTCTGACGGACATAATTTCCTAAATAAATGCCTCTCAAAGGTGGAATTACGTGTGGGTGAGAAAAAATCATTCAATTTTCGCAGTAATATATTAAAAACATCATTTTTGGTATTCTCGTTAGCTTCTACAAGAGCACCCGAAATATTGAATATAACTTCTTGCAATTGGGGCCCCCCTAAATGCAGTAGTTTGTTCCTTTGCTTAACAGGGTCAATTATTTCTTCAGATTGAAGGAATAGAGACAAGGATCGGGACCATTTTTCCCACTCAGTACGCAGTAACGCTTTGTCTATATTATCGCATAAGAACGGCTTGAATTCAGTCATTTTGGTTTAAATACGTTCGTACACCGAACGCAAAACTTTGTTACAATACCTCGGCTGAAGTTTCGAAGCAACGTCTCAATTTTAATTTAATTTGTATGCTTGTCGCCAAATTAATAGTTCGCTTGCACAATTCAATGTGCACTCCTATAATTTCCAATGCAAAGCTTGTGAGTTTTCACAATCTAATGAACAATAAAATTGTTCTATATTCATGTACCTATATAAACCCAATTTAATGCGCTGCTCTCATCTGCTAAGAATTCGAATCTCTCTTCATCAATTCAATGATTATCTCAAAGAAGCAATTTAATGCGTACGTCTATGCACCAATTCAATGGCCTGCAACACATAACAAATTTACTACCTTTAGATAATAATCGCTTTTTGTCTCAATTTTCAAAACATATTACCAGTTCAATGGAAATATATGTAAGCACAATTAAATGCGCTGCTTTTGCATACATAAATTGTTTTTTCCTCTGTATCACTTCAATAAATATCAAATCTGGTTTTTTTCTTGCGCGCGTGCTATGCAAATTGAATTGCTTTTGGTTGTGTTCCTCTTTATGTGTGTGTGTTGAGCCCACACCGTGTCAAATTCACCACGCCTGATGCAGTACCTGCAATGAAACCGAAATACAATTATAATGCGTTTTATTAACGCAACTTCAGATCCCATCCTCGTCGCCAATGTAGCAACCTAGCATTTAGTATGAAATAAGAACACACTAATTATATATATATATTTCACTGGTACTTTAATATGTGTCTTCCGCACACGCACTCCAAACAGTACAATACCATACAATGCAATCCAAATACAATACAATATAATCCAATATATTACAACATATTATATTCCACACCAGGGTTACCATGAATATTAGTTTTGCTCCGATACAGGTCTCCACAATGTCAATGGTGGGAAAATTTTCTGGAAGGTATCCCGAAATATTCCCAAAATTCCTTCCCACAGCAATTTCGAAAATTACTTTAGGTGATCACGTGGACTATCCCAGAGTGATTGCGAAGTAATTCCGAAATACAGTTTTAAGGCTTCCATTCTTAATACAGATTGATATTGAACACAGTCTTTATGATCTCGAACTGGTCTCGAAAGTATTCTCAAAGTGAAATATCTAGATATGCAGAACATCTTACAATTGACCGAAAGGGCCATAAGTAATCTGTTCGGTGGGTCCAGCAATGTTCCAGAATTGGTACTTCTTTGACATACAAGTTTTCTGTTATAACCTAGCGCTCTATCCATTACCCTCTTCGAAATCTCTTTTTATCATGAGCAAATCGAACAAATTACTGTGATATAGTTCTACGTGGGGATACATCAACTCTTGTTAGGTTTTTCATACCTAAATAGCTAGGATTGCCCAAGACATTGAGCCGCACCTACATACTTCCACTGGGTTACGCACTTCCAATTAAAACTACAATTGTAAAAGAGAAATTTGCCTAGACAAACCTCAAAAACTGTTCAGAAAGGTATTCAGTTTTATTAAGAGACACACCCGGTTTGCATGTGCCCGTTTGAATAAGAAGATGTGATAGTCAGTTACTAGTAGTTTTGCAGAACGCTAATGATATACATATATCCGACATCCTCCGTATTATAAATGGCATCGACATCAATTTTAAATACATTGGAGAGATTGGTTAGCCTGCGTTTCGGACAAAATCCGAGCCCTTTAGGGAATACGTGTGATAACCGTACTATGCTGATTTAAATCATGAATATGTAAAGAAGTTCAGAAGACCCTGCGCTTCATTCCCGAAATTCAATTAGCAGTCGTGTTGTGGTAGTAGCGTACTCCGCCTACCACACCGCATGTCTTTAGATCAAGGCCAATATAGAGCAAAATCAAAAATTTACAAAATAGGTTTTTTCAATCCGAGAAAAATTGTTTAAGCGGGGTCGCTTCTCGGAAGTGGTTTCGAAAACAATTCGAGTATATTTTTGCCATAAAAAATGTCTACGTTTAAATTCACTTGTTTGCAGTTGCCGTTCGGAGTCGGCAAAAAACATATGGGACCCATCCAGCGAATTCGCAGGAAAATTTAAAGGAGCATGAGAGAGGCCTCTGTAGTAGAGTATATTTTCTTGTCTTTAATTATATGTATTTATCTTCTGATTCGACTAATTTTATGATCTCAAATCAAATCCCTCTTTTATAAAGTTATTAATTGATTTCATCTTTTTTTAGCAAAAAAATTATGAGAACTCTTCCAAGCGTATTAAGCATGTGGGCGGAAAATTACGCTAGAGCTGCCATACCGATGGAACAAATGCTTGTCTAATCGTCTTTTGAATTATTTATTTTATTCTAATAATTTACGCTAATAACAGTGCCTGGTCTGTTGGTTGTTGGCAGTAGGTTGCTGCCTATCACCTCAACAGAGTTCTCTTAATCACAAAACAGCTGACGTGTTGGTTGCAAAAGTCTAACATGCAGTCGCTTAGTTAGTTCTATTCAAAGATAGATACATATTAGTCAGAGAACGGGATGAGTGTGTATTTTTCATATGGACGGATCGACTGATGGTCGAATCATTTTTGATATATGGCATGAGATTATATATCTGGGAACATGTCACAAATCTCCTTGGGTCCAACGATTTTCTTAAGCCCGTTGAACTGTCAAGACGCTCTGCCTTGTTTGTGTGTTTTCAAAGGTACGTAGTTAACGGCGCCATCCAATATAAAGAAAGGCAGGATACGTAAGAGCTGAGGGGCGTCACATCCGATATAAAGCAATGAGTTCCTATTTACTACACTTAGGAGCAAAGTGTAGCAGCGTAGATCAAGAAAAATAAGTTAAAAGCAATATTTAATCCCCATAAGAAGGAATCGTAGAGTTTTACCAGGCCAAAGCTAGGCATCTCGTTGTGTGGTGGGTTAGTGTGGCAAGCCCCCTTTGATTACAATAATGCTGATACCTAAACTCGTGTAAGAAGAGTGAGAAATGTTCCCAACGCCTGTTATCGTGCCACTGTACTTATCTTGTTAAGTTTTTATTTGAGCCTAACATTTCTCCTCAGCATCCGTATAACTTTGGAAAAGGAATTTTCAAAAACATTCAAACGAAAGGTGTTCCAGTGTCAGCTCGTAATTTGATATATCTCTTCCACTCATATTTGTATGATGGTAACAAACTTAAGGCTTCCACCTATTGTTAGCCTCACTGAGCCAGTGTTGTGAGATGCATCCCTTGATGGGCCCTTAGACGATCGAGTTTACTCACTGGCGATCACATTGCCCTGTATGTTGCGATGCTCCGGAATACAAATCAGAGTAACATTAAGTCGAATGGCTTGAGTCATGGCCCGATACTAACACTGTCTGCATAAATGACTACTGCAGAAGCTGTAAAGACGCAGTCTTCAAAAATAATATTAAGCATTTTCCTGTGTTAACACTCTGCTCTAGCTTGAACTCATCAAAGATACTTCGAAAACCCCTCCCTATAAAATCGGATAGCCTATCGGAAATACGTATTCCAAATAATCTTGATTTTATAAATAGCTCCTGCTGATTGTAATACTCGTACATAGTGTGCGATGTATCACTCAGGGAGGAGAGGAGTTTTATGGCATCAAAACTGCTTCACATAATACCTACCTCCCTAGGTACCTACAATAGCCAAGCTGAGTTAATATTATGGTCGCTGAACCTAGATCTCAAATGGCCGCCCGACTATCGGAGAGAATGTAAACTCTTTTACCGTTACTATTTGTATCAATAAATATTTTATATGCCTTCTGGATAGCAAAAACCTCATCCGCCTAGCACATGGATTTGAACGTAGCCTGGCGAATTGCAATGATCCCCTCTCTTAATCCTCAAGCCATTCGTTTAGATAAAAACTGGCATATGAAGTTCCTGAGTAAGCTCCAATCCTTCCGCGTTGGAAAAATTATTATATAATTTGTACTTAAAACAGTAATAGTAGCCTGTATGCACGGTTTTTAACACCCGATACTTAAGGCCTAGATTTTAGGTATTGATCTTTACTTGATAAAGAGATCGATCGGTAGAACATTGTATACTAAATTAAAAACTTTGGCTTGTTCGCCTCACAGTCAGGTCATTGAACCCTCAGACTCTCCTCCACGGCATTATTTTGCATACACACATAGTTTTGTAAGCTCCACTACCTCTAAACTTTGTATAAAGCCTCAAGTTAAAAGAAAGGTTAAAACTTAGGATTTTCGTTCTGTTTGGGACAAAATTTGTTCTGTGTTTTTCTATTAACTGATACGCCAAAAATTAAGCGGCGTTACACTGAAACGCTTTGGTCGCAACAAAATCCGAGTCAGTGTGAAACTGGCCGCCTTGGAAAGGCAGGCATATGGTCTAGCAGCCTTTCTTGATTCTGCAGCAGCGCTGATGAAATGATCGAATATTCTAAATAAACTGAAGCAGGAGAAAAGGCGCATATACTTCATTGAGACGGATACTATTATAGATTTCTCAATGGTACTGGGCTTCGTAAAAGTATTGTGGAAAAAATTAGATAAACATAGGCCATAATTGGTAGTCCCAGTACATATATGGCTTAAAATTAGAATAACGATAACATACATCAATTACAAGTATCAAAGTAGATTAAGCCTTCCTTCAGATGTCCATATCAACTAAGTGGAGGTCTCCCTATTCCTCTGCTTCCAAATATGGATGACGATTGGAAGAATTTCTGACCGAGCCAGCGAAGCGATTGGGTTTTTTAATACGTGTACTAAAGTCATATCCGCGTAAAGTGCATACAGCTCATCAAGAAACCACCTCAATATACACCATTGTTCCATTTTCTATCGACAGCGTCCATGATTCCAAACAATAGATCAAGACAGGTGTGGTCACAGTCTCATTGAGCATGGACGATGAAAAGCTGAAGTATTTGATATCAACAAAGAAATAATTGGCTCATTCTTGCCTTGGAATTCATATATCTGCCAACCAGCATTATATCAGAGTAGAAATCGAGCGGAGAACTTCTCGCGAGGGGCACGCACAGTGGGATTTGAAATGTACTTCTCTGTACATCTCTTCTTTTTTTACCACAATATGTGTAGCTACTTGTTGTTGTTGGTAATATTATAAGGCGCAAATGATTATGACGCACGGGCTGTTAAACTCGCTGACACTAGAAGCCACTACATACGTATGCCTTTGCATCAAGTACAAACAACAAAAAAATGTGCAACTTAATTTTTGCAGCTACTTATTCCCATCATACATTGGCGTAGTCTATGATGGCCAAGAGGCAGTGAAAAGGTGAATGGACTTCCAACATGCCGACACATTCCCAAACGTTTGGTACGAATGCTTGACTGCAAACACTGCGAATACGAGAGCAATACAAGCGCCATGTTGCAAATAGCAGAGCAGAGCAATTAGTTTAATCACTTAGCTTCACAGCATTTATGGTAAAATAAAAAAAAAAAACTAGCGTTGTTACATGTGAAAATCTAATTTAATTAGAACTAAAGGAACAGAAAAGAGCTAGGGTAACGAAAAAAAAACTGAAGCATCTGGGAGCTGCGATTAATTTAGTGGTAGAAGGTATATACATCACGTGTTGCAAATCACTAACTATTTTTTTTTTGCAAGCGCTGACTCTTAACATCATATGACATTTGACAAAATGAGTGCCTTAGGAATTTCTTATTATATTTAAATAAATATTTTCAAGTACCCCTTTATTATGTGAGCCAATTTTTCTGACTTTCAAACGCCCTCTCTTGGGTTGTTCTAATTAAATTAATTAAATTTAATCGCTTCTCACCTGAATGCCTTGACGACGAAGCATTTGCCTGATTCTAAAGCGTTAGTAAGCCCAAATGGTCATTAGAGGTATTTGTCTCATGGGTACAATGTTTGATAACTTTAAAAATTCGCATTATTAATTGCAAATTAAGAATAGCTTAGTGCCACAGCTGTGTTGGTGTTGTCAAGTCATCATTTCATGTGGACTGGTGGACATTTGCAATGAGCTTTATTTATTTGCTGCCAAAGTTGAATGTTCCCTCCTTTAATTTTCATAATTTGTACGAAGTGTGGGTATACAGAAGTGCCTAGTAATTGCTCAATAAACGTGCGATTTTGCTAGGTGTCACAAAAAGAGTTGCTTATTCGGATGTTGAAAATTCTTAGGCATTTTTGTTTCATTATTATTGCGAATAACCGCTTGGCAGCCTAGGCGATATTGGCTGCAGCGTAGCGCATTGCAATAGCCAGCAAAGTCTTTGGGATTTTATTCTTAGCACTTTTTTTATATCTGCGTAGAACTCATACCACTCGTCAATATACCTACTTCGATACTCGCCATTGGCAATATGGGCAGCTCCATAAATCTTCCGAAAAATTTTTTCCAGCACTCCAATAGTCAAATCATCTTCTCTCGACACGGTTCATGATTCTGAGCCATACACCAAGGCAGGTATGATGGGATACATATGATTAGTATGATTTTGGTTCATCGAGAAACGATTTAAGAAGAAGCCTACCTAGATTTTACAAAAACAAATCTACATGGCACACAAGTTAATATAGAGACAAAAATGTCTCAATTGTGTTCTTAGTCTGGAAATGAGAAAAACTGAATTAAGTATGGAAACAAATACCAACAGGATAGCATAGTAGTTAAATTCAACTGCAGTTTCACCATGTGATTCACGGTTCGAATCCCGGTGAAACCTTTGATAACATTACAAAATTGCCTGATGATTATTACGTTGGCAGTTTTCGAAATGGGACCATCGCAATATGCCAGTAAATGTTTCTTTCTTTTCAGTTTCTCTTAGAAAACATAATAATTTAAATTAAATTATTATAAGCCCGTGTTAAGCTCCTGAATTCTTAAATATAAGTATAAACTGAACACACCATTAAACAAACATACATAAATATGTACAACTGAGCCCGAGTTGACAAAGCTTCTCATTCGCAACGAAGAAGAACTTTACAAAAACAAATCTACATGGCACACAAATTAATATGGAGACAAAAATGTCTCAATTGTGTTCTTAGTCTAGAAATGAGAAAAACTGATTTACGCATGGAAACAACTACCAACAGGATAGCCTAGTAGTTAAATTCAACTGCAGTTTCACCATGTGATTCACGGTTCGAATCCCGGTGAAACCTTTGATAACATTACAAAATTGCCTGATGATTATTACGTTGGCAGTTTTCGAAATGGGTCCATCGCAATATGCCAGTAAATGTTTCTTTCTTTTCAGTTTCTCTTAGAAGACATAATAATTGAAATTCAATTATTATAAGCCGGTGTTAAGCTCATTAATTCTTAAATATAAGTATAAACTGAACACACCATTAAACAAACATACATAAATATGTACCACTGAGCCCCAGTTGACAAAGCTTCTCATTCGCAACGAAGAAAAACTTTAAAAAACAAATCTACATGGCACACAAATTAATATAGAGACAAAATATCTCAATTGTGTTGTTAGTGTAGAAATGAGAAAAACTGAATTAAGCATGAAAACAAATACCAGCAGGATGGCCTAGTGGTTAAGGGCTACTGCAGTTTCACCACGTGATTCACGGTTCGAATCCCGGTGAAACCTTTGATAACATTACAAAATTGCCTGATGATGATTACGTTGGCGGTTTTCGAATTTTCAAATTCTGTTATTATTAGTTTTATGTATTTCAGAGCACCAGTAATATAGCTAATCAATTTTTTCCAATCAGGATCGTTTTCCCCTTTAAGCACACTGATTACTTCCTCATCCCCTAAATATTCTCTTTCAAAGCAAACTCGTCTAAAAGGCCTTAATATAGGACATTCGCCTAAGAAATGGTGTATGTTTTCCGTTTCATCGAGGTTGCAGAGTGTGCAGCCTCTATTGTACCTGCCCTCTAAATATATTAAGTCGCATCTCGCCTTGAAAATCCACATAGTGTTTGCACGACTGAACCTTTTTTTAAAATAAAGAATAAAATTTACTATATAAGATATATATATATATATATAATTTAATTATTATTAATCATAAATCAAAAATCGTTAAACCTATAGTAACAAAGCTCCGTAGAGAAGTTGCCCTTACTATAAAGAATGATTTGAAGAAAAAATTTACGAAATCGGTTAAGGACCACGCCCACTTTTATATAAAAAATTTTTAAAAGGGTCGTGGACGAATAAAATAAGCTATATCTTTGCAAACAGAGCTTTATATCAATGGTATTTCATTTCCCAAGTGGATTTATAACAACAAATAGGAAAAATTTCAAATTAAAAAAATGGGCGTGGCAACGGCGCTAAAACGGCGTAACAAAATTCGGTACACATATTTTCCTATAGCAGGAAATATTTCTAGTAAAAATGGATAAGATTGATTAAGGACCACGCCCACTTTTATATAAATGACTTTAAAAAGGGTTGTAGGCAAAAATGGTGAGTTAAATCTTAGCGGAAAATAGTTTTGTACCAATCGTATTTTTATTGTTCTGTTATCTTTATTTTAAAATAAACAGTAGGGAAATCCCCATTTCTGAAGGAAAACTGCATTACTACTCGCTCAAGGTCATTGGTGTTAGCCTCTGTATTCTTTTTGCTTCTTTTAAACGAAAATTAGTTCAGAATAGAACCATATGTATCTGTATTATTGCGCAGCCTTGTAACACTATCAAGCACGTAAAACAAAAAACAACAGTATTAAAAGTGCACAGCTGGGTATGTAACGTTCAGTTTCACCCGAACTTAGACTTCCTTACTTGTTGGTTTTAATTCTGATTCCCAGATAGATGAAGTTCTACACAGTCTCGAATTTATATCCATCAACAGTTCCGTGCCTGTCAATTCGGGAAAGCGCCGATTCTCTCTCGAAACACACGAGTACTTTGCCTTGCCCCAAAGAACCACTTTTTTTTTGCAAACGCCAGCTATTATAATAGATTGTGCCATCACCGCATCTGTACTGGGCACAGAACACCTTCATTCTAATATCAAAGCATCAGGACCATATTTTGCATGCTGCTTATCAATGGCTCAAATCCAACTCATTTTTGGGTTAATTATTATTTTTTTAACCGGTTTATTTCCATGCCATAACTTATTTGCCTATATGCGGGATTAACGTATAAGGCATCTCTTTTTCCATCCAATAGTGAGGATGAGTGCACACAAAATAACTAAGGAACGCATTGTATGTCGGCTACCTTCAAAAGTACTTCCCGATTTTAGACCTTCCTCCGCTGTATTTTCTGGTAAATTTTTTAGCTTATACGAGAGCCAGCATCTAAGGCTTCTCGCACTCACGCCGTTTGGCATCGCGTTTACTCCGTTTTAGTAAGCGCCTCTTTGCCTCTCATTAATGCGCCTACAAACCGCGTGTTGCAGTGCCGTATGTAGAAAGAAAATTTAGTCCGTGTTCTTATTTTACGATTCAAAGCTACATCCCTTAACCACCAGTTCCTTTTTGCGACTCTCTTCAACTACATTATGGTTGCATCATGAGGTCTAATATTGCTCTCAGTACATAGATATAGGAAGTGATATAATAACCATATGTCTCCCCAGAAGGGAAGTTACTAACCAGTGTTGCAAATTTCTGGTTCGGAACTAGACCTAAAGTACTAAATAAGTACTAGTTCATTAATAAATAAATTTTCTCGAGTTGTAGAATCGACATATTTTAGTTGTATACTAGTAGACCTGGCAGACGTTGTTCTGATGCCGATCGGTAAGCAGCCACTAGCTTCATGGAATTTTTATAAGCACCTAACTGGTTGCCGAAATGTTCGTAGGCAGCCGCTAGATGGCAAAAGTTCCCATTGTAAGCTGCATTTACTATGAAAGTATAGCTCATCGTAAGATCTGTCTAATGTAAGGTATTGTATACTCCCAAGTCTCACATATCTTACTTCGGTCGATTACCACTTGGATATACGCCTTAATACGCCTTGATAGCACACATTAGGATTCAAGCCACCAAGTACGACTTCGATAGTCTGTAGAAAAGAGTGATATGTATTTAATCAAGTAAAAGTCCTTATCTGCGTCGGATGTCTCTCCTGTCGACCAGTTGATAAAGAATATTGAAGAAAATTTTAAAATCATAAACCAGCTACAGTAAACATGAATATATGTATTTGTGAGGGAGCGAACAGAACAATTGCGATTTTTATTCTTCCTTTCTTCTTTTTTCTGCCGTTGATCTTTAAAGAAAAATCTTCCATGAATTTTGTAATTGAAACTTTGCAAACCAATCTCAAAACGGTTTCGTAGCACATTCAATTCTAGTCTCACAAAGCACAAGCGATTAGTCGCTTTAAACTGATTTTTGACTCATTTTCCGAAGTATATTTTAGATTTCCCTATATATAAAATTTAAAAAAAATTTTTATATGGAAAAAAATTTGAAACACCCTTCGAAAAAAAAATTCAAAAGCCAATATGTTTATTCAAGAGACTTGTTTAAGGCGAATTCAGTACCAGGTGTTGTTATCTCAACACCTAATGGCTTCTTCTTGATTATTTAACATACAGCGCCTTGAGCTTTAATAAGTCACTTAATCGAAATCAATTAAAATTTTCTTTTGACTTGACATTCTTCTGCATGGCGAATTGGTTGAATTCGCTTTGCCATCACCTGTTATGGATTCGCCTTGGACTTGTTACTTGTACTTTGTGAAACAAAAATTTACTGGGCTACAAAAATGCATGCTTAAAATAAAATAATTTAAAAAAATGTTTAAATTAAACGGTTTTATTGAAAACAATACTTACATGAAATAATAATAATACTAAAAGCTAGAAAATAATTAGGTAGGTCCTAGGTACTAGTAATCACACTACTCATCAATCCATGGCGTTGGTCAGATAATTAAATAAAAGCGTTGGGCGCGTGATAGTCATATATAAGACCAACTGAACTTTAATCAGGTTATGCTACGCCTAGCATTTTTAAAAATTTCACGCGCCCAATGCTTTTATTTAATTATCTGATCAACGCCAGCAAGCGGCTCGCTATATAAACGTGCCAAGTAATATTTTCACCCCCGCTGAGCGGGTTGTGCGCTGGGCTTGGGACCCGCCACGGAAAAATATACTCCAATGAAATATAACAACAAGCCTTGGATAAATACACTCTCTATTGATGACGACCATGGCAAACGTTTGAAGGACAATGAATTGAGGGCATGCACCTGGAACGTCCGCTCCCTGAATGGGATTGGTGCAGATGCCCGGCTGGTTGATGTCCTCGTCAAAGCAAAATCTGACATCACCGCCATCCAAGAAATGCGTTGGACGAAGCAAGGAAGAAAGAAGATCAAAAATTGTGACATATATTGGAGTGGCCATGCGAATAAGCGCAGTTTCGGCGTCGGATTCGTGGTGGGAGAGAGACTTTGTCGCCAAGTGCTGGCGTTCACGCCTGTGGACGAGCGTCTCGCCGCTATTCGAATAAAAGCAAAGTTTTTTAATATGTCATTCATCTGTGCCCATGCGCCGACAGAGGAAAAAGACGATGAGGTGAAAGACACTTTTTATGAACAATTAGAACGCACATACGAGCGCTGCCCCCGTCATGATATAAAAGTCGTGCTTGGCGACTTTAACGCCAGGGTGGGCAAAGAAGGTGTTTTTGGCCCTGCAGTCGGAAAGTTCAGCCTACACAATTAAACTTCTCCTAACGGACTGAGGCTGATTGACTTTGCCGGTGCTCGAAACATGGTCATATCAAGCACGAGGTTCATGCATAAAAAGATACATCAAGCTACATGGCTGTCTCCTGATCGAAATACTCGCAATCAGATCGATCACGTTGTGATAGACGGACGGCATGCCTCCAGTGTTTTAGATGTGCGAACGATCCGAGGACCTAACATCGATTCGGACCATTATCTCGTTGCAGCCAAAATACGCACCCGCCTCAACGCGGCTAAAAACAAGGAACAAAAAACACAAGGAAAGCTAGACGTCGAAAAGCTTCAATCACAACAGACTGCCAATGATTTCGCAACTCGACTCTCACACCTGCTCTCTGAGGGCACAACTCATCCTGAAGGAATACAGGAGCTGGTGGGAGCATATCTCCAAAGCACTTCATACTGCCGCCGAGGAAAAAATTGGTTACCGGCGGCCACGAAAAAACAACTGGTATGATGAAGAATGCCGCGTTGCAACCGAAAGAAAAGACGCTGCCTACAGGGCTACGTTAAAAGCGAGCGCGACAAGAGGAGTGTGTGAACGCTATCGTGAGTTGAAAAGGGAAGCGAGACGCTTTTTCAGGAAGAAAAAAGCAGAAGCAGAAAGGCGTGAGTGCGAGGAGCTTGAGCTGCTAGCCACCAGGAAATTCTACCAAAAAATACGGCGACAGACGGAAGGTTTTAAGACCGGGGCAAACTCCTGTAGGAATGAAAACGGCGACCTTGTAACTGATGTCCAGAGAGTGCTTAGATTATGGAGGGAACACTTCTTTGCTCTCCTAAATGGTGGAAGCAGTTCACCGCGCAGAGATGAAGAACCCGATCCCGCAATCGATGATGATGGAATATATGTCCCCCCGCCCGATTATGACGAAGTTAGAATAGCAATAACCAGATTGAAAAACAACAAGACCGTGGGCGCTGATGGATTGCCTGCGGAGCTATTCAAGTTCGGCGGCGAGGAGTTGGTAAGGCGCATGCAGCAGCTTCTTAGCAATATATGGGCGGACGAAAGCATACCCGACGGTTGGAATCTAAGTGTTCTTTGCCCAGTCCACAAGAAGGGGGATACTGCAAAATGCACCAACTATCGTGGAATCAGCCTTCTTAATATCGCATATAAGGTCCTTTCAAGTGTATTGTGCGAAAGATTGAAGCCCACCGTGAACCGGCTGATTGGACCTTATCAGTGCGGCTTCAGACTTGGTAAATCTACCATCGACCAGATTTTCACAATGCGCCAAATCTTGGAAAAAACCCGTGAAAAGAGAATCGACACACATCACCTCTTCGTCGACTTTAAAGCCGCCTTCGACAGCACGAAAAGGAGCTGCCTATATGCCGCTATGTCTGAATTTGGTTTCCCCGCAAAACTTATACGGCTGTGCAAAATAACGTTGAGCAACACCATCAGCTCAGTCAGAATTGGGAAGGACCTCTCCGAGCCGTTCGAAACTAAACGAGGTTTCAGACAGGGTGACCCCCTATCGTGCGATTTCTTTAATTTGATGCTGGAGAAAATTATACTAGCTGCAGAACTTAACCGCACTGGAACAATATACTATAAAAGCGTGCAATTACTGGCATATGCTTATGACATTGATATCATCGGCCTAAAAACCCGCGCTGTTAGTTCTGCTTACTCTAAGCTGGAAAAAGAAGCGGTAAAAATGGGTTTGATGATGAATGAGGACAAAACGAAGTACCTGCCGTCATCGAGCAAAGAGTCAGCGCATATGCGCCTTGGCAACCACGCTACTGTTGGCAGCCATAATTTCGAAATAGTAAAAGACTTCGTTTATTTGGGAACCAGCATCAACACTAGCAACAACATCAGCACTGAAATCCAGCGAAGAATCAATCTTGCCAATAAATGCTACTTTGGACTAGGTAGGCAATTGAAAAGTAAAGTCCTCTCTCGGCGAACGCAAATCATACTCTACAAGTCACTTATCGTACCCGTCCTGCTATATGGGGCAGAAGCATGGACCATGACAACAGCAGATGAAGCGGCTTTGGGAGTGTTCGAGAGAAAAGTTCTTCGAAAGATTTATGGACCTCTACGCGTTGGCGATGGCGAGTACCGAAGAAGATTTAATGATGAGCTGTACGAGCTATACGCACACATCAACATAGTCCAGCGAATTAAAACGCAGCGGCTGCGCTGGCTAGGCCATGTTATGCGAATGACAGATGATGCTCCGGCCAAGAAAGTGGTTCTATCGGAACCCGCCTATGGAAGCAGAGGTAGAGGGCGGCCCCCTCTCCGTTGGAAGGACCAGGTGGAAAACGATTTAAACTCCCTTGGTGTGACCAGTTGGCGCCGGTTGGCGGAGCGAAGGAGCGACTGGCGCGCCTTGTTGGACGGCCATAACCGTTTAGACGGTTAAGCGCCAATTAAGTAAGTAAGTAAGTAAGATCAACGCCCTAGATTATGGAGGAGTGTGATGACTAGTACCTAGGACCTACCTAATTATTTTCTAGCTTTTACTATTATTATTACTTCATGTAAGTATTGTTTTCAATAAAACCGTTTAATTTAAACATTTTTTTTAATTATTTAATTTTCAAGTTTTTTATTTATTTACAATATTTAAATGCCTATTATTTCTCATTCTATTTATTTAATTTAGTGACTCATTATTACAAGGACTCTTTACTGAAAATTTGTTACAATCTAAGTCCTCAATACATAATCCTGCCAAAGACTTTACTCGACTCTGCGCCACGTATGCTTGTCCCTCCTCCAACTCCAAATTATTTTGATGTCACTTCTACCGGACTGTATGTAATATTTGTTCCAAATATGAGCCAAATCGGTCACCATAGGTCTTTTTCTATTCATGTATGTAGTATGTGTTCCAAATATGGACCAAATCGGACCACAAATAGGATTTTTGTGAATATCTCGATCTCTACGCCAGCTAGCGGCGATTTTCCTTCATAGGTCGCTTTGAATTTTTATATGTATTAAGTGTTCCAAATATCAGCCAAATCGGACCACAAATATGATTTTTGTGAATATCTCTATCCTTGCGCCACCTAACGACGATTTTTTTCTTATTATATTCCAAGTTTCAAGCTTGTAGCTTATCGGGAAGTTACTTAAATTTTAATTACAAAATTCGTTCACAACGGCCGTGCAGCCTGTCAAGTCAACCTAAATAAAACCGTTTAAAAATTCAGAGAAAAAAAAATAAATACTTGGAGCGATTTATCTCAAAGGGGATATAAGCCGAGCTTCTCTTTACAACAATTGGCGGGACGGGATCTACATGTTTTATGCCAAATCCTAACGGCATCTGCAAGGTAGATGAGTTTTCACTGAGAAACTTTTCATGGCAGAAATACGCTCGGAGGGTTTGACAGTGGACTTCTGAGGGGTGATACCGATTAGAAAACTTGTTTCTAGTTGGAAAAACTTTGTTCCTTAATTTTTGGTGTTACTTTGCCCCAGAAGTTGAATCCAGGACCCTCGGTCCTACCACTACGCTACACAATTTTTGTAAATTTTCTATTTTGAGATCGGTTTTTCATTGTTCCGATTACGAAAATAGTAAAAGTTTTTACTTAAAATATTGAAAATTAAAAAATAAGAATTTAATTGACGCCATTTGATTGTGGCTACTGCTCCTTTTTTGTTCGTTGCTGTATATTTAAAACACCCTCACAGCTTAATTAAGAATAGAGTTCGCCCATTGGTTGAAATTCAACCACTTACTGAAATAATATCACTCATCTAAACCACATTTTTAATACAACCATGTAAATACCAATAAAGAAGAATAAAAGGATTACGGTAATCGATATGAGAAAATAACAAGAATTCGATCACATACATAATAGAGATATACGCCGCCGCCGATTTGCGACGCTTTTCGCACGCCGTCGCCGAATGTCAAAAATATCGGCGCGGTGGCGGTGGCGGCGGCGGTGGCGTTTGGCGCATTACTATATTTTCCATTCTTTTAAGCCTGTCTAGGTCATTTATTGTTCATCTCGAAAATTGGTCCGAAATGGTCGAAAGGGGTATCAAGGGATGAGCACCACTGCCAGTTATAAAAATCCAATTGCTAAATTTAACACATTCTTTCCGTTCAAAAGTTATTTGAGAAAACCGGCGCTTTCAAGGCCAGCTTAACACGGATTTCGCATCAAAGAATTCACCAAGTTATTAAAACAAAACACTTAAAGAAAAGAATAAATTTAAATGCTCACTGCCCATAATTCTTTAAAAAAATTAATAAAGAACAATGAATTTAAATAAAATGTCCCAAAATGTCGAACATATTTTCAAATTTTCCTCTAGTTGTTAAAGGGCAAGTTACCCGAAAAAGGTGCCGAATTTTATATCCCGATTGGCTGAAAGAATAAGCGAATTCAGTGATGCAAAAATCCTTTAGTAGGCTCCACTGGTTTAAATTCTCCTTTGAAATGATTCTCAGCTCACACTTAAGTTGCATATATCTTCAACACGTATGAGAAGGGTTTGAAAAATCACTTTATTTGCTTAACTATAAAATAGCGTGTGAAATCTTAAATTTGATTTTCACACTTCATCATTCAGCACCTAAGTCTCCCGATTTGACATTTCCTAAAGTTGGCGGCCCTCTCTCCAACTAATGCCTTGGAGTGAATCACATTGGATATAACCTATCAGCCGTGTTTAAATACGACCAACACGTGACGGCTCCTGTTACAAATGTGAATACGTAGGCACATTTTTTAACTAGGTCAAAGTGGTGAAGCAAAAGCTTTCTCAAGACAGTCGAACAAATTTCCGGGTGTTCTACTACCCTAACGTAGGGGTATAGTCGCACTTGTCTGAAAACTGAAAGGCGGTCATCCATAATGAGCTCTTATATCTTAAGGTCGGAAACGAAGACTATTGAGGTCAATGTATCGAACACAAACGTCTGCAAATTTTGGTCTACATTTTAAAACTTTTATCCACGGTCCTTTTTAAGTTTAAATTATGTAGATGCGCCAAGGATTATACGATTTCACCCATGTGTTACGCAATGATATCCACTTAGACTGCTTATGATTTCGAGGGCGGCATCCTTGGCCGAAAAGTTACTCCCTAACGTTTCAAGGTGTTTTTTTTTTTTTTGGTGTAGCTCGGAAGCCTAGCGCGACAAAAACATCCGTCAGAAAGTCATCGGAGCTACACCTAGAGCTTCTAGGAAAGTGACTTCGACGAAGCTATGAGTTCGAAGTCGCAGTCCTATAGCTTCTGTGCTGGCATATGGTATGAGGGCCAGCGTGGTAGCGACTGGTGGTCGGGATTGCTGCTGTTCGCACGTCGGGAATTGTAGCTCCTAGAAACAGCCGAAAAAACTGAAGGTGCACTTTGGCGCGATCAATAATAAGCCAGCATTGACGCTAATCGTTAAAACTGTGCCACGAGTGTCATGACTATTAGCAGATAATTTATAGTAACCATAACCGTGACCAGCATGTAGCCACAAATTATTTAAAGAAATCGTGCCGACGACGGGTATTAGAGCTATCCCAGAACATCTGCTTCGGTGAAACTACGCTACAAAAGTTTGACCATTTTAAGTATTTCTCCCTCTCTACTCCCGAATTTTTTTGAACGATCCGCGAGATTTTGAGGCAGAAACCGCGCATCTTTCCGAAATGGTCGAAACGTCGATTTTCTTAAATACATATAAAAAAAACCTTTCCAAATATTATTTTTTTTTTTTAATTTTCGCTTTAGAAGCCTCCCAGATAAATTCTCATCCGGAAGTTAATGATATTGTTATGTGATACTCTGAAGTCCAGCCATTCAAATCAGAGCTTTACGCCGATCACTTTGTCGGCGTGCCGGCCACGCCGCCGCCGCCGATTAACTGACCGGCGTAAACCTCTAATACCTAAATGTAATAATGAGTGATTTGCATGCAATTTAACACCACAAGAATATCAGAATACCCTGACATAACTTGGCATATAATTGCGAGCTTATTATGCCATAATGCCTTATTGCCTTAATGCAATACTAACATACATACATTAACACACAGCTGCCGATGCTGATGATGATGATCGTTGTTGTTGTACTGTGCCAAGTATAAACTAGTATGAATAATGGAGCAAAGTAGGGGATTATCTATATAATATTTGTAGGGCAGCTTTTACCTTATTTGCCGCCTTATGTACATATATATCCCTATTGTGGTCACATCAACAACATGGAATAAAGACCTTCACAGCATATTAGAGTCGATGAGGCAAAAATCCGCTGACAATGAACAGTTGAATAGTGATTACCAATGCATATGTATGCTTGTATGTGTGTTGCATGCATACTTATATGGATGTATTGGTTTAAGCTGCAAAACTGACGGATCAGTTTGATGTTGATACTATTTGTGTTGTTGTCGTTGGTTGATGTTTATACTGGAATTGAGACTGCATCTAAAAGTTTGATGCAGTTCCTCCAAGGTCATGGATGAGATTACTCAAGCATTAATTAACAAAGGCAATAAATGCCACAGAAACCATTGCATATGCAGGGGGCTATAAATAGTTAAGTTAGCTAAAGTGCAAGAATATATAAAGGGATAAATACTTGTATCACACAAAACAATGAAATAATAACAACATTCAAAGAAAACTTTAAGACACACTACTTCGCGTGCTAAGTTACAATTGCACGTTCGTATATACAAGGGGCGGTTGATAAGTACATGAAACGTTGTTTACTATATATAAGGTAGTGGGAGTTGGGTTCACCAAAGGTGTCAAAAGAAAAAGATCTTACGTATAATTTTGGCGAAGCCAACTGTACGCTATACATGCTGTGTCGCGTATCAAAATTTTCTTTCAAAGATTTTAGTAGTGTTGCTAATATCGTACCCTTTTCTGCATATGAATATGTATTCATTCAGGTAAAGCATGAGCAGTGATACGCCAACTCTGCCTGTGTAGAACATGTTGCTTAAATTAGCATCACTCCTTTGAACACGGGTGTCGACTAAAAGCCAAAGAAAATGCTAAGCGGTTGATAAATAATGACGAAGCGGTCGATTCCTTCCACGTGGCCAGTCGGCACAATAGCAATACCGAAAAAGCACCACCGACTGACTCAACTAAGGGAATTGATTTCAATACTGGCGAATCTATTTAACATATATAGTATGTCCCTATTCGTCCTGAAAATTTGGTAGAAAAATATCCTAATTTTTTAAATTTTTTAATCTTTATTTTTCCACTTTCCTTCATTATAGTCCATTCTCTAAGATAAACAAATTTTTTTCCGAACAAATAGCCACTTCCAAAAATTTTATTTTATGTGCCAAAACTCATAAAGTAGTATCAAAGTCAAAGAGGATAAGGGTAATAAGAGACGCCACTCGTTACTTGTAGCCATTTCCTAATTGCTTTCTTCGAGGTAGTCGCTGGTTTTTTTTTTTTGGGCGAGATGTGCATACAATGCCTTCTGTACATTTTCGTGGAGTATTTGTGTTTACTTTTCCGACTGTATTTAATTAATTAATACTCTTTACAAAAATTACAGTTGCACAAGGTGCCTACACGGCGAGACAATTAAAAATGTCCCGTTGGAGCCGATAGCCCTGACAGCTAGTGCTCACTAGTCTATTTAACTAGTTAATTTATTTAGTTATGTTAATAAATCATAATAATAATAATAAAAATGTCCCTCTTAGAAAATACTAGGCATCGATCTTTTTAATTTCTAGCGAGTTACTCGCCACTCGTAGCAGACTGGTGGCTCTTGTTATATTTATCTCCTTTGGCAAAGTATAGAAAAAAAAATCATTTCACTGAAATGCTATTGGCTGCCGCTGTTCAGCTGTTTCTCGTTCGTTGCTGGTCAGATGGCCTATGTTAGTGATGATGCCGTATTATAGTGTCATGTTAGGCGCTAGCAGTTTTACAGTGGAAATCGTGATATTATACCAGGAAAGTACAGGCAGGGGTTGAAAGTTTAAGGTAGGTTGTGGTATACTATGCATACTGAATAAATAGCATCAGCGTCTTAACTACCAACAACGAAGAGCTAATAGTGGAATGCACGGTTGCCACCATGTTTTCATTCGGGACCAAAAGTCATCGAAAAAAGGAACCAAATCTCAAAAAAAGGACCAACTTTTTTTTTTTTATATATGCATATAAAAAATAAAAGACTGCATCAACATACAATTATTATAAACCCGGTTTTACATTGTTCAATGTATTATATTTTTAAGACCTAATCTCCAATGTGCAGAGTAGTTTGGTTTTAACAAGGTGCAGTTGAATAATTTGGGCTATGCTGCCACCGAAATATAAAACTTAGTTAATTATAAGATAAATAAAGCAGATATTTCTTCCCTTTTTTTCATACTTACTATTTTATAAATTTTTATTAGTAGGGATGCTCTTTATCAGGGCAGTTAAAGTTCAATGGTTTTAAAATTTTCCCCTTTGTAGCAATGGAATATTGATCCAATATTTTTTTAAAGTTACTAGGCATTTATTACTCAAAACGGACTTGAAATGTTCCGTAATTAGATGGTATACGGCAGACGAAATTTTCCTGGTTGGAACTCTACTGTGGGTATGAATATCGCCACGAACTTACAGGAACGAGGACGAAGCTAGAAAATATTGCATAATCGCCTCCCACTGCTTTTCAATACGTGAGCCAACGAGTAACAGAGATGCTAAGTATTAGTATGGCTCAACAAAATCATAGCAGTGAAAATCCTAGAATTCATTTTTTACAAAGAGAGGACAACATATATGTAATACTCCCATATTGCTAATAGAAAATGCTCGCTAGATGTTTTGAATTCGAAATAAAAACAAGACAACCTATAAAATGTTTGTGATTGTAGCAGCATAAGTGTGACAAGAAAAAATGTAAATTTAGGTACATTGTATTATTCACTCTGATGTTTGGGAATATACCTAGCCTTTTGTAGCAATATAGGAGTATTACATATATGGAGGACAAAAAATTTTGAAAATGTTAATTTTCGTATGACACGTCTATACACTGCTACACAAACTCTCAATATAGTCGGTATGCTTGAATGCACAGCTTGAATATCAATTATGTGAGTGGTACTTGATGCAAAATTTTTGTTTTCAATTTATTTTTTCGCTGGCCATGGTATTGGGCCGTCAATTATCAAAAAATCTTTTAGCTCAACTAGTGACAAAAATCTATGACGAAAATTGTTTGGTAATCGATCGAAATATCTAATCACCAAAACATAATCTTTCGTTCTGACGTCCGTTGTTTCATTAACTATTATTGAAAATTCGTTTTTTGTAAAATCCGACATTACTCTTTTATGTGTGCCTGCACCCGGATTTATTCCTGTTCTACAATAGAATATATAGCAAGCTAAGAACTAAGAACTCTAGAGTCGGTAAACTTTTTATGTAATACCGATATGTATGTTGGAATAAAAACAGTTTAATTCACCATAATTGCCATTGTAGCAGCAAACAAAAAATTAAAAACGTCCTCTTTTTGAAATTCTCGCCCACTACAGGAAGGCCTTCGCATTGCTTCAGGATAGCGCTCCTTATTTCTGAGTATTGATGTGTGATGTCTCTTTCATGTTGCATCTATTCCAACATTGATTGCTTCTAATGTATATTTTCAGGTCAAAGCCATTCAGGATGGTCTATGGCGGCTGTAATACGGCTTACCCATCCTATTAGGCTAACCAAAACGAGTGGTGCATCCGCACGACTCACGGATTTTGTTTGTTTTAGTAGGCTTTCAAAAAGTTTTCCGGCTGGCGAGCTTGTTCTCATTTAGCTTAACCTATAGGAACTAGTTGTTACTTTTTCCATATTTCGGGAATGTATTATAAATAAACCGCTACATTTGTGGACGCATTTTGACAATTTCACCTAAATTTGTGGCCACCGTGGTTTGGTGGTAGAGTGCTCCGCCTAGCACACCGAAGATCCTGCTTTCAATTCCCAGGCAAAGCAACATCAAACACTTAGAAACAAGTCTTTTTATACTCAGTTGAGAAGGGCTCACAGAGTATATTAACTTTGATTGGATAACGGTTGGTTGTACAGGTATAAAGGAATGGAGATAGATACAGACTTCCATATATCAAAATCATCAGTATCGAAAAAAAATTGATTGAGCCATGTCCGTCCGTCCGTCCGTCCGTTAACACGATATCTTGAGTAAGTTTTGAGGTATCTTGATGAAATTTGGTGCGTAGATTTCTGGGCACTCATCTCAGATCTCTATTTAAAATGAACGATATCGGACTATAACCACGCCCACTCTTTCGATATCGAAAATTTAGAAAAATCGAAAAAGTGCGATAATTCATTACCAAAGACGGATAAAGTTATGAAGCTTGGTAGGTGAGTTGAAATTATGGCGCAGAATAGAAAATTAGTAAAATTTTGGACAATGGGCGTGGCACCGCCCACTTTTAAAAGAAGGTAATTTAGAAGTTTTGCAAGAAGTAGTTTGGCAGTCGTTGAAGATATCATGATAAAATTTGGCAGAAACGTTACTCCTATTACTATATATATGCTTAATAAAAATTAGCGAAATTGGAGAACGACCACGCCCACTTAAAAAAAAATTTTTTTAAGTCAAATTAAAAAAAAAAGTTAATATCTTTACAGGATGTATGAAAATTATGTCAACATTCAACTCCAGTAATGATATGGTGCAAAAAAATACAAAAATAAAAGAAAGTTTCAAAATGGGTGTGGCTCCGCCCTTTTTCATTTAATTTGTCTGGGATACTTTGAATGCCATAAGTCGAACAAAAATTAACCAATCCTTTTGAAATTTGGTCAGGGCATAGCTTCTATGACGATAACTCTTTTCTGTGAAAATGGATGAAATCGGTTGAAGCCACGCTTAGTTTTTGTACACAGTCGACCGTCTGTCCTTCCAATCGACCCTTAACACGATAACTTGTGCAAAAATCGATATATCTTTACTCACGTAATTATCTGAACTCACTTTTTGTTGGTATAAGAAATGGCCGAAATCCGAATATGACCGCGCCCACTTTACGAAAAATGAAAAAAAAGCCATAATTCTATACCAAATACGAAAAAGGGGATGAAACATGGTAATTTTATTGGTTTATTGACGCAAAATATAACTTTATAAAAAACTTTGTAAAATGGGTGTAACACCTACCATATTAAGCAGAAGAATATGACAAAGTTCTGCAGGGCGAAATCAAAAGCCCTTAGAATCTTGGCAGGAATACTGTTCGCGGTATTACATATATAAATAAATTAGTGGTACCCGACAGATGATGGTCTGGTTCACCCTGGCCCACATTTTGGTCGATATCTCGAAAACGCCTTCACATATGCAACTGCCACCACTTCCTTTTAAAACCCTCATTAATACCATTAATTTGATACCCATATTGTACAAACGCATTCTAGAGTCAACCCTGGTCCACCTTTATAACGATATCCTGAAAAGGCGTCCACCTATAGAACTAGGGCCCATTCCCTTTTAAAATACTCATCAACACCTTTCATTTGACACCCATAGAGTACAAGGAAATTCTAGAGTCAACCCTGGCCCACCATTATAACGATATCTCGAAAAGGCGTCCACCTATAGAACGAAGGCCTACTCTCTTTTAAAATACTCATTAACACCTTTCATTTGATACCCATATCGAACAAACAAATTCTAGAGTCACCCCTGGTCCACATTTATGGCGATGTCTCTAAAAGGCGTCCACCCATAGAACTAAGGCCCACTCTCTTTTAAAATACTCATTAACACCTTTCATTTGATACCCATATCGTAAAAACAAATTCTAGTCTCACCCCTGGTCCACCATTATAACGATATCTCGAAAAGGCCTCCACCTATAGAACTAAGGCCCACTCTCTTTTAAAATACTCATTAACACCTTTCATTTGATACCCATATCGAACAAACAAATTCTAGAGTCACCCCTGGTCCACTTTTATGGCGATATCTCGAAAAGGCGTCCACCTATAGAACTAAGGCCCACTCCCTTTTATAATACTCATTACACCTTATATTTGATGCCCATATCGTGCAAACAAATTCTAGAGTCAACCCTGATTCACCTTTATGTCGATATCCCTAAATGGCGTCCACCTATAGAACTATGGCCCACTCACTCTTAAAATACTCATTAATACCTTCCATTTGATACACATGTCATACAAACACATTCCAGGGATACCCTAGGTTCATTTTCCTACATGGCGATTTTCCTTATTTTGTCTCCATAGCTCTCAACTGAGTATGTAATGTTCGGTTACACCCGAACTTAGCCTTCCTTACTTGTTTAAATTAGAAAAGTTTTTTAAGGGCTATCGCCCTTTGATAATTATTTGGAAAGCACTCCGCGTGTATTTTTGCCATGAAAAGCTTCTCAGTGAAAACTCATCTGCCTTGCAGATGCCGTTCGGAGCCGGCATTAAACATGTAAACATTTGTGAGTAGTGAAGAAATTTCAACTAGTAATAATCGCACTTCAGTAGAACCTTATTGCTAACGATATCGCCTTTGCGCAAAGTTAAGTAGTGAAGAAGTGTATCAACTGTGTTATCTATTATAATTTTATCAAATTTGGGTGTTGGCACCTTGAATCTGAACTTTTTCTGTACTATCTTGCAATGCTGACCCCATGTGTATCATTTCTTTACTTGGTCGTGAGCATGTCACGTCTTTCCCTTGCACGTGATCACCTTGCCTTGATGCATGTTAAAATTACTCAGTTATAGACCTGCGGGTTTTCTGTGAATGGATCAATCTCAGACATCGTACTAGTTTTGATAACGATTACCCAAGCCTCAATTAACTGTTATTGCATGGGAAAAGCGATATTGGTGCTTCCATGGAAACACCTCTCGAGATATGAAATAAATCATCGCGATAAATACTTTTAAGTACGAAGTTATCAACTTTCACTCGTATGTGAGCATCTACGTTTGTAATAATGTCAGCTACCACCAACATATATACGACAGTAAAATAAAAATAAATTCAGCGATCAAATCGAAATCGATATTTAGATCATTTGCTATTTTAAGTGCAAAAACACCGGACGGTACGATCAATTGTCGACTTATATTTATGTTTTAGAAAAACTGTGGTAGGGTATGAGAGGTTTAAACCACTAGCAAGAGCATGTGTCATCAGGTGGATATGCGGTGCGGGTGGCAGAAGAAGACAAACGGCCGGATATTGTATGTATGTATGCGTTTGTAAGAATTTCATGAAATTGCCATAAAGTTGCAGGCGATGCAATAAAAATAGCTGACGTTCACATGCCGACTGTGTGTGCCACAATTGGGGGCAACAACATGCAGTTGGTTAGATTTAGGGCTGAGTAAGGGCTAGATAGGCATATGTGAGGATCATTCTTGGCTAAAAGTTGTATCTAGAATTTGTTTGGCGAGCGTGTGGAGCAAATGATGACAAGAATTTTAATGGTTTGTGGCAGTGACTAGCAGTGGCTGTAAAATGTTTTGCAAAAAAGGAAAGGGTGGCTGAGCGATAGCTATTGAAGCCCTACAACTAACAACAAAACCGCTGCTGCTTTAAAGCAAACATATCCTGAAAATATTTTATATATGTTTATATGTATATAGTTTTTTATACCGCCCTAGTGCTTTTATATCTACATGCCAGCCGGTAGTTCGTTAAAACATTTTCTAGAATTTTGAGTAGCTAGCGATTATTGCTGACTCGTTGCACTAACATAAATGCGATTATCTGCAACCAACAGTGCCCTTAAAATAATAAAATTAAACTGAAACAACAACAAACAAAAACAAAGTTTCGTCGCGTCGTGAGTTGAGCGATTTAGTGCATCACCGACGCTGCAGGCATCCACCAACTTCAACCACCTCAAACACCTAAATATAAAATTTGAAAATACATATATTCAGTGTCTCACTTACAAGGCAATCCGCTTACTCACTTACGGACTAATACATACGCACTTAGATATTGTTTTGCTGTCAGTTGAGACAGTCGTTCATCAATTTGATGCCCCATAACACGAGTTAATTGTTATTATTTTGATGGTTTTTTCGTGCAAAAATTTATTATTCTTTTGCCAGTGGCTTTTTTCTTTCCTAAGAGTGCATATGCGTGTGTATGTGTGTAGTTGTTGGCGGTTTGAGGTGTCAATCGAGGTATTGTATTATAGCAACATCAGCGCTATCTTCACCTAATATCTTACTCCATTTACTGTCGTGTACATATCGACCAGTAGAGGAGGCAACCAACGTCAACGTTTCCATTAATACGAACATTCACTCATAACATCTTGATGACTTTGGTGCTGCCAATTTTTATTGAGTTGGTTCTAAAATAAAGTTAACAATTAAAATATATGTGATCATAGGAGAAATATGTGGATGTGCACATTAGGGTGACCCTAATTTTTTAGGTACCAATTAGAAACATACTACATGTGTGCTGTAAACGAAACCGAATTGAATAAAAAGGCGTGAGTACCAAGTACTTGTGAACTGGGTATGTAAACTTACAGGTGTACATATATATAAAGTTAAAGTTTAAAAATTAACTAAAGCTCGCAAAGGGATTGAAGTGAAATCTTCACCGAAGCAAATAAATTCCGGCTTCCGTGGAAGAGCTTCATCGGCTTTTTATGGGTAATAACTGGTATCGACAAGTTATTATTTTATTATCTAAAGCTAATAATTGTTTTTTTCCTTTCATTTTAATGTGGTTTGACGTGGCGGGTCCCAAGCCCAGCGCACAAGGATGAACATATTATTTGCAAGTTTATATAGCGAGACAGACGCCCGCTAGCACCTGCACCTCGTGGTGGACAGACGCTGCCGATGAATAATCCCCCATAATTATCGGCTCAAAGTCGAAAGCGAATAGTTGTCGGTTTGCTGCCGGCTTGTTATTGCCGAGTCCGCGGCATTCTATTGGTTTCTTATTGGCTTGTTATCGACCGGCAAAAGTCAAGCATTTTGTATTGAAGTTGTATCGGTGTCCTATGTGTCATCGTTGAAAATTCGATTACACATCGATAACAAATTGAAAGCACTTCGAAAAGAAATTTGATAATAAATGGACAAAATTTCAATAGCAAATCGACAAGTTTTAGATAAAAAACCTATAACTTTTTTATAACATATCGATAACTCTTCGTTGAGTAATAAATAATAAATTGACAGCTTTTTGTTAAATAACCGATAACTTTTGGATTATAAATCGATTATTTTTCAAAAAAAAAAACGAAAATTCGTCGAAAAAAACTATAACTCATTGATACCCGTTATTTCATATTTCATATATCTTTATTAAGTCAAATTGTAACACCCTTACTGACTAGATTACAAGTTTACTTAGTACTAGTTTAACAATTTTAAATTGAGATTAACTGAAATAAGTAATAAAGCTCAATGCGTGCCTTAAACAGAGATCTTGGCATGGCAAAATCCAGATCAAGGCTTCTGTATAGCAGATTAAATTCTACAAGACCTCTTAGCAGAGGTGCGAACCTGAAGCAACTCGAACGCAGCACTTCAACGCGGAACGTACTGTGAAAGCGGAGAGCTGTGTTAAGAACTTTGAAAGTCAATTTCTCAAGTAATTCTGCACAGTCATGTTATGTCAAAAATAAACATTACGCTTTGAACAAAACATCTAACTTCAAGTGGCAAGAAATTGATAAATTGATAAGTATCATCTAGCATTGTAGGGTGGCAGGGATTAAGAAAATGTAGAGGTTGAAGAGCAAATCGTATAATCTTGCTCAGAATTCTTTCAATTTTTAAAGAGTGTGAAGAGTATATCGGATTCCAGATGACTGAAACATACTCTAGCTTTGAACGCACTAAAGCATTGTATAGGATTTTCCTGGTATATGGGTCCTTGAAATCCTTAGCATATCGTCGTATGCAAGCTATGTTGGTATAAGCCTTTGGTATGAAGAAGTTTACATGATTACCAAAAGTAAAAGATGAGTTAAAAATTACGCCAATACCGCGAAACAGATTAATTGATGCAATAGAAAGATGTGAAATCGAATACATGAAAGAAAACACATTCACTGACTAGTATGTCGCAGCATTTACAAATATTTATTCGCAGATTATTTTGAAAAACCGAATTATTAATAGAATTCAGATCTTCTTGCACAATTTTTTTTTTAATTTCAAAATCAAGTCTAAAACTCTTCTATACTTCGTCTTTAACACATCTCCAAGGAACCTTTCCTAATCTTGTTTTGTCTTGCCAAAATTTAGCTAGGGCATGAAATATCAAACAGCCTATATTTAGACCAAAATGCATAATCTTTTGTCAGTCAAACTTAAGTTTAGCAAAAAAAATTATAACAATTATTTCTTCAAACTGGCTCTAGGTCAATAAATTAAACAAGTTGTTGTTGTTTTTGTTCCAATATATTTCGACAGACGCTGCCCACCTAACATCTGAACTCATTCCCCGATGACGATCTCCGTTGGAGATCGAAATATATTGGAACAAAAACAGCAACAACTTGTTTAATTTATTGACCTAGAACCAGTTTGAAGAAATAATTGTTAAATTTAAAGGTCGCCAAAAATCAAAATTTGTTAAAAAAAATTATGTAAATCGAACGACCTAATATATATGTGTCTTACTTAAAGCACACAAATTGTTAACACATTTGCGTAGGTATGAACTAAATTTCGCTTCCAGTATTTCGATAGCATCTAATCCTTCTCTAATCATTTATCTAAAACTGCTGTAACAGCCATCTTAGACGTGTTATGAAAGAACTATATAATTTTATGAATCCGCAACGAAGCTATGCATTTGCATACTGTATATGAATATATGTAGGTAGCGCGACGCCAGTAAAAGTGAATGTCTTAATTTTGATTTAGCCCTTAGGGTTTATTGGGCTAGTCATGCAATTTTCTGCCGTATCAATTGACAATAATGTTCGACACAACCAAAAAGTGGGCGATCCTTAGGGAGTAGTGAGTGAGTGAGTGAATCAATGCCAAAGGCTTAGGTATCAAATGTTATGGATTTTTCCATTTTACACTCCGACGTGCTAAGCTTTGTCGTTTATTTATTTTTATACTCAGCGTGCTTTGCACACAGAGTATATTAACTTTGATTGGATAACGGTTGGTTGTACATGTATAAAGGAATCGAGATAGATATAGACTTCCATATATCAAAATCATCAGTATCGAAAAAAAATTTGATTGAGCCATGTCCGTCCGTCCGCCCGTCTGTCCGTTAACACGATAACTTAAGTAAATATTGAGGTATCTTGATGAAATTTGGTATGTAGGTTCCTGAAAAAACTTTGTAAAATGGGTGTCACACCTGCCATATTAGGTAGAAGAAAATGAAAAAGTTCTGCTGGGCGAGATCAAAAGCCCTTGGAATTTTGGCAGGAATACTGTTCGTGGTATTACATATATAAATAAATTATCGGTACCCTACAGATGATGTTCTGGGTCACCCTGGTCCACAATTTGGTCGATATCTTGAAAACGCCTTCACATATACAACTGAGGGCCACTCCCTTTTAAAACCCCCTTAATACCTTTCATTTGATACCCATATCCTACAAACACATTCTGGAGTCACCCCTGGTCCACCTTTATGGCGATATCTCGAAACGGCGTCCACCTATGGAACTAAGGCCCACTCCCTTTTAAAATACTCTTTAATACCTTCCATTTGATACCCATGTCATACAAAAACACATTCCAGGGTTACCATAGGTTAATTTTCCTACATTGTGATTTTCCCTTATTTTGTCTCCAAAGCTTTCAGCTAAGTGTGTAATGTTCGGTTACACCCGAACTTAGCCTTCCTTACTTGTTATATTTTAGGTTTTCTTCTTTAGAGACCTTTGAACTTCAAAGCGGTAATTGAAAATCACTTTTTTCGCGAAATCCGTTCTTTTCTCGGTGATTATGCGAAACTATGGTGTGCCATCTTTGTATGTTTTTTATGTTCAGAAACTGAATGCACACGACCAATGCAGCAGTCAATCTATTCCGAAGGATCGTGGCTCTGGCTATCACGGTAATTTTAATTCAAACCCAAGACATTAAATCAGTGTTCCTAATTGTAAAATAACTAGCAAACCTGGCAGACATTGCTCTACTCTAATTTTGATCTATCAGAGTTGTTAATGAATGCAATCACCCCTCAATGCAATTCATGCATTTCCATTCCTGGGTTCCCATTCCTTTTGGGTTGCAACGTTTATTATTTCTTTTATTAATGAACACATTTTTTAGTCGTTATTATTGTTTGTTAGTCCGGACTAATTATTTTTCTTTTGCATTTCTGATGCTACCCCAAATTTAAAAGCATTACTTTTATGGAATAACAAAATTCAAAAGCATTCCGCGGGTGAATAACATAGAAAAGGAATGCAAAGTATTGCGGAATTCATTCCTCCAAGAATTGCCGTGGATGCCATCAATGAAATAAAAAAGGGAACAAACGGTTTTTATTCATTATTCCGGACTAATAAAAAATTATTGCAATCTTCTCAGGTTGCATTCCTTGGAATGCATTCCTTAGCAACTCTTGGGCCTATCTGCATAGATTTCAAGAGCTGTGGGCATACATTTTGTATGTCGGGGTTGATTCTGGATAGGTAAGAGTTTAACCTGTTACAGTATCCAGATCGAAGTTTAGCTAGAGTTACTCGCGTTTCCCTGGGGAGCATGCGTTCCTCTTCCGCAAGTTTTGGGTACTGTTCTTTGAGTACTAGATTCATCGGGCAAATCCTGGCATAAAGGTCCGGCGCCTGTTTATGGAGTCTGCGTCTCTGTCTCCGCCTTCGTCTTTTTCCTCACTTCTTTTCCGCTCCATTTATCTCTATCTTCCTAACTTCGTCACACTCTTCCTCATTTCTGTCTCTTTTTCATTCCCTCTTTTCCCACTTCCTTTAGTTTTTTTTATTCTTCTTCATCAATTATTCCCAGTCCAAGTCCCAGTCCCATTCGAAAAGATCCAAATTTCAGGCAAATTAAAATATCGAAGAAGAATATTAAATCTCCTTGGTGTACAAACATTAGCATATACATACAAACATACCAAAAAACAAAACTTTTGTTTTCGATTTTTTTTAAATCTTTAAAATTTGTACGAAATAGTATTTTTCGAGAGGTGTACACATCTATAAAACCTTTAAATGTACTGCCGAAGTTAAATAGCGTTAGCGAATGCTGCCTTTTTTCACCACTCGATCTAATTCAACATGTAAGAATATTTGTGACGCACAATGCGATGTGGGGAAAGTCCCACTCAAAACAAGTTTGCTCGTACAGCTCACATCGCACAAACACACGAGCTGTTTTGTTTTTTTTTTTTTTGGAAAAACGTTTAAACTCATATTAGAAAGGAATCAAGTTCTTTTTTTGCAGAAGAAAGTAAATATTTCAAAATTTTTGCGTAAAGAAGAAACATTTTAATCGATCCATCCGTTTTTGATTTATAGCTGCGTAAAAATAATGTTCTGACTTTTTACTATATTTTGGCAATTCCCCACGCCCCTATAATATTGTAACGAATTTTAGGAAATTCCGCTTATTTTCAACCTTCTACTAACGTTCGAATCACTAATTTTTGAATAAATAACTGCACTATTCAATAATGCAAAATGGCCTTTATTAAAGTACTTCACAATAACACTTCTACTGCTCAACAGATAGCGTGCTTAAATCAAACTGATTCATCGTGCCTCAGCTGCTGATGCTTTTATATTTTTTGGTTTCCTCGTCAACATATTTCTAGGCATTTCTATTTCTAGAATTTCCTACAAGCTATAAAATTACCTGCTATAACATAACTACAGATGCACGTTATAGCTTCTCATATGCGCGTGTATATGTGAGTGATACTTTCACAAATAATTGACTATTTTTGGGAGCATCTCAGATAAGATATATGTATGTGTTTGTGCGTCTTTCTCCGCTGGGTGTACATACATATTTTTAGACATAATGATTGATTCGTTTATGTAGACACAAGTCACTGCCTGCTTTATTGTTGTTGTGGCTTCATTTACTTAGCATCAGACCAGTGATGTGAGTATCACATAGTGTCACTAATATTCTTTACACTATACATTTTAACTGTATTGAAAATGCCTATCTCACGTAAGCTTTCAAATGCAAAATAGCGTTTTAAAATCGGAGCATTCTGTGTGAATTTTTGAGTTCCAACAGTATTTAGCGACTTTATTTTTTAAGATTTATAGATTCCGAATAACGGCATTCTTAAAAAATTACTGACTTCATGAACCACCCTGCGCATGCTTAGCAGTGGGCAGGAGTTTAACCTAAGAATGCATGTAATTTTTGTAAGGTGTATAATATATATGTATAAATTATTACGGCGCCTTAAAAGCTTACACTTTTTTATATTTTCTGGCATGATACATTTTTATGTGCTTATCTGTATATGTACTTATGTATGTGTGTGTGAATATACATTTGAGCTTGAAAACTAACATTTGATATGATTTAGTATCAATAAAGTGTTATGAGCCGATGGGCAAATCAGATTTCTTGGAAACCTCATTAACATGTTTCTCACGTAGATATATAAATAAGTGTTTATTAAGTAAAAGCTTTCATGTATGATACCCAAATGTGTAAGTGTAGTAACTATGTTACACTTGTGTTTGCAAAGATATTGTGCCAGCGTAGTTAGCATCCTGATGCGGGCATTAACAGTTAAATGACGTAGTAAATCTTCCCCACAACATAAATATGTTACGCATATGATCAAGATTAACATAAAAATTGGCGAATTTACTTCCATGTGATGTGCTCAGTTAGTGGGTTATCACGAAGTAATAAAATAAAGTTTTAATAATGCTGATAAAAGCTCGCTGTCGATAGATAGATAGATATCATCATGGTAATAAATAAACAAGTAAGGAAGTCTAAGTTCTGGTGAAATCGAACATTACAACCCAGCTATACGCTTGAAATGCTGTTGTTGTTTGTTTTGTGTGCTTACATATGGTTCTATTCTGAACTTATTTTTCTTCGAGCTATGGCTCCCGAAACATAGAAAATTGTTTAGTCATAAAAGGGGCGGTGCCACGCCAATTTTTTTAAATTTGAAGTTTTTCCTATTTATTGTTATAAATCCACTTGGGAAATGAAATACCATTGATATAAAGCTCTTTTTTGCAAAGATATAGCTTATTTCATTCGTCCACGACCTTTTTAAAAATATTTTATATAAAAGTGGGTGTGGTTCTTAACCGATTTGGCTAATTTTTCTTCAAAGTATTCCTTATAGTAAAGGCAACCTCTCTGCTGTATTTTGTTACGATAGGTTTAACAATTTTGGTTTATGATTAAAAATATTTGTAAAATTGATTTGACAAAGAATAACTCACGCACACACATGTTGTCATCAGCCGAAGTTAGTTGCTCACACATACACACGCATATATGTAGCTCAATTACCAAGCAGGAGATACAGCAGTTTCAGAAAGCGAAAGGTTTAGACTTTAGAAGAAATATGCGAATAAAGCAACGGGGAGTATAAAAGCAGCGCTAGCTGAGTAATCGGTAATCAGTTTGATTTAAACACGCAAGTGAAGTACTCTCAAAGTAGTATGATAAACACCATTTTGCATTACTGAATATTGATGTTATTTATTCGACAATTTAGCGATTCGAACGTTGCAGAAGGTTTCAAATAAGCGGAATTTCGCAAAATTCGTTACAATATGTAAAAAGTGGGCGTGGTTAACATCCAATTTCGCTCATTTTCAATACCAATATATGTGGGTTTACACAAATAATGTTTTATTCTTCACAATTTTGTCAATTTTGTAACATAGTTTATTTCAATTCATTGTTTGTATTACATTTTTACATTTATATATTTATTTTAAAACTAATTATTATTTATTTGAATGTTGTAAAAAAGCATATCATATTTCTAATATTTCATATTTTAAATTCTCGTATTTTAAATTTACGTTTTCAAGTTCACGAGAAGACGACGACTGTTTTTAGAAACTACTACGTTAATTTAATAGTTTTTTCCTGAGCGTGTTGCTTTTCTATCTAAATGCACAGTGTTTCTATGCTCAGTGTTATCCGTTCCTACATTCGGCCGTCCTGACGTTTCATTCGTCCCGAATGATGGTCCCCATGGCTTCTTAAACTCTGCTACTGTCGACGTACACTTTGGACCCTCATTCTGACCTATTTTTCTACTTCATAACGGTCGTGAGGAAGTTTTTTTGTTATTTTGTATGGACCTAAATTCTTTGCCTTAAGTTTGAGGCCACTGCCAAATTGAGTGCGTTTAATAGCAACTAAGTCATCTATTTTATAATTAATCGCTGACTTACGTTTCGTATTAAAGCATTTGCGGGTTTCTTGCTGAATTTTCAGTATGTTTTCTTTAGCTTTATTTCGAATTTCGTTACGTTCAGAATTTATATCTTTCATACTTGCGTCTTGCATAAACTCTTTAAGGGCAGGTAGGTCCTTTAAACGCATATCACATCCCGTTAAAATTTTAAAAGGCGAGTACTTGGTACTTCTTGCCGGAATACTATTTATAAATTGCTGGACGTGATCTACATGCCTGTACCACTGTTCCAGATGTTCCTGACTTAGTTTTGCCAACATAGGCACAATTACACGGTGCATCCTCTCGACTTGCCCATTTCCTCGGGGCACACCTGTAGTTATAGTATAATGTTGTATACCCTCTTCTTCGCAATAATCCTTGAACAAATTAGATGTGAAAGCAGAACCCTTATCCGAAACTATTCTTTTGGGATTTCCAAAAATACTAGCCCGCTTTTTCATTTTTTCTACCACCGCAGAAGCTCCGCTATCTTTCGTTGGATATAACCGAACGAACTTTGTGAACCCGTCTACTACAACAAAAATATAATTATATTGCTTATTCGTGGTTGTCATGGGACCTACGTGATCGACATGTAAGGTAGACAACGGTTCAGTGTCTTTGTCGATTGGTGACAAAAGACCTTCCTTTTTACCTGCCTTTGCATTAACCACGATGCACTCAATACAACCGGATACAACTCTCGCTACTTTTGAGGACACTTTCGGTATGAAGTATGACTTTTCAATAATATCCTGTGTCTTACGTGCTGAAAAGTGGCCCTGCCTAATTTCTTCCTCCATTTGCTCCGGTACAACGATAATTTCTCTTGTTGGATGCTTGTAAAGGACACCGCGAAATGTGTAAAAGTCATCATACGTATCCTTTTCTAGAATCTTTAAAACCGCCTTCGTCCAACTGTCCTCTTCTTGCGCTTTTATCAACCTATGACGCAATGTATCTTCAACAAGCAAACAATGAACCCGACTGAGCGCATCTACGTGCCTCATTTGAGACCCTGATCGATGCTCGATTTGATGATCAAACTCTTGTAGGAACATCGCCCATCTTTCTACTCTAGAAGGAATATCGTCTTTATGCATAGTCATTGCGAATGCGTTACAATCAGTCACGATTTTGAATTTACAACCTAGCAAATACACTCTCCACTTTTTTAGTGCCTCAACTATGGCTAAAACCTCGAGCTCATACGAACTATACTTTTGTTCTGCAGGACTTGTCTTTCGACTTAAGTACTGGACTGGGTGAAAGTCTTGGTCCTCAGACCACTTTTGCAGCATCACTGATCCGTAGCTAAATTTTGACGCGTCCGTATGTACCTCTGTTTCTGCATTCGGATTGAATAGTCTAAGTGCAGGCTTTTTTATTAATGCCTCCTTAAGTTGCTGAAAGGCTGCTAGTTGCTCATCACCGATTTTAAAAACTGCATCTTTTCTTAGCAAATCAGACAACGGTTTTGCCAATGACGCATAATTTTGAACGAATCGCCTAAAATAAGACGTTTACCCTAAGAACCGCTCTATCGCTTTTCTGTCCCTTGGCATTGGATAATTTTTTATTGCTTTTGTCTTCTCTTCCGATGGTTGAATTGTGCCATTTTTTATGACATGTCCTAAAAAATCGACACTCCTTTACAAAAACTTACATTTTTTCCATTTAAACTGTATACCATGTTCCTCACCAACGTTCAAAGCTCTTTTCAATTTTTCTATCCCTTCTTCTTCACTATTCGAAGGAATAACTAAGTCATCCTTATAAATTGCGACTGTACCGTCTCTGATAAGATCCCTGAAAATCACTGCAATGAACCTACAAAATGCAGCAGGAGAGTTCTTTATGCCGAAAGGCGCGTACAAAAATTCATACTGACCAGCATGTGTAACAAAAGCCGTGCACTATATTGAATCCCTATGCATCGGCACATGAAAGAAGCCGTCCTTCAGATCTAAAGTTGAAAATATCTTTGCCCCCTGCAATCTATCGATAACATTATCCATTAACGTCATTGGGAAGTTGGGTCCGTCCGTCTGTCCGTTAACACGATAACTTGAGTAAATTTTGAGGTATCTTGATGAAATTTGGTATGTAGATTCCAGGGCACTCATCTCAGATCGCTATTTAAAATGAACAATATCGGACTATAACCACGCCCACTTTTTCGATATCGAAAATTTCGAAAAACCGAAAAAATACGATAATTCATTGCCAAAGGCGGCTAAAGCGATGAAACTTGGTAGATGGGTTGACGTTATGACGCAGAATAGAAAATTAGTAAGATTTTGGACAATGGGCATGCCACCGTCCACTTTTACAAGAAGGTAATTTAAAAGTTTTGCAAGCTGTAATTTGGCATTCGTTGAAGATATCATGATGAAATTTGGCAGGAAAGTTACTACTGTTACTATATATGTGCTAAATAAAAATTAGCAAAATTGGATGAAGAACACGCCCACTTTTTAAACAAATTTTTTTTAAATTCAAATTTTAACAAAAAATTTAATATCTTTACTCTATATAAGTAAATTAAGTCAAAATTCAACTCCAGTAATAATATGATGCAACAAAATACAAAAATAAAAGAAAATTTCAAAATGGGAGTGGCTCCGCCCATTTTCATTTAGTTTGTCTAGAATACTTTTAATGCCATAAGTCGAACAAAAATTTACCAATCCTTCTCAAATTTGGTAGGAGCATAGATTCTATGACGGTAACTGTTCTCTGTGAAAATGGGCGAAATCGGTGGAAGCCACGCCCAGTTTTTATACACAGTCCACCGTCTGTCCTTCCGCTCGGCCGTTAACACAATAACTTGAGCAAAAACCGATATATATTTACTAAACTTAGCCCACGTAATTATCGGAACCCACTTTATCTTGGTATAAAAAATGGCCGAAATCCGACCATAACCACGCCCACTTTATCGATATCGAAAATTACGAAAAATAAAAAAAATGCCATAATTCTATACCAAATGCGAAAAAAGGGATGAAACATGGTAACTGGATTGGTTTATTGACGCAAAATATAACTTTGGAAAAAACTTTGTAAAATGGGTGTGACACCTACCATATCAAGTAGAAGAAAATGAAAAAGTTCTACAAAGCGAAATCAACAGACCTTGGAATCTTGGCAGGAATACTGTTAGTGGTATTGCATATATAAATAAATTAGCAGTACCCGACAGATGATTTTCTGAATCACCTGGTCCACATTTTGGTCGATATCGCGAGAACGCCTTCACATATACATCTAAGGGCCACTCGCTTTTAAAACCCTCATTAATACCTTTAATTTGATACCCATATCGTACAAACACATTCTAGAGTCACCCTGGCCCACCCTAATGACGGTATCTCGAAAACGCGTCCAAAAAGTGTTTCTATCGAATCCGTCTATGGAAGCAGAGGAAGAGTCCCTACTCCGCTGGAAGGACCAGGTGGAAAGCGACCAATTGGTGCCAGTTGGCAGAGCGAAGAAGCGACTGGCGCGCCTTGTTGGACTGTCATAAGTGTTTAAATGGTTAAGCGCCAATTAAGTAAGTAAGTAAAAGACTTTGTTTAGTTGGGAATCATCATTGAAACAAACAACAATAATAGCTTCGAAATGCAGCGAAGAGTCGCTTTTATCAATAAATGCTACTTTGGACTAGGTAGGCAATTGAAAAGTAAAGTCCTCCCTCGGCAAACGAAAATCATGCATCAGATGAAGGGGCTCTGAGAGTGTTCCATATAATAACCATTTCAGAAACTTCAAAGTAGTTTTATAGTTCCAAAGATATTCGAGTTAGTTCCGGAGCTTACCGGGCTGTAATCAATATCAATATTTGCTAGTTTTTATTTTTTTGTTAATTTTCCGACAGAGTGGCTAACTTATGTATATTGGAACGATTTTCCATCATCATTTTGATAACAGAAAATGACACTGAAGATGACACAACGACGAAATTAATTTGTCTTCAAAACAAATTTGACAAGAGATGACGGGCAGCCGTTCGGTTTCTAGTAACTTATTCACAAGAGTGTTGATTCATGTAAGATTTTAAGATTTGATTTGTTTTCATGGTATCCAATATAAAAATTGATTAATGCATACGACATATGGCGAGTACGAGGCCTTGTGAATTGCTTAATACTTTACTGCTAGAAAAACAAAGATATCTAGCACAATTGCTACAAAAACAAGCAACAATAACAATTAGTACAACAACCTTTAAAAAAAAAAAATACCGTTCTTATTGTACTTCTAATTATTTCATAGGTAATTTAATTGCCCATAAGCTGAAGCCCCGTTCAAAGATCGTTGTGACAATGCCCAAAGGGTTTGATGACATTCCAAACAACAATAACATTAAAATTGCATATACAGCGATTGCCTGCACCAAATAATATAATGACATTAGGTAGCTTTCCATAATTAGCAGGCAGCTATTATGAGCATGAACATCAGACACCTGCCCGCAGTTTAACCATAACGTCCATAGGTAGGTAGGTTGAACTGGCCGGTCCATGAGGACCTCACATAGACTGATTGAGTCCGTAGTGTTACCAGAAGTTTGTTTTAACGACCAAACTGAAAAACCCTATCAAAAACCAGGACCTATGTTATAAAATAACTCCGTCCTCTTGGCAAATACTAGAAGCTTCCTAGGACTTAAGCCACTTGCTGCTTCTAGATCTGACAGCTGTATCACTCCTAATAGCTGGAGTCTTAGCCTGGCAAGTGCAGGGCACGAGCACAGAACGTGCTCGATCGTTTCCTCCTCCAACCCGCACTTCCTACACCTGCTATCACTGACCAAGCCTAATTTAAAGGCATGCGACGCCAGAAGGCAGTGTCCAGTCAGAATACCCGTCATGAGTCTACAGTCCTCTCTTTTTAATGATAGAAGCAACTGTGTTAGTCTAAGGTTGTAAGACCTACACATAATCTTCGACACTTTACAGCCCCGCGCTTGAACCCACGCCTTTTCTGCTTGGTCGATCATGTGCACCTCTCGCATTCGCTTAATCTCGCCCAATCTAATTGGGACGTCTACGGAGCAAGCTTCAAGGCATGCGCCCTTTTTAGCTAATTCGTCCGCTTTTTCATTCCCATCTATTCCCATATGCCCTGGGACCCAATATAGATGTATGCTTCTCCCTGTCCCGATTCTCTCCAGAGACTGCTTACACTCTAACACGCATTTAGATGCTGTGCTATGCGAGATTATTGCCTTAATTGCTGCTTGACTGTCAATATAAAAGTTAACACGGTTGCAGCTTAAGCTATTCTCTTCCAGGGTTTCTACTGCTTTGGTTACGGCTAATATTTCCGCTTGGAAAACGCTACAGTAATCCGGCAGCCTGTAGGATCTGCTTAATTCCGGATCAGCGCAGTATACCGCAGACCCTACTCCTTCCACTATTTTGGAACCATCGGTGTACACATGTATCGCCTCGTCCGCCATTTGCGCACCCTTGCGCCAACCGTCCACCTCTATTGTGGCCTTAAGATCTCCCTCAAAGTGCAGGTAGGGAATCATGTAGTCTGTTCGTCTTGTGACTGAGGACGCTATACTACTATGGCCATATGGTCGGCGCTCAAGCTGCCCCGAAACATCGAGCCTGGTTGCGGTCGTTAACGCTTTGTTAACGTCCGTAGTTATAATAAGTTTTGCATTGTGTGTTGCTTCCACGTCATATGCAAGTGCAACAAACTTCAAGTAATTGAAAACTATGTACATAATAATTTGTTGCAAAGGGAAAATCTGCCACAAAAATCAGAGCTAAGTACAATAAATGCGCATGCGCAAAGCCCTATGCACACTTAACTCGCAAAATATATGGTTCGGAAGTTAAATGTTGTTGGTGTGATTTTATTTTTGTGTTTTCTTTTGTTGATGTGCTAATTACCTTCTATATCACAGTTGTCTTGTTGGATAGGCAAAATTTACAGTTTTACAAACCACAAATGAGCGCTAAAATTTATTTGCACTTGTAAGCCATTCAACAACGCCTTCATGCGCTATTTTAGTTCTGAGCAACCAATTATGGTCACGACATTATTGTAATGTCACATGTTATGTATAAGATATCACGGGAGAAATGTTATATACAAATGTGTGTATGAATTTATACTTATAAAGTCATAAAAGGTTGAATCTGATGTTTAGCGTCATATTAATTGCTAGTTTAAGATTTGAAGATACTTCCGTATTTGATGGGTTCATTGAAGGACAGTTAAATTAATTATGACATACTTACGTGTGCTTACAAATATCGCTCCTACATGCAAACTTTTTTGATATGCTAACATCTTTGCACACGGGTTTTGGAAGAATGCAGAATGTAAGCGTAAAGTAAGTGTAAGTGTAAGTGTAAGTGGAAGGGTGGTGTTTGGAAATAGTATGTGGTATAGGAGAAAACGGAATGTGAGCGTAAGTGTATTAACTACACCGTAGCGTAATGAGGGAGCATTGAATCTACATTGTCGAGTTGATTTGAGCGAAATCAGATCGCAATCGATGAGTTAGTGATGGGATAATAGCGAGTTAACCATTTATTATGGACGTCTTATCGGCTTGTTGGCGACGGGATATGGGCGTGTAATCAATTTCTTATCAATAAGTTATTAGTTTGTTACCGGCATTTTAATGACGAGGTTTAAGTTAGTTATAGATTTTTATCGAAGTGTTATATATTTGGTATTAATAACAATTGTTTTCAATGAGTTGTATATTTTTTTATCGACTCGTGGACGGTATTTGTAGTGAGGTTATTGCGTTATTTTGGAAAACTCATCGAAAATCCAAAGATAAGTTGTTAAAAAATTATAGATTTGCTATCGATATGTTGCAGAATATCACCAATTTGTTATTGGCCTGTTGTCGATTTCTATTCGAAACATTTCAATTTTTTATCGAAAATGTATCGATTTTTTCAAAGAGTTATCGATTTGTTTCAAAAAATTACCGATTTGCTATGGGAAAGCTATTAATTTGTTATCGGAATGTTACGAATTTGCTATCGGCGTGTTACCGATATACAATCGAAAAGTCGTCTATTGGTTTTCAAGTATTTAACGACTTGTTGCATCATTAGGCATCGAAACGTCAGTGATTATTTACTGAAAATTCATTGATATTTTCAAACACTTTTCGATTAAAAAAAAAAAAAATTATAGATTTATAATACAAATGTATCCATTTATACACAATTTGCTATGGAAAAATTACCAATTTTCTATCGGCGTGTTATTGATTTGTTATCGACGAATCATCGAATTTTTATGACACAGATACCGATAAAACATAAATATTAAATCGATTTGCTTATCTTCCCATTTAATTCGTGCGGTTTTTGATTTTTCCCTACAAATTGGCGGTACGGGACCTACATAATTTATGCCGAATCTGGCAATATGTTGACTACTATAAAGTGATAATCCAAGTCGATTTATTATCATATTTTTCGGTCAGGAAAAGCGAAATGGTTTGATGTTTATTTTATGCTGGATTCTGGCGAGGTAAACAAACCTCATCCCATTCGGACGTTTTATATCGTGAAGGCTAAATTTTCCGACTGTCCAGCTAAACACTATCTCCTGGCCCACCCTGTCATTGAGTTTGCCAACCATGATTTTGACTTCATATCGGGGTAATTTTTTTCTAGTGTATCATACAGGGAAACCTCATCGTTGTCATCTCCCCCCAGCAAGTTAGGGGGCTTTGAATATACCCGCGGTAGGTAAGAGGCGACTAAAATAACATTCATTGATTGTTAGGGTTGTGTAGCGCAACCCTTTCAATGGGTTTCCACGCAATATATAGCTTCTCAAAACCAATTGTCAACATCACCTACCCGTGACGAATCCTGTTTCATTAACGGCCGAGGCTCTGGCGACCCCAAACTCAGGCTGTGTGTAGATATCTCAAGGGCTTCCTGTTTGGCGTTAATATCGGCCTTTGTTTTCACAAAGCTATCAACTAGTAACAAAAGTTGCGCATCCGTATATTCATTTGAAATAGAGCGGACATGACAGGCGTCCCTTTAAATCATAGCCCCTGAATGTTTGCCGTTACCGTCATCAGACAAAAAGAAATCTCGTCCGAAGACTGTTAATTAGTTTTTTCATTGGAAGTGGAACAACTAGTGGACGGAATTTAGAATTAAGTATCTTCTTACGACAAGCTGTGTTATATAGTATACTTGAAGACTGGGCAGACGTTGTCCTGCCCTAAATTTGGCCTATATGCATACATTTTAATAAGCTTTTTCCGTCTGACACTGCCCTCCCCCCCTCTTCACTTTTTCCTAATCCTTTTATTCACGCCTCCCTCCGTCTTTTTCTCTTCATCTATCTCCATCTTCGTCTCATTCTATCTCTTACTCAATCTCCTTCTCTCTTTTCTCTTCTCTAAATTCCTTCGCATTCTTCTACATTCCTTACTGCCTGTCCCAGAGGGTGGTATGTATTTTATTCCAGTCCCTGTCCCACTGCGCGTCTCAGTCCCAGTCCCACTCCGAGTGTCAGTCCCAGTCCGTCGCTGGATAATATATTACTCTGTACTAAAGCACTCATCAACAGCTTTCATTTGATATCCTATTGTATAAACACTATTTAGGCATTCACTGGCCCACGTTTTGGCCTATATCTCGAGACCCTAGTCACCCAGGTGTATGAAAATTACCCTCTATTAAAGCACTCATCAACAGCTTTCATTTGTTGTCCATATTCTAAAAACACATTCTAGGGGTACTCGGGTCCACGTTTCGGCCTATATCTCGAGACCCTGTACGTCGATCGCAACCAACCCTATGTAGTAACCACCGCGTGAGGTTTACGCAACTTGTGTGAAAGTTTGAACAAAAACGACAGACACATCTCTTCAAGCACCGGCGACCAACTAACACACATTTAAGATTTTTATTTTTCACACTTAACTATAATATTAAAACGAAATGCAGATTTTCGTTGCTTTTGAAATTTGGCTTAAAAATTGAACGTGGAACAACTAAAGACTCTCCTGAATTTAAAAAAATTTCATAGTACCTCTAAATCGCGGGCGCCCTCAGAAACCTTACGTATATAGCATATATTGTTGTCTGAAAAAATCATAGAGATCGGTGGTATATATATTATATACCCCATATAAACTGTAATTTTTGCACCTTTTTTACGGCTAGAAGCTTCAAAATTCATCAAATTTCATCAAATAGTTACGTTTACGTCATATATTGTTGAAATACGTGATTCGTAGTCATAGTTTTTACATGCAGACCACAAAAAACCTGAAACTTTGCATCCTCACACAGAGTACCTACCTGTTTTTTATTTTATATTTATCTTAAAAATCGTTTAGGTATGTAGATCTGTTCACTATATATTTCTTATCTTATACATCCGATTATTCGGAGATTACGAACGGGATACGATTATTGTTCAGCCCCATTCATGAAAGGTATGAACAGTCCCGTTCTTACTTGTTTAAATTATTTTATTTTCAAGTGTTTATTCTTTATTTAATTGCTTATTATTTCTTATTCTATTTAGTTCATTTAGTGACTCATTATTACAAGGATTCTTTCCTAACAATTTGTTGCAATATAAGTCCTCAATACATAATCCTTCCAAAGACTTTACTCGACTCTGCTCCACGTGTGCTTGTCCCTCCTCCAACTCCAAAATATTTTGATGTCACTTCTTCCGGACTGTATGTAATATTTGCTCCAAATATGAGCCAAATCGGACATCATAGGTCGCTTTCTATTCATGTATGTATTATGTGTTCCAAATATGGACCAAATCAGAATGAATGTATCGATCGTTGTGCCACCTAGAGTTGATTTTTTTTCATATGCCGCTTTCGGTTCATTTATGTATTATGTGTTCCAAATATGAGGCAAATTGGACCACAAATACAAGTTTTGTGAATATCTCGATCCTTGCGCCACCTAGTGGTGATTTTTTTATAGATCTCTTTCTATTCTTTTATGTATTATGTGCTCCAATTATGAGCCAAATCGGACCACAAATACGATTTTTGTGAATATCTCGATCCTTGCGCCACCTAGCGGCGATTTTTTTCTTATTATTGCATTGTCATCGGGTTCTGAACTATATTCCAAGTTTCGACCTTGTAGCTTATCGGGATGTTACTTAAATTTCAATTGCAAATTTCGTCGTTGATTGGATGATCAACCTGTCAAGTCAAGCTAAATAAAACCGTTTAAAAACATAAAAAACTAAAAAAAAATAAAATAAAAAAAAGAGGTGCAAAGTAAGTTCCCTCCACGTGGTGCATCTTGGAAACATTAGAAACCGGCTAGAAACTTACGTAAAATAGTACCATTAGGGGAGGTTGATAAATCTGTTGGAAAACACATTAATTGCGCTGACAACCCCTTCAGTTTCCTTAATTTTTTTTGGAATATTTGTTGTCCTACGTAATAAAGAGAGTGTGTGCACCTAAATTAAGTGTTTTACATCAAAGGGCGTATCACTTGACCGCCTTGTAATGATTTCTTCGCCAAGCATCATTTATTCATTTACACAAGAAATGTAAAATTAAGTGGAGCAAAAAAAATACCTAACCATTTATTGTATTATTAAAATCTCATCAGAAATGAATACATCTTTTAACCTTTAATTGGGTTCGAAGTAGATTGACTCGTGATTTTTGCGTTGACAACTGCCTTTATTCGCAATCATATCAGTGGTTTAGTGATTAAAGTACCATTATGTTCACACCAAATCAATCATCAACAATGAGATCAACACCAGTCATGAAGTAAGTGCCCTTGGAAAGCTGAACAACGAGTCAATTTCGAATTACAAAAATACAAAACAAATCGAAAATCACGCAAAGAGCAGGAAACATAAATATATTTGTTGCATTTACATAGCAACTTGGTACAGTAGCTAACAAAAAAAAAAAATAGTTAATAGCTATAAATCAGTCGATCTCGGTTTGCGTCCGAAAACACCCTGTCGCAGAAAATGTTTGAATAACGCCCTTTTTCAGAATTTGATTCATAAACACCCTGTACCAGAATTCGGTTGAAGAACGCCCATCTAAGAATATTTTGCATACAAGCCGCAGCTAATGTCAAAACCTAGGGTTAGGGGACATAGAATATAATGAAGGTATGCCTGTCATAAGAAGCAACTAAAATACCAAATTTATTCAAGGGGTTGACAGCGAAATTTATAGCTTCTCCAACCAAGTTTTAAACCTCACCTACCCATGCCAAATACTGTTGCTTTAGCAGCCGAGGCTCTGGCGACCCCAATTCCCCATAGATCTTCAGCTGAAATATATGCATGGATGGCAGTATGGCCTAGAAGGTTTCATGTGGTCATTATAAGTGGTCATTATGGTCAAACTAGTACCTTAATGGTGCTTGTTATCAGAAAGTACCGGATCTGCATTCGACAAATGAGTATAAATAACGATAAGACTACCCAAACCAAATTGATTCAAGGGGTTGTGTAGCGCAACCCTTTCAAGCGGTTGCCAGCGCAATTTATTTCATGTGGTCATACTAAATCATTCCCAAGATGCTCGAGCTAGTACCTTAATGGTGCTTGTTATCGGAACGTACCGGATCTTCATTCGGCAAGGACCATAAATACCGATAAAACTCCTCAAAACCTTCGGGGAGTGTACTTATCGCTACAACAACAACAAAAACATATTTTTAAGCGATAGTAGATACAAAGTCGTCACAGTCATTGTAAAAATACCAAAAAATAATAAATTTAGCGATTTCGTTCTATTAATCGTTCACGTATATGATAATGCCGAATAAGAAATAAATAGCACGATAACGTATGTTATACTCCGGAAACCATGTTTTTACGTGACGATTTGTTCAATCACTGATAGTACGATTCTATAGCAGCTTTAAAGCAGTAAATATCTCTGGCGTAAGTTCAATGCTCACATTTTTTTCACAATTGCCCTAATACATACATACTTTTTCACAATTGTAGTATAAACTATGATATAAGATGTCCTTGCGTCTGATGATCTTAGCTCTGAAAAATAAGGAATGGTTACAAATAGAGTCTGTATACCCTTCATTTCTTATATATTAAGCGTCTTAAGTAAAAATAATAAGTCTTATATAAGGTAAAATTTATTTGGTGAGGTCTAATGATCTTGAGTATTTATGTGTTACACGATGCCCAGTAGGAATATAGAGCACTAAGAAGCATTTGCAGAGAACAGCAAAACGAGCAAATGTGGTAAATTCAATACGTGTTAATACTGAGCACACAAAGGCATAAATTTAATATGGTAAGGCGGCAACCGCAGTAATATATTTTTTTCGTCCAAAATGGAATACATATACTTAAATGTCTCATATAATTAAAAAAAGTCTAAATAAATGGCAACTGTTGAAAGATATCGTCAAAGACAGCACCAAAACATATTGTGACGAATATTAGCAACACTAAGGGATACTATCATCTCTAAGCCGATACTACGCAGTCACTTGTATGTACATAAACAAATAAATCATTATGTCTACCCATATGTAACACATACATATATCTGAGATACTCACAAAAGTATGCAATCATCATTACTCACATATACACGCGCATATGGCTAGGCGCGAGGCTATAAACTACAGATACACACGCAACGCGTTTAGCTGGTAACCAAGTAGAAAATTCTAGCAGAAGAAACGCCTAGAAGTATGCGAACGAGACAGCAGAGAGTATAAAAGAAGCGAAAGCTGAGTAGGTAGTAATCAGTTTGATTTAAGCACGCTATCAGTTGCGAAGTATAAGTGTTATTGTGAAATATTTTCAAAGTAGTCTAATAAAGACCATTTTGCATTATTGAATATTGGAGTTATTTATTCAACAATTTAGCGATACGCACATTAACAGACGGTGTCAAATAAGCGGAGTTTCCCCAAATTCGTTACAATATATACCAAATTTCCTTCAAATCGGTTTGAATCGGATCCGAAGTACATATAAGTGGATAATTCAAAAGTTACAATTTAGTAGTGCAAAATGAGGGTAAAATTTTTTACAGAAAAGAAAACGCCATAAAGCTCCTGAATATTTTTTATTATTTTTTTTTCCGGGCTTTGGTAAAATTTTGACTTAGGCCTCTTTTGGGAAAATAACCTGCCTTTAGACATGCGAAATAAAATTTGTGGCGAAGTGCGGGTAGTCACTGAAAGTTTGATTAATTCCAGGATCTTTGTTTGTGTTCATTGACCTCAATGCTTCGTTGACCGCTTCTACAGTAAATCTTTTATCGTATGGTGTGTTGATAGAGCTTTTAACTTGACCACATACGCATTTCCCACTAGCGCACATGGACTCCACCTTATTATCCACCATGCAATTAATACAGTTAGGAACTTAATTAACACAGAGCCGCACCTTATGTACTACTGTATTATAGTCCCCGGTTAACGCTTCAATCATCATTCAGAAATGAGTTGAAGTGAACCCTATGAATGCCGCTGAACGTTTGTTATAAACAACCGGCCAAAAGGATCTCGACACCCGGCAAGAGGTGGTGGTATCAAAGTGTGATCTCAATGATTTTTACCATCCATAAAAATGCAAATTTGGTCCGTATTTTTTTTTTTTTTTGAACTCTTATGCCATTTAGCTAAAGGCAATAATTTTTTCCTTTTTCTGTGTCGGTACTATTTTGTATTATATTTCGAAAACCTTCAAGCAGCTCCTCAACAAATACGAACGACAGTATTGAACAAAAAAAAAAAAAAACAAGTAAGGAAGGCTAAGTTCGGGTGTAACCGAACATTACATACTCAGTTGAGAGCTATGGAGACAAAATAAGGAAAATCACCATGTAGGAAAATGAACCTAGGGTAACCCTGGAATGTGGTTCTATGACATGTGTATCAAACGGAAGGTATTAAAGAGTATTTTAAAAGAGAGTAGGCCATAGTTCTATGGATGGACGCCATTTAGGGATATCGCCATAAAGGTGGACCAGGGCTGACTCTAGAATTTGTTTGTACGATATGGGTATCAAATGAAAGGTGGTAATGAGTATTTTAAAATGGAATGGGCTTTAGTTCTATAGGTGAACGCCTTTTCGAGAAGTCGCCATAAAGGTGAACCAGGGGTGACTCTAGAATATGTTTGTACGATATGGGTATCAAATGAAAGCTGTTAATGAGTATTTTGAAAAGGAGTGATCCTTAGTTCCATAGGTGGACGCCGTTTCGAGATATCGCCATAAAGGTGGACCAGGGGTGTCTCTAGAATGTGTTTGTACGATATGGGAATCAAATGAAAGGTGTTACTGGGCATTTTAAGAGGGAGTGGGCATTAGGTCTATAGGTGGACGCCTTTTCGAGATATCGCCATTAGGGTGGGGCAGGGGGACTCTAGAATGTATGTACGATATGGGTATCAAACGAAAAGTGTTACTGAGCATATTAAGAGGGAGTGGGCATTAGGTCTATAGGTGGACGCCTTTTCGAGATATCGTCATTAGGGTGGGCCAGGGGTGACTCTAGAATGTGTTTGTACGATATGGGTATCAAACGAAAGGTGTTACTGAGCATATTAAGAGGGAGTGGGCATTAGGTCTATAGGTGGACGCCTTTTCGAGATATCGTCATTAGGGTGGGCCAGGGGTGACTCTAGAATGTTTGTACGATATGGGTATCAAACGAAAGGTGTTGCTGAGCATTTTAAGAGAGAGTGGACATTAGGTCTATAGGTGGACGCCTTTTCGAGATATCGCCATTAGGGTGGGCCAGGGCTGACTCTAGAATGTTTGTACGATATGGCTATCAAACGAAAGGTGTTACTGAGCATTTTAAGAGGGAGTGGGCATTAGGTCTATAGGTGGACGCCTTTTCGAGATATCGCCATTAGGGTGGGCCAGGGGTGACTCTAGAATGTGTTTGTACGATATGGATATCAAATTAAAGGTATTAATGAGGGTTTTAAAAGCGAGTGGCCCTTAGATGTATATGTGAAGGCGTTCTCGCGATATCGACCAAAATGTGGACCAGGTGATCCAGAAAATCATCTGTCGGGTACTGCTAATTTATTTATATATGCAATACCACTAACAGTATTCCTGCCAAGATTCCAAGGGCTGTTGATTTCGCCTTGTAGAACTTTTCATTTTCTTCTACTTAATATGGTAGGTGTCACACCCATTTTACAAATTTTTCCAAAGTTATATTTTGCGTCAATAAGCCAATCCAGTTACCATGTTTCATCCCTTTTTTCGTATTTGGTATAGAATTATGGCATTTTTTTCATTTTTCGTAATTTTCGATATCGATAAAGTGGGCGTGGTTATGGTCGGATTTCGACCATTTTTTATACCAAGATAAAGTGAGTTCAGATAAGTACGCGGGCTAAGTTTAGTAAAGATATATCGGTTTTTGATCAAGTTATTATGTTAACGGCCGAGCGGAAGGACAGACGGTGGACTGTGTATAAAAACTGGGCGTGGCTTCCACCGATTTCGCCCATTTTCACAGAGAACAGTTCCCATCATAGAATCTATGCCCCTACCAAATTTGAGAAGGATTGGTAAATTTTTGTTCGACTTATGGCATTAAAAGTATTCTAGACAAACTAAATGAAAATGGGCCGAGCCACGCCCATTTTGAAATTTTCTTTTATTTTTGTATTTTGTTGCATCATATCATTACAGTAAAGATATTAAATTTTTTGTTAAAATTTGAATTTTAAAAAATTTTTTTTTAAAAAGTGGGCGTGTTCTTCTTCCAATTTTGCTAATTTTTATTTAGCACATATATAGTAATAGTAGTAACGTTCCTGCCAAATTTCATCATGATATCTTCAACGACTGCCAAATTACAGCTTGCAAAACATTTAAATTACCTTCTTGTAAAAGTGGGCGGTGCCACGCCCATTGTCCAAAATCTTACTAATTTTCTATTCTGCGTCATAACTTCAACCCATCTACCAAGTTTCATCGCTTTAACCGCCTTTGGCAATGAATTATCGCATTTTTGCCGTTTTTCGAAATTTTCGATATTGAAAAAGTGGGCGTGGTTATAGTCCGATATCGTTCATTTTAAATAGCGATCTGAGATGAGTTCCTAGGAATCTACATACCAAATTTTATTAAGATACCTCAAAATTTACTCAAGTTATCGTGTTAGCGGACAGACGGGCGGACGGACGGACATGGCTCAATCAAATTTTTTTTCGATTCTGATGATTTTGATATATGGAAGTCTATATCTATCTCGATTCCTTTATACCTGTACAACCAACCGTTATCCAATCAAAGTTAATATACTCTGTGAGCTCTGCTCAACTGAGTATAAAAATTATTCCACACTGCACTTTACTGTCATAATAAGAAATCTTTATTTCTCACAGGGTGCAAGAGATTTGTCAAACCGCTAATCTATGTGTTACTATAAATAGTGATTTGGGGCAAGGGGCACCACATATATGTATAAAAAACACCAGTCAAGGGGGCAGTGCAATACGCCAACGCTTTGCTTTTGTTTGAGGTAGCTATTTTTGCACCTGTAGGAGAGTAAATATGAAAATCATTTTGTTTTTGTTGCTACTTAGACTTTCTATTTTTATCGCTCTTGTTGTAATAGCTTTGGTAACATATACAAAAACTTTAGCAGGTAGCGTCATCGTGCTAGCGTCGCATGAAATCAATTCTTAACAAAACTACGCGAGTTGAGTGCGTCTTGCTGATTACCTACAACAACTCAAATTCGAATATAGCAAAGACATCAACATTTATACCGGTACATGTTATAGTGGCTGCCAGTGTTGCCAGAACTTTTTCAGAAAAGAAGCTAAAAAAAGCTAAAAAAAAATTTTTAAAGCCAAAAAAGCTAAAAATTTAAGGCAACTTTTCAAGCATTTTATTTATTTTTTCAACAATTTATACATAAAGTAAAAAACTTAAATTAATTTTTATTCCAAATATAATTCACAGATGCAATATGCGTTTTATACAAATTTTTTAAAGTCAGTCATTTGACCACTCGTCTACTACTACTATAACTATTTCACTGCTTTCAACAGGATATCCATATAAAAGGTAATATGTGTGAGATAAAAATAAACATAAAGCCTTAGAATATTTCGATATTATCACCTGATGAGTTGGAATAAATATTTGATTTGTTCATTAGTTCAATGAGGTCATTTGTTATAATAAAATCATGGCAGCACTTATTTTCTTTCCTTAGTCCGTACCTTACATATAAAATTGAATTTAACATTTTTAAATGTAACCTGTTACGCTGCTTTGTTTTAACATTGTTCATGGTGCTTAAAATTCGCCCAACTTCTGCATTACTGAGTGGTAAAACCAAAAAATTTAAAACAAAAGTGGAAAGACTGGCAAAGGGATTTTCCCAAGAGCGTTTTTATACTCTCGAACCACTGCCCAACCTACTCTGTCCCATTCATGTAGATGCAATTTCTATACTCAGCTGAGCAGAGCTCACAGAGTATATTAATTTTGTTGGCATAACGGTACCCCGCAACGGCATAAACTAATCGAGATAGATGTAGACTTCTATATATCAAAATGATCTGGGCGAAAAAAGAAATTAATTTAACCATGTCCGTCCGTCTGCCGTAAACACGATAACTTGAGTAAATTTTGAGGTATCTTAATGAAATTTGGTTTGTAATTTCCTGGGAACTCATCTCAGATCGCTTTTTTGTTTAAAATGAACGAATTCGGACTATAACCACGCCCACTTTTTCAATATCCAAAATTTCGAAAAACCGAAAAAGTGCGATAATTCATTACCAAAGACGGATAGAGCGATGGAACTTGGTAAATGGGTTGACTTTATGACGCAGAACAAAAAATTGATAAAATTTTGCACAATGGGTGTGGCACCTCCCACTTTTAAAAGAAGGTAATTTAAAAGTTTTGCTCGCTGTAACCACGTCCACTTTTTCGATATCGAAAATTTCGAAAAATGACAAAAATGCCATAATTCTATACCAAATATGAAAAAAGGGATAAAACATGGTGATTGGATTGGTTTTTTGACGCAAAATATAAGTTTAGAAAAAACTTTGTAAAATGGGTGTGACACCTACCATATTAAGCAGAAGAAAATGAAAGAGTTCTGCAGGGCGAAATCAAAAGCCCATGGAATGATGGCAGGAGTCCGGTTCGTGGTATTACATATATAATTAAATTAGCGGTACCCGACAGATGATGTTCTGGGTCACTCTGGTCCACATTTTGTTCGATATCTCGAAAACGCCTTCACATATACAACTAAGGGCCACACCCTTTTAAAACACTTATTAACATCTTTCATTTGGTAGCCATATCGTACATACACGTTCTAGAGTCACCTCTGGTTCACAATTATGGCGATATCTCGAAAAGGCGTCCACCAATAGAACTATGGCCCACTCCCTTTTAAAATACTCTTTAATACTTTCCATTGGATACCCATGTCATACAAACACATTCCAGGGTTTCCCTAGGTTTATTTTCCTACATGATGATTTTCCCTTATTTTGTCTCCAACGCTCTCAGCTGAGTATGTAATGTTCCGTTATACCCGAACTTAGCCTTGTTTACTTGTTTACATTACATTTCAATGTTATTTATTTCATCATTTGAATATCTGCATTTTTCTTGTGTGAATCTATCGAAAAGTGGTTACACAGCACTCAGTGCCTTTTCAATAGGGAAACAATTTATATATTTTAAAGTTTCTATATAACTAGGCAGACGTTTGTAACGTACACCTTGAAAGTGCATCCGCCCTTATCGCGATCAATGTGGATTTGCCCTCAGCTAGCTCAGTTTAAAGGCGGGATCCTCAACCTTTTTGCCACATTGATGCTAGGCGGATGTTACAATCATCATCCTCATACGGCTCCATACATCCCACCAGAAGCCCACCCTACCTCGGACCGCTCGTTTATTTCGGAGTTCAGCAGGTCCCCTTTCTTACATTTGCTCCTCGCGATTCTACACTACCTACCCTTTTGCCATCATCCCCATCCCCAACCGATTAAATCAGCAAGCCATATTCCAATTTCTTTTCATGCTTCAAACAGGTATTTTAATACAACAAGAAACATGCTTAACAGATTTATCTCTTTACAATTATAAATTAAACAGACATTTATATTTAATCTCGAATGCCTACGCATAACACATATGTATAAGTGGATTTGACAATCTTACAGCATATATATATATTATTTTAAAATTTCTTCAACGGATTCTCTTTAAGTGATTTATTCATCATGAGTTCTGTCAAAGCAAAAAAAAAATTACACCATACAAAAAAAATTTTATATAAAATATCTTAATTTTCTCTTTTCTTCTGTGTCAGCACAAAAAAAACCAAACCCTTCGCCTGGCTCAGGATGAGCATTACTTTTAATGAAACACCCAAATCCTACAGCCTACCTAAAAGAGCTCTCTTCGGTGAAAAACGGATATTTGGGGCAGCTGGATATTTCAGCAATCAGGAAACTATTGCGGTCTTGGCACCCTGGTTTGGTGATTTCGTGTACCCGACTATCACCAATTTGACATCAAATACCAAAAAATATAAAATCAATTGATACAATACGTATACATATATATATAGTTTTGAAGTTTACTTCTATAGGGGCATGCATTTGAGAAAAACTGTAATGAAATTGGAAGACAACAACCATATGAATGTTGTTGTTGCGAAGCGACAACAACACCACACTCATATAGCAAAAGCACCATAGACAATCTTAAGTACGGCAGTTGACATGAAAATAAAAGCGTCAATATGGCTCATGTGGTAAGCGTGCGAATGAGCACGCAAAGGCCGCGGGTTCAACGCTGTATACTGTTCCAATTTTTTTTTTCTTTTTCTAATTTTTTTTTTTTTCATAAAATTTCTTTTTTTATCTTTAATATATGTATGTTTTTTTAAATCATTTGATGCGAAACGTCACTTACATCATAATTGCATTTGATTTGTCTTTGTAATGGAATTTATTACGGTTGTGATATTTTGTGAGAAATAGAATTACCGATATCTGTAAACAAATGAATTTTCATAATTTTGTTGGTTACGTTTAACAACGGGGCTCGTGATAGACGGCGAAATGCTAAATTAAAGAATTAAACTTCCCCTGGGTGTGCACCGCACACACTTATTTTTTTTTTATCTTAAAAGAAACTGCCTCATTTGCTTGTTGGGTTACATTAACCAAAAGCTTTTTTTTACAAGAATTTTGCTGTCTTCACCTCACGTGGTTTTAGAGACACTGTTGTACGCCTGTATGCTGGTGAAAAGTGATTGTGGTAGATTTCCGAAAGCCTTGACGTCAACTCTCATCGAAAACGCACATTGTCCAGAGATAGCTGCGCACGGGGGTACGGCGAAAACGTTACATAGACTTAAGAGGTTGTACGATTGGCTTAACATGGTGGTACAAGTTCGCAACTTTGTGCGAGAATGCCAGACCTGTAAGGAAATAAAACCCTGTAATACAATCTTCAAGCAAGGGATGGGAAAAGAGGTGGTCACAGCCCGCCCATTCCAGAAATTATACCTTGATTTCTTAGGCAAATATCCGAGATCGAAACGCGGAAACTGTTTTATTTTCATCGTTATAGATCATTTTTCAAAGTTTATTTTTTTGAAGGCAATGCGCGAAGATACTGCGAGTAATGTGGTTAAGTTCTTAACCGAAGAAATATTTCATAAGTTTGGTGTACCGGAAATAATACATTCCGATAACGGCAAACAATTTGTATCCAAACAGGAACTATTAGAAACGTACGGGGTTAGACATCTAAAAACAGCCTTTTATTCACCGCAATCGAATACCGCGGAGAGGGCAAATCAATCGGTGTTAGCCGCTAGCACTCTTCGGATTTAATATGTTCACAAATGGGGCTGCTTATGCGCTCGCAAGGAAATTGAGTTGTCTTAATGACAACGAAATGTTTGTACTTGATCATAGTGACAAGCTTAGATTAATTCGTGAGAAAATAAAAGCAAATTTACATGAAGCGTATGAAAGTAACGCGGCGCGTTACAACAAAAGAATCCGCGAAATACAATTTAAGCCCGGTCAAGAAATCTACAAACGAAACTTTGTACTAACTTAAACAAAACGTCAACGCTAAATTTTGTCGCAAGTTCACTTAGTGTCGAATTACTAAGGCGCTAGGTAATAATATGTACCTATTAGAGTCACTGGGGGGAAAGAGTTTAGGAGCCTGGCACGCGAAGGACCTTAAACAATAATGGAATCCTAAAGAACCTGATGCTATAGAACCGAAGGCTAAAGAACCTAATTCTACAGAACTTAATGCTAATTAATTTAATACTAGTTAACCTAGAACTAAATAACTGAATACTAAAAGGCCGCGTTGTAACCTGAAAAGAATACAAAATATTATTAAATGTACATAAAATATTTCATTACTCGCGTGAATACCATTCCGTCGATGAGGGGCAAGTCGGCGGGGATGGACGTTTCCATAACATGCTCGTTCCGAAGGTTACCTAAAAAGAGCACATAAAGTAATAGTTCTTATATTCACATATTATAAATGTTTATACTTCCCGTAACACATGCCCGGCTGAGCTCTCGAGGCAGGAGACGTTGTCAGGGTGTGGGTGTTCCCCGCGTTGGACGCACTTTGGCCCGCTCGAGTGGTACGGCCAAACTCCCAAGTTGTTGGCAAAGGTACCTAGAAAGACGAAATAAAAGTATGCAAAAGTAACACGTTGCGGACTTAGAAAACCAGTTATATGTTTCTGCAATCAAAAATTCAAATTCATTCGGAAGTACCTTCGAAGTAGATGAAACAGCCAATTGAATCGAATGGCAGACATACGGAACTAAAATGATTTTAGTTTGATGTTGCTTTAATAAATTTACTGCGCCTTGATTTCTGCTAACCATAACGCTTGCATTATCTGTTCCGAAGCCCCTCAAATGTTCAACACCCAACCCAAATTCATTCAATGTTCTTAAAATTGAAGCAGCCAATCCCTTTGCCGTGCAATCCTCGATAGCTGATAGTTTAAGAAATGTGTTAACAATTGATTTACTATTGCAACTAAATATCTTTTTACTATTCCGGGGTACTTATTAACGCTTATATCTGTGGACTCATCTATCATTAAGCTAAATGGATTGTTATCTATGTCGGATATTAACCGCTTTTTAAAATATGGACACAGCACATTTCTAATTAAAGCACTGCACTTTGATCGAGCCAATTTTATTTCTGTTGCTTTTTCTCTATCGTGGATCGACTTCCTTTGAATTATTTATAGTAGTACTATCACCTTCGAAAGGTATTATCTGATGATTTCCACTTGAAATGGAGAAACAACTGTTATGTGCTTTTTTGTAGAGGCATGCCAAACTGTTTACCTAGATTTTTGTAAAATTTGAAAAAAGCTAAAAAGAGATAAAAAATTCTGAAAAAAGCTTAAAGCTAAATCGCAATTTTTCAAGTTAAACGGAGAAAATAAAAGCTAAATCTAACTTGAAAGAAGCTAAAATGGCAACACTGGTGGCTGCCGTAAAGTAGAAGCAAACACTGCCTTGTGACATCCAACTATGTGTGCACCCAGCACGATTTCAGCGTAACGCCAACGGCAGTGATATTGAAACGAAGGCTGCGGCTGTCGGCGCCGGCTGCAGCGGTGTTTGAGGAGGAGTTGGACTCTTTTTTGCAGGAATAGAATATGTTGTTTCTGCCAGCATACACGAAGGCGTACTGCGAGCAGACTGATGCTGTTCTAGCGGTACAGTCTTAGGTTAGGGTTTTGTAGTTCCTGTTACTGAATACTGAGAGCGGATCAAATATATTTTGATATCATTAAAAAATAATTAAGCTTTAATAACGCTGATTTAATTTATATAAGGTTGAGCTGTACTAAAGTGTATGCACAAGCACGTCGGAATATTCGTATGTATGGAAAGGAAAGTTTAGAACGGAGCTAGGATGAGCGAATGCTAGAAATGGGTAGCAAAGAACATAAGTAATACCGTTCCTGCCAGTCTCGGGTTTATGGAAGATCATCCATCCGCTGGCTCGAAATCTTGCTAAGCAGAACGTCTCTCAAAATATTGTATTTCATAGTTTGTCTGAAGAGCAAATAGTCGACTCGGGAAAGTAGTGGGAACACTGGAGGAACTGTGCTTAAGCTATGCCAATGTTGATACAAATTTCGACAGCCAGGCAGATATTAAGACAATAATCTCACACAAGTTATCATCTACATATAAATTGAATGGCGGGAACAAGAATTAAATAGAATTTTATTAGGGAGAAGCACACTGGGCTCCCACCAAAACTGTATTGAAGATAATGAGTTGGCAAAGAACAGCATATATAAAGTATATTCGAGGGATTTCTTAGTCCGCTGTTAGGAAATAAAACCAGAAATGAGTTGCACGAAAGGTGTGGAAACAAAGTCTCATGAAATTAAACTAACCGTATAGAAGCACTATCTCTAACCAGCGAAGACTGGAGGCTTATAATGGACGCAAAAGTAGGGCACAGCGTTTTGACGCGATTGAACTTTTTAACAAGACTGGGTGCACGAGAAATTAGGATGAGTACACGCCATGCTTAGCACCATACTATAAGGCGATAAAAAAGCCAACAGATATAGCTTAAGGTCATCCTGTGAGGGTATTTCGTCTGTTCCGAAGGCAGAAGGGCCCCACAAAGCCTTAGGCGAGAAGCAACCAGAAAGAAAATAGGCTGCAAAACTTCTTGATGATACCTACATCAAGACAGGGCAGAAATAGCAAATACTCTCAGGTTATCCCCTATATTATCAGACCAACACCCTCAGTATGGCACCTCATAAAAACCCTTCAAAACGAAAGAGCGCTAAATCATACCTGTCGTGATATATGGCTTGGAATCTTGGCGGTGTCGAAAGAAGATGAGATGTCTTTTGATGTGTTCGAGAGAAAAGTTCTCCGGAAGATTTAAGGTCCTGTCTTTGATGCCGACGGTGAGTTTTGAAGAAGGTATATCTCCAGATATGACGATAGCGCAGCGATTATCAGATACCTAACGACCATCACGAATATGCACTGTTGTAACTACCTACGATGAAAACCATACTATGCATGTTTTGCTAGCCAATAAATATGTGCGCATGCGCATTACAGGTGCATGATTTCGTTGGGAAGATATTTGTTAAGCTAGATCGATCTTTTTTATACCTTTATACCTGTGTACAAAATGTAGAATATGTAAGGCTTACAGCGGATTCACATAAGCGTTCTGGAGAAATTGAAATGGAAGCTCCGCCTCTCTTCAGCTAACAGTCATGTCTTTCTCTTCATATCGGATCAATATTTTATTGATATGTACGAAACTGAGGAGATGTTTTCATATTCTATCGAGAAGTTATTCCAATTCGCACCTAGGTATATAAAATTCGCTTATACTCCAACTAATTATTTTTCAGCTTTTTTTTTTTTTTTTCTAGTGTGACCGCCTATCTGTGAGCGCAATAGTTAATGATGAAAAATTATGTGGCGCTACTGGTTATAACAGAAAGCAACATGAATGGGATACAACTTAAATTCTATCTTTCTGTTGCCGCAATGGCATGCGATGCATTTTTGTGTTATTTGGCAAGTGTAGGCATTGACTTCGAGACGCGACGCATCTCTCCATATCATATTTATAGCTATGCAGAATTGTAGTTACACTCCTATGCACATATGTTTGTGTGTATGATTGAAAAATGTTCAGCGACTTGGGTTAAATTGGATTGGGGATTTATGTGCATTTTGCATGCGCCAACCGACCGAGCAGGCAATCGTTAACTGTCAAGTTTTACGTAACTCCGTCTACAAGCTGGAAAGAGGGTATAAAAAGATTGTTTGTTCATAGTTTCGTATGCGTGCCGTTTGTTTGTTAAAAAGGTGTTGCCAGCGTATAGCACTTGTAATTTGTAAAAACGTAATTGCATTACTTGACTGCAACACAGCGTATAATGGCAAGAAAAAGATTCTTTCTAAAAAATCCTGTGCACATTCATACTAAAATTATGCATATAAGTATGTTCATACAAATAACTTCACTAAATATAAATTCGAAACTAATTGGCAACATTGTGCACGCGTTTGTGAACTAAATTTAATTAAGCATTTACACGGCATGCCACAGCGAGTAAAAATTCTTTATGGTAAGAGCACACAAAAACTTTTAAAGTGCATATGCTTTCAGTTTTATCAAATAATTTAATACTCAAATCCATAGAGGAAGCTTTTGATAGCTCTTGCGTTTTCGCCTGTCTTTATCGCATTTCTTAGTTGGGAGCTGTATTGTTATCCTTGTTAAGGCAATATATTAATTTCATTCGCTACTGTAGTTCCGGCAATTTTTATACTCAGTTGAGCAGAGCTCACAGAGTATATTAAGTTTGATTGGATAACGGTTGGTTGTACATATATAAAGGAATCGAGATAGATATAGACTTCCATATATCAAAATAATCAGGATCGAAAAAAAATTTGATTGAGCCATGTCCGTTCGTCCGTCCGTCCGTCCGTCCGTCCGTTAACACGACAAATTGAGTAAATTTGGAGGTATCTTGATGAAATTTGGTATGTAGGTTCCTGAGCACTCATCTCAGATCGCTTTTTAAAATGAACGATATCGGACTATAACCACGCCAACTTTTTCGATATCGAAAATTTCGAAAAACCGAAAAAGTGCGATAATTCATTACCAAAGACAGATAAATCGACGAAGCTTGGTAGATTAGTTGAGTTTATAACGCAGAATAGAAAATTAGTAAAATTTTGGACAATGGGCCTGACACCGCCCACTTTTAAAAGAAGGTAATTTAAAATTTTGCAAGCTGTAATTTGTCAGTCGTTGAAGATATCATGATGAAATTTGGCAAGGACGTTACTCCTATTACTATATGTACGCCTAATAAAAAAATAGCAAAATCGGAGAAGGACCACGCCCACTTTGAAAAAAAAATTTGTTTAAAGTAAAATTTTAACAAAAAATTTAATATCTTTTCAGTATATAAGTAAATTATGTCAACATTCAACTCCAGTAATGATATGGTGGAACAAAATACAAAAATAAAAGAAAATTTCAAAATGGGCGTGGCTCCGCCCTTTTTCATTTAATTTGTCTAGGATACTTTTAACGCCATAAGTCGAACAAATATTAACCAATCCTTTTGAAATTTGGCAGGGGCATAGATTTTATGATGTTAACTGTTTTCTGTGAAAACGGGCGAAATCGGTTGATGCCACGCCCAGTTTTTATACACAGTCGTTCGTCTGTCCTTCCGCATGGCCGTTAACACGATAACTTGAGCAAAAATCGGCATATCTTTAATGAACTTAGTTCACGTGCTTACTTGAACTCACTTTATCTTGGTATGAAAAATGAACGAAATCCGACAATGGCCACGCCCACTTTTTCGATATCGAAAATTACGAAAAAAGAAAAAAATGCCATAATTCTATACCAAATACCAAAAAAGGGATGAAACATGGTGAGGTAAGTGGATTGGTTTATTGACGCGAAATATAACTTTAGAAACAACTTTATAAAATGGTTTTGACACCTACCATATTAAGTAGAAGAAAATGAAAAAGTTCTGCAGGGCGAAATAAAAAACCCTTAAAATCTTGGCAGGTATTACATATATAAATAAATTAGCGGTATCCAACAGATGATGTTCTGCGTCACCCTGGTCCACATTTTGGTCGATATCTGGAAAACGCCTTCACATATATAACTACCACCACTCCCTTTTAAAACTCTCATTAATACCTTTAATTTGATACCCATATCGTGCAAACACATTCTAGAGTCACCCCTGGTCCACCTTTATGGCGATATCTCAAAAAGGCGTCCACCTATAGAACTAAGCCCCACGCCCTTTTAAAATACTCATTAACACCTTTCATTTGATACCCATATCGTACAAACATATTCTAAAGTCACCTCTGGTCCACCTTTATGGCGATATCTCGAAAAGGCGTCCACCTATAGAACTAAGGCCTCCTCCCTCTTAAAATACTCATTAACACCTTTCGTTTGATACCCATATTGCACAAAGGAATTATAGAGTCACCCCTGGTCCACCTTTATGGCAGTATCTCGAAACGGCGTCCACCTATGGAACTAAGGATTACTCCCTTTTAAAAAAATCATTAACACCTTTAATTTGATAACCATATCGTACAAACACATTCTAGAGTCACCCCTGGTCCACCTTTATGGCGATATCTCGAAACGGCTTCCACCTATGGAACTAAGGATTACTCCCTTTTAAAATACTCATTAACACCTTTCTTTTGATACCCATATTGTAAAAACAAATTCTAGGGTCACCCCTGGTCCACCTTTATACCGATATCTCGAAACGGCGTCCACCTATGGAACTAAGGATTACTCGCTTTTAAAATACACATTAACGCCTTTCATTTGATACCCATATTGTACAAACAAATTCTAGGGTCACCCCTGCTCCACCTTTATGGCGATATCTCGAAACGGCGTCCACCTATGGAACTAAGGATTACTCCCTTTTAAAATACTCATTAACACCTTTCATTTGATACCCATATCGTACAAACGCATTCTAGAGTCACCCCTGGTCCACCTTTATGGCGATATCTCGAAAAGGCGACCACCTATACAACAACCACCACTCCCTTTTAAAACCCTCATTAATACCTTTAATTTGATAACCATATTGTACAAACAAATTCTAGGCTCACCCCTGATCAACCTTTATGGCTATATCCCTAAATGGCGTCCACCTTTAGAACTATGGCCCACTTCCTCAATACTCCCACTCCCAAAATACTCTTTAATGCCTTTCATTTGATACACATGTCATGTAAACACATTCCAGGTTTTCCCTCGGTTAATTTTCCTATATGGTTATTTTCCCTTATGTTGTCACCATAGCTCTCAACTGAGTATGAGATGTTCGGTTACACCCGAACTTAACCTTCCTTACTTGTTTTCTTTCGATTTGCATGTTCAGTGTTGTTGTCAATTCGTGCAGCAGTGGCTATTGCTACCTGTTTTCGCTAACTTTCAAGTTCAATGAGTTATGTAATTTTCCCTGTTCATAAGAAAAACCGCATTAGACGGTTAATTTGGTATCCGATTTGCTGGTTGCATAAATAATTGAATTTAATTCTAGTATTTATATCAATAGATTTATCTCGGAAGTTAATGGCATATGCACCGATAGTATTTGCTTTAAAATTTTTTTAGCGATAGCACGGTCATCACACCAAAAGTTTTGGAGACCAAAAAATTGTCGAGAAGAAGGACCAATATATTTTTTTAGTCTGATAGTAACAATGAGGAACATAGGTGATGTATCCTATATACGAAAATGTATATTTGTCTGCTTATACATATTGTGGCGAATATTAGCATTTCTAACATCAATTTACTCAATTTGCTTAAGTTATCGTGTTCACGCACAGACGGACGGACGAACGGACGGATCATTTTAATATAGATAATTATATATCTATCTCGATTAGTTTATGACGTTACGGGGTACCGTTATGCGAACAAACTTAACATACTCCGTGAGCAGTTGAGTATAAATAAGTTAGGAAGGTTAAGTTCGGGTGTAACCGAACATTACATACTCAGTTGAGAGCTATGGTGGCAACATAAGGGAAAATAACCATGTAGGAAAATGAACCGAGGGAAACCCTGGAATGTGTTTGTATGACATGTGTATCAAATGAAAGGCATTAAAGAGTATTTTATGAGGGAGTGGGCCGTAGTTCTATAGGTGGATGCCATTTCGGGATATCGCCATAAAAGTGGATCAGGGTTGCCTCTAGAATTTGTTTGTACGATATGGGTATCAAATGAAAGGTGTTAATGAGTATTTTAAAAGGGAGTAATCCTTAGTTCCATAGGTGGACGCCGTTTCGAGATATCTCCATAAAGGTGTACCAGGGGTGACCCTAGAATTTGTTTGTACAATATGGGCATCAAAAGAAAGGTGTTAATGAATATTTTAAAAGGGAGTAATCCTTAGTTCCATAGGTGGATGCCGTTTCGAGATATCGCCATAAAAGTGGACCAGGGGCGACTCTAGAATGCATTTGTACAATATGGGTCTCAAACGAAAGGTGTTAATGAGTATTTTAAAAGGGAGTGGGCCTTAGTTCTATAGGTGGACGCCTTTTCGAGGTATCGCAATAAAGGTGGACAAGGGGTGACTCTAGACTTTGTTTGTATGATATGGGTATCAAATGAAAGGTGTTAATGAGTATTTTTAAAAGGGCGTGGGCCTTCCTTCTATAGGTGGTCGGCTTTTCGAGATATCGCCATAAAGGTGAACCAGGGGTGACTCTAGAATATGTTTGTATGATATGGGTATCAAATGAAAGGTGGTAATGAGTATTTTAAAAGGGCGTGGGGCTTAGCTTTATAGGTGGATGCCTTTTCGAGATATCGCCATGAAGGTGGGCCAGGGGTGACTATAGAATGTGTTTGTACGATATTGGTATAAAATTAAAGGTATTAATGAGAGTTTTAAAAGGGAGTGGTGGTAGTTGTATATGTGAAGACGTTTTCCAGATATCGACCAAAATGTGGAAGAGGTGACCCAGAACATCATCTGTTGGATACCGCTAATTTATTTATATATGTAATACTTGCCAAGATTTCAAGGGTTTTTTATTTCGCCCTGTAGAACTTTTTCATTTTCTTCTACTTAATATGGTAGGTGTCACAACCATTTTACAAAGTTTTTTCTAAAGTTATATTTCGCGTCAACAAACCAATCCCATTACCATGTTTCATCCCTTTTTTTGTATTTGGTATAGAATTATGGCATTTTTTTCATTTTTCGTAATTTTCGATATGGAAAAAGTGGGCGTGGTCATAGTTGGATTTCGTTCATATTTTATACCAAGATAAAGTGCGTTCAGATAAATACGTGAACTAAGCTCAGTAAAGATATGTCGATTTTTGCTGAAGTTATCGTGTTAACGGCCATGCGGAAGGACAGACGGACGACTGTGTATAAAAACTGGGCGTGGCTTCAACCGATTTCGCCTATTTCCACAGAAAACAGTTAACGTCATAAAATATATACCCCTACCAAATTTCAAAAGGATTGGTAAATTTTTGTTCGACTTATGGCATTAAAATTAAATGAAAAAGGGCGGAGCCACGCCCATTTTGAAATTTTCTTTTATTGTTGTATTTTGTTGCACCATATCATTACTTGAGTCGAATGTTGACATAATTTACTTATGTACTCTAAAGATATTAAAAGTTTTGTTAAAATTTTACTTTAAAAACATTTTTTTTAAGTGGGCGTGGTCCTCCTCCGATTTTGCTAATTTTTATTAAGCGTACATATAGTAATATGAGTAACGTTTCTGCCAAATTTCATCATGATATCTTCAACGACTGCCAAATTAGAGCTTGCCAAAGTTTTAAATTACCTTCTTTTAAAAGTGGGCGGTGCCACGCCCATTGTCCAAAATTTTACTAATTTTCTATTCTGCGTCATAAGTTCAACTCAACTACCAAATTTCATCGCTTTATCTGTCTTTGGAAATGAATTATTGCACTTTTTCGGTTTTTCAAAATTTTCGATATCGAAAAAGTGGGCGTGGTTATAGTCCGATATCGTTCATTTTAAATAGAGATCTGAGATGAGCGCTCAGAAACCCACGTACCAAATTTCATCAAGATACCTCAAAATTTACTCAAGTTATCGTGTTAACGGACGGACGGACGGACGGACGGACGGACATGGCTCAATCAAATTTTTTTTCGATCCTGATGATTTTGATATATGGAAGTCAATATCTATCTCAATTCCTTTATACCTGTACAACCAACCGTTATCCAATCAAACTTAATATACTCTGTGAGCTCTGCTCAACTGAGTATAAAAACATAAAATACAAATACATGTAAGTATAAAGCTAAATAACCAAGTATGCAACTGTTCCAGAAGGCATGCTCGTGAAAAGTCTAGACCCTAGGAGAAATAGGTGAACGATACTAACTGAGAGTATAAAAGCAGCGCGGTGCAAGTAATAATCATTTAGTTTGATTTTAATACGATTTGAGTGAAGCACGCGAGTGTGAAGAACTATTACCACAGTAGAGTGTAGATATATGTAGATCATTTGCCTATACTGAATATTTGAGTTATTTATTCAGTTCAGCGATTCGAACGTTAGCAGAAGGTGCATAATTATCAAGAATTTCCCAGACTACCTTATAGTATTTAAGGATCTACCAAACTCTTCATCGGAATGCACTTATTGCTTTCACTTCGAGGGTGCTTTTGGGTGTAGAAAATACTATTTTAAATATGGGCATAGTACTCAAATCACTCAAAATCTATAGATATTAAATCTATCAAATTTTTTGTGATTGTCGGGAAACTGATAATCTGATTTGGTTGAAAGCTGACAGCCATTGAGAACTACTACCGAAGGTATACCCATGACCAACATAGAGAGCCTGTCTGATATGCTCAACACAAATTTTCAATTAGAGGTAGAGCAAGATGCAGTTGGAGTGGGGAAAGGTGATGTGAGGGTTTTCAGTTTTTATCACCTTGTCAAACACTGATAGAGCTTCCTGTAAATTACTTTCTAATATTGCTCTTAATAGATCTAATATAATATCTTTATCTTTAGGGAGATGTTGAGACAGAGGACGAAAGATAGGTAAAAGAAGAAACAAATTTAAATAGGGGAAGTGGGGGAGAGGGGGGAAATTGTGGAGGTAGAGGAAAAAGAGCGGCTTAGAGAGAAAAGTAAACGAAAAGGTAGTGGAAGAACGATGAGAAGAGAAGAAGCGGGCAAGCGTATATAAAACTTTTGTTTTCGATAAATAAAACCCGGATACATCTAGCCAAAATAAAGCGAACCTTTGGCGCGGCAGAAGTGCAAAAAGACACGATTTAAGGACAATGGAATATAGACACAGAGAAATAGTGATGCTATTGAAGCAAGAATAAAAATGCCACGAATGAAATAAATTCTCCCATTGTTTCCTCTGTTTGAGCGAGAAATTCCCTTATTTTTTCCAATGCAGCACTAAGACATTTAAAGTTTTACTTTAGTGGATAAACATGTCTTAACTTTAATTGATGCTACATTTATCGGGATCAGCCAAATAGGCTGTTACTTAAATTTGATATACTTACATAAGTCTGATTTAGCTTGTTGGAACTCCACATATTTCCTTACTTCGAATCACTTTCGATTGACTGTGTTCCATATCTAATTTGAAAGGGCTAAGTGTTTCGACTTAATTCAAGTTGCCTAGAACAAGTGAATGAGAAGTTATTAAAAAAAATTCAAACCAACGAAAAAGAATGAATTTTGAAAATATACCCTCTAAGCAATTTTTTTCATTGAAGAATACCACAAAAGGGCGAAAATCAATCGTTTTGCCATCACTTCAAGAGAAGAGGTTAAGAAAACGCAACGGGGATATGGTGAAGGAGAGGTTAAAAGAGCGGTGCGGAGGTAGACAGATGCAGAAGTAAAGGAAAAAGATGATATATGTATCTATATGGTGGAGAGAGGAACAGCAGCATGGTAGGGGGAAAAAGGGATGGAGTGACGAGGGATAAGAGTCGGATAATGCAGAAAAAGAAATGGTAAGAAGGGGCTAGGGAGGGGCAGAGAAAGGTGAGATGGCATGGAGAGAGGAAGACTGGGAAAAAGAGGTATAAGGAAACAGTAAGAAAAGGGGTGAAAGAGACGAATAAGTAGATGAATATTCATCATGAGCAGCGGCACGAAAGCAAAATAAATTATTTATTTTGTTTGATTTCAGCGCTTGTACAGTGAACACATGTCACACGCACTCTTTTGTATTCTGTTTTAAGAAAGCGTGTGACACTTCTTCAAAATCAAACTAAATGAGTTTGTCGCTATACTCTCGCTATTCGTATACGTATATGGCCACGTAACAGGTGCTAAGCTAACGTCCACCCCTGTTAATGAGCTACAGCTAACTAAATACAATTTTTAATGCCTAGGTGAGTTAGATTTATTCAACTGAGTAAAGATCACAAAGTATATTTATTGTTAACATAGCAATAGCTTGTAACGGCATAAACCAATAGAGATAAATATAGGCTTTCATAAATCAAAATGATCAATAAGTTGATTTAGTACATACAAAATTTTGGAAAAAACTTAGAACGTGATTATTTAGTAAAAATGCAGCTGCGAAGGTATAAATATTTACAATAAATTAAATTTTTTTAAGAAGGCGTGGTACCTGGCAATGCGCCGATATTCGCAAACTAAAAATCCCCAGAACTGAAAGAATTGTTTGTATACGGCTGTGAATAGCGTCATTTGTGTATATAACTACTATGTAAGCATAGAAAAGAGAAGTTTAGAAAGTAGTATGTGGTATCTTATCTTATAACTTTAATCGAGCAATTCTTGTTTGTTTGTATAGCCGAACGATCTCGAGAATGGCTCAACCGATTTAAATGAAATTCGGTACAGAGATAATGTATCACCTTCTAAGACTTTCTATCTAGGTGTTGCTACTGAGAATGTTTCAAAAGGTTGCCACCTATTCGAAAAAAAAGAGATATGCCGATATGGGTATCAAAGGAAAGGTATTTCACTGCGTATTACAATAGGGGCATTTTTGAGTAGGGTTGCCATTTAGGGTTGCCACCTATTCGAAATTAAAAAAAATTGCATGAGATCTGCAGATATGGGTATCAAACGAAAGGTATTTCCCTCCCCGGACAAGCAACATTACAATTTTAGAAATAAGGTTTTTCAATTAGAAGAAAATTTTCTAAGCGGGGTCGCCCCTCGGCAGTGTTTGGCAAGCACTCCGAGTGTATTTCTGCCATGAAAAGCTCTCAGTGAAAACTCATCTGCCTCGCAGATGCCGTTCGGAGTCGGCATAAAACAAGTAGGTCCCGTCCCGCCAATTTGTTTGAAAAATTAAAAAGGAGCACGACGCAAATTGGAAGAGAAGCTCGGCATAAAATCTCTTCGGAGGTTATCGCGCCTTATATTTTTTTATTTATTTCACTCCGCATTACAATAGGGACATTTTTGAGTAGGGTTGCCATTTAAGCTTGCCACCTATTCGAAAAAAAAATAAACGTTGCCGATCAAAGCTCGGTCACCTAGGTACTGTTTACTTCTCCAAGCATAAAATACTGGCGAGCATTTTAAATAGGGGTGGGACTATCCGAATAAAAATTATCCGAATAATAAACTCTTTTATCCGCCAGATATTCAGATTTTTTATTCGTTTATTCGGATAGTACTATCGCACTATCCGGATACTTCGAATAGTAAAATAAAAGACATTGCTATATCGGCCTACTGATTTTAAGATCGCGGGTTCGAATCGAGCTCAAGGCCTAACAATAATTTTTTTATCATTATTATTGTTATGATAAATTTTTTCTTAATTGAAAAAATTTTTAAATTAGAATAGAAGAAAGAAAAAATTTTAGACAACTGCCAAAGCTCGTTGTATAGATCCATTTCGGGAACTGCTAAATTCCTTCATCGGCAACGTTTAGGCGCCGCTGCTATAACCATTCAGCCACCACAGCGGTTTTTTGTTTGTCTTCATTAATCCTACTTCTATTCTGGTTCGTGCCAATTGATATTCACACCACTGCGACATCTGTTGCAGAATAGCTGTGAAAATTGGACTTGTTTGTTGGCAATGCTGCCATAGTGTTATATTTTATTGACACTTGTTTTTCCCCGTGCTCTGGGATGTATTAACAATATTTGTTGTTATATCGGCCTACTGATTTTAAGATCGCGGGTTCGAATCGAGCTCAAGGCCTAACAATAATTTTTTTTTATCATTATTATTGTTATGATAAATTTTTTCTTAATTGAAAAAATTTTTAAATTAGAATAGAAGAAAGAAAAAATTTTAGACAACTGCCAAAGCTCGTTGTATAGATCCATTTCGGGAACTGCTAAATTCCTTCATCGGCAACGTTTAGGCGCCGCTGCTATAACCATTCAGCCACCACAGCGGTTTTTTGTTTGTCTTCATTAATCCTACTTCTATTCTGGTTCGTGCCAATTGATATTCACACCACTGCGACATCTGTTGCAGAATAGCTGTGAAAATTGGACTTGTTTGTTGGCAATGCTGCCATAGTGTCATATTTTATTGACACTTGTTTTTCCCCGTGCTATGGGATGTATTAACAATTTTTGTTGTTATATCGGCCTACTGATTTTAAGATCGCGGGTTCGAATCGAGCTCAAGGCCTAACAATAATTTTTTTTTTATCATTATTATTGTTATGATAAATTTTTTCTTAATTGAAAAAATTTTTAAATTAGAATAGAAGAAAGAAAAAATTTTAGACAACTGCCAAAGCTCGTTGTATAGATCCATTTCGGGAACTGTTAAATTCCTTCATCGGCAACGTTTAGGCGCCGCTGCTATAACCATTCAGCCACCACAGCGGTTTTTTGTTTGTCTTCATTAATCCTACTTCTATTCTGGTTCGTGCCAATTGATATTCTCACCACTGCGACATCTGTTGCAGAATAGCTGTGAAAATTGAACTTGTTTGTTGGCAATGCTGCCATAGTGTCATATTTTATTGACACTTGTTTTTCCCCGTGCTCTGGGATGTATTAACAATTTTTGTTTTTATATCGGCCTACTGATTTTAAGATCGCGGGTTCGACTCGAGCTCAAGGCCTAACAATAATTTTTTTTATCATTATTATTGTTATGATAAATTTTTTCTTAATTGAAAAAATTTTTAAATTAGAATAGAAGAAAAAAAAATTTTAGACAACTGCCAAAGCTCGTTGTATAGATCCATTTCGGGAACTGCTAAATTCCTTCATCGGCAACGTTTAGGCGCCGCTGCTATAACCATTCAGCCACCACAGCGGTTTTTTGTTTGTCTTCATAAATCCTACTTCTATTCTGGTTCGTGCCAATTGATATTCACACCACTGCGACATCTGTTGCAGAATAGCTGTGAAAATTGGACTTGTTTGTTGGCAATGCTGCCATAGTGTCATATTTTATTGACACTTGTTTTTCCCCGTGCTCTGGGATGTATTAACAATTTTTGTTGTTATATCGGCCTACTGATTTTAAGATCGCGGGTTCGAATCGAGCTCAAGGCCTAACAATAATTTTTTTTATCATTATTATTGTTATGATAAATTTTTTCTTAATTGAAAAAATTTTTAAATTAGAATAGAAGAAAGAAAAAATTTTAGACAACTGCCAAAGCTCGTTGTAAAGATCCATTTCGGGAACTGCTAAATTCCTTCATCGGCAACGTTTAGGCGCCGCTGCTATAACCATTCAGCCACCACAGCGGTTTTTTGTTTGTCTTCATTAATCCTACTTCTATTCTGGTTCGTGCCAATTGATATTCACACCACTGCGACATCTGTTGCAGAATAGCTGTGAAAATTGGACTTGTTTGTTGGCAATGCTGCCATAGTGTCATATTTTATTGACACTTGTTTTTCCCCGTGCTCTGGGATGTATTAACAATTTTTGTTGTTATATCGGCCTACTGATTTTAAGATCGCGGGTTCGACTCGAGCTCAAGGCCTAACAATAATTTTTTTTATCATTATTATTGTTATGATAAATTTTTTCTTAATTGAAAAAATTTTTAAATTAGAATAGAAGAAAGAAAAAATTTTAGACAACTGCCAAAGCTCGTTGTATAGATCCATTTCGGGAACTGCTAAATTCCTTCATCGGCAACGTTTAGGCGCCGCTGCTATAACCATTCAGCCACCACAGCGGTTTTTTGTTTGTCTTCATTAATCCTACTTCTATTCTGGTTCGTGCCAATTGATATTCACACCACTGCGACATCTGTTGCAGAATAGCTGTGAAAATTGGACTTGTTTGTTGGCAATGCTGCCATAGTGTCATATTTTATTGACACTTGTTTTTCCCCGTGCTCTGGGATGTATTAACAATTTTTGTTGTTATATCGGCCTACTGATTTTAAGATCGCGGGTTCGAATCGAGCTCAAGGCCTAACAATAATTTTTTTTTATCATTATTATTGTTATGATGAATTTTTTCTTAATTGAAAAAATTTTTAAATTAGAATAGAGGAAAGAAAAAATTTTAGACAACTGCCAAAGCTCGTTGTATAGATCCATTTCGGGAACTGCTAAATTCCTTCATCGGCAACGTTTAGGCGCCGCTGCTATAACCATTCAGCCACCACAGCGGTTTTTTGTTTGTATTCATTAATCCTACTTCTATTCTGGTTCGTGCCAATTGATATTCACACCACTGCGACATCTGTTGCAGAATAGCTGTGAAAATTGGACTTCTTTGTTGGCAATGCTGCCATAGTGTCATATTTTATTGACACTTGTTTTTCCCCGTGCTCTGGGATGTATTAACAATTTTTGTTGTTATATCGGCCTACTGATTTTAAGATCGCGGGTTCGAATCGAGCTCAAGGCCTAACAATAATTTTTTTTTATCATTATTATTGTTATGATAAATTTTTTCTTAATTGAAAAAATTTTTAAATTAGAATAGAAGAAAGAAAAAATTTTAGACAACTGCCAAAGCTCGTTGTATAGATCCATTTCGGGAACTGCTAAATTCCTTCATCGGCAACGTTTAGGCGCCGCACCTATAACCATTCAGCCACCACAGCGGTTTTTTGTTTGTCTTCATTAATCCTACTTCTATTCTGGTTCGTGCCAATTGATATTCACACCACTGCGACATCTGTTGCAGAATAGCTGTGAAAATTGGACTTGTTTGTTGGCAATGCTGCCATAGTGTCATATTTTATTGACACTTGTTTTTCCCCGTGCTCTGGGATGTATTAACAATTTTTGTTGTTATATCGGCCTACTGATTTTAAGATCGCGGGTTCGAATCGAGCTCAAGGCCTAACAATAATTTTTTTTTATCATTATTATTGTTATGATAAATTTTTTCTTAATTGAAAAAATTTTTAAATTAGAATAGAAGAAAGAAAAAATTTTAGACAACTGGCAAAGCTCGTTGTATAGATCCATTTCGGGAACTGCTAAATTCCTTCATCGGCAACGTTTAGGCTCCGCTGCTATAACCATTCAGCCACCACAGCGGTTTTTTGTTTGTCTTCATTAATCCTACTTCTATTCTGGTTCGTGCCAATTGATATTCACACCACTGCGACATCTGTTGCAGAATAGCTGTGAAAATTGGACTTGTTTGTTGGCAATGCTGCCATAGTATCATATTTTATTGACACTTGTTTTTCCCCGTGCTCTGGGATGTATTAACAATTTTTGTTGTTATATCGGCCTACTGATTTTAAGATCGCGGGTTCGAATCGAGCTCAAGGCCTAACAATAATTTTTTTTTATCATTATTATTGTTATGATAAATTTTTTCTTAATTGAAAAAATTTTTAAATTAGAATAGAAGAAAGAAAAAATTTTAGACAACTGCCAAAGCTCGTTGTATAGATCCATTTCGGGAACTGCTAAATTCCTTCATCGGCAACGTTTAGGCGCCGCTGCTATAACCATTCAGCCACCACAGCGGTTTTTTGTTTGTCTTCATTAATCCTACTTCTATTGTGGTTCGTGCCAATTGATAAAATATGACACTATGGCAGCATTGCCAACAAACAAGTCCAATTTTCACAGCTATTCTGCAACAGATGTCGCAGTGGTGTGAATATCAATTTGCACGAACCAGAATACAAGTAGGATTAATGAAGACAAACAAAAAATCGCTGTTGTGGCTGAATGGTTTTAGCAGCGGCGCCTAAACGTTGCCTATGAAGGAATTTAGCAGTTCCCGAAATGGATCTATACAACGAGCTTTGGCAGTTGTCTAAAATTTTTTCTTTCTTCTATTCTAATTTAAAAATTTTTTCAATTAAGAAAAAATTTATCATAACAATAATAATGATAAAAAAAATTATTGTTAGGCCTTGAGCTCGATTGGAACCCGCGATCTTAAAAGACATTGCGTTTATGTTATGCAGATGAGCATGCACATATATTTATACGTACATATATTTATGTGTGTATAGATGCATATATGCAAATATTTTTGTTTGTTTGGGATTGATTTGTTAATATTCATTTATTTAGTTACATATATTTACGTAACCAAAGTTGTGCTCGAGGCTTAAGCTAGAAATAGTTATCGGGGTCGTTTACAACTGTACTGATCATAGAACTTTGTTTATTAGTAAACAGGTGTGGAAATGGTAATATGGTAGGGATTTTTGTTTCCCATATACATACATATATACATATGTATGTATGCAAGTTGTATGGAAAATTTTTGTTTTGATATCTTTTGGTTTGTATAAACATCTAATTGGTCACCATTAAAAAAATAAGTTTACATGTCATTGTCAAAATTGTTTGCGAAGTCTGATGGATCAAAAGTTATTTAAGGTCAATGTTAACTTAATGAAAACTTTGGAAAAAAATTTCCTAAAATAAAGTTTGAAGCAATCCATTTTAAACGTAACAAAATTCTAGTGGAATTAGTGACTAGTTTCAAAAACGGCTGTCTGTCTGTTTTTGCGCTCCTTAAAATTTTGATTGTCTTTGAACGCGTTAAAAGCTGTAATATAAACACCCAAGTGTGCATATAAGCATATTCTAACATATGTACATGTTGTATTCTTGCAGATTCCTTTGAATCTAATTTAAATAACTTTTGATCCATCAGACTTCGCAAAAAATGTTGACAATGACATGTAAACTTATTTTTTTAATGGTGACCATTTAGATGTTTATACAAACCAAAAGATATCAAAACAAAAATGTTCCATACAACTTACATACATACATACATATGTATACATGTATGTATATGGGAAACAAAAATCCCTACCATATTACCATTTCCACACCTGTTTACTAATAAACAAAGTTCTATGATCAGTACAGTTGTAAACGACTTCTAGCTTAAGCCTCAAGCACAACTGGTTACGTAAATATATGTAACTAAATAAATGAATATTAACAAAGCAACCCCAAACAAACAAAAATATTTGCATATATGCATCTATACACACATAAATATATGTACGTATAAATATATGTGCATGCTCATCTGGACAAGCGATGAGCGTAACATAAACGCAATGTCTTTTATTTTACTATTCGAAGTATCCGGATAGTGCGCACTATCCGGATAGTACTATCCAAATAAACGAATAAAAAATCCGAATAAATGTTATTCGGATTATTTGAAACGAATAAATTTATTCGTTTATTCGAATAACGTTTATTCGGATATAATTCGAAAATAATCCCACCACTAATTTTAAATAACACTTGGCGTTGTTATAAGATTAAGAAGAAGGCCTTAATTAGGAAAATATATCTAATGGATCGGCTGTTTTGGTCCAGGAAAATTAGGGCCTTTCATTTTATAAGTATACAGTAAAGAAAGATAAAGATAAGCATAAGGCGAACTTAAAAATTGTTTGAGTTGGGTTTTAAATGATGTAAAAAAGGATTCACGCTGCTGCAGTGCAACGATTACGTATTACTTAGAGCTGTTTTCTTTTGAAAGTTGATTTAAAAGAGATTTTTAATTTCCAGTAGCTCAGTATTAAGTTCATCTTTGATCTGTTCTTGTATCGATCAAGACACTCCCTGAAGTTTTGAGGAGTGCTGTCGAAGTTCATGGTCCTTTTACGGATAACGGTCCGGTTCTTTATGGTAACAAACAACATTAAGGTACAAGCCCGACCATCTCGGGAACGATTTAGTATGACCTCATTGTACTTTATAGGCAGTCCCACCCTCCATCCCTTAGTTTCAGGGAACTTGGAGTCGCCAGAGCATCGGCTGCTAAAGAAAGAGAATTCGAATTTGAAAGGGTTGCGAGGCACAACCCCTTGAGTCATTTGAGTATTTAAGTTGCCTCTTACGACAGGTATACCTGCCGCAGTTGTATTTAGATCCACCTAACCTGCTGGGGGTCTGCTAGTTAGAAATAGCACACCCTGAGCCAATATTTCAATTTAACCTGCATTTTCTTTCAACGCAATTGACAACACGGCTAATTACAACATACTTAAATAATTCTATATTACTTCTACATGACATTTGGCATGCAACGTGCATAAAATGTTGATAATGTGTTTAGTAATCTTCACTGCGTTTGATTTTTCGCAATCGAAAGCCACTGGTCATCATTTTTAATCCTTTTTAAGCGTGTTTTATGTACTTTTCGCCACTGTAACAACAAGTACCGCCATGAACGTTTACCTTACGTAAAATAGCTACTGTCATTACACGTAGACGTGAGTAGATTATTTATCTGAATATATCGTGGGCACCCAAATCCATTCGAAACTTGTTCCTTTTGTTGTTCCTCAGGCTGCTGAGAACTTGTTCATGATGCGTTTTCTTGACAAGCGCCAAAATTTCGGGTTACCTCGGGTTGGAAAAGAATACACCATTCAGATGTAGCCGGTTAGCCGAATCAGTTTTACGATAACAAAAATACAATCCGTGAAGGAAGTCAGTAACATATGATACAAATATATGTTTCGGAACTATACTTAAATGCCAAATAAGTACTAGTTCGTTAGTAGATAAATTTTCTCCAGTTATAAAATGGACAGATTGGATTTATATATATCATGTATAACATATTTTATAAAAACCTTACCAGCTTCACGAAGCTTCGTCTATGAGTATGTCTTTTTTTCCCACACTTTTCCACCGGTTTGGAACTCTTGAAAAGGGGATAATATCGTACGAATTTCGATCCGGTTCGAAGCCAACGAAATAGTACCAAGAAAAGAACTTGATCTTAGCTGTAAATTTTTGCACTATTTCGGAACTATCGAAATGGAAATTTGTATCTATGTGAAAAATATAGATGACGAATTAGTAGTAGTTCCGAATGTACTAGAAGCGCACTAGTTTTGAACTAGAGATTTTCCCTAAAGGGATGATACAGTAATGCAGTCAAAAACAACAAAGACCTTATGACATATAAGGAAAAAGTACATTGAGTATTATATTTTACCTTTCACTGGCAAGATACACGATATCGAAAGAATGTGCGCAGCACTTGCTAGATATTTACGAAATGGTCTCACGTCCCATAACACGTGATCTGAAAAACACTCCTAAACTCAACTTATTTACCAAAAGACAGGTACAAACAATATGGATCGTCATCATAAATTGGCGCTCAAACTTCTAAGTGATTTATGACGTCGCGTAATAAGTCAGCTGTCCCCGTTTCGCTTTATCTGACGCCAATTGAGATCAACAAAGGAGATCAAGTCTATCCCCATCTATCTCTCCCAGCTCAATTCAGGTATCTCTTTCCCTTGCTACCGAATGGGGGTGTCGATAGCAACATATACATTCTAGCCCGTGTCTTCTTCTCCCGTTCGAATATATGACCTAGCCAATGAAGCATGTCGGCTTTTATTCGGTTCTTTATGCTCTATATCTGCGTAAGTATCTTACAGCTCATCACGTTTTCTCTTTCTATACTCGACGTCAGCAGCACGGATCGGACCATTCATATCTTGGAGAACTTTTCTTTTGACCATACCAAGTGACATTCTATCGTTTCTCATATTTCAGGTGAGATATGAAAATAAACCTGTAGAGCGTGTTTCTTTTTTTTCTTCGAAAGGGAACTTTACGGTATGGATAGCAAAAAATTTTGTATAAAACGACTACTAGTTACCAAAACCCAGAACGGAAACCGGAACCGTTACCGTAATCGTAACCGAAACTGTAATATAATTGCATCTGTATCCGAAACCGGATCGCTACTGTAGCCAAAACTGTTACCGTAACCGTAACTGAAACTGTAGCTGTGATCGAAACCGGACAGTCACGGTAAACGTTCTTGAAACTGTATCCGAAAAGTCATCCGCAACTGTAGCTGCAACTGTTACTGGTACTGTAACCGAAATCGTTGCCGTAATCCTAACTTGCAATGCAACCGAACCCGATATTGTAATCGTAACCAAAACTGTAACTGTAGCAGAAACCGTTACAAAAACTGTAACCGAATCAGTCACCGAACCCTTAACTTAAAATGTACCCGAAACCGTAACTAAAATTATAACTATAACTGTAACTGTAACCGAAACCCTTACCGTAACCATTACTAAACCTGTAACATTAAATTTTACTGTTATCTAAACCTAAACTAAAACCGAAACCGTGACTGTAGCTGAAATTGCTTCCAATAATGTAACCTTTACCCTAACAAAAGTCTAAACCCAAAACGCAGTCGAAATCGCAATCAGGACTAATCTTCACTGAACTCAAACCACAAGCGAAACTCTATCTAAAACCGTGATGTAAACCAACAGATCAATCACGAGCGATGGAATCAACACTGAAAAGTTACCGTAACTGTCGCCGAAAACTGTATCCGAAAGCAAACCCGTTTTCAAAAACGTTTTTAAAGCCGTTACCGTAATGGAAACTGTTACTGAAATAGTAACCGAAGCCGAAAATCTTAATTGAAACAGTAAGCGTAATCATAATCGTAATCGAATCCGTAACCGAGACCCAAATCAAAGCCGAAATTATACACGAAGCCGTAATCGAAATTCAAATCGAAACCATATTCGTACTGAAACAGCAATATTTATCGAAACCGTACCCGAATTCTTACTCAACCAACCAATCACCAACTCTGTAAGCGTAGCTCAAGACGTTACGTTTTTGGGAACTTGAATTTTTTTATAAGATTGTGCAACATTTTCTTACAAATTTAAAATTTCGATTGATATTAAAAGGTTGTTGCACAATGCCCAACTATGCTGTATATGATAAGTTGATTTCTGCAATGTCAATGATTGAGCGTTGCTACCAAAAGCTGATTGAACAAGTGAATGACTGAATGTTTACGGTTTTTATTTGATTTTTGTTTGTCTGTCTCAATCATTGCTACGATGAGCATATAAATCGAAGTTAAGATTGTTTCCTGAGCTTTTGCAATGTAATTTAACGTAATGTAATGGTCTTAATGGTTGAACAAGAGTGCCGTTGTACGGTTAGTTGGATAGCAATGCCAATTTCATATGCCAATTTTCATTTTATCTCACCTTGACACTTCCGCGATGTGTAGAAATGTTGAACGTTGGCGACTCATCCATCCAACATTTGATGATGCGAGTTTATGTATGTGTGTCTGTGTCTAAGTTGCTTGCAACTTGTGTATTGTGGCATGTCACAATCAAATGTGGGAGGCGCTTTGTTCTGTCCACTACCGTTCCTTGTTTGTTGTCAGCTATTTTGATTTGAATTTCACTTAAAAATTGTTTATCATTTAACGTTCGTTAGTTTTCAACTTTACTTTTACATGCACATTACACATTTTTGCTATATACTTATGCAAGTAGCCAGTGATCAGTCATGTAGGCAAATATTGGGAAAGCTGTGGGTATATAAAGAGAGATAAATTACAAAGTTTGCGAAAACATTTAATTCTCAGTTCCAAGCCTTTTCGAAGTTTGACAGCCGCTGCCGATTTGTGGTGGTATCTTTACCGCCTACTAAATGTAAGGATCTGTACTCAAGTCCCCGGGAAAGCCAACATATAAGTGGTGCTTTTTTAATCCAATTCCAGTGTGTGCCTGCATGAAAAGCTTTTAGTGCAAATTCAAGTCGGCATAAAACATGTACATAAGCCCTGTCCCGCCAATTTGTAGGAAATATTAAAAAGGAGCACGACGCAAATTGAAGAGAAACTCGGCCTAAAATTCTTCGGAGATTATCGCCCTTGCATTTTATTTATTAGGTACTATCCAATATTTGTTATAGAAATTCCAAATAAAAAATAAAAAATAACTGGAGTAGAAATCAAAGAAGGGCTAAGCTTGAAAGTGGATGTAGGAATGAGTGGAGTGAAATAAAAATTGTATACTCGCTATGCTTGCTTTGGTATATATTTTCCGTATATGAGGCTATTTAGGTGGGAGAGGTAGAAGAAGTGAAAGTGTGAGTTAGAATGGAAGTGAAAATGGAAATAAAAGTCTGAGTATAAGTGAAAAAAATTTAAATTTTAAGGAGGTATACAATATTTGACATATAAATTCTATACATTAGGTTATTCAGGTCGAAGCGGTAGAGGGATTGGGATTGGAAGCGCTAGTTGCAGGAGGAATGAGAGCGCGACTGAAACAAATGTTCAAATTCTCTATATATTTGCAGATCTTTGTAGGGGGTGTGCAATATTTTATAAATATGTAGATTCTTTATATGGAATAATTTAGGTGGGAGAGGTAGTGATAGTAGAGAGTGGAGCAAATATTTGAGGGTTTTTGGTGCAAGAGGAAAAAGCCGTGGAAATGGGGCAGGAGTGCAAGTGTGAATGAAACAAACAATTTATTCTTAATGCCTCTATAATTTTTTAATTGAAAGATTGAATATATGAAGTAATTTATATGGGAAAGATAGAGAGTGGTGGAGGGAGTAAGAGTGGGAATGGGAATGAAAGTGGTAGTGAGAGTTAGAATGAGAGTTGGATTCCGAAAGAGAGTGGGAATGCAAGTGCGAATTACCTTGGAAGTGAGAGGTAGAATTATATCGAGAACGGAGTGGAGATAAATACAATAAAGGAAGGACAGATACACGAAGAAGAAATGGAAGAAAAGAGTATTAAACTTGTAGGGAAGTACGCTTTTCAAATACATGACCCCTACATCCATGAGGAGTTCGGGCCGCCAGAGCCTCGGCTATTAATGAAACAGGATTCGCTACGGATAGGTGAGCTTGACAATTGGATTTGGAGAAGCTATATATTACGCTGGAAACCCCTTGAAAGGGTTGCGCTACACAACCCCTTGAATCTATTTGGTATTTAAGTCACCTCCTACGACAGGCATACCTAGAAGGTTGCATGTGGTCATAATAAACTGTTTCCGAGATGGTCGGGCTTGGTACCGGAACGTACCGGATCTGCATCCGGCGAAGGACCATAAAATAACACTCTCCAAGGCTTTCGGGGATAGTCCTTATCGCTTCAACAACAACAATAACAAGCCGACAAGTAGCCAATAACTCGCCGAAAAGTTTGCATCGGAAAATAAGCCGATATTTATTCCTATTAATAGACCTCAATTCACGCGATCTTTATTTAGATCTATTGTGTTTGACCTTCCAGCCTTTTCCTATATGTGAGGCTATTTAATGTACTTAAGTACCATATCACGAAGGGATTAAGAGACACGGTACCCTCCTTTTCTAGGTAGTCTGCTTGTTCATTACATTCATGTCCCTGATGCCTGGCGCCCAGATAATTTTATATAGAATCCAGTGCATCCATCCACTAGCTTAGGGGTAATTGTGTAAGACTGCAAGGAACTTAAAGTTGTCTCGCTCTCTAATATAATGAGAAAGCTTCACGAGGATAAGCCTCTTCGTAGAAATTCTGCACAGCAAGTGTTTATTGCTGATTCCATATCTGCGCTTCGATGGCGATCTTAAGGCCACAATAGAGGTGGACGGTTGGCGCAAGGGTGCTCAAATGGTCGACGAGTCGATACATGTGTACATATATGGTTACAAAGTAGTGGAAGGAGTAGGGTCTGCGGTATACTGTGCTGATCCGGAGATAAACAGATCATACAGGCTGCCGGATTACTGTATCGTTTTCCAAGCGGAAATAGTTGCCGTAACCAAAGCAGTAGAAACCCCGGAAGAAAATAGCCCAAGCTGTAATAGTGTTAACTTTTATATTGACAGTCAAGCAGCAATTAAGGCATTAATCTCACACAGCACAGCATCTAAATGCGTGTTAGAGTGTAAGCAGTCCCTGGAGAGAATCGGGACAGGGAGAAGCATACATATATATTGCGTCCCAGGGCATATGGGAATAGATGGGAATGAAAAAGCGGATGAACTAGATAAAAAGGGTGCATCCCTTGAAGCTTGCTCCGAAATTAAAGGAAGGCGAGAAGTGCAAATGATCGACCAAGCAGGAAAGGCGTGTGTTCAAGCGCGGGGCTGTAAAATTTCGAAGATTATTTGCAGGTCTTACAACCTTAGACTAACAAAGTTGCTTCTATCATTAAAAAGAGAGGACTTTAGACTCATGGCGGGTATTCTGACTGGACACTGCCTTCTGGCATCACATGCCTTTAAATTAGGCTTGGTCGGTGATAGCAGATGTAGGAAGTGGGGGCTGGAGAAGGAAACGATCGAGCACGTTCTGTGCTCTTGTCCTGCCCTTGCCAGGCTAAGACTCCAGCTATTAGGAGTGATACAGCTGTCAGATCTAGAAGCAGCAGGTAGCTTAAATCCTAGCAAGCTTCTATTATTTGCCAAGAGGATGGAGTTATTATATAACATTGGTCCTGGTTTTTGATAGGGGTTTTCAGTTTGGTCATTAAAACAAACTTCTGGTAACAATACGGATTTATTCAGTCTATGTGAGGTCCTCATGGACCGGCCAGTTCAACCTAACCTAAGTGTTTATTGCATGGATTAGTGCTTGTAAAATAGTATTGTAGCATCCCATTGACATCGATTTCTTGAAGTTCGGCCTATAAATGCCGGTTCCCGTTTTAATGGCCTCAATGACTCCGGTTAGTATGTGGATTCCTTGTTTCCCAAAGAGTTCTGTCTACAATGGAGATTCTGAGCGTAGGGGCTATTTATTGCATTACGTAATTGGAACACGGAATTTCCTATGAATTTCTTACTATTTTCGTATGCCCTCTTATGTTTCCGCTCTTTAGCTCGGAGATATTACGAAGACTTAGTGCGGCAAGTATTATTGCCAGTTTCTTTATTAGAAAAAATTAGGGAATAAAACAATAACTATCGGGTTTTATCGATAAGGAAGGCGACCAAGCTCTTCTCAAGTAGTCCGAAACTAGTAAATTTCGGTAAAGTTGCCCCTTTTGTGGTTTAATTTCAATCCGTATTCAGATGTACACCTTTATGCTTACTCATTGAACTTCATAAGTTCTTGGCACTCACGCCTTTTTTATCCGCCAAATCACACCTTATAACGGCTTTACCAAACGAACGAAGTCTATATTTACCTTCATAAATAAAAACGCTTAAAATGTAAAAACGAAGTGAAGAAGCCTTGGCCGTCCGTCTCTCTGCATCTTTACAAGTTAGCTTAAGTAAAATTTCTACTCAAAGTTTGGTATGCAGGTTCCTTGAGACTTACCTCCCGCCGCAATTTACGGAATGAGCGAACCCTGGACCATAACCATGCCCTCTTTTTATATGTATTCAATTTTCAAAAACACCAAAAACTTTATTATTCACTGATCAATGCAGTTACAATTGCCAAACTTCATGTGTGAGCTGCAGTAACAACGCTTCATAAAAACTCTTTAAACATTCAAAAAAAGTTGTCATGAAACCCCAATCTCTTATTCATAAAAAATACAAAAGGTTTATAAAGCATTTCCATTTATAAGAGCTTTATAAACCAATTTTATTTTTTATGAATAAGCGGGAGAGTTATTGCGCAATATATGAGCTCTGATATGTTAATTATTAAGTGCAAACAAGCCTGGTAGGAAGATATCTTAATCACTTGGGAGGTTTTTGCCTTAATTGCTAAAGTGAATTATTTCGCTTAGGTCAGTGTATATATATGTGTGCTTAAAATAAAACGACTACAACACAGGATATAAAGTATAGTATGTCCTACTAAAATTTTTCTCATATTCATAAATTCTAAAATTTTTGATTACCAAGCAAAGATATCGATACAAAAATCTGTCCTGATGAGTTTAAATTTATTTGCCGGTATGCATTCAATATGCAAGTAATCAATAAGCTTAAATAATTAAGTCATCCGCAATAAAGCAATACACTAAAATATTCATTTATGGGCGCTAACCAATTTTGCCATTGGGCGTGAATTCAACGATGAGCTAAATTTTAATCTGCCAAAAGAGGGCGCGACAGTCCGCTTAGCATACGAAATGACAAACTGACCAACTACTAATGTTTGAAGGAGTGTGCGGCTGATAGAATTTACATAAGTTAAGTCGAACGATTTTTATGTGCACTCGGGCAGCCACTTGGGAATGCGAATAATATGAATACAACTGAGATAAGTTGAAAACGTTTGATGATAGCAATAAGTTTTCATATTCACAGGATAAGGTAAGCGCTTTGGTAGGGATTACAAAAGTTATTGATGCGAAGAACAGTGTGAGCAAAAAGGTTGTGACTTAAATTGTGAAGTCGATGGTTTTATTGTTAAGAAGCTTTTTAGTTTGTGAGTGACCAATATTTTAATATACAAATAGTTCAGAAAATAAAAATACCTATGCCTATGAAGTTGGCATAGGCAATCTTGCAATAGGAAAAATTGTTGTTTTCAGTAGGAAATTTAGACAAGCAACACTTTTCTCACTTTCACACTCATCGGCCGTGATTTGGTAATCAATTCGAGTGTATTTCTGCCATGAAAAGCTTCTCAGTGAAAATTCATTTGCCTTGCAGTTGCCGTTCTTAGTCATCATAAAACATGTACAAGGGACCCTTCCCGCCGATTTGTAGTACACGTATTGGAAGAGAAGCTCGGTCTAAATCTCTTCGGAGGTAAATCGCGCCAAGAATTTATTTTTATTTTTTACACCTTTCATGAAAATGGAATTTTATATTTACTTCGTCACGAATCTCAAAATTGTATGCCTTTAGAGGAAAATAGATAGACCCACCAATAAGTATACCGAAATGATCAGGATGAAGAGCTGAGTAGATTTAGCCATGTCCGTCTGTCTGTATGTAAACTAGCCCTCAATTTTTGAGATATCTTGATAAAATCTGGTGAGGGCGTACATTTAGGAGTCCGATTGGACATTTGTCGCAACCGGTCGGATCGGACCACTATAGCAGATATCCCCCATATAACCGATTTTTCAGAAAAGAGATTATATGTTCCTCAATTTATCAGATTGAAGCTTCAAACTTCACCATATGCTTTCATATATTACACATATTTTTGTCTAAAAAAATGGATGACATTGGTTCTATATATAGTATGTATCCCATAAAACCGATTGTTCAGATAAGAAACTTTTCGTAGTTTCTGCCCCATTTTAACAGCTAGAAGCTACAAATGTCTACAAATGCTTACATATATAGCATATACTGTTGTCTTTAAAAATCATAGAGATCAGTTTAATATATAAACTGTCATGTCTGCCCATTTTTAACGACTAGAAACTTCAGCTTTCATCAAATACTTACGTTTGCGGCATATATTGTTGAAATGTGTGATTCGTGGTTATACTTTTTTTCATGCAGACAATAAAAAACGTGAAACTTTGCATCCTCACACAAAGTACCTACCTATTTTTTATACTCAGTTGAGAAGAGCTCACAGAGTATATTAACTTTGATTGCATAACGGTTGGTTGTACAGGTATAAAGGAATCGAGATAGATATAGATTTCCATATATCAAAATCATTAGTATCGAAAAAAATTCGATTGAGCCATGTCCGTCCGTCCGTCCGTCCGTCTGCCCGTTAACACGATAACTTGAGTAAATTTTTAGGTATCTTAATGAAATTTGGTATATAGGTTCCTGGGCACTCATCTCAGATCGCTATTTAAAATGAACGATATCGGACAATAACCACGCCCACTTTTTCAATATCGAAAATTTCGAAAAATCGAAAAAGTGCGATAATTCATTACCAACTACGCATTAAGCGATGAAACTTGGTAGGTGAGTTGAGCTTATGACGCAGAATAGAAAACTAGTGGACAATGGGCGTGGCACCGCCCACTTTTAAATGAAGGTAATTTAGAAGTTTTGTAAGCTGTAATTTGGCAGTCGTTGAAGATATCATGATGAAATTTGGCAGGAACGTTACTCTTATTACTTTATGTCTGCTTAATAAAAATTAGCAAAATCGGAGAACGACCACGCCCACTTTTTAAAAAAAATTTTTTTTAAATTCAAATTTTAAAAGAAAAGTTAATATCTTTACAGCATATAAGTAAATTATGCCAACATTCAACTCCAGTAATGATATCATTAAACCAAATACAAAAATAAAAGACAATTTCAAAATGGGCGTGGCTCAACCCTTTTTCATTTAATTTGTCTAGGATGCTTTTAATGCCATAAGTCGAACAAAAATTAACCAATCCTTGTGAAATTTGGTAGAGGCTTAGCCCCTGGGACGATAACTGTTTTCTGTGAAAAAGGGCGAAATCGGTTGAAGCCACGCCCAGTTTTTCTACACAGTCGACCATCTGTCCTTCCGCTCGGCCGTTAACACGATAACTTGAGCCAAAATCGATATATCTTTACTAAACTCAGTTCACATACTTATCTGAACTCACTTTGTATTGGTGTAAAAAATGGCGGAAATCCGACTATGACCACGCCCACTTTTTCGATATCGAAAATTACGAAAAATGAAAAAAAATGCCATAACTATATACCAAATACGAAAAAAGGAATGAAACATGGTAATTGTATTGGTCTATTAACGCAAAATATAACTTTAGAAAAAAACTTGGTAAAATGGGTGTGACTCCTACCATATTAAATAGAAGAAAATGAAAAAGTTTTGCAGGGCGAAATCTAAAGCCCTTGGAATCTTGGAAGGAATACTGTACGTGGTATTACATATATAAATAAATTAGCGGTACCCGACAGATGATGTTCTGGATCACCCTGGTCCATACTTTGGTAGATATCTCGAAAACGCCTTCACATATACAACTAAGGGCCACACCCTTTTAAAACACTTATTAACATCTATCATTTGGTAGCCATATCGTACATACACGTTCTAGAGTCACCTCTGGTTCACAATTATGGCGATATCTCGAAAAGGCGTCCACCAATAGAACTATGGCCCACTCCCTTTTAAAATACTCTTTAATACTTTCCATTGGATACCCATGTCATACAAACACATTCCAGGGTTTCCCTAGGTTTATTTTCCTACATGATGATTTTCCCTTATTTTGTCTCCAACGCTCTCAGCTGAGTATGTAATGTTCCGTTATACCCGAACTTAGCCTTGTTTACTTGTTTCCATTACATTTCAATGTTATTTATTTCATCATTTGAATATCTACATTTTTCTTGTGTGAATCTATCGAAAATAAGTGGTTTGACAGCACTCAGTGCCTTTTCAATAGGGAAACAATTTATATCTTTTAAAGTTTCTATATAACTAGGCAGACGTTTGTAACGTACACCTTGAAAGTGCATCCGCCCTTATCGCGATCAATGTGGATTTGCCCTCAGCTAGCTCAGTTTAAAGGCGGGATCCTCAACCTTTTTGCCACATTGATGCTAGGCGGATGTTACAATCATCATCCTCATACGGCTCCATACATCCCACCAGAAGCCCACCCTACCTCGGACCGCTCGTTTATTTCGGAGTTCAGCAGGTCCCCTTTCTTACATTTGCTCCTCGCGATTCTACACTACCTACCCTTCTGCCATCATCCCCATCCCCAACCGATTAAATCAGCAAGCCATATTCCAATTTCTTTTCATGCTTCAAACAGGTATTTTAATACAACAAGAAACATGCTTAACAGATTTATCTCTTTACAATTATAAATTAAACAGACATTTATATTTAATCTCGAATGCCTACGCATAACACATATGTATAAGTGGATTTGACAATCTTACAGCATATATATATATTATTTTAAAATTTCTTCAACGGATTCTCTTTAAGTGATTTATTCATCATGAGTTCTGTCAAAGCAAAAAAAAAATTACACCATACAAAAAAAATTTTATATAAAATATCTTAATTTTCTCTTTTCTTCTGTGTCAGCACAAAAAAAACCAAACCCTTCGCCTGGCTCAGGATGAGCATTACTTTTAATGAAACACCCAAATCCTACAGCCTACCTAAAAGAGCTCTCTTCGGTGAAAAACGGATATTTGGGGCAGCTGGATATTTCAGCAATCAGGAAACTATTGCGGTCTTGGCACCCTGGTTTGGTGATTTCGTGTACCCGACTATCACCAATTTGACATCAAATACCAAAAAATATAAAATCAATTGATACAATACGTATACATATATATATAGTTTTGAAGTTTACTTCTATAGGGGCATGCATTTGAGAAAAACTGTAATGAAATTGGAAGACAACAACACCACACTCATATAGCAAAAGCACCATAGACAATCTTAAGTACGGCAGTTGACATGAAAATAAAAGCGTCAATATGGCTCATGTGGTAAGCGTGCGAATGAGCACGCAAAGGCCGCGGGTTCAACGCTGTATACTGTTCCAATTTTTTTTTTCTTTTTCTAATTTTTTTTTTTTTTCATAAAATTTCTTTTTTTATCTTTAATATATGTTTTTGCATTTGATTTGTCTTTGTAATGGAATTTATTACGGTTGTGATATTTTGTGAGAAATAGAATTACCGATATCTGTAAACAAATGAATTTTCATAATTTTGTTGGTTACGTTTAACAACGGGGCTCGTGATAGACGGCGAAATGCTAAATTAAAGAATTAAACTTCCCCTGGGTGTGCACCGCACACACTTATTTTTTTTTTTATCTTAAAAGAAACTGCCTCATTTGCTTGTTGGGTTACATTAACCAAAAGCTTTTTTTTTACAAGAATTTTGCTGTCTTCACCTCACGTGGTTTTAGAGACACTGTTGTACGCCTGTATGCTGGTGAAAAGTGATTGTGGTAGATTTCCGAAAGCCTTGACGTCAACTCTCATCGAAAACGCACATTGTCCAGAGATAGCTGCGCACGGGGGTACGGCGAAAACGTTACATAGACTTAAGAGGTTGTACGATTGGCTTAACATGGTGGTACAAGTTCGCAACTTTGTGCGAGAATGCCAGACCTGTAAGGAAATAAAACCCTGTAATACAATCTTAAAGCAAGGGATGGGAAAAGAGGTGGTCACAGCCCGCCCATTCCAGAAATTATACCTTGATTTCTTAGGCAAATATCCGAGATCGAAACGCGGAAACTGTTTTATTTTCATCGTTATAGATCATTTTTCAAAGTTTATTTTTTTGAAGGCAATGCGCGAAGCTACTGCGAATAATGTGGTTAAGTTCTTAACCGAAGAAATATTTCATAAGTTTGGTGTACCGGAAATAATACATTCCGATAACGGCAAACAATTTGTATCCAAACAGGAACTATTGGAAACGTACGGGGTTAGACATCTAAAAACAGCCTTTTATTCACCGCAATCGAATACCGCGGAGAGGGCAAATCAATCGGTGTTAGCCGCTAGCACTCTTCGGATTTAATATGTTCACAAATGGGGCTGATTATGCGCTCGCAAGGAAATTGAGTTGTCTTAATGACAACGAAATGTTTGCACTTGATCATAGTGACAAGCTTAGATTAATTCGTGAGAAAATAAAAGCAAATTTACATGAAGCGTATGAAAGTAACGCGGCGCGTTACAACAAAAGAATCCGCGAAATACAATTTAAGCCCGGTCAAGAAATCTACAAACGAAACTTTGTACTAACTTAAACAAAACGTCAACGCTAAATTTTGTCGCAAGTTCACTTAGTGTCGAATTACTAAGGCGCTAGGTAATAATATGTACCTATTAGAGTCACTGGGGGGGAAAGAGTTTAGGAGCCTGGCACGCGAAAGACCTTAAACAATAATGGAATCCTAAAGAACCTGATGCTATAGAACCGAAGGCTAAAGAACCTAATTCTACAGAACTTAATGCTAATTAATTTAATACTAGTTAACCTAGAACTAAATAACTGAATACTAAAAGGCCGCGTTGTAACCTGAAAAGAATACAAAATATTATTAAATGTACATAAAATATTTCATTACTCGCGTGAATACCATTCCATCGATGAGGGGCAAGTCGGCGGGGATGGACGTTTCCATAACATGCTCGTTCCGAAGGTTACCTAAAAAGAGCACATAAAGTAATAGTTCTTATATTCACATATTATAAATGTTTATACTTCCCGTAACACATGCCCGGCTGAGCTCTCAAGGCAGGAGACGTTGTCAGGGTGTGGGTGTTCCCCGCGTTGGACGCACTTTGGCCCGCTCGAGTGGTACGGCCAAACTCCCAAGTTGTTGGCAAAGGTACCTAGAAAGACGAAATAAAAGTATGCAAAAGTAACACGTTGCGGACTTAGAAAACCAGTTATATGTTTCTGCAATCAAAAATTCAAATTCATTCGGAAGTACCTTCGAAGTAGATGAAACAGCCAATTGAATCGAATGGCAGACATACGGAACTAAAATGATTTTAGTTTGATGTTGCTTTAATAAATTTACTGCGCCTTGATTTCTGCTAACCATAACGCTTGCATTATCTGTTCCGAAGCCCCTCAAATGTTCAACACCCAACCCAAATTCATTCAATGTTCTTAAAATTGAAGCAGCCAATCCCTTTGCCGTGCAATCCTCGATAGTTGATAGTTTAAGAAATGTGTTAACAATTGATTTACTATTGCAACTAAATATCTTTTTACTATTCCGGGGTACTTATTAACGCTTATATCTGTGGACTCATCTATCATTAAGCTAAATGGATTGTTATCTATGTCGGATATTAACCGCTTTTTAAAATATGGACACAGCACATTTCTAATTAAAGCACTGCACTTTGATCGAGCCAATTTTATTTCTGTTGCTTTTTCTCTATCGTGGATCGACTTCCTTTGAATTATTTATAGTAGTACTATCACCTTCGAAAGGTATTATCTGATGATTTCCACTTGAAAATGGAGAAACAACTGTTATGTGCTTTTTTGTAGAGGCATGCCAAACTGTTTACCTAGATTTTTGTAAAATTTGAAAAAAGCTAAAAAGAGATAAAAAATTCTGAAAAAAGCTTAAAGCTAAATCGCAATTTTTCAAGTTAAACGGAGAAAATAAAAGCTAAATCTAACTTGAAAGAAGCTAAAATGGCAACACTGGTGGCTGCCGTAAAGTAGAAGCAAACACTGCCTTGTGACATCCAACTATGTGTGCACCCAGCACGATTTCAGCGTAACGCCAACGGCAGTGATATTGAAACGAAGGCTGCGGCTGCCGGCGCCGGCTGCAGCGGTGTTTGAGGAGGAGTTGGACTCTTTTTTGCAGGAATAGAATATGTTGTTTCTGCCAGCATACACGAAGGCGTACTGCGAGCAGACTGATGCTGTTCTAGCGGTACAGTCTTAGGTTAGGGTTTTGTAGTTCCTGTTACTGAATACTGAGAGCGGATCAAATATATTTTGATATCATTACAAAATAATTAAGCTTTAATAACGCTGATTTAATTTATATAAGGTTGAGCTGTACTAAAGTGTATGCACAAGCACGTCGGAATATTCGTATGTATGGAAAGGAAAGTTTAGAACGGAGCTAGGATGAGCGAATGCTAGAAATGGGTAGCAAAGAACATAAGTAATACCGTTCCTGCCAGTCTCGGGTTTATGGAAGATCATCCATCCGCTGGCTCGAAATCTTGCTAAGCAGAACGTCTCTCAAAATATTGTATTTCATAGTTTGTCTGAAGAGCAAATAGTCGACTCGGGAAAGTAGTGGGAACACTGGAGGAACTGTGCTTAAGCTATGCCAATGTTGATACAAATTTCGACAGCCAGGCAGATATTAAGACAATAATCTCACACAAGTTATCATCTACATATAAATTGAATGGCGGGAACAAGAATTAAATAGAATTTTATTAGGGAGAAGCACACTGGGCTCCCACCAAAACTGTATTGAAGATAATGAGTTGGCAAAGAACAGCATATATAAAGTATATTCGAGGGATTTCTTAGTCCGCTGTTAGGAAATAAAACCAGAAATGAGTTGCACGAAAGGTGTAGAAACAAAGTCTCATGAAATTAAACTAACCGTATAGAAGCACTATCTCTAACCAGCGAAGACTGGAGGCTTATAATGGACGCAAAAGTAGGGCACAGCGTTTTGACGCGATTGAACTTTTTAACAAGACTGGGTGCACGAGAAATTAGGATGAGTACACGTCATGCTTAGCACCATACTATAAGGCGATAAAAAAGCCAACAGATATAGCTTAAGGTCATCCTGTGAGGGTATTTCGTCTGTTCCGAAGGCAGAAGGGCCCCACAAAGCCTTAGGCGAGAAGCAACCAGAAAGAAAATAGGCTGCAAAACTTCTTGATGGTACCTACATCAAGACAGGGCAGAAATAGCATATACTCTCAGGTTATCCGCTATATTATCAGACCAACACCCTCAGTAGGGCACCTCATAAAAACCCTTCAAAACGAAAGAGCGCTAAATCATACCTGTCCTGATATATGGCTTGGAATCTTGGCGGTGTCGAAAGAAGATGAGATGTCTTTTGATGTGTTCGAGAGAAAAGTTCTCCGGAAGATTTAAGGTCCTGTCTTTGATGCCGACGGTGAGTTTTGAAGAAGGTATATCTCCAGATATGACGATAGCGCAGCGATTATCAGATACCTAACGACCATCACGAATATGCACTGTTGTAACTACCTACGATGAAAACCATACTATGCATGTTTTGCTAGCCAATAAATATGTGCGCATGCGCATTACAGGTGCATGATTTCGTTGGGAAGATATTTGTTAAGCTAGATCGATCTTTTTTATACCTTTATACCTGTGTACAAAATGTAGAATATGTAAGGCTTACAGCGGATTCACATAAGCGATCTGGAGAAATTGAAATGGAAGCTCCGCCTCTCTTCAGCTAACAGTCATGTCTTTCTCTTCATATCGGATCAATATTTTATTGATATGTACGAAACTGAGGAGATGTTTTCATATTCTATCGAGAAGTTATTCCAATTCGCACCTAGGTATATAAAATTCGCTTATACTCCAACTAATTATTTCTCAGCAGTTTTTTTTTTTTCTAGTGTGACCGCCTATCTGTGAGCGCAATAGTTAATGATGAAAAATGATGTGGCGCTACTGGTTATAACAGAAAGCAACATGAATGGGATACAACTTAAATTCTATCTTTCTGTTGCCGCAATGCCATGCGATGCATTTTTGTGTTATTTGGCAAGTGTAGGCATTGACTTCGAGACGCGACGCATCTCTCCATATCATATTTATAGCTATGCAGAATTGTAGTTACACTCCTATGCACATATGTTTGTGTGTATGATTGAAAAATGTTCAGCGACTTGGGTTAAATTGGATTGGGGATTTATGTGCATTTTGCATGCGCCAACCGACCGAGCAGGCAATCGTTAACTGTCAAGTTTTACGTAACTCCGTCTACAAGCTGGAAAGAGGGTATAAAAAGATTGTTTGTTCATAGTTTCGTATGCGTGCCGTTTGTTTGTTAAAAAGGTGTTGCCAGCGTATAGCACTTGTAATTTGTAAAAACGTAATTGCATTACTTGACTGCAACACAGCGTATAATGGCAAGAAAAAGATTCTTTCTAAAAAATCCTGTGCACATTCATACTAAAATTATGCATATGAGTATGTTCATACAAATAACTTCACTAAATATAAATTCGAAACTAATTGGCAACATTGTGCACGCGTTTGTGAACTAAATTTAATTAAGCATTTACACGGCATGCCACAGCGAGTAAAAATTCTTTATGGTAAGAGCACACAAAAACTTTTAAAGTGCATATGCTTTCAGTTTTATCAAATAATTTAATACTCAAATCCATAGAGGAAGCTTTTGATAGCTCTTGCGTTTTCGCCTGTCTTTATCGCATTTCTTAGTTGGGAGCTGTATTGTTATCCTTGTTAAGGCAATATATTAATTTCATTCGCTACTGTAGTTCCGGCAATTTTTATACTCAGTTGAGCAGAGCTCACAGAGTATATTAAGTTTGATTGGATAACGGTTGGTTGTACATATATAAAGGAATCGAGATAGATATAGACTTCCATATATCAAAATAATCAGGATCGAAAAAAAATTTGATTGAGCCATGTCCGTCCGTCCGTCCGTCCGTCCGTCCGTCCGTTAACACGACAAATTGAGTAAATTTGGAGGTATCTTGATGAAATTTGGTATGTAGGTTCCTGAGCACTCATCTCAGATCGCTTTTTAAAATGAACGATATCGGACTATAACCACGCCAACTTTTTCGATATCGAAAATTTCGAAAAACCGAAAAAGTGCGATAATTCATTACCAAAGACAGATAAATCGACGAAACTTGGTAGATTAGTTGAGTTTATAACGCAGAATAGAAAATTAGTAAAATTTTGGACAATGGGCCTGACACCGCCCACTTTTAAAAGAAGGTAATTTAAAATTTTGCAAGCTGTAATTTGTCAGTCGTTGAAGATATCATGATGAAATTTGGCAAGGACGTTACTCCTATTACTATATGTACGCCTAATAAAAAAATAGCAAAATCGGAGAAGGACCACGCCCACTTTGAAAAAAAAATTTGTTTAAAGTAAAATTTTAACAAAAAATTTAATATCTTTTCAGTATATAAGTAAATTATGTCAACATTCAACTCCAGTAATGATATGGTGCAACAAAATACAAAAATAAAAGAAAATTTCAAAATGGGCGTGGCTCCGCCCTTTTTCATTTAATTTGTCTAGGATACTTTTAACGCCATAAGTCGAACAAATATTAACCAATCCTTTTGAAATTTGGCAGGGGCATAGATTTTATGATGTTAACTGTTTTCTGTGAAAACGGGCGAAATCGGTTGATGCCACGCCCAGTTTTTATACACAGTCGTTCGTCTGTCCTTCCGCATGGCCGTTAACACGATAACTTGAGCAAAAATCGGCATATCTTTAATGAACTTAGTTCACGTGCTTACTTGAACTCACTTTATCTTGGTATGAAAAATGAACGAAATCCGACAATGGCCACGCCCACTTTTTCGATATCGAAAATTACGAAAAAAGAAAAAAATGCCATAATTCTATACCAAATACCAAAAAAGGGATGAAACATGGTGAGGTAAGTGGATTGGTTTATTGACGCGAAATATAACTTTAGAAACAACTTTATAAAATGGTTTTGACACCTACCATATTAAGTAGAAGAAAATGAAAAAGTTCTGCAGGGCGAAATAAAAAACCCTTAAAATCTTGGCAGGTATTACATATATAAATAAATTAGCGGTATCCAACAGATGATGTTCTGCGTCACCCTGGTCCACATTTTGGTCGATATCTGGAAAACGCCTTCACATATATAACTACCACCACTCCCTTTTAAAACTCTCATTAATACCTTTAATTTGATACCCATATCGTGCAAACACATTCTAGAGCCACCCCTGGTCCACCTTTATGGCGATATCTCAAAAAGGCGTCCACCTATAGAACTAAGCCCCACGCCCTTTTAAAATACTCATTAACACCTTTCATTTGATACCCATATCGTACAAACATATTCTAAAGTCACCTCTGGTCCACCTTTATGGCGATATCTCGAAAAGGCGTCCACCTATAGAACTAAGGCCTCCTCCCTCTTAAAATACTCATTAACACCTTTCGTTTGATACCCATATTGCACAAAGGAATTATAGAGTCACCCCTGGTCCACCTTTATGGCAGTATCTCGAAACGGCGTCCACCTATGGAACTAAGGATTACTCCCTTTTAAAAAAATCATTAACACCTTTAATTTGATAACCATATCGTACAAACACATTCTAGAGTCACCCCTGGTCCACCTTTATGGCGATATCTCGAAACGGCTTCCACCTATGGAACTAAGGATTACTCCCTTTTAAAATACTCATTAACACCTTTCTTTTGATACCCATATTGTAAAAACAAATTCTAGGGTCACCCCTGGTCCACCTTTATACCGATATCTCGAAACGGCGTCCACCTATGGAACTAAGGATTACTCGCTTTTAAAATACACATTAACGCCTTTCATTTGATACCCATATCGTACAAACGCATTCTAGAGTCACCCCTGGTCCACCTTTATGGCGATATCTCGAAACGGCTTCCACCTATGGAACTAAGGATTACTCGCTTTTAAAATACACATTAACGCCTTTCATTTGATACCCATATCGTACAAACGCATTCTAGAGTCACCCCTGGTCCACCTTTATGGCGATATCTCGAAAAGGCGACCACCTATACAACAACCACCACTCCCTTTTAAAACCCTCATTAATACCTTTAATTTGATAACCATATTGTACAAACAAATTCTAGGCTCACCCCTGATCAACCTTTATGGCTATATCCCTAAATGGCGTCCACCTTTAGAACTATGGCCCACTTCCTCAATACTCCCACTCCCAAAATACTCTTTAATGCCTTTCATTTGATACACATGTCATGTAAACACATTCCAGGTTTTCCCTCGGTTAATTTTCCTACATGGTTATTTTCCCTTATGTTGTCACCATAGCTCTCAACTGAGTATGAAATGTTCGGTTACACCCGAACTGAACCTTCCTTACTTGTTTTCTTTCGATTTGCATGCTCAGTGTTGTTGCCAATTCGTGCAGCAGTGGCTATTGCTACCTGTTTTCGCTAACTTTCAAGTTCAATGAGTTATGTAATTTTCCCTGTTCATAAGAAAAACCGCATTAGACGGTTAATTTGGTATCCGATTTGCTGGTTGCATAAATAATTGAATTTAATTCTAGTATTTATATCAATAGATTTATCTCGGAATTTAATGGCATATGCACCGATAGTATTTGCTTTAAAATTTTTTTAGCGATAGCACGGTCATCACACCAAAAGTTTTGGAGACCAAAAAATTGTCGAGAAGAAGGACCAATATATTTTTTTAGTCTGATAGTAACAATGAGGAACATAGGTGATGTATCCTATATACGAAAATGTATATTTGTCTGCTTATATATATTGTGGCGAATATTAGCATTTCTAACATCAATTTACTCAATTTGCTTAAGTTATCGTGTTCACGCACAGACGGACGGACGAACGGACGGATCATTTTAATATAGATAATTATATATCTATCTCGATTAGTTTATGACGTTACGGGGTACCGTTATGCGAACAAACTTAACATACTCCGTGAGCAGTTGAGTATAAATAAGTAAGGAAGGTTAAGTTCGGGTGTAACCGAACATTACATACTCAGTTGAGAGCTATGGTGGCAACATAAGGGAAAATAACCCTGTAGGAAAATGAACCGAGGGAAACCCTGGAATGTGTTTGTATGACATGTGTATCAAATGAAAGGCATTAAAGAGTATTTTATGAGGGAGTGGGCCGTAGTTCTATAGGTGGATGCCATTTCGGGATATCGCCATAAAAGTGGATCAGGGTTGCCTCTAGAATTTGTTTGTACGATATGGGTATCAAATGAAAGGTGTTAATGAGTATTTTAAAAGGGAGTAATCCTTAGTTCCATAGGTGGACGCCGTTTCGAGATATCTCCATAAAGGTGTACCAGGGGTGACCCTAGAATTTGTTTGTACAATATGGGCATCAAAAGAAAGGTGTTAATGAATATTTTAAAAGGGAGTAATCCTTAGTTCCATAGGTGGATGCCGTTTCGAGATATCGCCATAAAAGTGGACCAGGGGCGACTCTAGAATGCATTTGTACAATATGGGTCTCAAACGAAAGGTGTTAATGAGTATTTTAAAAGGGAGTGGGCCTTAGTTCTATAGGTGGACGCCTTTTCGAGGTATCGCAATAAAGGTGGACAAGGGGTGACTCTAGACTTTGTTTGTATGATATGGGTATCAAATGAAAGGTGTTAATGAGTATTTTTAAAAGGGCGTGGGCCTTCCTTCTATAGGTGGTCGGCTTTTCGAGATATCGCCATAAAGGTGAACCAGGGGTGACTCTAGAATATGTTTGTATGATATGGGTATCAAATGAAAGGTGGTAATGAGTATTTTAAAAGGGCGTGGGGCTTAGCTTTATAGGTGGATGCCTTTTCGAGATATCGCCATGAAGGTGGGCCAGGGGTGACTATAGAATGTGTTTGTACGATATTGGTATAAAATTAAAGGTATTAATGAGAGTTTTAAAAGGGAGTGGTGGTAGTTGTATATGTGAAGACGTTTTCCAGATATCGACCAAAATGTGGAAGAGGTGACCCAGAACATCATCTGTTGGATACCGCTAATTTATTTATATATGTAATACTTGCCAAGATTTCAAGGGTTTTTTATTTCGCCCTGTAGAACTTTTTCATTTTCTTCTACTTAATATGGTAGGTGTCACAACCATTTTACAAAGTTTTTTCTAAAGTTATATTTCGCGTCAACAAACCAATCCCATTACCATGTTTCATCCCTTTTTTTGTATTTGGTATAGAATTATGGCATTTTTTTAATTTTTCGTAATTTTCGATATGGAAAAAGTGGGCGTGGTCATAGTTGGATTTCGTTCATATTTTATACCAAGATAAAGTGCGTTCAGATAAATACGTGAACTAAGCTCAGTAAAGATATGTCGATTTTTGCTGAAGTTATCGTGTTAACGGCCATGCGGAAGAACAGACGGAAGACTGTGTATAAAAACTGGGCGTGGCTTCAACCGATTTCGCCTATTTCCACAGAAAACAGTTAACGTCATAACATATATACCCCTACCAAATTTCAAAAGGATTGGTAAATTTTTGTTCGACTTATGGCATTAAAAGTATCCTAGACGAATTAAATGAAAAAGGGCGGAGCCACGCCCATTTTGAAATTTTCTTTTATTGTTGTATTTTGTTGCACCATATCATTACTTGAGTCGAATGTTGACATAATTTACTTATGTACTCTAAAGATATTAAAAGTTTTGTTAAAATTTTACTTTAAAAACATTTTTTTTAAGTGGGCGTGGTCCTCCTCCGATTTTGCTAATTTTTATTAAGCGTACATATAGTAATATGAGTAACGTTTCTGCCAAATTTCATCATGATATCTTCAACGACTGCCAAATTAGAGCTTGCCAAAATTTTAAATTACCTTCTTTTAAAAGTGGGCGGTGCCACGCCCATTGTCCAAAATTTTACTAATTTTCTATTCTGCGTCATAAGTTCAACTCAACTACCAAATTTCATCGCTTTATCTGTCTTTGGAAATGAATTATTGCACTTTTTCGGTTTTTCAAAATTTTCGATATCGAAAAAGTGGGCGTGGTTATAGTCCGATATCGTTCATTTTAAATAGAGATCTGAGATGAGCGCTCAGAAACCCACGTACCAAATTTCATCAAGATACCTCAAAATTTACTCAAGTTATCGTGTTAACGGACGGACGGACGGACGGACGGACGGACATGGCTCAATCAAATTTTTTTTCGATCCTGATGATTTTGATATATGGAAGTCTATATCTATCTCAATTCCTTTATACCTGTACAACCAACCGTTATCCAATCAAACTTAATATACTCTGTGAGCTCTGCTCAACTGAGTATAAAAACATAAAATACAAATACATGTAAGTATAAAGCTAAATAACCAAGTATGCAACTGTTCCAGAAGGCATGCTCGTGAAAAGTCTAGACCCTAGGAGAAATAGGTGAACGATGCTAACTGAGAGTATAAAAGCAGCGCGGTGCAAGTAATAATCATTTAGTTTGATTTTAATACGATTTGAGTGAAGCACGCGAGTGTGAAGAACTATTACCACAGTAGAGTGTAGATATATGTAGATCATTTGCCTATACTGAATATTTGAGTTATTTATTCAGTTCAGCGATTCGAACGTTAGCAGAAGGTGCATAATTATCAAGAATTTCCCAGACTACCTTATAGTATTTAAGGATCTACCAAACTCTTCATCGGAATGCACTTATTGCTTTCACTTCGAGGGTGCTTTTGGGTGTAGAAAATACTATTTTAAATATGGGCATAGTACTCAAATCACTCAAAATCTATAGATATTAAATCTATCAAATTTTTTGTGATTGTCGGGAAACTGATAATCTGATTTGGTTGAAAGCTGACAGCCATTGAGAACTACTACCGAAGGTATACCCATGACCAACATAGAGAGCCTGTCTGATATGCTCAACACAAATTTTCAATTAGAGGTAGAGCAAGATGCAGTTGGAGTGGGGAAAGGTGATGTGAGGGTTTTCAGTTTTTATCACCTTGTCAAACACTGATAGAGCTTCCTGTAAATTACTTTCTAATATTGCTCTTAATAGATCTAATATAATATCTTTATCTTTAGGGAGATATTGAGACAGAGGACGAAAGATAGGTAAAAGAAGAAACAAATTTAAATAGGGGAAGTGGGGGAGAGGGGGGAAATTGTGGAGGTAGAGGAAAAAGAGCGGCTTAGAGAGAAAAGTAAACGAAAAGGTAGTGGAAGAACGATGAGAAGAGAAGAAGCGGGCAAGCGTATATAAAACTTTTGTTTTCGATAAATAAAACCCGGATACATCTAGCCAAAATAAAGCGAACCTTTGGCGCGGCAGAAGTGCAAAAAGACACGATTTAAGGACAATGGAATATAGACACAGAGAAATAGTGATGCTATTGAAGCAAGAATAAAAATGCCACGAATGAAATAAATTCTCCCATTGTTTCCTCTGTTTGAGCGAGAAATTCCCTTATTTTTTCCAATGCAGCACTAAGACATTTAAAGTTTTACTTTAGTGGATAAACATGTCTTAACTTTAATTGATGCTACATTTATCGGGATCAGCCAAATAGGCTGTTACTTAAATTTGATATACTTACATAAGTCTGATTTAGCTTGTTGGAACTCCACATATTTCCTTACTTCGAATCACTTTCCATATCTAATTTGAAAGGGCTAAGTGTTTCGACTTAATTCAAGTTGCCTAGAACAAGTGAATGAGAAGTTATTAAAAAAAATTCAAACCAACGAAAAAGAATGAATTTTGAAAATATACCCTCTAAGCAATTTTTTTCATTGAAGAATACCACAAAAGGGCGAAAATCACTCGTTTTGCCATCACTTCAAGAGAAGAGGTTAAGAAAACGCAACGGGGATATGGTGAAGGAGAGGTTAAAAGAGCGGTGCGGAGGTAGACAGATGGAGAAGTAAAGGAAAAAGATGATATATGTATCTATATGGTGGAGAGAGGAACAGCAGCATGGTAGGGGGAAAAAGGGATGGAGTGACGAGGGATAAGAGTCGGATAATGCAGAAAAAGAAATGGTAAGAAGGGGCTAGGGAGGGGCAGAGAAAGGTGAGATGGCATGGAGAGAGGAAGACTGGGAAAAAGAGGTATAAGGAAACAGTAAGAAAAGGGGTGAAAGAGACGAATAAGTAGACGAATATTCATCATGAGCAGCGGCACGAAAGCAAAATAAATTATTTATTTTGTTTGATTTCAGCGCTTGTACAGTGAACACATGTCACACGCACTCTTTGGTATTCTGTTTTAAGAAAGCGTGTGACACTTCTTCAAAATCAAACTAAATGAGTTTGTCGCTATACTCTCGCTATTCGTATACGTATATGGCCACGTAACAGGTGCTAAGCTAACGTCCACCCCTGTTAATGAGCTACAGCTAACTAAATACAATTTTTAATGCCTAGGTGAGTTAGATTTATTCAACTGAGTAAAGATCACAAAGTATATTAATTGTTAACATAGCAATAGCTTGTAACGGCATAAACCAATAGAGATAAATATAGGCTTTCATAAATCAAAATGATCAATAAGTTGATTTAGTACATACAAAATTTTGGAAAAAACTTAGAACGTGATTATTTAGTAAAAATGCAGCTGCGAAGGTATAAATATTTACAATAAATTAAATTTTTTTAAGAAGGCGTGGTACCTGGCAATGCGCCGATATTCGCAAACTAAAAATCCCCAGAACTGAAAGAATTGTTTGTATACGGCTGTGAATAGCGTCATTTGTGTATATAACTACTATGTAAGCATAGAAAAGAGAAGTTTAGAAAGTAGTATGTGGTATCTTATCTTATAACTTTAATCGAGCAATTCTTGTTTGTTTGTATAGCCGAACGATCTAGAGAATGGCTCAACCGATTTAAATGAAATTCGGTACAGAGATAATGTATCACCTTCTAAGACTTTCTATCTAGGTGTTGCTACTGAGAATGTTTCAAAAGGTTGCCACCTATTCGAAAAAAAAGAGATATGCCGATATGGGTATCAAAGGAAAGGTATTTCACTGCGCATTACAATAGGGGCATTTTTGAGTAGGGTTGCCATTTAGGGTTGCCACCTATTCGAAATTAAAAAAAATTGCATGAGATCTGCAGATATGGGTATCAAACGAAAGGTATTTCCCTCCCCGGACAAGCAACATTACAATTTTAGAAATAAAGTTTTTCAATTAGAAGAAAATTTTTCTAAGCGGGGTCGCCCCTCGGCAGTGTTTGGCAAGCACTCCGAGTGTATTTCTGCCATGAAAAGCTCTCAGTGAAAACTCATCTGCCTGGCAGATGCCGTTCGGAGTCGGCATAAAACAAGTAGGTCCCGTCCCGCCAATTTGTTTGAAAAATTAAAAAGGAGCACGACGCAAATTGGAAGAGAAGCTCGGCATAAAATCTCTTCGGAGGTTATCGCGCCTTATATTTTTTTATTTATTTCACTCCGCATTACAATAGGGACATGTTTGAGTAGGGTTGCCATTTAAGCTTGCCACCTATTCGAAAAAAAATAAACGTTGCCGATCAAAGCTCGGTCACCTAGGTACTGTTTACTTCTCCCAGCATAAAATACTGGCGAGCATTTTAAATAGGGGTGGGACTATCCGAATAAAAATTATCCCAATAATAAACTCTTTTATCCGCCAGATATTCAGATTTTTTATTCGTTTATTCGGATAGTACTATCCGGATAGTGAATATCGGCCTACTGATTTTAAGATCGCGGGTTCGAATCGAGCTCAAGGCCTAACAATAATTTTTTTTATCATTATTATTGTTATGATAAATTTTTTCTTAATTGAAAAAATTTTTAAATTAGAATAGAAGAAAGAAAAAATTTTAGACAACTGCCAAAGCTCGTTGTATAGATCCATTTCGGGAACTGCTAAATTCCTTCATCGGCAACGTTTAGGCGCCGCTGCTATAACCATTCAGCCACCACAGCGGTTTTTTGTTTGTCTTCATTAATCCTACTTCTATTCTGGTTCGTGCCAATTGATATTCACACCACTGCGACATCTGTTGCAGAATAGCTGTGAAAATTGGACTTGTTTGTTGGCAATGCTGCCATAGTGTTATATTTTATTGACACTTGTTTTTCCCCATGCTCTGGGATGTATTAACAATATTTGTTGTTATATCGGCCTACTGATTTTAAGATCGCGGGTTCGAATCGAGCTCAAGGCCTAACAATAATTTTTTTTTATCATTATTATTGTTATGATAAATTTTTTCTTAATTGAAAAAATTTTTAAATTAGAATAGAAGAAAGAAAAAATTTTAGACAACTGCCAAAGCTCGTTGTATAGATCCATTTCGGGAACTGCTAAATTCCTTCATCGGCAACGTTTAGGCGCCGCTGCTATAACCATTCAGCCACCACAGCGGTTTTTTGTTTGTCTTCATTAATCCTACTTCTATTCTGGTTCGTGCCAATTGATATTCACACCACTGCGACATCTGTTGCAGAATAGCTGTGAAAATTGGACTTGTTTGTTGGCAATGCTGCCATAGTGTCATATTTTATTGACACTTGTTTTTCCCCGTGCTATGGGATGTATTAACAATTTTTGTTGTTATATCGGCCTACTGATTTTAAGATCGCGGGTTCGAATCGAGCTCAAGGCCTAACAATAATTTTTTTTTTTATCATTATTATTGTTATGATAAATTTTTTCTTAATTGAAAAAATTTTTAAATTAGAATAGAAGAAAGAAAAAATTTTAGACAACTGCCAAAGCTCGTTGTATAGATCCATTTCGGGAACTGTTAAATTCCTTCATCGGCAACGTTTAGGCGCCGCTGCTATAACCATTCAGCCACCACAGCGGTTTTTTGTTTGTCTTCATTAATCCTACTTCTATTCTGGTTCGTGCCAATTGATATTCACACCACTGCGACATCTGTTGCAGAATAGCTGTGAAAATTGGACTTGTTTGTTGGCAATGCTGCCATAGTGTCATATTTTATTGACACTTGTTTTTCCCCGTGCTCTGGGATGTATTAACAATTTTTGTTGTTATATCGGCCTACTGATTTTAAGATCGCGGGTTCGACTCGAGCTCAAGGCCTAACAATAATTTTTTTTATCATTATTATTGTTATGATAAATTTTTTCTTAATTGAAAAAATTTTTAAATTAGAATAGAAGAAAGAAAAAATTTTAGACAACTGCCAAAGCTCGTTGTATAAATCCATTTCGGGAACTGCTAAATTCCTTCATCGGCAACGTTTAGGCGCCGCTGCTATAACCATTCAGCCACCACAGCGGTTTTTTGTTTGTCTTCATTAATCCTACTTCTATTCTGGTTCGTGCCAATTGATATTCACACCACTGCGACATCTGTTGCAGAATAGCTGTGAAAATTGGACTTGTTTGTTGGCAATGCTGCCATAGTGTCATATTTTATTGACACTTGTTTTTCCCCGTGCTCTGGGATGTATTAACAATTTTTGTTGTTATATCGGCCTACTGATTTTAAGATCGCGGGTTCGAATCGAGTTCAAGGCCTAACAATAATTTTTTTTATCATTATTATTGTTATGATAAATTTTTTCTTAATTGAAAAAATTTTTAAATTAGAATAGAAGAAAGAAAAAATTTTAGACAACTGCCAAAGCTCGTTGTATAGATCCATTTCTGGAACTGCTAAATTCCTTCATCGGCAAAGTTTAGGCGCCGCTGCTATAACCATTCAGCCACCACAGCGGTTTTTTGTTTGTCTTCATTAATCCTACTTCTATTCTGGTTCGTGCCAATTGATATTCACACCACTGCGACATCTGTTGCAGAATAGCTGTGAAAATTGGACTTGTTTGTTGGCAATGCTGCCATAGTGTCATATTTTATTGACACTTGTTTTTCCCCGTGCTCTGGGATGTATTAACAATTTTTGTTGTTATATCGGCCTACTGATTTTAAGATCGCGGGTTCGACTCGAGCTCAAGGCCTAACAATAATTTTTTTTTATCATTATTATTGTTATGATAAATTTTTTCTTAATTGAAAAAATTTTTAAATTAGAATAGAAGAAAGAAAAAATTTTAGACAACTGCCAAAGCTCGTTGTATAGATCCATTTCGGGAACTGCTAAATTCCTTCATCGGCAACGTTTAGGCGCCGCTGCTATAACCATTCAGCCACCACAGCGGTTTTTTGTTTGTCTTCATTAATCCTACTTCTATTGTGGTTCGTGCCAATTGATAAAATATGACACTATGGCAGCATTGCCAACAAACAAGTCCAATTTTCACAGCTATTCTGCAACAGATGTCGCAGTGGTGTGAATATCAATTGGCACGAACCAGAATACAAGTAGGATTAATGAAGACAAACAAAAAACCGCTGTGGTGGCTGAATGGTTTTAGCAGCGGCGCCTAAACGTTGCCTATGAAGGAATTTAGCAGTTCCCGAAATGGATCTATACAACGAGCTTTGGCAGTTGTCTAAAATTTTTTCTTTCTTCTATTCTAATTTAAAAATTTTTTCAATTAAGAAAAAATTTATCATAACAATAATAATGATAAAAAAAATTATTGTTAGGCCTTGAGCTCGATTCGAACCCGCGATCTTAAAAGACATTGCGTTTATGTTATGCAGATGAGCATGCACATATATTTATACGTACATATATTTATGTGTGTATAGATGCATATATGCAAATATTTTTGTTTGTTTGGGATTGATTTGTTAATATTCATTTATTTAGTTACATATATTTACGTAACCAAAGTTGTGCTCGAGGCTTAAGCTAGAAATAGTTATCGGGGTCGTTTACAACTGTACTGATCATAGAACTTTGTTTATTAGTAAACAGGTGTGGAAATGGTAATATGGTAGGGATTTTTGTTTCCCATATACATACATATATACATATGTATGTATGCAAGTTGTATGGAAAATTTTTGTTTTGATATCTTTTGGTTTGTATAAACATCTAATTGGTCACCATTAAAAAAATAAGTTTACATGTCATTGTCAAAATTGTTTGCGAAGTCTGATGGATCAAAAGTTATTTAAGGTCAATGTTAACTTAATGAAAACTTTGGAAAAAAATTTCCTAAAATAAAGTTTGAAGCAATCCATTTTAAACGTAACAAAATTCTAGTGGAATTAGTGACTAGTTTCAAAAACGGCTGTCTGTCTGTTTTTGCGCTCCTTAAAATTTTGATTGTCTTTGAACGCGTTAAAAGCTGTAATATAAACACCCAAGTGTGCATATAAGCATATTCTAACATATGTACATGTTGTATTCTTGCAGATTCCTTTGAATCTAATTTAAATAACTTTTGATCCATCAGACTTCGCAAAAAATGTTGACAATGACATGTAAACTTATTTTTTTAATGGTGACCATTTAGATGTTTATACAAACCAAAAGATATCAAAACAAAAATGTTCCATACAACTTACATACATACATACATATGTATACATGTATGTATATGGGAAACAAAAATCCCTACCATATTACCATTTCCACACCTGTTTACTAATAAACAAAGTTCTATGATCAGTACAGTTGTAAACGACTTCTAGCTTAAGCCTCAAGCACAACTTTGGTTACGTAAATATATGTAACTAAATAAATGAATATTAACAAAGCAACCCCAAACAAACAAAAATATTTGCATATATGCATCTATACACACATAAATATATGTACGTATAAATATATGTGCATGCTCATCTGGACAAGCGATGAGCGTAACATAAACGCAATGTCTTTTATTTTACTATTCGAAGTATCCGGATAGTGCGCACTATCCGGATAGTACTATCCAAATAAACGAATAAAAAATCCGAATAAATGTTATTCGGATTATTTGAAACGAATAAATTTATTCGTTTATTCGAATAACGTTTATTCGGATATAATTCGAAAATAATCCCACCACTAATTTTAAATAACACTTGGCGTTGTTATAAGATTAAGAAGAAGGCCTTAATTAGGAAAATATATCTAATGGATCGGCTGTTTTGGTCCAGGAAAATTAGGGCCTTTCATTTTATAAGTATACAGTAAAGAAAGATAAAGATAAGCATAAGGCGAACTTAAAAATTGTTTGAGTTGGGTTTTAAATGATGTAAAAAAGGATTCACGCTGCTGCAGTGCAACGATTACGTATTACTTAGAGCTGTTTTCTTTTGAAAGTTGATTTAAAAGAGATTTTTAATTTCCAGTAGCTCAGTATTAAGTTCATCTTTGATCTGTTCTTGTATCGATCAAGACACTCCCTGAAGTTTTGAGGAGTGCTGTCGAAGTTCATGGTCCTTTTACGGATAACGGTCCGGTTCTTTATGGTAACAAACAACATTAAGGTACAAGCCCGACCATCTCGGGAACGATTTAGTATGACCTCATTGTACTTTATAGGCAGTCCCACCCTCCATCCCTTAGTTTCAGGGAACTTGGAGTCGCCAGAGCATCGGCTGCTAAAGAAAGAGAATTCGAATTTGAAAGGGTTGCGAGGCACAACCCCTTGAGTCATTTGAGTATTTAAGTTGCCTCTTACGACAGGTATACCTGCCGCAGTTGTATTTAGATCCACCTAACCTGCTGGGGGTCTGCTAGTTAGAAATAGCACACCCTGAGCCAATATTTCAATTTAACCTGCATTTCCTTTCAACGCAAGTGACAACACGGCTAATTACAACATACTTAAATAATTCTATATTACTTCTACATGACATTTGGCATGCAACGTGCATAAAATGTTGATAATGTGTTTAGTAATCTTCACTGCGTTTGATTTTTCGCAATCGAAAGCCACTGGTCATCATTTTTAATCCTTTTTAAGCGTGTTTTATGTACTTTTCGCCACTGTAACAACAAGTACCGCCATGAACGTTTACCTTACGTAAAATAGCTACTGTCATTACACGTAGACGTGAGTAGATTATTTATCTGAATATATCGTGGGCACCCAAATCCATTCGAAACTTGTTCCTTTTGTTGTTCCTCAGGCTGCTGAGAACTTGTTCATGATGCGTTTTCTTGACAAGCGCCAAAATTTCGGGTTACCTCGGGTTGGAAAAGAACACACCATTCAGATGTAGCCGGTTAGCCGAATCAGTTTTACGATAACAAAAATACAATCCGTGAAGGAAGTCAGTAACATATGATACAAATATATGTTTCGGAACTATACTTAAATGCCAAATAAGTACTAGTTCGTTAGTAGATAAATTTTCTCCAGTTATAAAATGGACAGATTGGATTTATATATATCATGTATAACATATTTTATAAAAACCTTACCAGCTTCACGAAGCTTCGTCTATGAGTATGTCTTTTTTTCCCACACTTTTCCACCGGTTTGGAACTCTTGAAAAGGGGATAATATCGTACGAATTTCGATCCGGTTCGAAGCCAACGAAATAGTACCAAGAAAAGAACTTGATCTTAGCTGTAAATTTTTGCACTATTTCGGAACTATCGAAAAGGAAATTTGTATCTATGTGAAAAATATAGATGACGAATTAGTAGTAGTTCCGAATGTACTAGAAGCGCACTGGTTTTGAACTAGAGATTTTCCCTAAAGGGATGATACAGTAATGCAGTCAAAAACAACAAAGACCTTATGACATATAAGGAAAAAGTACATTGATTATTATATTTTACCTTTCACTCGCAAGATACACGATATCGAAAGAATGTGCGCAGCACTTGCTAGATATTTACGAAATGGTCTCACGTCCCATAACACGTGATCTGAAAAACACTACTAAACGCAACTTATTTACCAAAAGACAGGTACAAACAATATGGATCGTCATCATAAATTGGCGCTCAAACTTCTAAGTGATTTATGACGTCGCGTAATAAGTCAGCTGTCCCCGTTTCGCTTTATCTGACGCCAATTGAGATCAACAAAGGAGATCAAGTCTATCCCCATCTATCTCTCCCAGCTCAATTCAGGTATCTCTTTCCCTTGCTACCGAATGGGGGTGTCGATAGCAACATATACATTCTAGCCCGTGTCTTCTTCTCCCGTTCGAATATATGACCTAGCCAATGAAGCATGTCGGCTTTTATTCGGTTCTTTATGCTCTATATCTGCGTAAGTATCTTACAGCTCATCACGTTTTCTCTTTCTATACTCGACGTCAGCAGCACGGATCGGACCATTCATATATTGGAGAACTTTTCTTTTGACTATACCAAGTGACATTCTATCGTTTCTCATATTTCAGGTGAGATATGAAAATAAACCTGTAGAGCGTGTTTCTTTTTTTTCTTCGAAAGGGAACTTTACGGTATGGATAGCAAAAAATTTTGTATAAAACGACTACTAGTTACCAAAACCCAGAACGGAAACCGGAACCGTTACCGTAATCGTAACCGAAACTGTAATATAATTGCATCTGTATCCGAAACCGGATCGCTACTGTAGCCAAAACTGTTACCGTAACCGTAACTGAAACTGTAGCTGTGATCGAAACCGGACAGTCACGGTAAACGTTCTTGAAACTGTATCCGAAAAGTCATCCGCAACTGTAGCTGCAACTGTTACTGGTACTGTAACCGAAATCGTTGCCGTAATCCTAACTTGAAATGCAACCGAACCCGATATTGTAATCGTAACCAAAACTGTAACTGTAGCAGAAACCGTTACAAAAACTGTAACCGAATCAGTCACCGAACCCTTAACTTAAAATGTACCCGAAACCGTAACTAAAATTATAACTATAACTGTAACTGTAACCGAAACCCTTACCGTAACCATTACTAAACCTGTAACACTAAATTTTACTGTTATCTAAACCTAAACTAAAACCGAAACCGTGACTGTAGCTGAAATTGCTTCCAATAATGTAACCCTTACCCTAACAAAAGTCTAAACCCAAAACGCAGTCGAAATCGCAATCAGGACTAATCTTCACTGAACTCAAACCACAAGCGAAACTCTATCTAAAACCGTGATGTAAACCAACAGATCAATCACGAGCGATGGAATCAACACTGAAAAGTTACCGTAACTGTCGCCGAAAACTGTATCCGAAAGCAAACCCGTTTTCAAAAACGTTTTCAAAGCCGTTACCGTAATGGAAACTGTTACTGAAATAGTAACCGAAGCCGAAAATCTTAATTGAAACAGTAAGCGTAATCATAATCGTAATCGAATCCGTAACCGAGACCCAAATCAAAGCCGAAATTATACACGAAGCCGTAATCGAAATTCCAATCGAAACCATATTCGTACTGAAACAGCAATATTTATCGAAACCGTACCCGAATTCTTACTCAACCAACCAATCACCAACTCTGTAAGCGTAGCTCAAGACGTTACGTTTTTGGGAACTTGAATTTTTTTATAAGATTGTGCAACATTTTCTTACAAATTTAAAATTTCGATTGATATTAAAAGGTTGTTGCACAATGCCCAACTATGCTGTATATGATAAGTTGATTTCTGCAACGTCAATGATTGGGCGTTGCTACCAAAAGCTGATTGAACAAGTGAATGACTGAATGTTTACGGTTTTTATTTGATTTTTGTTTGTCTGTCTCAATCATTGCTACGATGAGCATATAAATCGAAGTTAAGATTGTTTCCTGAGCTTTTGCAATGTAATTTAACGTAATGTAATGGTCTTAATGGTTGAACAAGAGTGCCGTTGTACGGTTAGTTGGATAGCAATGCCAATTTCATATGCCAATTTTCATTTTATCTCACCTTGACACTTCCGCGATTTGTAGAAATGTTGAACGTTGGCGACTCATCCATCCAACATTTGATGATGCGAGTTTATGTATGTGTGTCTGTGTCTAAGTTGCTTGCAACTTGTGTATTGTGGCATGTCACAATCAAATGTGGGAGGTGCTTTGTTCTGTCCACTACCGTTCCTTGTTTGTTGTCAGCTATTTTGATTTGAATTTCACTTAAAAATTTTTTATCATTTAACGTTCGTTAGTTTTCAACTTTACTTTTACATGCACATTACACATTTTTGCTATATACTTATGCAAGTAGCCAGTGATCAGTCATGTAGGCAAATATTGGGAAAGCTGTGGGTATATAAAGAGAGATAAATTACAAAGTTTGCGAAAACATTTAATTCTCAGTTCCAAGCCTTTTCGAAGTTTGACAGCCGCTGCCGGTTTGTGGTGGTATCTTTACCGCCTACTAAATGTAAGGATCTGTACTCAAGTCCCCGGGAAAGCCAACATATAAGTGATGCTTTTTTAATCCAATTCCAGTGTGTGCCTGCATGAAAAGCTTTTAGTGCAAATTCAAGTCGGCATAAAACATGTACATAAGCCCTGTCCCGCCAATTTGTAGGAAATATTAAAAAGGAGCACGACGCAAATTGAAGAGAAACTCGGCCTAAAATTCTTCGGAGATTATCGCCCTTGCATTTTATTTATTAGGTACTATCCAATATTTGTTATAGAAATTCCAAATAAAAAATAAAAAATAACTGGAGTAGAAATCAAAGAAGGGCTAAGCTTGAAAGTGGATGTAGGAATGAGTGGAGTGAAATAAAAATTGTAAACTCGCTATGCTTGCTTTGGTATATATTTTCCGTATATGAGGCTATTTAGGTGGGAGAGGTAGAAGAAGTGAAAGTGTGAGTTAGAATGGAAGTGAAAATGGAAATAAAAGTCTGAGTATAAGTGAAAAAAATTTAAATTTTAAGGAGGTATACAATATTTGACATATAAATTCTATACATTAGGTTATTCAGGTCGAAGCGGTAGAGGGATTGGGATTGGAAGCGCTAGTTGCAGGAGGAATGAGAGCGCGACTGAAACAAATGTTCAAATTCTCTATACATTTGCAGATCTTTGTAGGGGGTGTGCAATATTTTATAAATATGTAGATTCTTTATATGGAATAATTTAGGTGGGAGAGGTAGTGATAGTAGAGAGTGGAGCAAATATTTGAGGGTTTTTGGTGCAAGAGGAAAAAGGCGTGGAAATGGGGCAGGAGTGCAAGTGTGAATGAAACAAACAATTTATTCTTAATGCCTCTATAATTTTTTAATTGAAAGATTGAATATATGAAGTAATTTATATGGGAAAGATAGAGAGTGGTGGAGGGAGTAAGAGTGGGAATGGGAATGAAAGTGGTAGTGAGAGTTAGAATGAGAGTTGGATTCCGAAAGAGAGTGGGAATGCAAGTGCGAATGACCTTGGAAGTGAGAGGTAGAATTATATCGAGAACGGAGTGGAGATAAATACAATAAAGGAAGGACAGATACACGAAGAAGAAATGGAAGAAAAGAGTATTAAACTTGTAGGGAAGTACGCTTTTCAAATACATGACCCCTACATCCATGAGGAGTTCGGGCCGCCAGAGCCTCGGCTATTAATGAAACAGGATTCGCTACGGATAGGTGAGCTTGACAATTGGATTTGGAGAAGCTATATATTACGCTGGAAACCCCTTGAAAGGGTTGCGCTACACAACCCCTTGAATCTATTTGGTATTTAAGTCACCTCCTACGACAGGCATACCTAGAAGGTTGCATGTGGTCATAATAAACTGTTTCCGAGATTGTCGGGCTTGGTACCGGAACGTACCGGATCTGCATCCGGCGAAGGACCATAAAATAACACTCTCCAAGGCTTTCGGGGATAGTCCTTATCGCTTCAACAACAACAATAACAAGCCGACAAGTAGCCAATAACTCGCCGAAAAGTTTGCATCGGAAAATAAGCCGATATTTATTCCTATTAATAGACCTCAATTCACGCGATCTTTATTTAGATCTATTGTGTTTGACCTTCCAGCCTTTTCCTATATGTGAGGCTATTTAATGTACTTAAGTACCATATCACGAAGGGATTAAGAGACACGGTACCCTCCTTTTCTAGGTAGTCTGCTTGTTCATTACATTCATGTCCCTGATGCCTGGCGCCCAGATAATTTTATATAGAATCCAGTGCATCCATCCACTAGCTTAGGGGTAATTGTGTAAGACTGCAAGGCACTTAAAGTTGTCTCGCTGTCTAATATAATGAGAAAGCTTCACGAGGATAAGCCTCTTCGTAGAAATTCTGCACAGCAAGTGTTTATTGCTGATTCCATATCTGCGCTTCGATGGCGATCTTAAGGCCACAATAGAGGTGGACGGTTGGCGCAAGGGTGCTCAAATGGTGGACGAGTCGATACATGTGTACATATATGGTTACAAAGTAGTGGAAGGAGTAGGGTCTGCGGTATACTGTGCTGATCCGGAAATAAACAGATCCTACAGGCTACCGGATTACTGTAGCGTTTTCCAAGCGGAAATAGTTGCCGTAACCAAAGCAGTAGAAACCCCGGAAGAAAATAGCCCAAGCTGCAATCGTGTTAACTTTTATATTGACAGTCAAGCAGCAATTAAGGCAATAATCTCACACAGCACAGCATCTAAATGCGTGTTAGAGTGTAAGCAGTCCCTGGAGAGAATCGGGACAGGGAGAAGCATACATATATATTGCGTCCCAGGGCATATGGGAATAGATGGGAATGAAAAAGCGGATGAACTAGATAAAAAGGGTGCATCCCTTGAAGCTTGCTCCGAAATTAAAGGAAGGCGAGAAGTGCAAATGATCGACCAAGCAGGAAAGGCGTGTGTTCAAGCGCGGGGCTGTAAAATTTCGAAGATTATTTGCAGGTCTTACAACCTTAGACTAACAAAGTTGCTTCTATCATTAAAAAGAGAGGACTTTAGACTCATGGCGGGTATTCTGACTGGACACTGCCTTCTGGCATCACATGCCTTTAAATTAGGCTTGGTCGGTGATAGCAGATGTAGGAAGTGGGGGCTGGAGAAGGAAACGATCGAGCACGTTCTGTGCTCTTGTCCTGCCCTTGCCAGGCTAAGACTCCAGCTATTAGGAGTGATACAGCTGTCAGATCTAGAAGCAGCAGGTAGCTTAAATCCTAGCAAGCTTCTATTATTTGCCAAGAGGATGGAGTTATTATATAACATTGGTCCTGGTTTTTGATAGGGGTTTTCAGTTTGGTCATTAAAACAAACTTCTGGTAACAATACGGACTTATTCAGTCTATGTGAGGTCCTCATGGACCGGCGAGTTCAACCTAACCTAAGTGTTTATTGCATGGATTAGTGCTTGTAAAATAGTATTGTAGCATCCCATTGACATCGATTTCTTGAAGTTCGGCCTATAAATGCCGGTTCCCGTTTTAATGGCCTCAATGACTCCGGTTAGTATGTGGATTCCTTGTTTCCCAAAGAGTTCTGTCTACAATGGAGATTCTGAGCGTAGGGGCTATTTATTGCATTACGTAATTGGAACACGGAATTTCCTATGAATTTCTTACTATTTTCGTATGCCCTCTTATGTTTCCGCTCTTTAGCTCGGAGATATTACGAAGACTTAGTGCGGCAAGTATTACTGCCAGTTTCTTTATTAGAAAAAATTAGGGAATAAAACAATAACTATCGGGTTTTATCGATAAGGAAGGCGACCAAGCTCTTCTCAAGTAGTCCGAAACTAGTAAATTTCGGTAAAGTTGCCCCTTTTGTGGTTTAATTTCAATCCGTATTCAGATGTACACCTTTATGCTTACTCATTGAACTTCATAAGTTCTTGGCACTCACGCCTTTTTTATCCGCCAAATCACACCTTATAACGGCTTTACCAAACGAACGAAGTCTATATTTACCTTCATAAATAAAAACGCTTAAAATGTAAAAACGAAGTGAAGAAGCCTTGGCCGTCCGTCTCTCTGCATCTTTACAAGTTAGCTTAAGTAAAATTTCTACTCAAAGTTTGGTATGCAGGTTCCTTGAGACTTACCTCCCGCCGCAATTTACGGAATGAGCGAACCCTGGACCATAACCATGCCCTCTTTTTATATGTATTCAATTTTCAAAAACACCAAAAACTTTATTATTCACTGATCAATGCAGTTACAATTGCCAAACTTCATGTGTGAGCTGCAGTAACAACGCTTCATAAAAACTCTTTAAACATTCAAAAAAAGTTGTCATGAAACCCCAATCTCTTATTCATAAAAAATACAAAAGGTTTATAAAGCATTTCCATTTATAAGAGCTTTATAAACCAATTTTATTTTTTATGAATAAGCGGGAGAGTTATTGCGCAATATATGAGCTCTGATATGTTAATTATTAAGTGCAAACAAGCCTGGTAGGAAGATATCTTAATCACTTGGGAGGTTTTTGCCTTAATTGCTAAAGTGAATTATTTCGCTTAGGTCAGTGTATATATATGTGTGCTTAAAATAAAACGACTACAACACAGGATATAAAGTATAGTATGTCCTACTAAAATTTTTCTCATATTCATAAATTCTAAAATTTTTGATTACCAAGCAAAGATATCGATACAAAAATCTGTCCTGATGAGTTTAAATTTATTTGCCGGTATGCATTCAATATGCAAGTAATCAATAAGCTTAAATAATTAAGTCATCCGCAATAAAGCAATACACTAAAATATTCATTTATGGGCGCTAACCAATTTTGCCATTGGGCGTGAATTCAACGATGAGCTAAATTTTAATCTGCCAAAAGAGGGCGCGACAGTCCGCTTAGCATACGAAATGACAAACTGACCAACTACTAATGTTTGAAGGAGTGTCCGGCTGATAGAATTTACATAAGTTAAGTCGAACGATTTTTATGTGCACTCGGGCAGCCACTTGGGAATGCGAATAATATGAATACAACTGAGATAAGTTGAAAACGTTTGATGATAGCAATAAGTTTTCATATTCACAGGATAAGGTAAGCGCTTTGGTAGGGATTACAAAAGTTATCGATGCGAAGAACAGTGTGAGCAAAAAGGTTGTGACTTAAATTGTGAAGTCGATGGTTTTATTGTTAAGAAGCTTTTTAGTTTGTGAGTGACCAATATTTTAATATACAAATAGTTCAGAAAATAAAAATACCTATGCCTATGAAGTTGGCATAGGCAATCTTGCAATAGGAAAAATTGTTGTTTTCAGTAGGAAATTTAGACAAGCAACACTTTTCTCACTTTCACACTCATCGGCCGTGATTTGGTAATCAATTCGAGTGTATTTCTGCCATGAAAAGCTTCTCAGTGAAAATTCATTTGCCTTGCAGTTGCCGTTCTTAGTCATCATAAAACATGTACAAGGGACCCTTCCCGCCGATTTGTAGTACACGTATTGGAAGAGAAGCTCGGTCTAAATCTCTTCGGAGGTAAATCGCGCCAAGAATTTATTTTTATTTTTTACACCTTTCATGAAAATGGAATTTTATATTTACTTCGTCACGAATCTCAAAATTGTATGCCTTTAGAGGAAAATAGATAGACCCACCAATAAGTATACCGAAATGATCAGGATGAAGAGCTGAGTAGATTTAGCCATGTCCGTCTGTCTGTATGTAAACTAGCCCTCAATTTTTGAGATATCTTGATAAAATCTGGTGAGGGCGTACATTTAGGAGTCCGATTGGACATTTGTCGCAACCGGTCGGATCGGACCACTATAGCAGATATCCCCCATATAACCGATTTTTCAGAAAAGAGATTATATGTTCCTCAATTTATCAGATTGAAGCTTCAAACTTCACCATATGCTTTCATATATTACACATATTTTTGTCTAAAAAAATGGATGACATTGGTTTTATATATAGTATGTATCCCATAAAACCGATTGTTCAGATAAGAAACTTTTCGTAGGTTTCTGCCCCATTTTAACAGCTAGAAGCTACAAATGTCTACAAATGCTTACGTATATAGCATATACTGTTGTCTTTAAAAATCATAGAGATCAGTTTGATATATAAACTGTCATGTCTGCCCATTTTTAACGACTAGAAACTTCAGCTTTCATCAAATACTTACGTTTGCGGCATATATTGTTGAAATGTGTGATTCGTGGGTATACTTTTTTTCATGCAGACAATAAAAAACGTGAAACTTTGCATCCTCACACAAAGTACCTACCTATTTTTTATACTCAGTTGAGAAGAGCTCACAGAGTATATTAACTTTGATTGCATAACGGTTGGTTGTACAGGTATAAAGGAATCGAGATAGATATAGATTTCCATATATCAAAATCATTAGTATCGAAAAAAATTCGATTGAGCCATGTCCGTCCGTCCGTCCGTCCGTCTGCCCGTTAACACGATAACTTGAGTAAATTTTTAGGTATCTTAATGAAATTTGGTATGTAGGTTCCTGGGCACTCATCTCAGATCGCTATTTAAAATGAACGATATCGGACAATAACCACGCCCACTTTTTCGATATCGAAAATTTCGAAAAATCGAAAAAGTGCGATAATTCATTACCAACTACGCATTAAGCTATGAAACTTGGTAGGTGAGTTGAGCTTATGACGCAGAATAGAAAACTAGTAAAATTTTGGACAATGGGCGTGGCACCGCCCACTTTTAAATGAAGGTAATTTAGAAGTTTTGCAAGCTGTAATTTGGCAGTCGTTGAAGATATCATGATGAAATTTGGCAGGAACGTTACTCTTATTACTTTATGTCAGCTTAATAAAAATTAGCAAAATCGGAGGACGACCACGCCCACTTTTTAAAAAAAATTTTTTTTAAATTCAAATTTTAAAAGAAAAGTTAATATCTTTACAGCATATAAGTAAATTATGCCAACATTCAACTCCAGTAATGATATCATTAAACCAAATACAAAAATAAAAGACAATTTCAAAATGGGCGTGGCTCAACCCTTTTTCATTTAATTTGTCTAGGATGCTTTTAATGCCATAAGTCGAACAAAAATTAACCAATCCATGTGAAATTTGGTAGAGGCTTAGCTCCTAGGAAGATAACTGTTTTCTGTGAAAAAGGGTGAAATCGGTTGAAGCCACGCCCAGTTTTTCTACACAGTCGACCGTCTGTCCTTCCGCTCGGCCGTTAACACGATAACTTGAGCCAAAATCGATATATCTTTACTAAACTCAGTTCACATACTTATCTGAACTCACTTTGTATTGGTGTAAAAAATGGCGGAAATCCGACTATGACCACGCCCACTTTTTCGATATCGAAAATTACGAAAAATGAAAAAAAATGCCATAACTATATACCAAATACGAAAAAAGGAATGAAACATGGTAATTGTATTGGTCTATTAACGCAAAATATAACTTTAGAAAAAAACTTGGTAAAATGGGTGTGACTCCTACCATATTAAGTAGAAGAAAATGAAAAAGTTTTGCAGGGCGAAATCTAAAGCCCTTGGAATCTTGGAAGGAATACTGTACGTGGTATTACATATATAAATAAATTAGCGGTACCCGACAGATGATGTTCTGGATCACCCTGGTCCATACTTTGGTAGATATCTCGAAAACGCCTTCACATATACAACTAAGGGCCACTCCCTTTTTAATACTCCCTCATTAATACCTTTAATTTGATACACATATCGTACAAACACATTCTAGAGTCACCCCTGGTCCACGTTTATGGCGATATCTCGAAAAGGCGTCCACATATATAACTAAGGCCCACTCCTTTTTAAAATACTCATTAACACCTTTCATTTGATACCCATATCGCACAAAAAAATTCTAGAGTCACCCCTGGCCCACCTTTATGGCGATATCTCGAAAAGGCATCCACCTATAGTACTAAGGCCCACTCCCTTTTAAAATACCCATTAACACCTTTCATTTGATACCCATATCGTATAAACAAATTCTAGAGTGACCCCTGGTCCACCTTTATGTCGATATCTCGAAAAGGCCTCCACCTATAGAACTAAGGCCCACGCACTTTTAAAATGCTCATTAACACCTTTCGTGTGATACCCATATCGTACAAACACATTCTAGATTCACCCCTGTTCCACCTTTAAGGCGATATCTCGAAAAGGCGTCCACCTACAGAACTAAGGCCCACACCCTTTTAAAATACTCATTAACACCTTTCATTTGATACCCATATCGTACACAAAAATTCTAGAGTCACCCCTGGCCCACCTTTATGGCGATATCTCGAAAGGGCATCCACCTATAAAACTAAGGCCCACTCCCTTTTAAAATACTCATTAACACCTTTCATTTGATACCCATATCGTACAAACAAATTCTAGAGTCACCCCTGTTTCACCTTTATGGCGATATCTCGAAAAGGCGACCACCTATAGAACGAAGGCTCACTCCCTTTTAAAAATACTCATTAACACCTTCCACCTTTATGGCGATATCTCGAAACGGCGTCCACCTATGGAACTAACGATCTCTCCCTTTTAAAATACTCATTAGCACCTTTTTTTTTTGATACCCATATTGTACAAACAAATTCTAAGGTCACCCCTGGTACACCTTTATGGAGATATCTCGAAACGCCGGCCACCTATAGAACTAAGGCCCACTCCCTTTTAAAATACTCATTAACACCTTTCGTTTGATACCCTTAATGTACAAACGTATTCTAGAGTCACCCCTGGTCCACCTTTATGGCGATATCTCGAAAAGGCGGCCACCTATAGAACTAAGGCCAACTCCCTTTTAAAATACTCATTAACACCTTTCCTTTGATACCCATATTGTACAAACGTATTCTAGAGTCACCCCTGGTCCACCTTTATGGCGATATCTCGAAAAGGCGACCACCTATACAACTACCACCACTCCCTTTTAAAACCCTCATTAATACCTTTATTTTGATACCCATATCGTACAAACAAATTCTAGGGTCACTCCTGGTCCACCTTTATTGCAATATCTCGAAAAGGCGTCCACCTATAGAACTAAGGCCCACTCCCTTTTAAAACACTCATTAACACCTTTCGTTTGATACCCATATAGTACAAACGTATTCTAGAGTCACCCCTGGTCCACCTCTATGGCGATATCTCGAAAAGGCGACCACCTATACAACTACCACCACTCCCTTTTAAAACCCTCATTAATAGCTTTAGTTTGATACCCATATCGAACAAACGCATTCTAGAGTCAACACTGATCCACCTTTATGGCTATATCCCTAAATTGCGTACATCCATAGAACTATGGCCTACTCTCTCTTAAAATACTCTTTAATACCTTCCATTTGATACATATGTCATACAAACACATTCCAGGGTTACCCTAGGTTCCTTTTACAACATGGTGATTTCCCTTACTTTGTATCCACAGCTCTCAACTGAGTATGTAATGTTCGGTTACACCCGAACTTAGCCTTCCTTACTTGTTATTTTTAATTTATATTAAAAATCACTTTGGTATGTACATCTGTTCACTTTATATTTCACATCTTATACAGCCAATTATATGGATATTACGAATGGGATAAGATTAGTGTTCAGCCCCATTCATGATTCACGTCCTTACTTGTTTTAATTAAAAACAAATTTTAGTTTTTTTTTTATTTTAACTTTTAAAAATTTAAAAGTCAAACAGAACTGTTCTTTACTCTTTTTTAAATTTTTAGTTTTTGTAAAATTTCAAAAATTGTTTTATTCCTTTTGAAGAATTGTAGAACTATCAAAAAGCTTGTCAGAATATTTATTGTTTTTGGTATTTGTAAATATTTTGCAGTAACTGTAGTAGTAGATATTTAAAAGTTTTGAAATTAGCAACTTATAGAAATGGAAATTGAAATTGAACTTTGAAAAAAAAAAAATAAAAAAAATGTGTAAATTTTAAAATGTTTTTTTTGTTGTTTTGTGCACTTTGAAGAGTTACAACTGTTGAGAAACTATTTAAATTTTTTTTGAGAATTTTAATTTTTTCGACTTTTTGGAAAATTTTAGTATTAGATGTACTTTTGGAGAACTTTTTTTTTGGGTATTTTAGAACATTCGTAAAGCTACTCAAAGCAGCTTGAATTTTAAACGTTTTGTTTTTAAATTTTTAGGTATTTTTACTTTTAAAAAAATTTGAATATGTCGAGCCATTCAAGTAAATTTTTCCCCCTTTCGGGAATGGAACTATTGAAAAGCTATTCAGAATCTCTAAAATTTTTTTTTTTATATTGAATTGTTGAAAACTGGTGAATATTTTTTCTTGCTCTGCAAAACGTTCTTGCTTCTCCTCAAAAATTCTAGAACTAATAAAAAGTTACTCAGAACAAATTTTTAAAAATTTCGACCTTTGCCAAACTTTTTGTTTTTTTAAGAAACTATTTAAAAGATATTTGGAACACTTTCTTTTTCGTTTTTTCAACTTCGTGGATATGAAATCACTTGACTAGCTTATAGTTATGGTATGTTCTATGATACAACTGAACTGGGTAGTTCCACTATTACGTATCCTAACAATAAAGTAAAGCGAAATCCTTATTCTTCTTTTATCAGAGCAGGGCTTCTTAAGCTTTGATATCTTTCCTGCGGCAACTACTCTGCAAATCAATGCTAAGAAATTGTTTAAAAGATATCAATGGAATAGAATATCTTTGTTTGAAAGAGACATTTAAAAAAAATTTCAGAAACATTTCCTCCAGATCAGAACCGTTGCTGGCATATTGGAACCATATCGAAGCCTCCTTAAAAGCAAATAGGAGCTTGAACGATGACATTTTACTATGTTGGAGGTAGATCCGTAAGACTTTCCTCGACATTGAGTCCGCCACAGACGTTACGACCATTGTAACTACGTTTCCTTTTTGCCTATATTCTGCCGACAACAGGTTCGGTGCATTCTCAGACTTTACTACACATGGGATTCCGGCCTCGCCCTTGGAAGTATGAGAAAACTCCCATAAACTCTTTCAAAGTGCTAATCTTGTTCATATTGTTGTTCATTTCAGTGAAGAAATATTGTATGTCACTAATAAATATGTCTCAATTCTCTTAGTTTTTATATTAACCCCAATTTGCGGCAGTAAGTTAACATTCTTAAACTGATATTAGTCATCACTTTCATTGCTACGCTTTCATTACGCCCAGCACGCTACATAACGCACTCTCACATGAATATCTATTTCAAAATTTTTAATCGAACGGTTTATCTTATTAGATATGTTTAACTACACCTATAATTATACCACCTATTAATACGATACGATAGTCCCAGTTTTTGCCCAATTTTACTTTAATTACAAGCTTTTAAAACTAACTGTACATACATCGTTATAATGAATGAAAATGAAGTTATTAAGCAGTTTGACGTTGTAATCTGAATTAGGAGCATAAAGCTCTTAGAAGATATTAAATAGGCAGCTGAAAGTATTGCGATATTTCATTTCGAGCTACGGCGGAAAATAAAACACTAAATTTATGAAAATTTGCTGCGCAATAGTGCATTAACAACTTAAGTTATTAAGTTGTAAAAAGCCACATTTTAAATTCTAACTTATCAGTTCGAAATAGAAGAAAAGGAACAATTTATGCTGTGCTTGTTAATTAACTTAGAAACTGCAATTACTACCATCAATAAGAGTTTTTTATGTAGATGCAATGAGTATTTATTTAAACCACGCCTTGGGAACATTTTCCAAGAACGCAAATTGCTTGAAAAACTGCATCTACCGCAGCGAGCTTGAAAATAGCAATTGAAAAAGGTTGGCCTTTCAACAAGACAATTTTTTTAAAAGGTTACTCCTTTTAAAGTATAATTTTTTTAAAAAACAAAATTTTTTTTAAATATATTACTTTGTTCAAAAAGGCTGCTTTTTTTTAAACAGTTTGCTTTTTATAAAAAGGTTGCCTTTTTTAAAACGGTTACTTTTTTTTTAAATGTTACTGTTTTTAAAAAGGTTCTTTTTATAAAAAAATAGGTTTTTTTTAAATATTGCTTTTTGTTAGGTTAGGTTGAACTGGCCGTATTACCAGAAGTTTGTTTTAACGACCAAACTGAAAAACCCTATCAAAAACCAGGACCTATGTTATAAAATAACTCCGTCCTCTTGGCAAATACTAGAAGCTTCCTAGGATTTAAGCCACTTGCTGCTTCTAGATCTGACAGCTGTATCACTCCTTATAGCTGGAGTCTTAGCCTGGAAAACGCAGGGCACGAGCACAGAACGTGCTCGGTCGCTTGCTCCTCCAACCCTCCAAAGCATGTGACGCCAGAAGGCAGTATCCAATCAGAATACCCGTAATGAGTCTACAGCCTGTCATTTTAATGTCTTGTTGTAAATCTATCGTTGTAAAACCTACACATAATCTTCGACACTTTACAGCCCCGCGCTTGAACCCACACCTTTCCCGCTTGGTCGATCATGTGCACTATTCGGCTTCACTTAGTCTCGCCCAGTCTGATAGGGACGTCTACGGAGCAAGCTTCAAGGGATGCACCCTTTTAGCTAGTTCATCTGCTTTTTCATTCCCATCTATTCCCATATGCTCTGGGAGCCAATATAGACGTATGCGTCTCCCTGTCCCGAATCTCTCCAGAGACTGCTTACACTCTAACACGCATATAGATACTGTGCTATGCGAGATTATTGCCTTAATTGTTGTTTGACTGTCAATATAAAAGTTAACACGGTTGCAGCGTAAGCTATTCTCTTCCAGGGTTTCTATTGCTTTGGATACGGCTAATATTTCCGCTTCCAAAACGATACAGTAATCCGGCAGCCTGTAGGATCTGTTGATTGCCGGATCAGCACAGTATACCGCAGATCCTACTCCTTCCCCTACTGTGGAACATTCTGTGTACAAATGTATCGCCTCGTCCGCCATTTGAACACCTTTGCGCCAACCGTCCACCTCTATTGTTGCCTTAAGATCTCCCTCGCAGCGCAGATAGGGAATCAGGTAGTCTGTTCGTCTTGTGATTGATGACGGTATACTACTATGGCCGTATGGTCGGCACTCAAGCTGCACCGATGCACCGAGCCTGGTTGCAGTTGTTAACGCCATGTTCTTTGCTACCACATCTATAGGTGGAATGTGCAGAATGGCATACAGTGCAGCTGTCGGGTTGTTTTCTGGGCTCCCGTAATGTTAAACATTGATAATCTGCATACCCCCTCTAATTTTTGAGGTAGGTTGCTTTTTGTGTGGCTTTCCACCAAACAAGAACTCCATAGTATAGAATAGGGCTTACAATCGCTGTAAAACCCCATTGAGAAAGAGAGGGCAATAAGCTCCACGTACACCCCAGCATTCTTTTACATGCATAAAGTGCCGCTGAAGCCTTCTTCACCCTCTCCTCCACGTTGAGCTTCCATGACAGCTTACTGTCTAGGATGATTCCTAGATATTTTGTGCAAGGTTTCTCCTGTAAAGTCAAACCTCCTAACTTAGGCCTGGTCCAATTTGGGACATTGTACCTGTTTGTAAGCAAGACCATATCCGTCTTCTTCGCGTTGACTTTCAACCCGACATTAGATGCCCAGGTATGAATATCCCGAAGCACCCCATCCATCAAAGAGCTAACAGTCGGAATGCGCTTTCCACTTATGACAATTGCAACGTCATCTGCGTTAGCCGTAAGTTTTACGGGTCCCTCATCGAACCGTCTTAGCAGTTGGTTGATGACCAGCTTCCACAGCAGCGGTGATAGCACCTCTCCCTGCGGCGTGCCCCTGTCCTCTGCTTTCGTGGCTTCGTACAATCCCCATTGGCCAAGCAATGTGCGGCCTTTTCTGCTCTACGACTGCGAGAGTTATCCGCATGGAGAGGCAATGTGAATGGCCATGCAGCTATCCTTAAGTATCTGGATTCGCCTTCGTCGGACTATTGTGCTCCGACTGTATTTTTCAATATGAAGTACGAGGTTATTATCCCGGATAGGAATTATTGGTTGAATGAGCCACCGGACCTGAGCGATAGGCTGCAGATATATACTGACTGCTCCAAACTGGATTATAAGGTGGATAGCGGTGTCTGTGCACCGCAACTAGGATGGAATCCATCATTTAGCCTACCCGATCATTGCAACGTCTTTCATGCAGAGGTGGCTGCTATAAATGAGGCCGCTGATCACCTGGGGAAGGCTGCTCACGGCTATAACCAAATTTTTATTTACCCTGACAGCTAGGCTGCACTAAAAGCACTTGGATCGGTCACATGTAAGTCCAGGACAGTAGAGAAGTGCTGCAAATTTCTTAACGAGACCGGTCACATCGCAATCGGGAGGCACGCACAACGGCTGGGTGCTCCCTATAATGATTGGAAACAGTCAAACATTTTCTGTGCGATTGTCTTGCGCTTTGGCACAAGAGGAAGAAATCTCTGGGATCTGCCTTCTTTCACGATCTTTGTGATCTGGCTAAGTTGTAACCTAAGAAACTCCCGACGTAACATAACCTAACCTAACAATCCTCATTGTGATGTAATCTTCCTGTAATTTAACATGCAGCCGATCCATCTCGTTAAGGGCGGATATACTTTAATTTAATTAAGGCCATTCATAATCGCCCATTTAGAAACATTATTGAAAGCCCCGCATTGTCTAAGAAGACTCCTAGAGCATATTCCTTATATTCCAGGGCTTTCTCTATGCTTATTACCACCCAATGCAATGCGGTGTCTACCGACTTGCCTTTGGTGTACGCATGTTGTGTTGTATGTACACATCTATCAGCCTCTCAAAGGTTTTAAGCAGAAATTATGTTCAGCTGATGGGTCTATAGTCTTTGGGATACACGTGACCGATCTTTCCCGGCTTTGGTAGGAAAGCTACACGAGCAGTTCTCCAAGAGTGCGATATATGATTCAGTCTTATGCACCCATCGAATATTATTTTAAGCCATTCCACGACCGCTCTACTTGAAACTTGTAGCATGGCCGGGAATATACCATCTGGTCCCGGCGATTTAAACTTAGAAAACGTCCTCACTACCCATTCGATCTTGATATCGGTCACCAAGCCCGATACTATCGTGATCGAAATGTGAGTGCTGTCTGCTGGCTCTTCTAAACCATCTCCCGATGCGAAATGTGTATCGAGAAGCACCTCAAGGGATTCCTCACTATTACGTGACCATTCCCCGTTCTATTTCTTCACTAGTCCCTGGACTATGTTTACCCTTGCTAGGACTTTTTGCAACCGTGCTGTTTCGCTGGAACTTTTTGTAAAAATGTTACAATTTTTTTAAAGGTTAACGTTTTTAAAAAGTTTAATTTTTTTAAAAAGGTTGATTTTTTTTAATTTTTAATAAGGTTACTTGTTTTAAAAAGGTTACTTTTTTTAAAAAGTTACTTTTTTTAAAAAGGTTACTTTTTTTAAAAAGGTTACTTTTTTTAAAAAGGTTACTTTTTTTAAAAAGGTTACGTTTTTTAAAGAGGTTACCTTTTTTTTAGTTTTAATTTTTTTAAAAGTTTACTGTTTGAAAAGGTTACTTTTTTAAAAAGGTTACTTCTTTAAGAAGGTTGCTTCTTTAAGACGGTTTCTTCTTTAAGAAGGTTACTTTTTTAAAAAGGTTGCTTTTTTAAAAAGGTTACTTTTTTACTTTTTTAAAAAGGTTACGTTTTTGAAAAAGCTTACTTCTTTGAAAAAGGTAACTTTCTTGAAAAATGATACTTATTTTAAGAAGGTTCGTTTTCTGAAAAATGTTACTTTACTTTATGGAAATTCCCAATGAGAAGGGTTGCTAAATTACCACAATACAAGCAAAGAAATTAAAGATTTCATAAATTACGTAAAATTAAAAGAGCCATTTCCTTATCTGCATCTTGTAGCTGATATATCGGTAGAAAAACTGAAATTAGACCCGCTACACGAATTGAAGTTCTTTTATTAGAAAAAAGAAAGGAAATTTCTAATTTTCTCCAACATAGTTATGCAGTAACTTCCTTTCGTTAGCTCCAATATAATAATGATTCAAATCATTTAAGTAATGTGCAAAATATTCAATTAAGCTAACCGTATGTACGTTATACAATAATCGCAGGTACGATCATGAGTGTGAGTACTTTTACATAACAAAGCAGGGAAAGAAGAAAATAATCCACACAGGAAGAGTTGATGGCACAAACACGAATGTTTCGTGTTATGCGAAAATCAGCAAAGTAAAACCTTAATAGGGTTCTTGGAATCGTTTCCGTTTTGTTTTCCTTTCCTTTGGGGGCTAACGGTCGTAAGTTGAAATGTAAAACAATTGTTACAACAACAACAATAAATAAGACTCACATTAAAAACTCAAAAAAAAGAACAAATCTAAATAAATTACAACAAAAAAAATCAAAACAATATAAACAAAAGTGCAAAAATAAAATATTCGCTCAAATTTCCGTTTTATCATTCAATAAAACAACGAATGATGATCAGCTCCCATGATGTTGCAGCAACGGTATTGAAGGTTGCAAAGTAGTGCCAAATGGCAAGTGGCAAGGTGTTACCTTTGTCGCTACTACACTTGTTAGCCGCTATGTTATTGCTGCTATATGTAGCTATATATGTACTAAGGCATAACCACGAAGAAGTATGTATATGTGTATGTTTGTACATATAGCACCTGCCGTTTTCATCTCCTAACTGCACCCACTTAAGCAACATGCCATGCCATGCCTTGGCAAGAAAACCACAGGAGGAAAGCATCAATTCGTCGTGTTGCATAATCATTATGCAACTTTGTAATCGCGCTGTTGCATTGCTAGTTGGAGTTACTATTTGCGCTTGTTCTTTTTGTAGTTCTTTTCCATTTTCATTGCACGGATTCGCTTTTAAATGTGCGTGCGCACCAGGCGCACTACCTAAACATTTTCATTTCACTTGATCATTTTGACTGCTTTGCCAAGTGCTATATATCTATGTATGTTTGAGTGTTGATATCTAGACACACATATATGTATGTATGTGCATTTTTAGTAACACCTTGCTATCGCTTAAAATTTTATTTTTTTATTTGGTTATTTTTCTTCTTCTTATACCGCATTTTCTATTTCTATTATAATTTTGGTTTTAGTCAGTGATTGCATTTTTGATGTTGAATTACGATTAGAGTAACTGTGAACGCAGTTTAAATTCACCTGTTTGTGGTGTTAATGCTCGTGCCACATGTGCTGTTGCAGAGTTCATTTTTTAAGTGACTTGAGTGCATCAAAGCGTTTTATTGCTAACATTTAACCTCTTAATTAAGTGTTCGGACTGTTGTTGTTATTGTTGTTGTTGTTGTTGTAGCGATAAGGTTGCTCCCCGAAGGCTTTGAGGAGTTTTATCGACGTGATGGTCCTTAGCCGGATACAAATCCGGTACGCTCCGGTACCATAGAACCATTAAGGTGGCTTGGGGTCGCCAGAGGCTCGCCTGTTAGTGAAACAGGATTCGCCGCGGATAGGTGAGGTTGACAATTGGGTTTGGAAAAGCTATATATTGCGCTGGCAACCTGAAGGGTTGCGCTACACAGCCCCTTCAATCTGGTATTTTAGTCGCCTCTTACGACAGGCATACCTACCGCGGGTATATTCTGATCCCCTAACCCACTGGGGGCTGTTCGGACTGTTCGTTCTGACTACCTGAACCCGTAGCTGTGCCTCGATGGTCCCTTAGAGCCACAATAGAGTTATAAAGTTAGCGCATGGGCGCTCAAATGGTCAATGGTTCCAAACTAACGTAAGAGTATGTTCTGCGGTAAATGGATCCTGCAAGCTTTCAAATCACTGTATTGTTTTAGCGGAAGTAACAGCCGTGGCCAAAGCAGCGCAAAGACTGGAAGATATCAGATTAAGCTGCAGCCGCGTTGATTTTTATATTAACAGCTAAACAGCTATTGAGGTAATTATCTCGCATAGCAGAATCTTCAAGTATAAACAATCCATAGAAAGAATCGGGATAAGGAGAAACGTACACTTATATTGGATCCCTGGGTAAAAAGTAACCTAATTGGGTGATGCATTCATATCATGTAGAGAAAATATAATTTGCAGTAACGATCAAAAGTAACTAGCGAGTTGTTGTCGTTGATGCTATCACAAAGAACGGTAAGGTTTTCGCAGATGGTCGTCGATTTGTTGGTTGCCAACTACGAAAGTGTTCCCGCCTGCGGCGCTTACCAAAGGCTCTCCGCGGTTACAAATTGAGTTAATGTGAGTTTTCTCCTCCCGAAGCCGTATTGGAGAGGTACCTGCTAGCTCCAGGATTTTTCTGCGATTGCTTGAGGATAAGCCAGCAACTCACAACCGCTAGCGGCCCATGTATGGCTGTATAGTCTCTAGAGCAGGGAACTCACTGCGAAATACTCATTCGCTCGTGCGCTTTATAAACGAGGCCATTCGCTGGAAAGAGCGGATCTCACTCCTAATTTTGGAGTGCGGCACGCTAGGGTGAACTTTTCCGCGTCCCGTCATTGGCGAGAATGACGCCACCAACAAGCTTCTGGTGCACTCGCAACTCCACTATCCAGATCCTGCATCCCCACAGGTTTTATGGGTGTAAAAATTTTTCATATTTAGCTTTGGCATTCTCGGCATGCTATAAACAACCTTCTACTAGAGAAGGACGTCGTAGTTGGTTTTAATCAGGTCCCAGCTCAGCTAAAATGGCACTTAATAAAACAATATTCTGGCTTTTGTGAGATCTTCAAGCATATGACTTGCGTTTAGGTAAAATCTTAACAAAATGCTTTCCTTGGTGCTTCTCAAAGCTCCATAAATTTTACTACATAGTTGTAAGGGCCAGCTTGCTACATGGCATGCCATAACACACAACACCGGAAGAGGCTCGATATTTTTTAGAATTGGATTTTAGGCCAAGATACTTGAGTTTAATGTTTTTAAATTAAAGGTAATAAATAATCGATTTCGACAACCTATGGTTTTACTATCGATAGCGATTTGCATTTTGGTAAAATCTTAACAAAATCCTTTACTTGGTGCTTCTCATAGCTCCATAGATTTTACTACATTGTCGTAAGGGCCAGCGTGCTACATGGGATACCATAAGACGCAGCAGAGGAAGAGCCTCGATATTTGTTATAGAATTGGATTTTAGGCCAAGACGTCTTAAGTTTAATATTTTTAAATTAAAGGTAATAACGGATTTCGAAAACCTATGGTTTTACTATCGGCTTACTATCGATAGCGAAAGTTACGTTCAGTCATGGGTTTGTTTGGTGCCGGGTCATCGGATTCTTATTGGTTTTAATCGGCTAGTTATCGCCATTCATTAAAAAACCGATGAAAATACTCCGATAGCAAATCGATCATTTTCTGCAAATAAATCGACAAATGTTCGATAAAAATTCTACAACACACAGACAACAAGCAGGTACCACTCCTTTAACAGTATATTTATTCATATGACTTTTCGATACTAAATCGACAATTTTTTGATAACATATCGGGAACTTTTTGATTAATAATATATAACTTTTGGATGATAGGTCAATATCTTAAGAAAAAAATTTCGATAAATTTTAAGAACCAAATCGACAGCTTTTCGATTACACACCGATAACAAATAGATAACACTCCGATACAAAATGTATTACTTTTCGATAATATGCAAAAAATGAGTAGCTCATTGATAGACGACCAAAAATGGTAAAAAATCGATAACCACTTTTTGATAAATAATCAAAAATTTCGAAAAATAATCAACAACTTTTCGATAATAAATCGATAAATTTTCAATAATAAAACGGAAATTTTTTTAAAAAACAGCGAAAACTATTCGATAACACACTGATAAAACATTAATAACATTTCTATAATAAATCTATAACCCGGTTATCGACGGGGTGATAACACATTTATAGAAAGCCTATTACTCGTGCATAAGTAGAGGATAAGACATCCATATCGCGTGAAACACAAACAGGTATCTGATCGATAACTGGGCTTATTCTTACATTCTGTATTCCCCATACAGCATGTCAATACCACATACCACGCCTTTATCTACAGTCCATATAACATACCACATCCAAATACTACGTATATATCTAAATTTACCTTCCGCTTACCTTCTGGACTCCGCTATACAGGGATTCAAGGGGTTGTGTAGCGCAACCCTCTCAACGGGTTGCCAGCGCAATATATAGCTCCTCCAACCCAATTGTCAACCTCATCTACCCGTGGCGAAACCTGTTTCATTAACAGCCGAGGCTCTGGCGACCCCAAGCTCATCATGGAACTATTGGGTGGGGAGGGAGGAACAACAACAACAAATCCCCTATACAGTGAGCAAAATTATTTGCACCAAAAACTCACTCAAACATATGTCACCATTCTGCAGAACTGTACTATAACGCCCTGTGTTGTTGAAGAACACATCAAATAATGAAAATCGTCGATTTCAGGCGGCTACCATCAACATTGCGGATTATTTTCACCATAATTAAAAGGCAATAAGTCTGCATATGAAATTGAATGATAAAAAATATATATTGCTATACAAATATTTACACTAGCAAATTGTTATTAGTTAAATACTTGTAAATATTATTATTGGAGAAAGGTAAGTAATTTAATTTGAATGCAGTAAAGTGCTATTAAAGAAAAGTATCTAAGTGAAATTATGATGGCATGTTATGATAAAATTTTTGCGCTAATCCGCAATTAAAGTGAATGAAATTCATAAATATTTCCTGGAATTTTGATGGATGAAGCATCAAATAATTAGAATGCAGCAGCCGTTTCGAACGACCCAGACAAGATCATTAAAGTAGGCAAAACATTTTTGCATCTAATAGTTATTAGTGATGATGCTGATGGTCGAAAAAAAAAATTGAAATTAGAATACTCGCGTATATATATACATGTAAATATGCAACACTAAGTAGACATAGAATGTCAGCATGTGGTTATTTTAGATTAGCAACAGCAACAAAAGAAAGTCTACGAAATATTAAAAAAAAAATTAAAATTGGCATTATTTGGCATAATATTTTACCCAGCTCTGAGTTTTATGAAATATTTTGTTGATGCATGGATATTAATGCACTACTTTATACTCTCTTTATTGTTATGCTGGGTATAAAAATGCTTAAGCCACATCACGAAACTTGCCACCACTTTGTTGTTCCAACGCTAAGAACATTTTGCGCAATTTGCCACTTTCTTTCAATCCACCAGCACTCGAACCAAAGCTTCCGCCAGCTGAACCATTAACGACACGCATGTTCGCTTGCAAATAAATCTGTTAAAGACATGCATACCGTGGCTTTGTGATAATACTTACGTGCTTTGGAAAATACTTAACTCACCGAGCTATTATCTGCTAGCTACTGCTGGTGGTAAATGTTTACAGCTGCTGCTAACGAATGCGAGTCTATCAAAAGGTGTCGGTTATCGCCACGAAAAATTAAACAGCCGTTACACTGTTAGATCTTGAAGTTAGAAAAAAAGGAAGTATAAAACAAATTACAATTTAAACTGCAAACGTAACATAAAATTGACTTACATAATCCCGAAATACATAATCGACACACTAACAAATCCCGAATAATCAAACGGTGTATTGCATTGAAGGTCCAAGGCCCTGAAAATTTAATAGTGCTTGTACAAGATTGATATCAGGCAGAGCACAATCAACATCGCTCACACTCCCCAAAACCTTCGGGGAGTGTCTTTATCGCTACAACAACAACCTGAATATTATTGTTACGAATGTTAGCAACACTAAGGGGTACTGCCATCTCTAAGCCGATGCTACGCAGTGACGTGAATGCACATCAATAATTTAATCATTTTGTCTACACCTATGTACGTACACGCAGTGGAGAAGAGATGCACAAACACATGCAGATATCTTATCTGAAATGCTCCTAAAGTTATGCAGTTGTGATTGTGGAAGTGTCGCTCACACATACAAGCGCATCGGGTATGAGAGAAGCTATAAAAATTATACATGTGTAGTAGTAGCTGAGAAATTTATAACTAACTAGTAAGTTCTGGAATTAGAAAAGCCTAGAAATGTGCAAGGAGGAGGTCGGACATTATAAAAGGGCGACAACAGTGGAGGCGAGAAATCAGTTTCATTTAAGCTATCAGTCAGTTTGTTTATTAAGCAAGCTAGTTGCAAAGTATAAGTGTTATTGTGAAGCACTTTAATAAAGGCCATTTTTCCATTATTCAATATTGGAGTTATTTATTCAACAGTTTAGCGATACGAACCTAGCAAAAGGGCAAATAAGAGGATTTGTAGGAAATTCATTATAATTGGTGTCAGAAGAGGAATTGTTGAATAAATTCCGAAGACTTCGAATACAACTTGGACATGCTAAAGTTAAGTGAATTGAAGATCCAGCAACTGAAGGAGGAGTTGGAGAGCCGTAGTTTGAATACAACCGGCAACAAACTAGAACTTCAGGAACAACTACGACAGGCAATGGAATTAGAAGCAATTGACGTGGAAGAGTATGACTTTCATCTTGATGGCGAGGAAACAACAAAAATGGAGGAGACAGTTACGCAGACTGTTACGAGCACAGACTTGAACATGATTTTGGCTGCAATATCTGCTCAAACATCGACAGTGGTTTCTCAACTGGAATCGCAAAAGACAGTTATAACATCTCAACTGGCATCTCAACTGGAAGAGAAAAAGACAGATATAACATCTAAACTGGCATCTCAACTGGAAGAATAAAAGACAAGTATAGCACTCCTACTGGAATCATAGGGGACACGTATAACATCTAAGATGGAAACACAGTTAGAAGAACAGCATACATATATGGATGATTAGTTGAAAGCACAAGAATCTCGCATATCTTCGCAACTGTCAGAACAAGAAGCAAGGTTATCATCAAAACTGGAAGCGCATGATGCAAAAATCGCTCAATTTCAGCCAGAAATCGATGATATGAAAGGTCGTATGGAGCAGTTACAACTAAATCGCCCAGCTGTTTCAGCAAGCAATCCAAAGGTAAAAACACCATCCTTTGACGGCTCTGTTCCTTTCCAGGTCTTTAAGCTACAGTTTGAGAAGACCGCAGTAGTGAACAAGTGGAATGCTGAAGATAAATTTTGCAGCTCTGTTCGTGGCACTGAAAGGGCCTGCCGCGGAAATCTTACAGACGATTCCAGAGTACGAACGGAACAGCTATGAAGCATTGATGGCCGCTGTCGAGAGACGTTATGGAAGCGAGCATAGAAAACAGATATACCAAATGTAGTTACTGAACCGCTTCCAGAAGCCTGGTGAGACATTGCAAGAGTTTGCGTCGGATGTTGAAAGGCTGGCACATTTAGCGAATGCGGACGCACCCGTTGAGTACACCGAAAGGGTAAAAATTCAGAGTTTTATAAATGGCATACGGGACGTAGAAACGAAGCGAGCTACATACGTAAACCCAAGACCAACATTCGCAGAAACGGTGTCACAAGCACTGATTCAGGAAACAGCGTCGCTTTTGTGTAAGCCAGTTTTCAAAACACGCCGTGTGGAAGTAGAAAGGCCGGAGTGGGTAGACGCAATTTTGGAGGCGCTGAAAGGATCGCAAAAGCGGAGTGAAAAAGTTATCAAATGCTTCAAATGCGGGAAGCCCGGTCACATTGCACGTCATTCCGATCTTGATCCTAGTAGTTCCAACAATGTGGGTGGCCATAAACGCAAAGCTGGAGGAGATGAACAAGAGCGAATAAGATGTAGATATCGAGAACTAGCTCCAGTATTGGATGTCCTGTGATATCTGTGTCGCAAATTGGTAGAAAATCGAGCAGTCTTACCGTCAAAGAGAATGTGGATGGCAAAGAACGTGTACTGACTGTAGACACGGGCGCATCTCATTCCTAAATTCGATCTGACTTGGTCAACAGGAGAGTAAAAACGTTACCTGGTGCAAGGATGCTTACGGTCACTGGCGAGTATAACCAAGTCCAGGGAGAAGTGGTATGTGAAGTCTTGATTGGAAAGGTCACAATTCTACACAAATTCGTTGTGGCGGAGATCGTTGATGAAGTCATATTGGGATGGACTTCTTGGTTGACCATGCCATCAAGATCGATATGCAGAGAAGGGTGATGCGTTATAAGAACCAGGATATACCACTTAACTTCAATTTGCAGAAAGGGTTCAGTAGTAATCGAGCACTGGTGGAGAAGACTCGACAAAGACTACGAAAGTCATATGCAAAGGTTGACAGATCGAATGGACCAAATAGAGGAAAATCAAAAGTATCTGCGAGAGAATCACTGGCATTGACAAAGCCTAATGGACGCATAAAAACAAAGCAACGAATTTCCCGAAAAAATGCGAGGGTAGTTTCAAGCCGGAGCGCACTACTCTTGTGAAACATGAGAACGATACTGATTATGCGAAGCCAATCCGTCAAGCGCAAGCTCTACGAAGTAGTTCATTGGCCAAACAACAGAGTGTGAGTGATCAGCCCAGGGTAGTAAATAATAAGATCAAACATTGGCATGATAAGAACTTTAATTCGGAAGTTTCCTTGGAGGGAGATTTGGTACTGCTATAAAACCCTCACCGGCGGAAAGGTGTTCCATCCTAGATTCGGTGCAGTTTGGAAGGCCCGTACAAAGTTGCGAAGAAGATCAGTGATACCATCTACCGCATACAATCAATTGGGAAATCATGAAGTAGAAGAGTGGTACAACTGGAGATGCTAACGGCGTTTAGATTGAGAGATTTGTCTGATCGGGATCAGACTTAGATGGAGGGCAGTGTTACGAGTGTTAGCAACACTTAGTGGTACTGCCATCTCTATGCCGATGCTAAGCAGTGACATGAATGCGCATCAGTAATTTAATCATTTTGTCTACACCTATGTACGTACACGCAGCGGAGAAGGGATGCACAAACACATGCAGATATCTTATCTGAAATGCTCCTAAAGGTATGCAATTGTGATTGTGGAAGTGTCGCTCACACATACAAACGCATGGGGTACGAGAGAAGCTATAAAAATTATACATCTGTAGTTGTAGCTGAGAAATTTATAACTAACTAGTAAGTTCTGGAATTAGAAAAGCCTAGAAATATGCAACGAGGAGGTCGGACAGTATAAAAGAGCGACAACAGTGGAGGCGAGAAATCAGTTTCATTTAAGCTATCAGTCAGTTTGGTTATTAAGGAAGCTAGTTGCGAAGTATAAGTGTTACTGTGAAGTACTTTAATAAAGGCCATTTTTCCATTATTCAATATTGGAGTTATTTATTCAACAGTTTAGCGATACGAACGTTGGCAGAAAATTGCAAATAAGGGGAATTGCAATAAATTCTTTACATTATTAAAAATAAATAAATGTAAGGCGCGATAACCTCCGAAGAGATCTAAGGCCGAGCTTCTCTTCCAATTTCCGTCGTGCTCCTCTTGATTTTTCCCTACAAATTGGCCGGACGGGACCTACATGTTTTATGCCGACTCCGAACGGCATCTGCAAGGCAGATGAGTTTTCACTGAGAGCTTTTCATGGCAGAAATACAATCGGAGCGCTTGCCAGACACTGCCGAGGGGCGACCCCGCTTAGAAAAATTTTCTTCTAATTGAAAAATCTTATTTCTAAAATTTTGATGTTGCTTTGCCCGGGAGTTGAACCCAGGGCAAACGGTGTGATAGGCGGAGCACGCTACCATCTCACCACGGTGGCCGCCGCATTATTAATCATTTTATTATATTCATATATAATAATATATTATATATAAAATAACTATTAAATTTGGTTAAAATTTCGAAATTGTTTAAGTCGGGCCCTGAAAGCAATTTTACTAAAACAAAAAGAAAAACATTTGACCGGAGATGTTTTAAGTGGCACGAAAAAATGATTTGCAATCAAAACCGAAGCCAAGGCTGACATATTGTCATCAGTTTGTTATTGAAGAGCCATCAGTTCGTGTTTGGTGTGTTATCGATGGGGTATAGGCGAATTCTCGATTTCTTATCGAAGTGTTATGAACTTGCTGTTGATAGGAAAAGTTATTAGTGAGTTAGTGATGTCTTATCAACGAGTTATCGGTTTGTTATCGAAAAATTTGTCGATTTATAATCAAAATTCTATCGATTATTTAACAAGATACTAAAAAAATTATCGTGTTTTTTATCGAAATTTTATCGATTTTTCTCAAAAGTTTATTGACATATTTAGTACCGAGAAGATTTTGGTTGTTTATCATAGCATTATCGATTATTATCGGCAAGTTATCAATATGTTATCAGAGTGTTACTATCCTTTTGTTAGCGTATTATCCAACTGTTATCGAAAAGTTGTCGATTTTCTATGGAAAAAATATTGATTTGTATCCTTTTTATGGCTTTTTATCGATTTGCTATCGACGATCGATGAGTCATCGGTTTATTATAAAACAGATACCAATAAAACTTCAATATAACAAGTAAGGAAGGCTAAGTTCGGATGTAACCGAACATAACATACTAAGTTGAGAGCTATGGAAGGAAAATCAATCTGGGGTAACCCTGGAATGTGGTTGTATAACATGTGTATCAAATGAAAGGTATTAAAGAGTATTTTAAGAGAGAGTAGGCCATAGTTCTATGGATGAACGCCATTTAGGGATATCGCCATAAAGGTAGACCAGGGCTGACTCTAGAATTTGTTTGTACGATATGGGTATCAAATGAAAGGTGTTACTGAGCATTTTAAGAGGGAGTGGGCCTTAGGTCTATCGGTGGACGTCTTTTCGAGATGTCCCCATTAAGGTGGACCAGGGGTGATTCTATAATGTGTTTGTACGATATGGGTATCAAATGAAAGCTGGAAATGAGTATTTTGAATAGGAGTGATCCTTAGTTCCATAGGTGGACGCCGTTTCGAGATATCGCCATAAAGGTGGACCAGGGGTGTCTCTAGAATGTGTTTGTACGATATGGGAATCAAATGAAAGGTGTTACTGAGCATTTTAAGAGGGAGTGGGCATTAGGTCTATAGGTGGACGCCTTTTCGAGATATCGCCATTAGGGTGGGCCAGGGGTGACTCTAGAATGTTTGTACGGTATGGGTATCAAACGAAAGGTGTTACTGAGCATTTTAAGAGGGAGTGGGCATGAGGTCTATAGGTGGACGCCTTTTCGAGATATCGTCATTAGGGTGGGCCAGGGGTGACTCTAGAATGTGTTTGTACGATATGTGCATCAAACGAAAGGTGTTACTGAGCATTTTAAGAGGGAGTGGGCATTAGGTCTATAGGTGGACGCCCTTTCGAGATATCGCCATTAGGGTGGGCCAGGGGTGACTCTAGAATGTTTGTACCATATGGGTATCAAACGAAAGGTGTTACTGAGCATTTTAAGAGGGAGTGGGCATTAGGTCTATAGGTGGACGCCTTTTCGAGATATCGCCATTAGGGTGGGCCAGGGGTGACTCTAGAATGTGTTTGTACGATATGGGTATCAAATGAAAGGTGGTAAGGAGTATTTTAAAAGGGAGTAATCCTTAGTTCTATAGGTGGACGCCTTTTCGAGATATCGCCATAAAGGTGGACCAAGGGTGACTCTAGAATGTTTGTACGATATGGGTATCAAACGAAAGGTGTTACTGAGCATTTTAAGAGGGAGTGGCCATTAGGTCTATAGGTGGACGCCTTTTCGAGATATCGCCATAAGGGTGGGCCAGGGTGACTCTAGAATGTGTTTGTACGATATGGGTATCAAATGAAAGGTGGTAATGAGTATTTTAAAAGAGAGTAATCCTTAGTTCTATAGGTGGACGTCTTTTCGAGATATCGCCATAAAGCTGGACCAAGGGTGACTCTAGAATGTTTGTACGGTATGGGTATCAAACGAAAGGTGTTACTGAGCATTTTAAGAGGGAGTGGGCATTAGGTCTATAGGTGGACGCCTTTTCGAGATATCGCCATTAGGGTGGGCCAGGGTGACTCTAGAATGTGTTTGTACGATATGGGTATCAAATGAAAGGTGGTAATGAGTATTTTAAAAGGGAGTAATCCTTAGTTCAATAGGTGGACGCCTTTTCGAGATATCGCCATTAGGGTGGGCCAGGTGTGACTCTAGAATGTTTGTACGATATGGGTATCAAACGAATGGTGTTACTGAGCATTTTAAGAGGGAGTGGACATTAGGTCTATGGGTGAACGCCTTTTCGAGATATCGCCATTAGGGTGGGCCAGGGGTGACTCTAGAATATTTGTACGATATGGGTATCAAACGAAAGGTAATACTGAGCATTTTAAGAGGGAGTGGACATTAGGTCTATAGGTGGACGCCTTTTCGAGATATCGCCATTAGGGTGGGCCAGGGTGACTCTAGAATGTGTTTGTACGATATGGGTATCAAATGAAAGGTGGTAATGAGTATTTTAAAAGGGAGTAATCCTTAGTTCTATAGGTGGACGCCTTTTCGAAATATCGCCATTAGGGCGGGCCAGGTGTGACTCTAGAATGTTTGTACGATATGGGTATCAAACGAAAGCTGTAACTGAGCATTTTAAGAGGGAGTGGGCATTAGGTCTATAGGTGGACGCCTTTTCGAGATATCGCCATTAGGGTGGGCCAGGGGTGACTCTAGAATGTTTGTACGATATGGGTATCAAACGAAAGGTGTTACTGAGCATTTTAAGAGGGAGGGGGCATTAGGTCTATAGGTGGACGCCTTTTCGAGATATCGCCATTAGGGTGGGCCAGGGGTGACTCTAGAATGTTTGTACGATATGGGTATCAAACGAAAGCTGTAACTGAGCATTTTAAGAGGGAGTGGACACTAGGTCTATAGGTGGACGCCTTTTCGAGATATCGCCATTAGGGTGGGCCAGGGGTGACTCTAGAATGTTTGTACGATATGGGTATCAAACGAAAGGTGTTACTGAGCATTTTAAGAGGGAGGGGGCATTAGGTCTATAGGTGGACGCCTTTTCGAGATATCGCCATTAGGGTGGGACAGGGGTGACTCTGGTATGTTTTTGTACGATATGGATATCAAATTAAAGGTATTAATGAGGGTTTTAAAAGCGAGTGGCCCTTAGATGTATATGTGAAGGCGTTCTCGCGATATCGACCAAAATGTGGACCAGGTGATCCAGAAAATCATCTGTCGGGTACTGCTAATTTATTTATATATGCAATACCACTAACAGTATTCCTGCCAAGATTCCAAGGGCTGTTGATTTCGCCTTGTAGAACTTTTTCATTTTCTTCTACTTAATATGGTAGGTGTCACACCCATTATACAAAGTTTTTTCCAAAGTTATATTTTGCGTCAATAAATCAATCCAGTTACCATGTTTCATCACTTTTTTCGTATTTGGTATAGAATTATGGCATTTTTTTCATTTTTCGTAATTTTCGATATCGATAAAGTGGGCGTGGTTATGGTCAGATTTCGCCCATTTTTTATACCAAGAAAAAGTGAGCTCAGGTAAGTACGTGGGCTAAGTTTAGTAAAGATATATCGGATTTTGCTCAAGTTATTGTGTTAATGGCCGAGCGGAAGGACAGACGGTGGACTGTGTATAAAAACTGGGCGTGGCTTCTACCGATTTCGCCCATTTTCACAGAGGACAGTTACCGTCATAGAATCTATACTCCTACCAAATTTGAGAAGGATTGGTAAATTTTTGTTCGACTTATGGCAATAAAAGTATTCTAGACAAACTAAATGAAAATGGGCGGAGCCACGCCCATTTTGAAATTTTCTTTTATTCTTGTATTTTGTTGCATCATATCTTTACTGGAGTTGAATTTTGACTTAATTTACTTATATACAGTAAAGATATTAAATTTTTTGTTAAAATTTGAATTTTAAAAATTTTTTTTTTAAAAAGTGGGCGTGTTCTTCATCCAATTTTGCTAATTTTTATTTAGCGCATATAGACTAATAGTAGTAACGTTCCTGCCAAATTTCATCATGATATCTTCAACGACTGCCAAATTACAGCTTGCAAAACTTTTAAATTACCTTCTTGTAAAAGTGGGCGGTGCCACGCCCATTGTCCAAAATCTTACTTATTTTCTATTCTGCGTCATAACATCAACCCATCTACCAAGTTTCGTCGCTTTATCTGTCTTTTGTAATGAGTTATCGCACTTTTTCGGTTTTTCGAAATTTTCGATATCGAAAAAGTGGGCGTGGTTATAGTCCGATATCGTTCATTTTAAATAGCGATCTGAGATGAGTGATCAGGAACCTACATACCAAATTTCATCAAGATACCTCAAAATGTTCTCAAGTTATCGTGTTAACGGACGGACGGACGGACGGACGGACGGACATGGCTCAATCAAATTTTTTTTCGATCCTGATTATTTTGATATATGGAAGTCTATATCTATCTCGATTCCTTTATATATGTACAACCAACCGTTATCCAATCAAACTTAATATACTCTGTGAGCTCTGCTCAACTGAGTATAAAAACGATGGTACACCTGTAAGCCGTCGATAACAAGCCGATGAGAAACCAATAACAAGCCGATGGCTCGGCGGTAGCAAACCCTTAGCTCGACAACAATTCACTGTGGATAATAAGCCGATAATAAACCAACAAATTGTCGGTGTAGGTTGTACCAGACAAAAAAAAAAGCCCTAAATTAACCTAAAAAAAAGCCCTAATTAAACCTTTCATTTGATACCCATATCGTACAAAAAAATTCTAGAGTCACCCCTGGCCCACCTCTATGGCGATATCTCGAAAAGGCATCCACCTATAGAACTAAGGCCCACTCCCTTTTAAAATACTCATTAACACCTTTCATTTGATACCCATATTGTACAAACGCATTCTAGAGTCGCCCCTGGTCTACGTTTATGGCGATATCCCGAAAAGGCGTCCACCCATAGAACTAAGGCCCACTCCCTTTTAAAACACTTATTAACACCTTTCGTTTGATACGCATATTGTACAAGCGCATTCTAGAGTCCACCCTGGTCCACTTTTATAACGATATTCCGAAAAGGCGTCCACCTATAGAACTAAGGCCCACTCCCTTTTAAAATCCTCATTAGCACCTTTCACTTGATACTCATATCGTACAAACCAATTCTAGAGTCACCCCTGGTCCATCTTTATGGCGATATCTCGAAAAGGCGTCCATCTATAGAACTTAGGCCCACGCCCTTTTAAAATACTCATTAATACCTTTCATTTGATACCCATATCGTACAAAATAAATTCTAGAGTCACCCCTGGTCCACGTTTATGGCGATATCCCGAAAAGGCGTCCACCCATAGAATTAAGGCCCACTCCCTCTTAAAACACTTATTAACACCTTTCGTTTGATACGCATATTGTACAAGCGCATTCTAGAGTCAACCCTGGTCCACTTTTATAACGATATTCCGAAAAGGCGTCCACCTATAGAACTAAGGCCCACTCCCTTTTAAAATGCTCATTAACACCTTTCATTTGATACCCATATAGTACAAACAAATTCTAGACCCCACCTTCACCCCTGGCCCACCTCTATGGCGATATCTCGAAAAGGCATCCACCTATAGAACTAAGGCCCACTCCCTTTTAAAATACTCATTAACACCTTTCATTTGATACCCATATAGTACAAACAAATTCTAGAGTCACCTCTGGTCCACCTTTATTGCGATATCTCGAAAAGGCGTCCACATATAGAACTAAGGCCCACGCCCTCTTAAAATACTCATTAATACCTTTCATTTGATACCCATATCGTACAAAATAAATTCTAGAGTCACCCCTGGTCCACGTTTATGGCGATATCCTGAAAAGGCGTCCACCCATAGAACTAAGGCCCACTCCCTTTTAAAATACTCATTAACACCTTTCATTTGATACCCATATAGTACAAACAAATTCTAGACCCCACCTTCACCTCTGGTCCACCTTTATGGCGATATCTCGAAAAGGCGTCCACATATAGAACTAAGGCCCACACCCTCTTAAAATACTCATTAACGCCTTTCATTTGATACTCATATCGTTCAAACCAATTCTAGAGTCACCCCTGGTCCATCTTTATGGCGATATCTCGAAAAGGCATCCATCTATAGAATTTAGGTCCACGCCCTTTTAAAATACTCATTAATACCTTTCATTTGATACCCATATCGTACAAAATAAATTCTAGAGTCACCCCTGGTCCACGTTTATGGCGATATCCCGTAAAGGCGTCCACCCATAGAACTAAGGCCCACTCCCTTTTAAAACACTCATTAACACCTTTCATTTGATACCCATATAGTACAAACAAATTCTAGAGTCACCTCTGGTCCACCTTTATGGCGATATCTCGAAAAGGCGTCCACATATAGAACTAAGGCCCGCACCCTCTTAAAATACTCATTAACGCCTTTCATTTGATACCCATATAGTACAAACAAATTCTAGACCCCACCTTCACCTCTGGTCCACCTTTATGGCGATATCTCGAAAAGGCGTCCACATATAGAACTAAGGCCCACGCCCTCTTAAAATACTCATTAACACCTTTCACTTGATACTCATATCGTACAAACCAATTCTAGAGTCACCCCTGGTCCACGTTTATGGCGATATCCCGAAAAGGCGTCCACCCATAGAACTAAGGCCCACTCCCTTTTAAAACACTTATTAACACCTTTCGTTTGATACGCATATTGTACAAGCGCATTCTAGAGTCAACCCTGGTCCACTTTTATAACGATATTCCGAAAAGGCGTCCACCTATAGAACTAAGGCCCACTCCCTTTTAAAATACTCATTAACAACTTTCATTTGATACCCATATAGTACAAACAAATTCTAGAGTCACCTCTGGTCCACCTTTATGGCGATATCTCGAAAAGGCGTCCACATATAGAACTAAGGCCCACACCCTCTTAAAATACTCATTAACACCTTTCACTTGATACTCATATCGTACAAACCAATTCTAGAGTCACCCCTGGTCCATCTTTATGGCGATATCTCGAAAAGGCGTCCATATATAGAACTTAGCCCCGCGCCCTTTTAAAATACTCATTAATACCTTTCGTTTGATACGCATATTGTACAAGCGCATTCTAGAGTCCACCCTGGTCCACTTTTATAACGATATTCCGAAAAGGCGTCCACCTATAGAACTAAGGCCCACTCCCTTTTAAAATCCTCATTAGCACCTTTCACTTGATACTCATATCGTACAAACCAATTCTAGAGTCACCCCTGGTCCATCTTTATGGCGATATCTCGAAAAGGCGTCCATCTATAGAACTTAGGCCCACGCCCTTTTAAAATACTCATTAATACCTTTCATTTGATACCCATATCGTACAAAATAAATTCTAGAGTCACCCCTGGTCCACGTTTATGGCGATATCCCGAAAAGGCGTCCACCCATAGAACTAAGGCCCACTCCCTCTTAAAACACTTATTAACACCTTTCGTTTGATACGCATATTGTACAAGCGCATTCTAGAGTCAACCCTGGTCCACTTTTATAACGATATTCCGAAAAGGCGTCCACCTATAGAACTAAGGCCCACTCCCTTTTAAAATGCTCATTAACACCTTTCATTTGATACCCATATAGTACAAACAAATTCTAGACCCCACCTTCACCCCTGGCCCACCTCTATGGCGATATCTCGAAAAGGCATCCACCTATAGAACTAAGGCCCACTCCCTTTTAAAATACTCATTAACACCTTTCATTTGATACCCATATAGTACAAACAAATTCTAGAGTCACCTCTGGTCCACCTTTATTGCGATATCTCGAAAAGGCGTCCACATATAGAACTAAGGCCCACGCCCTCTTAAAATACTCATTAATACCTTTCAGTTGATGCCCATATCGTACAAAATAAATTCTAGAGTCACCCCTGGTCCACGTTTATGGCGATATCCTGAAAAGGCGTCCACCCATAGAACTAAGGCCCACTCCCTTTTAAAATACTCATTAACACCTTTCATTTGATACCCATATAGTACAAACAAATTCTAGACCCCACCTTCACCTCTGGTCCACCTTTATGGCGATATCTCGAAAAGGCGTCCACATATAGAACTAAGGCCCACACCCTCTTAAAATACTCATTAACGCCTTTCATTTGATACTCATATCGTTCAAACCAATTCTAGAGTCACCCCTGGTCCATCTTTATGGCGATATCTCGAAAAGGCATCCATCTATAGAATTTAGGTCCACGCCCTTTTAAAATACTCATTAATACCTTTCATTTGATACCCATATCGTACAAAATAAATTCTAGAGTCACCCCTGGTCCACGTTTATGGCGATATCCCGTAAAGGCGTCCACCCATAGAACTAAGGCCCACTCCCTTTTAAAACACTCATTAACACCTTTCATTTGATACCCATATAGTACAAACAAATTCTAGAGTCACCTCTGGTCCACCTTTATGGCGATATCTCGAAAAGGCGTCCACATATAGAACTAAGGCCCGCACCCTCTTAAAATACTCATTAACGCCTTTCATTTGATACCCATATAGTACAAACAAATTCTAGACCCCACCTTCACCTCTGGTCCACCTTTATGGCGATATCTCGAAAAGGCGTCCACATATAGAACTAAGGCCCACGCCCTCTTAAAATACTCATTAACACCTTTCACTTGATACTCATATCGTACAAACCAATTCTAGAGTCACCCCTGGTCCACGTTTATGGCGATATCCCGAAAAGGCGTCCACCCATAGAACTAAGGCCCACTCCCTTTTAAAACACTTATTAACACCTTTCGTTTGATACGCATATTGTACAAGCGCATTCTAGAGTCAACCCTGGTCCACTTTTATAACGATATTCCGAAAAGGCGTCCACCTATAGAACTAAGGCCCACTCCCTTTTAAAATACTCATTAACAACTTTCATTTGATACCCATATAGTACAAACAAATTCTAGAGTCACCTCTGGTCCACCTTTATGGCGATATCTCGAAAAGGCGTCCACATATAGAACTAAGGCCCACACCCTCTTAAAATACTCATTAACACCTTTCACTTGATACTCATATCGTACAAACCAATTCTAGAGTCACCCCTGGTCAATCTTTATGGCGATATCTCGAAAAGGCGTCCATATATAGAACTTAGCCCCGCGCCCTTTTAAAATACTCATTAATACCTTTCATTTGATACCCATATCGTACAAAATAAATTCTAGAGTCACCCCTGGTCCACGTTTATGGCGATATCTCGAAAAGGCGTCCACATATAGAACTAAGGCCCACACCCTCTTAAAATACTCATTAACACCTTTCACTTGATACTCATATCGTACAAACCAATTCTAGAGTCACCCCTGGTCCATCTTTATGGCGATATCTCGAAAAGGCGTCCATATATAGAACTTAGCCCCGCGCCCTTTTAAAATACTCATTAATACCTTTCATTTGATACCCATATAGTACAAACAAATTCTAGAGTCACCTCTGGTCCACCTTTATGGCGATATCTCGAAAAGGCGTCCACCTATAGAACTAAGGCCCACTCCCTTTTAAAATGCTCATTAACACCTTTCATTTGATACCCATATAGTACAAACAAATTCTAGAGTCACCTCTGGTCCACCTTTATGGCGATATCTCGAAAAGGCGTCCACCTATAGAACTAAGGCCCACTCCCTTTTAAAATGCTCATTAGCACCTTTCATTTGATACCCATATAGTACAAACAAATTCTAGAGTCACCTCTGGTCCACCTTTATGGCGATATATCGAAAAGGCGTCCACATAGAGAACTAAGGCCCACACCCTCTTAAAATACTCATTAACACCTTTCACTTGATACTCATATCGTACAAACCAATTCTAGAGTCACCCCTGGCCCATCTTTATGGCGATATCTCGAAAAGGCGTCCATATATAGAACTTAGCCCCGCGCCCTTTTAAAATACTCATTAATACCTTTCATTTGATACCCATATCGTACAAAATAAATTCTAGAGTCACCCCTGGTCCACGTTTATGGCGATATCTCGAAAAGGCGTCCACATATAGAACTAAGGCCCACACCCTCTTAAAATACTCATTAACACCTTTCACTTGATACTCATATCGTACAAACCAATTCTAGAGTCACCCCTGGTCCATCTTTATGGCGATATCTCGAAAAGGCGTCCATATATAGAACTTAGCCCCGCGCCCTTTTAAAATACTCATTAATACCTTTCATTTGATACCCATATAGTACAAACAAATTCTAGAGTCACCTCTGGTCCACCTTTATGGCGATATCTCGAAAAGGCGTCCACCTATAGAACTAAGGCCCACTCCCTTTTAAAATGCTCATTAACACCTTTCATTTGATACCCATATAGTACAAACAAATTCTAGAGTCACCTCTGGTCCACCTTTATGGCGATATCTCGAAAAGGCGTCCACCTATAGAACTAAGGCCCACTCCCTTTTAAAATGCTCATTAGCACCTTTCATTTGATACCCATATAGTACAAACAAATTCTAGAGTCACCTCTGGTCCACCTTTATGGCGATATCTCGAAAAGGCGTCCACATATAGAACTAAGGCCCGCACCCTCTTAAAATACTCATTAACGCCTTTCATTTGATACCCATATAGTACAAACAAATTCTTGACCCCACCTTCACCTCTGGTCCACCTTTATGGCGATATCTCGAAAAGGCGTCCACATATAGAACTAAGGCCCACGCCCTCTTAAAATACTCATTAACACCTTTCACTTGATACGCATATCGTACAAACCAATTCTAGAGTCACCCCTGGTCCACGTTTATGGCGATATCCCGAAAAGGCGTCCACCCATAGAACTAAGGCCCACTCCCTTTTAAACCACTTATTAACACCTTTCGTTTGATACGCATATTGTACAAGCGCATTCTAGAGTCAACCCTGGTCCACTTTTATAACGATATTCCGAAAAGGCGTCCACCTATAGAACTAAGGCCCACTCCCTTTTAAAATACTCATTAACAACTTTCATTTGATACCCATATAGTACAAACAAATTCTAGAGTCACCTCTGGTCCACCTTTATGGCGATATCTCGAAAAGGCGTCCACATATAGAACTAAGGCCCACACCCTCTTAAAATGCTCATTAACACCTTTCACTTGATACTCATATCGTACAAACCAATTCTAGAGTCACCCCTGGTCCATCTTTATGGCGATATCTCGAAAAGGCGTCCATATATAGAACTTAGCCCCGCGCCCTTTTAAAATACTCATTAATACCTTTCATTTGATACCCATATCGTACAAAATAAATTCTAGAGTCACCCCTGGTCCACGTTTATGGCGATATCTCGAAAAGGCGTCCACATATAGAACTAAGGCCCACACCCTCTTAAAATACTCATTAACACCTTTCACTTGATACTCATATCGTACAAACCAATTCTAGAGTCACCCCTGGTCCATCTTTATGGCGATATCTCGAAAAGGCGTCCATATATAGAACTTAGCCCCGCGCCCTTTTAAAATACTCATTAATACCTTTCATTTGATACCCATATAGTACAAACAAATTCTAGAGTCACCTCTGGTCCACCTTTATGGCGATATCTCGAAAAGGCGTCCACCTATAGAACTAAGGCCCACTCCCTTTTAAAATGCTCATTAGCACCTTTCATTTGATACCCATATAGTACAAACAAATTCTAGAGTCACCTCTGGTCCACCTTTATGGCGATATCTCGAAAAGGCGTCCACATATAGAACTAAGGCCCACACCCTCTTAAAATACTCATTAACACCTTTCACTTGATACTCATATCGTACAAACCAATTCTAGAGTCACCCCTGGCCCATCTTTATGGCGATATCTCGAAAAGGCGTCCATATATAGAACTTAGCCCCGCGCCCTTTTAAAATACTCGTTAATACCTTTCATTTGATACCCATATCGTACAAAATAAATTCTAGAGTCACCCCTGGTCCACGTTTATGGCGATATCTCGAAAAGGCGTCCATCTATAGAACTTAGGCCCACGCCCTTTTAAAATACTCATTAATACCTTCCATTTGATACCCATATCGTACAAAATAAATTCTAGAGTCACCCCTGGTCCACGTTTATGGCGATATCCCGAAAAGGCGTCCACCCATAGAACTAAGGCCCACTCCCTTTTAAAACACTTATTAACACCTTTCGTTTGATATGCATATTGTACAAGCGCATTCTAGAGTCAACCCTGGTCCACTTTTATAACGATATTCCGAAAAGGCGTCCACCTATAGAACTAAGACCCACTCCCTTTTAAAATACTCATTAACACCTTTCATTTGATACCCATATAGTACAAACAAATTCTAGAGTCACCTCTGGTCCACCTTTATGGCGATATCTTGAAAAGGCGTCCACATATAGAACTAAGGCCCACACCCTCTTAAAATACTCATTAACACCTTTCACTTGATACTCATATCGTACGAACCAATTCTAGAGTCACCCTTGGTCCATCTTTATGGCGATATCTCGAAAAGGCGTCCATCTATAGAACTTAGGCCCGCGCCCTTTTAAAATACTCATTAATACCTTTCATTTGATACCCATATCGTACAAAATAAATTCTAGAGTCACCCCTGGTCCACGTTTATGGCGATATCTCGAAAAGGTGTCCATCTATAGAACTTAGGCCCACGCCCTTTTAAAATACTCATTAATACCTTTCATTTGATACCCATATCGTACAAAATAAATTCTAGAGTCACCCCTGGTCCACGTTTATAGCGATATCCCGAAAAGGCGTCCACCCATAGAACTAAGGCCCACTCCCTTTTAAAACACTTATTAACACCTTTCATTTGATACCCATATAGTACAAACAAATTCTAGACCCCAACTTCACCCCTGGTCCATCTTTATGGCGATATCTCGAAAAGGCATCCATATATAGAACTTAGGTACACGCCCTTTTAAAATACTCATTAATACCTTTCATTTGATACCCATATCGTACAAAATAAATTCTAGAGTCACCCCTGGTCCACGTTTATGGCGATATCCCGAAAAGGCGTCCACCCATAGAACTAAGGCCCACTCCCTTTTAAAACACTCATAACCTTTCATTTGATACCCATATAGTACAAACAAATTCTAGAGTCACCTCTGGTCCACCTTTATGGCGATATCTCGAAAAGGCGTCCACATATAGAACTAAGGCCCGCACCCTCTTAAAATACTCATTAACACCTTTCATTTGATACCCATATAGTACAAACAAATTCTAGACCCCACCTTCACCTCTGGTCCACCTTTATGGCGATATCTCGAAAAGGCGTCCACATATAGAACTAAGGCCCACGCCCTCTTAAAATACTCATTAACACCTTTCACTTGATACTCATATCGTACAAACCAATTCTAGAGTCACCCCTGGTCCACGTTTATGGCGATATCCCGAAAAGGCGTCCACCCATAGAACTAAGGCCCACTCCCTTTTAAAACACATATTAACACCTTTCGTTTGATACGCATATTGTACAAGCGCATTCTAGAGTCAACCCTGGTCCACTCTTATAACGATATTCCGAAAAGGCGTCCACCTATAGAACTAAGGCCCACTCCCTTTTAAAATACTCATTAAAACCTTTCATTTGATACCCATATAGTACAAACAAATTCTAGAGTCACCTCTGGTCCACCTTTATGGCGATATCTCGGAAGGGCGTCCACATATAGAACTAAGGCCCACACCCTCTTAAAATACTCATTAACACCTTTCACTTGATACTCATATCGCACAAACCAATTCTAGAGTCACCCCTGGTCCATCTTTATGGCGATATCTCGAAAAGGCGTCCATATATAGAACTTAGCCCGGCGCCCTTTTAAAATACTCATTAATACCTTTCATTTGATACCCATATCGTACAAAATAAATTCTAGAGTCACCCCTGGTCCACCTTTATGGCGATATCTCGAAAAGGCGTCCACATATAGAACTAAGGCCCACACCCTCTTAAAATACTCATTAACACCTTTCACTTGATACTCATATCGTACAAACCAATTCTAGAGTCACCCCTGGTCCATCTTTATGGCGATATCTCGAAAAGGCGTCCATATATAGAACTTAGCCCCGCGCCCTTTTAAAATACTCATTAATACCTTTCATTTGATACCCATATAGTACAAACAAATTCTAGAGTCACCTCTGGTCCACCTTTATGGCGATATCTCGAAAAGGCGTCCACCTATAGAACTAAGGCCCACTCCCTTTTAAAATGCTCATTAACACCTTTCATTTGATACCCATATAGTACAAACAAATTCTAGAGTCACCTCTGGTCCACCTTTATGGCGATATCTCGAAAAGGCGTCCACCTATAGAACTAAGGCCCACTCCCTTTTAAAATGCTCATTAACACCTTTCATTTGATACTCATATCGTACAAACCAATTCTAGAGTCACCCCTGGTCCATCTTTATGGCGATATCTCGAAAAGGCGTCCATATATAGAACTTAGCCCGGCGCCCTTTTAAAATACTCATTAATACCTTTCATTTGATACCCATATAGTACAAACAAATTCTAGAGTCACCTCTGGTCCACCTTTATGGCGATATCTCGAAAAGGCGTCCACCTATAGAACTAAGGCCCACTCCCTTTTAAAATGCTCATTAACACCTTTCATTTGATACCCATATAGTACAAACAAATTCTAGAGTCACCTCTGGTCCACCTTTATGGCGATATCTCGAAAAGGCGTCCACTTATAGAACTAAGGCCCACTCCCTTTTAAAATGCTCATTAACACCTTTCATTTGATACCCATATCGTACAAAATAAATTCTAGAATCACCCCTGGTCCACCTTTATGGCGATATCTCGAAAAGGCGTCCACATATAGAACTAAGGCCCACACCCTCTTAAAATACTCATTAACACCTTTCACTTGATACTCATATCGTACAAACCAATTCTAGAGTCACCCCTGGTCCATCTTTATGGCGATATCTCGAAAAGGCGTCCATATATAGAACTTAGCCCGGCGCCCTTTTAAAATACTCATTAATACCTTTCATTTGATACCCATATAGTACAAACAAATTCTAGAGTCACCTCTGGTCCACCTTTATGGCGATATCTCGAAAAGGCGTCCACCTATAGAACTAAGGCCCACTCCCTTTTAAAATGCTCATTAACACCTTTCATTTGATACCCATATAGTACAAACAAATTCTAGAGTCACCTCTGGTCCACCTTTATGGCGATATCTCGAAAAGGCGTCCACTTATAGAACTAAGGCCCACTCCCTTTTAAAATGCTCATTAACACCTTTCATTTGATACCCATATCGTACAAAATAAATTCTAGAATCACCCCTGGTCCACCTTTATGGCGATATCTCGAAAAGGCGTCCACTTATAGAACTAAGGCCCACTCCCTTTTAAAATGCTCATTAACACCTTTCATTTGATACTCATATAGTACAAACAAATTCTAGAGACACCTCTGGTCCACCTTTATGGCGATATCTCGAAAAGGCGTCCACCTATAGAACTAAGGCCCACTCCCTTTTAAAATGCTCATTAACACCTTTCATTTGATACTCATATCGTACAAACCAATTCTAGAGTCACCCCTGGTCCATCTTTATGGCGATATCTCGAAAAGGCGTCCATATATAGAACTTAGCCCGGCGCCCTTTTAAAATACTCATTAATACCTTTCATTTGATACCCATATAGTACAAACAAATTCTAGAGTCACCTCTGGTCCACCTTTATGGCGATATCTCGAAAAGGCGTCCACCTATAGAACTAAGGCCCACTCCCTTTTAAAATGCTCATTAACACCTTTCATTTGATAGCCATATAGTACAAACAAATTCTAGAGTCACCTCTGGTCCACCTTTATGGCGATATCTCGAAAAGGCGTCCACTTATAGAACTAAGGCCCACTCCCTTTTAAAATGCTCATTAACACCTTTCATTTGATACCCATATCGTACAAAATAAATTCTAGAATCACCCCTGGTCCACCTTTATGGCGATATCTCGAAAAGGCGTCCACATATAGAACTAAGGCCCACACCCTCTTAAAATACTCATTAACACCTTTCACTTGATACTCATATCGTACAAACCAATTCTAGAGTCACCCCTGGTCCATCTTTATGGCGATATCTCGAAAAGGCGTCCATATATAGAACTTAGCCCCGCGCCCTTTTAAAATACTCATTAATACCTTTCATTTGATACCCATATAGTACAAACAAATTCTAGAGTCACCTCTGGTCCACCTTTATGGCGATATCTCGAAAAGGCGTCCACCTATAGAACTAAGGCCCACTCCCTTTTAAAATGCTCATTAACACCTTTCATTTGATACCCATATAGTACAAACAAATTCTAGAGTCACCTCTGGTCCACCTTTATGGCGATATCTCGAAAAGGCGTCCACTTATAGAACTAAGGCCCACTCCCTTTTAAAATGCTCATTAACACCTTTCATTTGATACCCATATAGTACAAACAAATTCTAGAGTCACCTCTGGTCCACCTTTATGGCGATATCTCGAAAAGGCGTCCACATATAGAACTAAGGCCCACACCCTCTTAAAATACTCATTAACACCTTTCACTTGATACTCATATCGTACAAACCAATTCTAGAGTCACCCCTGGTCCATCTTTATGGCGATATCTCGAAAAGGCGTCCATATATAGAACTTAGCCCCGCGCCCTTTTAAAATACTCATTAATACCTTTCATTTGATACCCATATCGTACAAAATAAATTCTAGAGTCACCCCTGGTCCACGTTTATGGCGATATCTCGAAAAGCGATATCTCGAAAAGGCATCCATATATAGAACTTAGGTACACGCCCTTTTAAAATACTCATTAATACCTTTCATTTGATACCCATATCGTGCAAAATAAATTCTAGAGTCACCCCTGGTCCACGTTTATGGCGATATCCCGAAAAGGCGTCCACCCATAGAACTAAGGCCCACTCCCTTTTAAAACACTCATAACCTTTCATTTGATACCCATATAGTACAAACAAATTCTAGAGTCACCTCTGGTCCACCTTTATGGCGATATCTCGAAAAGGCGTCCACATATAGAACTAAGGCCCGCACCCTCTTAAAATACTCATTAACACCTTTCATTTGATACCCATATAGTACAAACAAATTCTAGAACCCACCTTCACCTCTGGTCCACCTTTATGGCGATATCTCGAAAAGGCGTCCACATATAGAACTAAGGCCCACGCCCTCTTAAAATACTCATTAACACCTTTCACTTGATACTCATATCGTACAAACCAATTCTAGAGTCACCCCTGGTCCACGTTTATGGCGATATCCCGAAAAGGCGTCCACCCATAGAACTAAGGCCCACTCCCTTTTAAAACACATATTAACACCTTTCGTTTGATACGCATATTGTACAAGCGCATTCTAGAGTCAACCCTGGTCCACTTTTATAACGATATTCCGAAAAGGCGTCCACCTATAGAACTAAGGCCCACTCCCTTTTAAAATACTCATTAAAACCTTTCATTTGATACCCATATAGTACAAACAAATTCTAGAGTCACCTCTGGTCCACCTTTATGGCGATATCTAGAAAAGGCGTCCACATATAGAACTAAGGCCCACACCCTCTTAAAATACTCATTAACACCTTTCACTTGATACTCATATCGTACAAACCAATTCTAGAGTCACCCCTGGTCCATCTTTATGGCGATATCTCGAAAAGGCGTCCATATATAGAACTTAGCCCGGCGCCCTTTTAAAATACTCATTAATACCTTTCATTTGATACCCATATCGTACAAAATAAATTCTAGAGTCACCCCTGGTCCACCTTTATGGCGATATCTCGAAAAGGCGTCCACATATAGAACTAAGGCCCACACCCTCTTAAAATACTCATTAACACCTTTCACTTGATACTCATATCGTACAAACCAATTCTAGAGTCACCCCTGGTCCATCTTTATGGCGATATCTCGAAAAGGCGTCCATATATAGAACTTAGCCCCGCGCCCTTTTAAAATACTCATTAATACCTTTCATTTGATACCCATATAGTACAAACAAATTCTAGAGTCACCTCTGGTCCACCTTTATGGCGATATCTCGAAAAGGCGTCCACCTATAAAACTAAGGCCCACTCCCTTTTAAAATGCTCATTAACACCTTTCATTTGATACCCATATAATACAAACAAATTCTAGAGTCACCTCTGGTCCACCTTTATGGCGATATCTCGAAAAGGCGTCCACCTATAGAACTAAGGCCCACTCCCTTTTAAAATGCTCTTTAACACCTTTCATTTGATACTCATATCGTACAAACCAATTCTAGAGTCACCCCTGGTCCATCTTTATGGCGATATCTCGAAAAGGCGTCCATGTATAGAACTTAGCCCGGCGCCCTTTTAAAATACTCATTAATACCTTTCATTTGATACCCATATCGTACAAAATAAATTCTAGAATCACCCCTGGTCCACCTTTATGGCGATATCTCGAAAAGGCGTCCACATATAGAACTAAGGCCCACACCCTCTTAAAATACTCATTAACACCTTTCACTTGATACTCATATCGTACAAACCAACTCTAGAGTCACCCCTGGTCCATCTTTATGGCGATATCTCGAAAAGGCGTCCATATATAGAACTTAGCCCCGCGCCCTTTTAAAATACTCATTAATACCTTTCATTTGATACCCATATAGTACAAACAAATTCTAGAGTCACCTCTGGTCCACCTTTATGGCGATATCTCGAAAAGGCGTCCACCTATAGAACTAAGGCCCACTCCCTTTTAAAATGCTCATTAACACCTTTCATTTGATACCCATATAGTACAAACAAATTCTAGAGTCACCTCTGGTCCACCTTTATGGCGATATCTCGAAAAGGCGTCCACTTATAGAACTAAGGCCCACTCCCTTTTAAAATGCTCATTAACACCTTTCATTTGATACCCATATAGTACAAACAAATTCTAGAGTCACCTCTGGTCCACCTTTATGGCGATATCTCGAAAAGGCGTCCACATATAGAACTAAGGCCCACACCCTCTTAAAATACTCATTAACACCTTTCACTTGATACTCATATCGTACAAACCAATTCTAGAGTCACCCCTGGTCCATCTTTATGGCGATATCTCGAAAAGGCGTCCATATATAGAACTTAGCCCCGCGCCCTTTTAAAATACTCATTAATACCTTTCATTTGATACCCATATCGTACAAAATAAATTCTAGAGTCACCCCTGGTCCACGTTTATGGCGATATCTCGAAAAGGCGTCCATCTATAGAACTTAGGCCCACGCCCTTTTAAAATACTCATTAATACCTTCCATTTGATACCCATATCGTACAAAATAAATTCTAGAGTCACCCCTGGTCCACGTTTATGGCGATATCCCGAAAAGGCGTCCACCCATAGAACTAAGGCCCACTCCCTTTTAAAACACTTATTAACACCTTTCGTTTGATACGCATATTGTACAAGCGCATTCTAGAGTCAACCCTGGTCCACTTTTATAACGATATTCCGAAAAGGCGTCCACCTATAGAACTAAGGCCCACTCCCTTTTAAAATACTCATTAACACCTTTCATTTGATACCCATATAGTACAAACAAATTCTAGAGTCACCTCTGGTCCACCTTTATAGCGATATCTCGAAAAGGCGCCCACACCCTCTTAAAATACTCATTAACACCTTTCACTTGATACTCATATCGTACAAACCAATTCTAGAGTCACCCTTGGTCCATCTTTATGGCGATATCTCGAAAAGGCGTCCATCTATAGAACTTAGGAGCGCGCCCTTTTAAAATACTCATTAATACCTTTCATTTGATACCCATATCGTACAAAATAAATTCTAGAGTCACCCCTGGTCCACGATTATGGCGATATCTCGAAAAGGCGTCCATCTATAGAACTTAGGCCCACGCCCTTTTAAAATACTCATTAATACCTTTCATTTGATACCTATATCGTACAAAATAAATTATAGAGTCACCCCTGGTCCACGTTTATGGCGATATCCCGAAAAGGCGTCCACCCATAGAACTAAGGCCCACTCCCTTTTAAAACACTTATTAACACCTTTCATTTGATACCCATATAGTACAAACAAATTCTAGACCCCAACTTCTCCCCTGGTCCATCTTTATGGCGATATCTCGAAAAGGCGTCCACCCATACAACTAAAGCCCACTCCCTTTTAAAACACTTATTAACACCTTTCGCTTGATACTCATATCGTACAAACCAATTCTAGAGTCACCCGTGGTCCACGTTTATGGCGATATCTCGAAAAGGCGTCCACCCATAGAACTAAGGCCCACTCCCTTTTAAAACACTTATTAACACCTTTCGTTTGATACGCATATTGTACAAGCGCATTCTAGAGTCAACCCTGGTCCACTTTTATAACGATATTCCGAAAAGGCGTCCACCTATAGAACTAAGACCCGCTCCCTTTTAAAATGCTCAGTAACACCTTTCATTTGATACCCACATAGTACAAACAAATTCTAGACCCCACCTTCACCTCTGGTCCACCTTTATGGCGATATCTCGAAAAGGCGTCCACATATAGAACTAAGGCCCACGGCCTCTTAAAATACTCATTAACACCTTTCACCTGATACTCATATCGTACAAACCAATTCTAGAGTCACCCGTGGTCCATCTTTATGGCGATATCTCGAAAAGGCGTCCATCTATAGAACTTAGGCCCACGCCCTTTTAAAATACTCATTAATACCTTTCATTTGATACCCATATCGTACAAAATAAATTCTAGAGTCACCCCTGGTCCACGTTTATGGCGATATCCCGAAAAGGCGTCCACCCATAGAACTAAGGCCCACTCCCTTTTAAAATACTCATTAACACCTTTCATTTGATACCCATATAGTACAAACAAATTCTAGGCCCCACCTTCACCTCTGGTCCACCTTTATGGCGATATCTCGAAAAGGCGTCCACATATAGAACTAAGGCCCACGCCCTCTTAAAATACTCATTAGCACCTTTCGCTTGATACTCATATCGTACAAACCAATTCTAGAGTCACCCGTGGTCCATCTTTATGGCGATATCTCGAAAAGGCGTCCATCTATAGAACTAAGGCCCGAGCCCTTTTAAAATACTCATTAATACCTTTCATTTGATACCCATATCGTACAAAATAAATTCTAGAATCACCCCTGGTCCACGTTTATGGCGATATCCCGAAAAGGCGTCCACCCATAGAACTAAGGCCCACTCCCTTTTAAAACACTTAATAACACCTTTCGTTTGATACGCATATTGTACAAGCGCATTCTAGAGTCAACCCTGGTCCACTTTTATAACGATATTCCGAAAAGGCGTCCACCTATATAACTAAGGCCCACTCCCTTTTAAAATACTCATTAGCACCTTTCATTTGATACCCATATAGTACAAACAAATTCTAGACCCCACCTTCACCTCTGGTCCACCTTTATGGCGATATCTCGAAAAGGCGTCCATCTATAGAACTAAGGCCCGCGCCCTTTTAAAATACTCATTAATACCTTTCATTTGATACCCATATCGTACAAAATAAATTCTAGAGTCACCCCTGGTCCACGTTTATGGCGATATCCCGAAAAGGCGTCCACCCATAGAACTAAGGCCCACTCCCTTTTAAAATACTCATTAGCACCTTTCATTTGATACCCATATAGTTCAAACAAATTCTAGACCCCAACTTCACCCCTGGTCCATCTTTATGGCGATATCTCGAAAAGGCGTCCACCCATACAACTAAAGCCCACTCTCTCTTAAAACACTTATTAACACCTTTCGCTTGATACTCATATCGTACAAACCAATTCTAGAGTCACCCGTGGTCCATCTTTATGGCGATATCTCGAAAAGGCGTCCATCCATAGAACTATGGCATACTCTCTCTTAAAATACTCTTTAATACCTTCCATTTGATACACATGTCATACAAACGCATTCCAGGGTTACGCTAGGTTCTGTTTACAACATAGTGATTTTCCCTTACTTTGTCTCCACAGCTCTCAACTGAGTATGTAATGTTCGGTTACACCCGAACTTAGCCTTCCTTACTTGTTTTTTATGGCTTTGTGACCTTAAACATGTTAGAATATATAACGTAATATGTTTTGTAAATTTTACTATCAAAATAAGCTGTTTCAGAACCTAAAATGGACTTAAACCAGTTTCAAAATTAATAAAATTACTATTTTGTTTGTGAGAAGGAATAAGCCCACTTATTTTTAAGAAATTAAATAATAGAAATTGTAAATATTTTATCTTTGACGTAGATGAATGTAATAGCTTTAAAATAAATGGGGAAGTTTTCAAGTTAGATACAGATTTTTAATTATGTAATTAAAAAAATATTTTTAAAAATAAATATTAATTCATTTATCAAAAAATCTAATTTACATTCATTTATTTATTAAGGATAATGTTGAAGATTTAGCCATATTATTTCTCCTCATTTAGATTATGTGTGAGGTTGCTAAAATATTCATGGTGCATAAGTTGTATATTAGACTGGGTCGATTTATTAACCGATATCGCGCCATTGATTTTTCGATAGGATTTGGGCTCAGGAAAAAAAATTCCACAACGCATACCCAAAAAAAATAATTTTCGAGCCGGCAAAAAAAATGACGAAAGGGCAAATTTTTCGACCAAAACACACCCCAAAACCCAAAAAATATTTTTTTCAAAAAACTGTTAACGCCAACGTTTTTACAACAGTTTTCTGAAGATAAAAAATATTTTTTGGGTTTTGGGGAGTGTTTTGGTCGAAAAATTTACCCTTCCGTCATTTTTTTTTGCAGGCCCGAAAATTACTTTTTTGGGTATGCGTAGTGGAACTTTTTTTCCTGAGCCCAAATCATATCGAAAAATCGATGGCGCGATATCGGTTAACATTCGTCCATAAAAATCGACCTCTTATTAAGGAGTTGAAATGGGACGTACATTTTTGTATAATGGTGTTAATTTTATTTTGTTGAAGGTCGCTGGTCTTCCCCCACAAGGTAATCAAGTATTTTGAACTCTTTATCCACTTCCGTAGATTCTTTATAAAGCATTTTATAGGGTGCATTTTTTACAAATCGAATCCAGCATATCCTTAGCCAATTTACAGGTTCGCCACTAGAGCTTTTTAATCTTTTATGAATTGCTTCTTCCAGATAATAATTAATAATAATAAATTTTAAATAAATTTTAAATAATAAGTTTATTTCAGTGGACTTAAACCAGTTTCAATATAATTTTTTTTTTTTGTTTGATTTTGTTAGCTAAGTAATTGGGGTGCTGGTCTGGTGGAAAGCACTGGACAGTGCAACGGACGGCGCTTATCGGTATCAGTGGCGCTATGAGAACAACACCTACCTTGGCACTGAATGTCATGCTGAATATACATCCAGTAGATATTGCGGGAAAGGCAGCCACGGCCCGGTCGTTGGTCAGGCTTCGTGATATGGGTTATATGCTTTCTGATTTCGGACACTCTAGCATTCTTACTAGTTTCGACTTTATCCCGGACAGGACGGACTATTGCATGCCGGTGGCCGCTCCCTATACAACCTTCACCCCAGTCATTCCCCCGACGGAGGAGTGGAGAAGAGGAATTATCTGGGGCATGGGACCGGTTAACTTGTTCACGGATGGGTAGAAGTTGGACGGAAAGGTTGGCGGGGGGGTCTTTTGTCAAGAGCTAAATGTAAGCCGCAAGTTTAAGTTGGCTGATCACTGCAATGTATTCCAAGCGGAAGTTGCTGCGATTAAGGATGCGGTGGATGAAATGCTATCCAGCGCTACTACGGTTAGGGAATTTAACAACTACTCTGATAGCAAAGCGGCTATAAAGGCCTTGAGCTTAACTACAGTGCGATCAAGGGTGGTCTGGGAGTGCCTGACCTCACTTGCGATTGCATCGAATTATTTTACAATTAAGATTATCTGGGTCCCGGGCCATAGTGATATTCCGGGTAACTGTCAAGCGGATCTCTTAGCCCGAATCGGTACAACTGAACCGGATGAAGATGGCTGTAGGGATTTCGGGATTCCGCTTGCCACCTGTGGATTGCTCTTCTATAGCTGGGCCTCTAGTCAGCTCAGCAAACGTTGGGCGGACACTACGTCTTGCAGGATATCAAGATCCTTCTGGCCGAAAGTGGATGGCAGGAGGTCTGCTGAAATAATTGGGTTCACTAAGGCTCACCTATCAATGGTCATTGGGGTTTTGACAGGGCACTGTCCCATGGGTATCCATGCGGTACGTCTCAATATTTTGGAAACTCCATCCTGCTGCAGCTGTATGGAGGATGATGAGGTGGAATCACCAAATCACTTTATGCTTGACTGCCCAGCTTTTTCCAGAACTAGGCGAAAGTATTTCGGTCGTGACTCACTTGGATCTCCCGAGCAGCTATCCAAGGTTGAGATCGGGAACATTCGGAACTTTATCGTTGCTACCCAACGATTCTCTAAGTAGTTATATCTACGTCACCGTTACTTACTTACTTAATTGGCGCTTAACCGTCTAAACGGTTATGGCCGTCCAACAAGGCGCGCCAGTCGCTCCTTCGCTCCGCCAACCGGCGCCAATTGGTCACACCAAGGGAGTTTAAATCGTTTTCCACCTGGTCCTTCCAACGGAGTGGGGGCCGCCCTCTACCTCTGCTTCCATAGGCGGGTTCCGATAGAAACACTTTCTTGGCCGGAGCATCATCTTTCATTCGCATAACATGGCCTAGCCAGCGCAGCCGCTGCGTTTTAATTCGCTGGACTATGTTGATGTCTGCGTATAGCTCGTACAGCTCATCATTAAATCTTCTTCGGTACTCGCCATCGCCAACGCGTAGAGGTCCATAAATCTTTCGAAGAACTTTTCTCTCGAACACTCCCAAAGCCGCTTCATCTGCTGTTGTCATGGTCCATGCTTCTGCCCCATATAGCAGGACGGGTACGATAAGTGACTTGTAGAGTATGATTTTCGTTCGCCGAGAGAGGACTTTACTTTTCAATTGCCTACCTAGTCCAAAGTAGCATTTATTGGCAAGATTGATTCTTCGCTGGATTTCAGTGCTGATGTTGTTGCTAGTGTTGATGCTGGTTCCCAAATAAACGAAGTCTTTTACTATTTCGAAATTATGGCTGCCAACAGTAGCGTGGTTGCCAAGGCGCATATGCGCTGACTCTTTGCTCGATGACAGCAGGTACTTCGTTTTGTCCTCATTCACCATCAAACCCATCTTTACCGCTTCTTTTTCCAGCTTGGAGTAAGCAGAACTAACAGCGCGGGTGTTTAGGCCGATGATATCAATGTCATCAGCATATGCCAGTAATTGCACGCTTTTATAGTATATTGTTCCAGTGCGGTTAAGTTCTGCAGCTAATATAATTTTCTCCAGCATCAAATTAAAGAAATCGCACGATAGGGGGTCACCCTGTCTGAAACCTCGTTTAGTTTCGAACGGCTCGGAGAGGTCCTTCCCAATTCTGACTGAGCTGATGGTGTTGCTCAACGTCATTTTGCACAGCCGTATAAGTTTTGCGGGGAAACCAAATTCAGACATAGCGGCATATAGGCAGCTCCTTTTCGTGCTGTCACCGTTAGTTTAGTTTATTATATGTGGTATCACAACGGACCGTCATGTTGTCCAAGTGAGCTTCCTCTATCAGGAAAGCTACCACCCAACCTAACCTAATCTAGCTAAGTAATTTTCAAGTCCCCAAAATTATAGCGATTTTAATGATACTAGACTTGAATTCTTTATAAAAAACGGATTATATAGGAATGTGATTATTGTTATCATTAAATTCGTTTTTTTTTTTAAATGGACTTAAACATCTTTCAAAATAAACGACTCATATTTACACCCTATGAGCGCAATTTTAAACACTAAGGGCGTGATTCTAAACACTAAATGTTTTAAAATATGTGAACATACTTCATGTATGCTTATAGCGAAAAAGTCGCAAGAAGCCATCGAACAATTTAATTTGTGGTACACAGTGGTGACACCTTCAACCACGGCGTCTTTAGCAGATTTTTTGAAAAATGGACTGCATAGGCGTTGTATGTATCTTGAAGACTTTTTATTGCATTTTTGAAACAAACATTCAAACAAATTGGAACTCAGTCCCTATGCGCATATAAATCCAAATGATAGCTCCTTAATTTGAAGAACTACTTTGCACACACAAACATTTCCAATATATTTTAAAGCTTATCACTTATTTATATTTACATATATTTTAAAGCTTAATCACTTTTTCCACCACGAGGCGACAAACGCGAGGATTTCACAGAAAATGAAAATTTACAGTTACCTGACCGAAATTTACACATTTTTGTGTGAAATTACAAAGCACTCTTCTTGCGTAAAGCTACATACTTTACGAGTGTAAATCAAAATATTACACGTTCTTTTATAGTAATATCATTCATTTTTATACTCAGTTGAGCAGAGCTCACAGAGTATATTAACTTTGATTGGATAACGGTTGGTTGTACAGGTATAAAGGAATCGAGATAGATATAGACTTCCATATATCAAAATCATCAGTATCGAACAAAAATTCGATTGAGCCATGTCCGTCCGTCCGTCCGTCCGTCCGTCTGTCCGTTAACACGATAACTTGAGTAAATTTTGAGGTATCTTGATGAAATGATATGCAGGTTCCTGGGCACTCATCTCAGATCGCTATTTAAAATGAACGATATCGGACAATAAACACGCCCACTTTTTCGATATCGAAAATTTCGAAAAATCGAAAAAGTGCGATAATTCATTACCAAATATGGATTAAGCGATGAAACTTGGTAGCTGAGTTGAACTTATGACGCAGAATCGAAAACACGTAAAATTTTGGACAATGGGCGTGGCACCGCCCACTTTTAAAAGAAGGTAATTTAGAAATTTTGCAAGCTGTAATTTGGCAGTCGTTGAAGATATCATGATGAAATTTAGCAGGAACGTTATTCCTATTACTATATGTCTGCTTAATAAAAATTAGCAAAAGCGGAGAACGACCACGCCCACTTTTTAAAAAAAAATTTTTTTAATTCAAATTTTAAAAGAAAAGTTAATATCTTTAAAGTATATAAGTCAATTATGTCAGCATGCAACTCCAGTAATGATATGTTGCAACAAAATACAAAAATAAAAGAAAATTTCAAAATGGGCGTGGCTCCGCCCTTTTTAATTTAATTTGTCTAGGATACTTTTAATGCCATAAGTCGAACAAACATTTACCAATCCTTGTGAAATTTTGTAGAGTCTTAGACTCTAGAACGATAACTGTTTTCTGTGAAAATGGGCGAAATCGGTTGAAGCCACGCCCAATTTTTATACACAGTCGACGGTCTGTCCTTCCGCTCGGCCGTTAACACGATAACTTGAGCAAAGATCGATATATCTTTACTAAACTCAGTTCACGTACTTACCTGGAGTCACTTTATATTGGCGTAAAAAATGGCCAAAATCCGACTATGACCACGCCCACTTTTTCGATATCAAAAATTACGAAAAATGCCATAATTATATACCAAATACGAAAAAGGGATGAAACATGGTAATTTTATTGGTCTTTTGACGCAAAATATAACTTTAGAAAAAAACTTGGTAAAATGGATGTGACACCTACCATATTAAGTAGAAGAAAATGAAAAAGTTGTGCAGGGCGAAATCAAAAGCCCTTGGAATCTTGGAATTAATACTGTTCGTAGTATTACATATATAAATAAATTAACGGTACCCGACAGATTATGTTCTGGATCACCCTGGTCCACATTTTGGTTGATATCTCGAAAACGCCTTCACATATAAAATTAAGGGCCACTCCCTTTCAAAACCCCTCATTAAACCCTTTAATTTGATACCCATATAGTACAAACAAATTCTAGAGTCACCCCTGGTCCACCTTTATGGCGATATCTCGAAAAGGCGTCCACATATAGAACTAAGGCCCACGCCCTCTTAAAATACTCATTAACACCTTTCACTTGATACTCATATCGTACAAACAAATTCTAGAGTCACCCCTGGTCCATCTTTATGGCGATATCTCGAAAAGGCGTCCATCTATAGAACTTAGGCCCACGCCCTTTTAAAATACTCATTAATACCTTTCATTTGATACCCATATCGTACAAAATAAATTCTAGAGTCACCCCTGGTCCACCTTTATGGCGATATCTCGAAAAGGCGTCCACCTTTAGAACTTAGGCCCACTCCCTTTTAAAATTATCATTAACACATTTCATTTGATACCCGTATCGTACAAACAAATTCTAGAGTCAGGCCTGGTCCACCTTTATGGCGATATCCCTAAATGGCGTCTATAGCCCACTTCCTCTTAAAATACTCTTTAATACCTTCCATTTGATACACATGCCATACAAACACATTCCAGGGTTGCCCTATGTTCTTTTTACAACATGGTGATTTTCCCTTACTTTGTCTCCACAGCTCTCAACTGAGTATGTAATGTTCGGTTACACCCGAACTTAGCCTTCCTTACTTGTTTTATTTTCAACATGAATACGTACAAAAAATGGGCATTTTTACACCAAAAAATTGTTTCAACAGGAATTTACCCCCATTTTAATCTTAATTTCATACAAAAGTTTTAGAGTGTATATCATGCAGACAACAACAAACGTTCAACTTTGTGTAAGGACTGCTGATCTGTTAATTATTTGATAAAAATGCCGCTGTTCTTCATATATTACATATTTATACATCCGATTAGTCGGATACGAATGGGATAATATTATCGCTGAGCTCTAATCATGAAAAGTATAAAGACCCATTCTTACTAGTTTTTCCATAATATTATATTAAAACGCGCCGCAAAACTGATTTTTTATCCTTTTGTTGTATTGTCACAAAACCCGGATCTAAGTACTGGGATTCGAGATGCTAGCTCAATAAGAAGTTACTTACAAATCGATCGAAAGATTTAAATGTTTTTTAACAAAGATCTTCAAATATCTAAAAAAAATTATTTGGCGTAAGTAAATTTAATAGAATAATTTCCGCGATGTATAAAGTGGCAATTCCCAAGCTCACCGAGAACTTACTTAAATATAACAACCCTTGCGCTACCTTGCAACAGTTGCAGGTCATGTCGCACTGTTATTTATACTGTATTTGTACAAGTTTCAAGAATGTAGTCATAGTCATAATTAGCGAAATAAGGCAGCAAATCAAGGAAATGAAAGGCAAGGAAAAGAGAGGAAATCTTGGTTTCAATGTGTTATCGACAATGTATAGACTAGTTATAGATTTATTATCGAAGTTTTACCAGTTTTTTGGTTTCTTATCAAAAAGTTATCGATTTAAAAAAAAATTAAATCAAAAATTTCAAGATTCGCTACCGAAAAGTTACAGATTCGTTACCAAATTTTATTAATTTTTTATCAAAAAGTTATCAATAATCAATCGACTTTATATCGAGAAAATGAACCGATATGTTTTGAAAAATTTAACGATTAGTTAAATAAAAGTTATTCATTTGTTAGGGAGAAATTATCGATTTATTATCAAAAGGTAATCATTTTGTTATAAAAAATTAATCGGATAATTAGTTGTACGTTGTCAAAAACTTGACGATTAATTTTCTAAAATTTGTCGATTTGTTATCGATTTTTATATATATGTTATCGATTTGTTAACCTAAAGCAATCGTTTTATTAACGAAGCGTAACGAGTTACTCACAAATCTATTGCAAGTTTCCCCAATTTTGTACTGAAATTTGCGAACAAACATGAAATGGTTCTAATATAAGGGAAGTAATAAAATGCAAATTTAGAACTCCCTTATGACACACCCTGAGTAATAATATCATCTACGTCAAGCAGGTCATTTGCATCAGTGCTTCCAGACCTATTAATAATAATAAATGCCATTTGCATACAGACAAATGTATCTAACTAAGAAAATAAAAATGTTGATCATTACCGCCACGAAAAATGCAACAATTCCACCGTTTTCATTTAATCGAACAAAATAAATATATAAATGTACCGTTGTTTGAAAATCTATTTTGCAATATGCGTCAACAGCAAAACCACCAACTTTTTCAATTTATTCCAATATCTAAAAGAATTTATCTCAAGAGTGCTTTAAGCATAAGGAAGTAGTGAATTTATCATTGAAATTTTTTGTCAACTTGCAGTCAAAGAGTTGAGGAGTTGATGCCTGTATGTCTGCCTACCAACCAAATACAAACAGAAAACATTTCTAAAGGCGATATGCCTTTTGTGCCAAACTGTATGATGTCATTGTCGTTTGATAACACATTGCTAAGCCAAACATTGGTGAATGGTGAGTGCGGTGCAAAATAATTGAGGGACGGTTACAAGATAAAGAAGAATCAACATTAGATAACATTAGCGCCTCGATTCTGAGCGTTACCGGTAAAATAGTTTCCAGAACATTATGTAACTGAATATCGTTACCAGTTCTTTTATTCGCGATTCTGGCCCAAGTGGTAACGCTGTCATCACCAAGAAACTCACCAGTGTCTGTGGAGAAATTTGAATGGTAGTTTTCTTCAATTTCACGGTTGCCACTTTGGCCCATTTGGACCAAAAATGGTCCGTTCCAACCCCATTTGGTCCGCTGGTCTCTTTTCTTCAATTTTGGTCCTTTTTAGGCAGTAGCCACGATTGGTACTTTTCTTTCTTTTTCACTCAGGTAAAAATTCACAATATTGCCCAAAAATTCGCCATACTTTCGTTAGCCCCCATTGAATTTTGAATTTACTTCAATGGAACTCTCACCATAAAAAACCAGAACAATAACATTTCACTTAGGATATAATTAAGTCAGGCATTAAAAAGAAAAGTATTGGCAAACACATTGTCTTTAATTGTTGATGAAATATACGACTAATCAAAAAAAAACTCTTGTTTTATAATATTATTAATAACGGCTAGATATTTCGATCGGTCATACAACAATATGTAAAATATATGAAAATAAAAATTTCTTCTCGCCTAGCATAGCTTATAGCGAGCACTCTGTCGTGAGCCTAACACTTTCAAAACTTACACAAAGAAACTCGATGCATTACTTCTCGTTTGGAACTTTGATATTTAAAGTTTTCTCACCCAGCTCAATGAGTTCAAGGAATTCCAGGGCTATTGTGGTGTTAAGCCACGCAAGGTAATTGAAGACTAAGTATCTTCGCACAAGAAATATTTTAACTCGAAGACAGAAGGAAGCAAATGCAAAAGAGATTTGATTTCTGAAGAAATGTTTTGTATAAAATTATTCCCGTAGGTGCTAGCAGAATCCTTGAGTCCTGGGATGAAAACTCACACTTACTGAATCTAGGCTCTGATATTAAGTTTAATCGCTAAGAGAAAAGGTAAGCATCTATAAAAATAGCACTAACAAAATTGCCTAGATTCATTTATGATTTACTGAGTTTTCCACATACATAATTCGGCAACACCAGAACGCAAATTTTGAACCGTTTCTTACTAAACCCTAACTGCACCATACATTTTATTTCATTGCAATCAACAACATAATGCTAGAACCAAGAGCTTTGTGACCAAAACTAGGTTCACAACGTTTGGTTGGTGGAAGACATAGACTTATCCTATGTCAAAATATAGTATAATTTTTGGTTGCATGCCCATATACTTGTTTGTTCAGCTTGAATTTCACTATGTTTAGTCAAATTTTATATATAAACATCCTAAAATTTTGTATTTTATACTAATAAATTAAAACAAAAATTTGATCCTTTTTTCGATGAATTTTGGTCCCAAATGAAAACATGGTGTGGCAACCGTGTTCGCTTTACCGAAAATGTCTCACTTGTGGATACGAGGTTAACGAATAAACGGGACGATGTGTATATGCTTATTATGCATGTTAGGTTTCTACATAGGTATATTGTAATTTATTCTGTGAAGGTACATAATATAAACAAATATGTATAGCAAGAGGCAACACTTTTTTACTATTATCTTTACTTATTTGCACTTACAATTCTTTTATTTTTCAGTTTTACCCTGTTCTGAACAACAGCTGTTGTGTGGTTATTTCGATGTAACCACCTACTTTTGTGGGTAAAAAATTATCAGGCTACTTTCGCAGGTAGAAAACCAAAAGGGTGTAAAAGTTGCCACATGATTTCGTTACCGTGGTGAAGAATGTTGTTAACACACTAGAATCGGGGCGTAGGAAGCATTTGCGGAAATATGACAGATGCCGCTCACAAGAATTTACATAAAAAACTAAATGCAATTTCAAAACACTAACAACAATGGTAATACCAACAATAAACGCAAGCGACATTCAGAGCCAGAACTAGCCTTTTTTTGCGTTTAGCTCCAAAAATTCCGGTATAGCCCCTAGCTATTTTTGGGCCCTCTTTAAAATGCTTGCATCTTTTTGGCTCCAAATCTATTTCGGCAATAGGTATTGTGAAATTTGTTATGTGTTTTATGTGTGTCGAAGATTCGTTTTATTTGTTTCGTTATGTATGAAGTGGCAACTCGGCACTCAACTGGTAATAAAAACTTTAATCGATAAACTGTGTCATGAGGTTGTATATTTGCTTTCCAGCTTGTGCAACAGCATAGTGTCATCTTCTAAGAGTTTCGACCCTTTAACTTCAGATTATAATAAATTTTTGTCTCCCGTACCTTATTTTCATTATACCTTTGAAGACGAATTCATTGAAAGAAAGATACGTAATATATGTCGCGATTTCGTAATTAAATTAATATAGCAATTTTTTTTTCATTTGTGAAATATGAAAACCTTTGAGGTTTTACAATTCTCCATGTGTTTTCAACAGAAAAGAAATGTTGCCGCACAATATAGAAACGCTTAGCAAACTAGGTTTCTTTTCTGTTGAAAACACATGGAGAATTGTAAAACCTCAAAGGTTTTCATATTTCACAAATGAAAAAAAAAAAACAAGTATAGCACTGATAAAATAGCGAGATTACAAATGCAGTGGAAAAAAATCTATCTCCAAAATTGGAAAAATGTGATTGCAACATTAAATTTTTGGTTTGATGTTAAACAGTATAATTCCAAAAGCTTGTCGATTTTCTGCTGCTGAAGTTGCAAGAACGTTTTCAAACAAGAGTTTGATTAAAAGTAAACACAGAAACGAAATGAATTTAGTTATGTTGAATTCGCTTCTGACAATAAGAAGTGATCTTAAACGGCTAAATAAATGCTGCTATGACTTTGAAATAAACAACGATCTCTTAAAATTAATGAACACAAAAAATATGTATGAGTGTAGCAAAACTAATAATTCATCTTCTGAGGACGAAAGCATAGATTTTGAAGTCTAAGGCCCTTCAAACATATCTCGTCCCAATATAAACTTGTATATCGCACACTTGTATTTTAATGGTGATTCGTACACCCGTAGGACGTTAAAAATTAAACAAAAAAATTTGAAAAATTTTAAGTCAGTTTTCATCGGCCAACATTTTGGCAAGTCGTATTTTTGGCGAACCTATAGACGTGCCGTTATTGTATTAGTGTGAAAAATACTTCCTACTTTTTCATGATACCTTACCGCCAAATGTCAAAACAAAAATTAAAAAAACTTACTTTTGTTATTAAAAAATATAAAATGTACTATAACAAGTAAGGAAGGTTAAGTTCGGGTGTAACCGAACATTCCATACTCAGTTGAGAGCTATGGTGACAACATAAGGGAAAATAACCATGTAGGAAAATGAACCGAGGGAAAGCCTGGAATGTGTTTGTATGACATGTGTATCAAATGAAAGGCATTAAAGAGTATTTTATGAGGGAGTGGGCCATAGTTCTATAGGTGGACGCTATTTAGGGACATAGCCATAAAGGTGGATCAGGGTTGACTCTAGAATGCGTTTGTACGATATGGGTATCAAATTAAAGGTGTTAATGAGTATTTTAAAAGGGAGTAATCCTTAGTTCCATAGGTGGACGCCGTTTCGAGATATCGCCACAAAGGTGGAAGAGGGGTGACCCTAGAATTTGTTTGTACAATATGGGCATCAAACGAATGGTGTTAATGAGTATTTTAAAATGGAGTGGGCCTTAGTTCTATAGGTGGATGCCGTTTCGAAATATTGCCATAAAGGTAGAACAGGGTTGACTCTAGAATGTGTTTGTACGATATGGGTATCAAATTAAAGGTATTAATGAGGGTTTTAAAAGGGAGTGGTGGTTGTTGTATAGTTTGTATGTATGTTTTCGAGATATCGCCATAAAGGTGGACCAGGGGTGACTCTAGAATTCGTTTGTACGATATGGGTATCAAATGAAAGGTGTTAATGAGTATTTTAAAAGGGAGTAATCCTTAGTTCCATAGGTGGGCGCCGTTTCGAGATATCGTCATAAAGGTGGACCAGGGGTGACCCTAGAATTTGTTTGTTCAATATGGGTATCAAAAGAAAGGTGTTAATAAGTATTTTAAAAGGGAGTAATCCTTGTTCCCATAGGTGGACGCCGTTTCCAGATATCGCCATAAAGGTGGACCAGGGGTGACCCTAGAATTTGTTTGTACAATAAGGGCATCAAACGAAAGGTGTTAATGAGTATTTTAAAAGGGAGTGGGCCTTAGTTCTATAGGTGGACGCCGTTTCGAAATATCGCCAAAAAGGTTGGCCAGGACCAGGGGTGAATATAGAATGTGTTTGTACGATATGGGTATCAAATTAGAGGTATTAATGAGGGTTTTAAAAGGGAGTGGTGGTTGTTGTATAGGAGGTCGCATTTTCGAAATATCGCCATAAAGGTGGACCAGGGGTGACTCTAGAATTTGTTTGTACAATATGGGTATCAAAAGAAAGGCGTTAATGGGTATTTTAAAAGGGAGTAATCGTGAGTTCCATAGGTGGACGCCGTTTCGAGATATCGCCATAATGGTGGGCCAGGGTGACTCTAGAATTCGTTTGTGCAATATGGGTATCAATCGAAAGGAGTTAATGAGTATTTTAAAAGGGAGTGGGCCTTAGTTCTATAGGTGGACGCCTTTTCGAGGTATCGCAATAAAGGTGGACCAGGGGTGACTCTAGACTTTGTTAGTACGATATGGGTATCAAATGAAAGGTGTTAATCAGTATTTTTAAAAGGGAGTGGGCCTTCGTTCTATAGGTGTTCGCCTTTTCGAGATATTTCCATATAGGTGGACCACGGGTGACTTTAGAATATGTTTGTACGATATGGGTATCAAATGAAAGGTGTTAATGAGTATTTTAAAAGGGAGTGGGCCTTAGTTCTATAGGTGGACGCCGTTTCGAAATATCGCCATAAAGGTGGACCAGGGGTGACTCTAGAATGTGTTTGTACGATATGGGTATCAAATTAAAGGTATTAATGAGGGTTTTAAAAGGGAGTGGTGGTTGTTGTATAGGTGGTCGCATTTTCGAAATATCGCCATAAAGGTGGACCAGGGGTGACTCTAGAATTTGTTTGTACAATATGGGTATCAAAAGAAAGGTGTTAATGAGTATTTTAAAAGGGAGTAATCCTTAGTTCCACAGGTGGACGCCGTTTCGAGATATCGCCATAAAGGTGGGCCAGGGGTGACTCTAGAATTTGTTTGTGCAATATGGGTATCAAACGAAAGGAGTTAATGAGTATTTTAAATGGGAGTGGGCCTTAGTTCTATAGGTGGAGGCCTTTTCGAGATATCTCCATAAAGGTGGACCAGGTGTGACTCTAGAATGAGTTTGTACGATATGGGTATCAAATTAAAGGTATTAATGAGAGTTTTAAAAGGGAGTGGTTGTAGTTGTACATGTGAAGGCGTTTTCCAGATATCGACCAAAATGTGGACCAGGGTGACCCAGAACATCATCTGTTGGATACCGCTAATTTATTTATATATGTAATACCTGCCAAGATTTTAAGGGTTTTTTATTTCGCCCTGCAGAACTTTTTCATTTTCTTCTACTTAATATGGTAGGTGTCACAACCATTTTATAAAGTTTTTCTAAAGTTATATTTCTCTTCAATAAAACAATCCAATTATCTTACCATGTTTCATCCCTTTTTTCGTATTTGGTATAGAATTATGGCATTTTTTTCATTTTTCGTAATTTTCGATAACGAAAAAGTGGGCGTGGTCATAGTCGGATTTCGTTCATTTTTCATACCAAGATGAAGTGAGTTCAAGTAAGCACGTGAACTAAGTTCATTAAAGATATGTCGATTTTTGCTCAATTTATCGTGTTAACGGCCATGCGGAAGGACAGACGGACGACTGTGTAGAAAAACTGGGCGTGGCATCAACCGATTTCGCCCATTTTCAAGAAAAGAGTTAACGTCGTAAAATCTATGCCCCTACCAAATTTCAAAAGGATTGGTTAATTTTTGTTCGACTTATGGCGTTAAAAGTATCCTAGACAAATTAAATGAAAAAGGGCGGAGCCACGCCCATTTTGAAATTTTATTTTATTTTTGTATTTTGTTGCACTATATCATTACTGGAGTTGAATGTTGACATAATTTACTTATATACTGTAAAGATATTAAATTTTTTGTTAAAATTTTACTTTAAAAAAATTTTTTTTTTAAAAGTGGGCGTGGTCCTTCTAATTGCTAATTTTTATTAAGCGTACATATAGTAATAGGAGTAACGTTCCTGCCAAATTTCATCATGATATCTTCAACGACTGCCAAATTACAGCTTGCAAAAGTTTTAAATTACCTTCTTTTAAAAGTGGGCGGTGCCACGCCCATTGTCCAAAATTTTACTAATTTTCTATTCTGCGTCATAAATACAACTCATCTACCAAGTTTCGTCGCTTTATCTCTCGTTTGTAATGAATTATCGCAATTTTTCCGTTTTTCGAAATTTTCGATATCGAAAAAGTGGGCGTGGTTATAGTCCGATATCGTTCATTTTAAATAGCGATCTGAGATGAGTGCTCAGAAACCTACATACCAAATTTCATCAAGATACCTCAAAATTTACTCAAGTTATCGTGTTAACGGACGGAAGGACGGACGGACGGACATGGCTCAATCAAATTTTTTTTCGATCCTGATTATTTTGATATATGGAAGTCTATATCTATCTCGCTTCCTTTATATATGTACAACCAACCGTTATCCAATCAAACTTAATATACTCTGTGAGCTCTGCTCAAATGAGTATAAAAAGAGTATTATTTATGTACCTCTCTTGTACCTTATTATTATTATTTTTTTTTTTTGTTAGTTTACTGTACCTTTTTTATAACTTTGTTTAAGTTTTATTTGAAATAAATGTGAAAACTTGAATTGAAATATATACGTCTACTTTGAGCTCTTTTCGCAACGGGTTTTGGATTTTCTTTAAGAAAATTAGCTCTTTCAAGCGCCTTTTTTCTAGATTCTAGCCCAAAAGATTTTTTTTCTGGCAACACTGTCAGTGACACATTCGAAAACGATTCACACACACACCCAGCCACACATGCATTGTGTGGAACAGCTACATTGTGACATTTGAATGGCGAAACGCGTTGAATTGCGCATGCGCGGCGGCATTTTACATTAAAGCCACGCGACTGGCAAATAAAATGCGCTTTTCGGGCGCGCAACGTAATATATATTGCAAATACTGTAATTGAAATCTAGCGAAGATATAACAAGTACAGTCTTTTGTAATATAAGAGCAGTGCGCAAAAGGAAAGCGTAAAATTTTGATGAATTAGAAAACTATTTTGAAAAAAATTGCAAAAAGTCCAATGTACTCAACACGTTCTTTTCAATTAATGTAGTATTTTTTATATGAAAATAATAAAAACACAAGGCATGATATATCTCCGAGGTGATTATGTATGACGAAAGTGGAATGACTATAATTTTCCGTTCGCTAGCAATCCCTGACGAATGAGCATAAAGACTGCCTTGCGGTTTGCCTCTCTAAGCAGTATGGACCAAAAACCCCTGTGATTTCTTCCAAAACAACTCTGTTGAAAGTACCTGCTATATCTTAAATTGCTAACGGTACGAATTCTTAAAATTTAAAGGACCCCTCAATGTCAGATAGAAAGGTATGCAATGCCCGTTCAGTTTACCTGCCTCTGCCGAAGGCGTGAACAGCTTGTGAACGAACCGACTGGTATATCCTCTTGAGTGAGAAACTTGCCATACCTTCGGGATAAAAACTACATTAATCTCTTCTCCGGTATATTTGTATGGCGTGAGTCGTTATAGTGAACGATGAAATAACAAAATCCTTGGCTTTCTATGTTATCTTTTACCGGAAATTGAATATGTAACTCTTTATGAACAAAAGGCAGGACACCATGCTAAAATACTTTGAAGGTAAAGAAGGTAAAGAAGGTATATAGACACCCGACCTGAAAAAACACTTTTTCATAGGAACGTGTCATGTTCCTTCGTCCTGCTGCTTTCAAGACTAGAGAGATGGACCACAACTAATCTGATTGATGGAATTTCGTTGATCATCCCCTGAGATGGCCCATAATTTAAGTATCATTCTCATTGTCAACACATGGTTATTGAAGACAATTGCTATTAAATGAACTGGCCAGGAGGAATACGAACCACCTCATACTGAGATGTAATAACTCAGTATAACATCTTTCAAGCTATACGTAATAAAATGTAGAAATGGACAATGTAGCGCGAACCGAAACCGGACGGCTTGTTATAAATTTATTATCAAAGTGTTAATAGTTGGTTATCGGCTTATTATTGACAGGTTATGGGCGTGTTTACCATTTCTTATCGAAGAATTATCGGTTTGTTATCGAAATGGTAAAAACTTAATATCGATGACTAAAGTTATCAATGAGTTACAGATCTGAGATAAGTATCTATGATTTACTTATTGAAAATGTATCACTATGTTATCAAAATTGTATCGATTTATTATCGAAAAGTAATCGGAGTGTTGTCAATATATTACCACCGTTATATCGATTCATTATTGAAAAGTTTTTGATTTTTTATCGAAAATATATCGATTTTTTCTAGATAAATTATCGATAATTTTTAAAAAGGAATTGATATGGTATCGAAAGGGAATTAATTTTAATCAAATCGATTTAATATCGAAAAGTAATGCAATTTCTTAACGGTAGTTGGTAATAACTAGTTATCGGAGTGTTATCGCTTCGTTATCGTCGACTTATCGGTGTGCTATGAAATAGTTCCGATTAAACTTTAATGTTAAATCGTTGACATATCTATAAGCAAACGATAGCAAACCTAAAGAAATCCATAAGAATATATAATAGCCGATAACAAAATCGATCACTCGTGGATAAAACTTCGCTACCGATAACTAGTCGATAATGATGATAGTCCAATAATCAATGTCTTTTTATTTAATGTAAATTTAAACAATTGCCCTCTCAAAAAGCCCGAAATTATTGGATCTGGTAAAGTAACTTCTGTTGTAGTATCATTTAAATCCTAGGGCGAGCTCTAACTTAACAATTTTTGCTTTTGCGAACTTCACGCCTTTTTTGACTTTCTTTTGTATTGCCCAACGCTGTAGGGAGAAAACTTACAAAAACACGAGAACATCAGATATAGTTGCAAAAAAGTGTGCGCACGCGCGGCCAATAGCTAAATGGTCAGTTAACTACAGTTGTTCAAAGACTACCGACATATAGTAGCATAAAAAATGTTAAAAAACAAAAAAACAAAACAAACAAATTAAAATAAAAGCATTAAAATGTATATTGATAAAAGAGCAGAATGTTGCATGTATATATGTATGTATGTGTGTGTGTGCTTTCTAAGCGCGTACACGCATTTGACTTGCAAACAACACAGCATCCACAGCAACAACACACGAGCTTTTTTCCTACTCTGTCGTTGCCACTTTTAAATTCTGCCGCTGGCGCACAATTGCATACCACACTTGCAACATACAACAAACATAAGATACACCAAACATTATAAACATTCAACTACTGCATTTGATTACAATTAGCTTTTTTTATTGTTTGTTTATTTTGCCACTACAGCAACGTGCAACAATTTGGTGTACCTAAGTGAACTGTTTTTTGTTGTTTTTTTCTTTTTTGTGGTTGCCGCTAATTAGAATTTTGCACATTTCATGTTCTCGTAAATCGAGCGAATGCATCTCGAATACCAACAAAATATTTACTCGCTGCAAAAAGCAGTCCACTAATCCCTAAAGAGAGCGGTCTTTGATTGATTTCGCTTGTCTACATTGTGGCATAATTGATCACCTCTAGTTCCTTTTGGGCACAGTCGGGATTAGTCAGGTTGAAATCTATGTTGTCCATTTTAAGAAACATAAAAAAAGCGGAAACGAAGTGAGTTAAATAAAATATTATGAGTGATTGATTCGAATTATTTAAGAAAAATGCGGATCCCTATACGGAACCTAAATGACTTGGATCATATGTTCCTTTATCGTCGACCCATATCGCTTGGACTGAGTTGGCGACTTTATAATTCTTTTTGATGTATCTAACAATTTTCCAATATTGCGTTTGAAATGTACATAACAAAGCGGATTGGGCCTATCGCTCCCTTTCCTGTATTAATAGGTACAATTAGTCTCTTCATAGGACATGATCAAACAAAAGGGAACAGTTTAACGCATACAAAGAGATCAAACCTGGCATTAGTCGCATACCCCTTTGCAACTCATCTCGGACTCATCCTATACTAATGGCATTTTTTGCATGGCTTTTATTCCTTCGGCTTTATTTTGCTGTTGGTATTTTTGTTATTACTTTTAACCATTTTTATACTCAGTTGAGCAGAGCTCACAGAGTATATTAACTTTGATTGGATAATGGTTGGTTGTACAGGTATAAAGGAATCGAGATAGATATAGACTTCCATATATTAAAATCATCAGTATCGAAAAAAAATTTGATTGAGCCATGTCCGTCTGTCCGTCCGTCCGTCCGTCTGCCCGTTAACACGATAACTTGAGTAAATTTTGAGGCATCTTGATGAAATTTGGTATGCAGATTCCTGGGCACTCATCTCAGATCGCTATTTAAAATGAACGAAATCGGACTATAACCACGCCTACTTTTTCGATATCGAAAATTTCAAAAAACCGATAATTGGTATTTCATTACCAAAGTTGGATAAGTTGGGTTGAACTTATGACGCAGAATAGAAAATTAGTCAAATTTTGGACGCAAATTATGACGCAGAATAGAAAATTAGTCGGTTTTGGCGCGGAACCGCCCACCTTTAGAAGAAGGTAATTTAAAAGTTATGCAAGCTGTAATTTGGCAGCGGTTGAAGATATCATGATGAAATTTGGCGGGAACGTTACTCCTATTACTGCACGTATACTAAATAAAAATTAGCAAAATCGGGGTACGAACACGCCCACTTTTAAAAAAAAAATTTTTTTGAAGTCAAATTTTAACAAAAAATTTAATATCTTTACAGTATATAAGTAAATTATGTCAAAATTCAGCTCCAGTAATGATATGGTTCAACAAAATAAAAATATAAAAGAAAATTTCAAAATGGGCGTGGCTCCGCCCTTTTTGATTTAATTTGTCTAGAATACTTTTAATGCCATAAGTCGAAAAAAAATTTACCAATCCTTGGGAAATTTGGTAGAGGCTTAGATTTTAGGACGATAACTGTTTTCTGTGAAAAAGGGCGAAATCGTTTGAAGCCACGCCCAGTTTTTATACACAGTCGACCGTCTGTCTTTAGGCTCGGCCAAATCGATATATCTTTACTAAACCTAATACACGTATTTATCTGAACCCGCTTTATCCTGGTATAAAAACTTGCTAAAAGCCGACTATGACCACGCCAATTTTTTCGATATCGAAAATTACGAAAAATAAAAAAAATGCCATAATTCTATACCAAATATGAAAAAAGGGATGAAACATGGTAATTGGATTGGTTTATTGACGCGAAATATAACTTTAGAAAAAACTTTGTAAAATGGATGTGACCCAATACCATATTAAGTAGAAGAAAATGAAAAAGTTCTGCAGGGCGAAATCAAAAGCCCTTGGAATCTTGGCAGGAATACTGTTCGTGGTATTACATATATAAATAAACTAACGGTACCCGACAGATGATGTTCTGGGTCAACCTCTTCCACATTTTGATCGATATCTCGAAAACGGCTTCACATATACAACTAAGGGCTACTCCCTTTTAAAACCCTCATTAATAATTTTCATTTGATACCCATATCGTACAAACACATTCTGGAGTCACCCCTGGTCCACCTCTATGGCGATATCTCGAAAAGGCGTTCACCTATAGAACTAAGGCCCACTCCCTTTTAAAATACTCATTAACACCTTTCATTTGATACCCATATCGTACAAACACATTCTAGAGACACCCCTGGTCCACCTTTATGGCGATATCTCGAAAAGGCGTCCACCTATAGAACTAAGGATCCCTCCCTTTTAAAATTCTCATTATCACCTTTCATTTGATACCCATATCGTACAAACACATTCTAGAGACACCCCTGGTCCACCTTTATGGCGATATCTCGAAAAGGCGTCCACCTATAGAACTAAGGATCCCTCCGTTTTAAAATTCTCATTACCATCTTTCATTTGATACCCATATCGTAGAAACACATTCTACAGTCACCTCTGGTCCACCTTTATGGCGATATCTCGAAAAGGCGTCCACCTATAGAACTAAGACCACTCCCTTTTAAAATACTCATTAACACCTTTCATTTGATACCCATATCGTACAAACAAATTCTAGAGTCACCCCTGGTCTACCTTTATGGCGATATCTAGAAAAGGTGTCCACCTATAGAACTAAGGATCCCTCCCTTTTAAAATACTCATTTATACCTTCCATTTGATACCCATGTCATACAAACGTATTCCAGGGTTACCATAGGTTCATTTTCCTACATGTTGATTTTCCCTTATTTTGTCTCCAAAGCTCTCAGCTGGGTATTTAATGTTCGGTTACACCCGAACTTAGCCTTCCTTACTTGTTGTTTTTGATTTTCTTGCGGCTACAACTCGCTAGTAGCAGCTGTTGATGGCGATGCTCTTTTCGCGTGCTTGTTTGATGTAAATACATACATACATACGCACGTAGATACTTACAAGACAATTAGTTAAAATGTTCCATTTGTTCTGCGCAATTAAAAACTCATTTCACAATTTGCCTCTATCGCATTGTATAGCTATTTTATTAGTGTAATATCAATTATTTATTGCAAAAATCTTTAACTTAATTTGCATGCTGTGCCGTCAGGCGGCGAAGCTCATTTATTAGAGCGCAAATAGTCACTCAGTTAATTTATTAAAATATAATTGAGGTGATAAATAAATTAAAGGTCTGGTACATCTGCATTGAATATAAGCTGGTGATAACTGACGCTTATAAACCCGGTTGTATGATAAAGGTAGTATGATTAATACCACTCTGTGCTAGTGATAATATGTCTTTATCGCTACAACAAAAACAATAACGTAGTGAAAATAAAATATATGCGAAACGTATCTCAAATTGTAGGCCTAGTCGAGTATACAAAAACTATATACTTACAATATCAAATATACCCCAAAACTCTGAAGTTAGGAGATCTATAGTTAAATATCCCAGGACCGCTAGGAATTGCTTATGTTTTGATTAAAAAAGTTGTCGAAACGGGGTAGTTCTAAAATGTGCTATAAGCATATTTTGTTCCATAAAATTTTGAGATGGCGTTCTGAAGTTTGAAGACGTTCTGAAATTGCAACAAAAATTCTATAGATACGTGAGTCTAAATTTAATTTGCTTTTCATGTTTCTACTACTATCGGCAGCCAATGTAGCGTAACTTGTTCTATCATCAAAATATTAACAATTTTTTGCTGATAGTTTAATGATGTAACTAGCTTACGAAGCTTGGATTACATTTACTAATTGCTTTTTTAAAATCAAAATAAGTGGTTTCGATGGGAAACCTTCAATTTTGAATATATAGGCAGACGTGTTGAAGCACATGTTTGAAGTTTTGTTCGAAAATATGTTTTGGTATGGGCACAGCCAAAATATATCAAAGGTAGAACAACAAATGCAACCCTGCTAAATATACCTATATATACCAAGAGCTGAATATTGTATAACGTATATCGATAGATAATAGTTACTAAGAACCATGAAAGTCATAGTAACTTGTTTTATTCCAATCTATAACCATCAGGGAGCATCCGAGAAATAATTCAGATTTTATATAAACAAGGTAATAGTAACTTAACAGTTCCATCTTTTCTGTAGGAGTTCTTGCACCTTACCATTCGAAAGTGTCTGAAGGGCCAAAAGTATTTCTAGCTGCACCACCTCTAAAGGTCAATAAAGAGCCATTGTATGGAAAAATGCAGACGCAGACTGAGTTAATACTTAGGCCATATTGAAATTTTTAGTATGCACATATGTATTAGGTAGCTTGTGGCCTCCGAAACCATTCCGCCGATTTTTTTCAAATTTTAATTTGATACAAATAGACGAAGTCCAGCACAAGCACAGTATTCATTCAGGGACTATTGAAGAAAATGCAATATACTTCGAGAGCACTTCTCCGAATTCTCTAATGCTCATCTGTTCTGTGACTTCTGTTCGGCTAACAAGGATAAAGTTCCGTACTTAGAAATTACGGAAATATTCAAACGACGACAACCTGTCACCAAAGCATTCCTTAGTACTGTTCACGAATCAAAATTAAAGCTATTCCCTACTTCTGTCCCCCAAAAGGAGGCTTGCCTAGATAAATAGAAGGGAGAACTCAGCGGCAATCAGTTAATACGAGATACACGTCTGTGAGAGTCATATTCAGTTTTCACTACAACTGTGATTAAACAAGCATTTGAGACGAGGATTTTAAAAAATTATATCCTCTTTTTTTGGATATGAGCGTAAGTAAAAAAAACGATAACAAAGTCGATTATGCGCAAAGTTGTAATAATGACAGCTGCTTCGCCTATCGCTTTCTTGTTTTGCGTTTACTTATTTTTGCCAATATCGATGGCAGAGATACCAATTACGGCGTTGTTGTTGTTGTAGCAATAAAGACACTCTCCAAAGGCCTTGGGTTGGTTGATGGTCCTGTGTCGGATGCAGATCGGGTATGTTTCGGTAACAACCATCATCAAGGTACTAGCCCGACCATCTCGTGGAGGATTTGCTATGATCATAATAAACCTTCTAGGTCATACCGCCTTCCTACCCCCTAGATCCATCAGGAGTTCGGGGTCCCTAGATCCTCGGCTGTTAATGAAACAGGATTCGCCACGGGTAGGTGAGGTTGACAATTCGGTTGGAGAAGCTATATGTTACGCTGGCAACCCCTTGAGAGGGATGCGCTATAGGACCTCTTGAATCAATTTGGTATTTCAGTCGCGTCCTATGACAGGCATACCTACCGCGGGTATATTCTAAGCCCCCTAACCTGAGAACCCAATAACTGCGAAGAATAAATGAGGCACCTTGCGTGTTATAAGATATAAATAAAATAAATAAATGTAAGGCGCGATAACCTCCGAAGAGATCTAAGGCCGAGCTTCTCTTCCAATTTGTGTCTTGCACCTCTTGATTTTCCCTACAATTTGGCCGGACGGGACCTACATGTTTTATGCCGACTCCAAACGGCATCTGCAAGGCAGATGAATTTTCACTGAGAGCTTTTCATGGCAGAAATACACCCGGAGCACTCGCCAAACACTGCCGAGGGGCGACCCCGCTTAGAAAAATTTTATTCTAATTGAAAAACCTTATTTCTAAAATTTTGATGTTGCTTTGCCCGGTGTGCGAACCCAGGGCATACGGTGTGGTAGGCGGAGCACATTACCATCACACCACGGTGGCCGCCACACGTTATACGATATATTAAAAGTATTATACATCAAACCAATCCGAATTTTAGTCGTCTTGTTTTTCAAATTTAAAAACTTTGTACATAATTGATTATGGGAGGGAAAAAGGAACTTCACACCACGTTTTATGTCAATTATGTATGTATTAATATGAAATGCAGTCCTTGTAGTTCATGTTGTCCACATCTTAGGGTCGAATATCTCCAAAACAAGAATCAATTAATAAAATCCGAAACCAGATTCAGAACCAATGCTACAAAGTTCTGCAGAAAACTATAACTAAGTCTATTTTTTTCTAAAAATGTTGTTTTATGTCATCGTTATGGTCCAAACTTTGTATCCTTTTAGTATGAAATTTGTTTGTTGACCTTTTGTTTGCATGCTCCCATTTACTCACATACTATCAAGATATATATCTACATACTACCTTTACTCACTTAATATGCAATAAGGACTATTAAAGGGCTGTAACAATTACAAAATACACATAACAACGTGTAGGACAGTGTGAGGTTGCAAAAACTAATTGCTCAAGTAACTTTAATACGACATGATGATACATTCTAAGTAGACGCACGCAATCTACACTTGCGTGCATACGAAATAATAAAAACGAAGTGCATAGCCCAATTAGTAGGGATTCTAAATATCAATGCATAGCAGTGAGAGAGGTATAGAATAACTTCAGGTGTGCTGTCATATTAATGCTAAGGTCCGAGTTGTGTGACTGCTAAATGTCAAAACATATTTTCATAGTTTTTTACCTAAAAAACTGAAAAACTGTGCGTGAGTTACATAAGCAAGTTTTAATTTGTATTATATAATAGAGCTATTCTACACTGGGAGTAAAATTAGTGTTACAGGTAACAAAAGTAGCAGCACTCATTTGCGTTTTACAATTTATAACCGAAAGATTTTGAGTTCCTAGTCGTAAATTAGAAGGCGTCAGATGGAAATAAGATTTTCTAGTGTAAACAAGATTGATCAACTGTAAATTAGAAAGCGTCAGGTCGAAATAAGATTGGTTAATTGTAAATAATAAAGCGTCAAATGCAAATGCGAAAACGTCATTTGAAAATGAGAATATTAAATTGTAAATGAGAACACGTCACTTTGATATGAGAAGAATCATTTGTAAAAAGGAGAGCATGAAATGCAAATACGAAAGCGTTCTTTGTATTTGACAATAGTTAATTGCAAATGAGAAAGCATCAGATATAAATGCGAAAGGCGTCATATCGAAATAAGAATAGGCAAATGTAAATGAGAAAAGGTCATATGGAAATAAGAATAGGCAAATGTCAATGAGATAGCATCAGATGCAAATATGAAAATGAGAGTAATCAAGTGTAAATGAGAAAGCGTCGTTTCGACACGAGAAGAGTAACTTGCAAATAAGAGAGACCCACATGCAAATGCGATAGCGTTCTTTGTATTTGGGAATATTCAGTTGGAAATAAGAAGGCATCCAATAGAAATGCGAAACCGTTATATGGAAATAAGAACAGGCAAATGTAAATAAGAAAGCGTCAGATGTAAATGTGAAAGTGTCATATAAAAGTGAGAATAATCAGGAGTTAGTGAACAAGAATGAAGTAATTAATCGAAAGCACAATTTGTAATTGCAAGAGGCTTATACATTTATTTAGTTGGCGGGTGGCGTTGATCGACCAACAACGAGTGCGTTTAGAATGAGCACATGCGCTTGGGTAAGAGCAGTTGTTCAAAGATAGGAAGAACATGCGAACCTTTTAAACGACATTGCCACCCAAAAAACGAGTCAGCTGTAGCTGTATGTGCTTAAAATAGCAAACCGGAAATGCAGCATTCAGTACTGTCACCGCAGTTGCTGATACCCATCAAAACTCTTTAGAGAAAAGTAAAAACATAGGTGCAGGAACACACTTTATTGACAAACGGATTGGATGTAGTGGAGCAACAGCTTCGATATTTATATTATTGTGTGAATGGAGCGAAGAGACCAGTAATGAAAGGAAACTACTCGAAAGCATTCTAGCATACAACATCGTTCCATTGAAATGCTCTTTCACACAAAAATACATCAGTGGGATCATAGGAGATTTCAGTTGATTTTATACTTACAAAATATGCCCGTTGCCACACACAAAACTTATTTTTATTGCCTTTCTATATTCTCAATTAAAAATTATGCCTAAAATTTTCATTTGATGCTTTCTCATTTACATATGACTATTCTCATTTACAAAGGGCGCTTTAGCATTTACAATTGATTATTCTCATTTACAACTAACACTTTCAAAATTTCGTATGATGCTTTCTCATTTATAACTGGAATTGATGTAGAAAACATAATTGAAACATAAATACGTGACATCTCAGTTGGTCACAAAATGGTTCTTAAAACACACTAGAAATCACCTGAATGATGAATTTGCGACATGAAAAGGAGCACTTAAAGGCCCTTTTATTAACAGTGTCTCATTTTCTTTAATCATTTTTCATTACCATAAGTGTTTGCATATTTGAATAGCCTGCTTTTTAAATGCATATATGCACACATATGTATGTACACTTATTTTCATGTCCATTTTGATTACCGGACATGCGCTGTTTATGCAAATGTCTGTTTAGTACATTCATTTGACATGCGTGCGTGAGGTCGTTTTGCAGTTCTGCTACGACTTGGTAGTTAGAAAAGGCAATTACGATGAGGTAGTTTGACTGATTGATTGACTAAAAGTTTATTAATTTGCTTTATGTTGTGCTAATTGGTTATGTCAGAATATTTTAGTCATTTTTGTGTTGTGTGAAATGTGTTGCTGTTGTACATATGCAATACACCAAACTATTTTCGTGCCTGTAATGTTAAGGGTCTGTTAATAGCATTGCTATTTTTACAACAATAATTGGTGACACCAATTGATGTAGTTGGTATCGCTAACATGTCAAATCACTCAAAAGAAGATAAGAAATAAAAAAAAAAAAAAAAATTTGGTCAAATTATAAGAGAAAACAAGATTTGCAAGAGAATTTTTAAATCAAACGCTGCTACAAAAAAAAAAACAACGCAATTTACCATAATTTAGAATATCATAAATTGCTTACATCTAGACTTTATTTTTGTTTGTTGGTTTATTGAGTCTTGGATTTTTTTCCACTTTTCGCATATGACGCTTGGAATTATAAATTACTTTTGACATTTCAGTACATTATTAGCAAGGCGAATCCATACCAGGTGGTGGTAAAGCGAATTCAACCAATTCGTCGTGCAGTAGAATATCAAGTTAAAAGAAAATTTTAATTGATTACGATTAACTGACGTATTAAAGAACAAGGCGCTGTGCGGAAAATAATCAAGAAGAAGCAATCAGCTTTTGGGTTAACAACACGTGATACTGTATTCGCCTTGATTATTAGTAGGACAATTTTTTTTCGTAATCAACAAAAATAGAATACACACGTTGAGTATATGAACGCTACCGCGAGATGAAAAAGAAAACTAGACGCCTTTTCAGGGAGAAAAAAGCAGATGCAAAAATGCGTGAGTGCGAGAAGCTTGAGCTGCCAGCCACCAGGAATAATGCCCTCAAATTTTGCCAAAAGATTCAACGACAGGCGGAGGGTTTTGAGTCCTCTGCCAACTCCTGTAAGAACGAAAACGGCGACTTTGTTACCGATGTCCAGAGAATACTGAGATTATGAAGGAAACACTTCTCTGCTCTCTTAAATGGAGACAGCGATGTACTGCACAGGGATGATTAACACGATCCCGCAATCAATGATGATGGTGTTAATGTCGCCCCAACCCCTTGATGAAGTCAAAATAGCAATAATCAGATTAAGAAATAGCAATGCCGCGGCGCTGATGGATTGCATGTGGAGCTATACGGCGGCGAGGAGTTAGTAAGGCCCATGCATCAGCTTCAAGTGCGCTTGTGCAGTCCACAAGAAAGGGGATACTGCAAGCTGCGCCAACTATCGCGGAACCAGACTTCTTAATATCGCATTTAAGGTCTTCTCAATTGTATTGTGCGAAAGACTGACGCCCAACAAGGATCGGCTGATTGAACCTTATTAGTGCGGCTTCAGACTTTGTAAATCTACTATCGACCAGATTTTCGCAATGCGCCAAATATTGGAAAAAAAACTGCGAAAAAAGAATTGACGTACATCACCTCTTCGTCGATTTTAAAGCCGCTTTCGACAGCACGACAAGGAGCTGCCTATATGCCGCTATCTCTGAATTTGGTTTCCCAGCTTCATCAGCTCAGTCTGAATTTGGAAGTACCTCTCCCAGCCGTTCGAAACTAAAAGAGGTTTCAGACAGGATGACCCACTATTGTGCGATTTCTTTAATTTGATGCTCGATCAAATTATACTAGCTGCAGAATTTAACCGGTCTGGACAATATACTATAAAAGCGTGCAGTTATTGGCGTATGCTTATGGCATTGATGTAATCGGCCTGAACACCCGTGCCGTTAGTTCTGCTTACTTTAAACTGGAAAACAGAGTGAAAAAGATGGGTTTGATAGTGAATGAGGACAATAAGATGTACCTGCTGTCATCGATTTGGAAATAGTAAAATACTTCGTTTATTTGGGAAGCAGCATTAACACAAACAACAGCATTAGATCTAAAATCCAGCGAAATGGCTAGGCCATGTTGTGTGAATAAATGAAAGAAAAGGAAAGGCTATGAAAGTTTTTTTTAGCGGAACCCGCCTGTGGAAGAAGAGGAAAAGAGCGGCCCCCACTCTTCTGTGGGGTCAGGTGGCAAACGATTTAAATTCCTTTCGTATGACCCATTGGTGCCAGTTAGCAGAGCGAAGAGGCGACTGGTAGAAATAAGAGCAATATTTTTTTTTAACTTACATGTTGAATGTCATTAACGTTAAGTTTGTGTGTGGTCTGCACGAATCGGTCAGTTCACGCTGGTTGTACATTAGGGTGATTTTTATATAACAAGCTGACTTTTCTTAAGAAGCTACACCTTAATACTTACTTCAAAAAGAAAATTCCACTCGTGATAATGTTAATACTTTTTAATTTACAACATGGCGACGGTGCGACATAGTTTACGTGTAAAATTTTGTACCCATTTATAACTCTTTACAAAAGAAAAAAAGGGAGTGCTAAGTATTCGTTAAGATCAGTATATAAACTAGTAAACTTGAGCTCACTCAGTGATTGAACTTAAAAACAACGGAAATAACCTTACCAGTAACAAATAATTTGAGCACCAACAAGTTATTGTTCATTATAAAACTAATTATCGATAGCGTACTATTATCGTCGACTTATCGGTTTGTTGTCGACCAGTTACAGATGTGTCATCGATTTTACATTAAAGTTTTATTGGCATCTATTTAATAGTTAACCGATGAGTCGTCGATATCATCCCGATAAGAGACTGGCAATACTTCGAGAAGAAATCGATAACTTTTCGATATCATATCAATAACTTTTTGACAACAAATCCATAACTTTTCTATAAAAAATCAATGTAAATCAAAACTCTTGCAAAACGGTTGTACACATGTAGCCACATCGCATATCAAGATACTCCTCTACGTTCTAAAAAAGATATCGTAAATAAATAGTAGCGTAAAAATTCTACAAACACCCTAGTACATATTAATGTTACTAAATTAAAAAATTTGTTACTCTCAATAAAATTCGAATCCGTCCTGTCTCTTCTTCTTTCTGGCAATAAGACTTTGCATTTTGGTATATTACTTGGTTTGCTGCAGATATAAGAAAAATATATAAACTTACTTTAAAGGGCACATAAAGCTGACCTTGAGTGTGTTTTGCATGTTAAATGATAATTCGACATAGTTTAAAATGTGAATACCTTTTATGTTGTCGATAAATTAAAGTTCTTTTAGAAGAATTTTGAAATAATTTAGGTTCAGTTTTTAGGACAGAGTATGGAGTATATATCGACTGAATGGTGAAACATCAACTGTCGTTCAAAAAATTATCTTTCTCAGAGTTTTTTTCTTAAAAAGAGTTTTTTATAATAATTAAAGTCTTATTTCAAAATTCGGTTAAAGAATCTCAACATAAATTCGATAAGTTTTAATTTGAAATTTCATTTTTATGAAAGACGAGATCACCTTGCGGTCATTTTGAGATCACTCATGATTATATCCCGAGTCTGTTCTCTAGATAATTTCGTTGCTTTTTCGGGATCATTTCAATGTTATTTTAGGATTATGTTGGAATCATATTTGGATAATCACAGAATTGTTATCGTGTTGGTTGATTATTTGCTTTGATTCCAGGCCAGCGAGACCTTTTGATGTAATTCATCCTGGAACTAATTAGTTGCCAAGTTTATTAGACTACTTTACCCTCAGCTTGTTTTTACTCGAACCATTTCGTCAGTTTAATAAACCTGTTGATGCCGTTATGGGGCATTTTGACATCGTTCTTATATCGGGCAGAACAAAACATCTAGAGCTCGGTATCTGATATTCGCCAGTTCTATCCATTCACAGAAAAAATGGGTGAATGTTTCCACACTTCCCTCTTGGCTGTAACTCCTCCACCTGTCATTGAAGGCCAAATGGCCACCGTCCTGTAATTATGGTACTTATCCTTTATACCGCGCAGCAACTTCCTTAAGTTATCGACAGCTTGAGAGGGCCTAATGGTACAGCCCACGCTATGAGCGTTGCTTGGCTGTCTAAATATATGCACAGCTCTCAAGCACTTACATAATTTTCCAACAGGAAACAAAAGGCCCTTTCGTTTCCTCGTAGCTCATATTAGAAGATACTAACTGAGTTTGGAAGATGGATAGAGAGTGTGACTTCTGGCTATTCGAATCCAATTCATATAACCTGGTTAGAAAACCACTGTGGCTTCTCGCTCCAGCATCTCGAGTTCCTAATTCTAATGGCTGAGCCAACAGCTGTAAGCCGTTTTCGGATAATATTTCATGCTCCATTGAATATGACTCTAGTGCTCTTGTAACCCGTCCAAAGGCTGCGAGGTGTACTTTGTTCAGATCTTTATGTTGTATGGCTCGTTACAGGCTGGTCAGCACACTATTGCTCTCTACGTTAAGATGGCTTTATTATTGCTTTGTAAAGCCACATCATAAGTTTTGGAGTAAGGCTCCAATTCTCTGATAACTATTCTCTTGCGCAAGTAACAAGCGATACTCTCTTTTCTACAAGCTAACTTACCCTCGTTGCGAGTGAAAGCTTTGTGCCGTTTAGTGAAGTCAGTCAAAATTGAGTTATTTTTGTTCTGTTTATCAAAAGTATTCTTTTTAGTTTGGTTCAACATTAAGGCGCTTAATGAGGGCCAGTCATATAACATGCTAGGCATGTTGCGCCTTTAAAAATGTGGCTCTGTCATTTCTTTTATGTATGTTCAACAGCCTCTCTGCAACCTTAAGTAAAAGAGCTGCGAGGCCTATTGGTCTATAGTTGTTGCTATTCCTAATTGTTCGCCTGCCTCCTTTGTGTAGAGAGTTTACATTTTTTCCAGCATTCTAGAATGTAAGTCAGGGGTATAATCGCTCTGTAGACTCCAATTGGAGTTGTGGTGATCTTTAAAAGGAATTTTTTTCGGGATATATATGGAATATTCCGACATTCTTTCCCCTATAATCTTAAGGATTATTTCTGAATACTTTTGGGAAATTGAAAAATTGTAAAAGGGAGTAATTTTGTTTATGCATAAGTAGACTGTACTTCAATTAAGAACCCCTTTTAAATACTTGTACTTTTCATTTTGATGGTATTTCTTTATTTCGTTATTTGCATTATTTGTGATTGCGCATGAGAATAGCAACAACATTTCCGGTGGATTTGATAACAACTTCACACCCAGTTATGTAGTAACACATTATTTGAAGCATCCGCATAAGCAAAGTCAATGGAAAAACATTTATTTTACTACGATTTCCACAGTCATTCATACATAAAATAGATATTGCGAGTGAAATTGCGCTTCATTAATAACAAGTAAAGGTGTCTAAGTCGGGTGTAACTGAATATTTTATACTCAGCATGAGCTTCAATTGTACATTTCATTTTAGATAAATTACTTTTCTACATAACACGTGGCACCGCCAGTTTAAAAACATGTCTCCCATTTCCTCTTCCAATAAAACTTGATAAGTGAAATATCATTGATTCAAAACTATTTTTTGCTAAGTTATAGCTTAGTATTCTAGTCTACGACCCTTTTAAATTTGTTTTATATCTAAGTTGCCGTGGTCTTTAACCGATCCCATCCAATTTTACTAGAAATATTTCCTGCTATAAGGAAAATATGTGTACAAATTTCATTAGGATCCGTTAATTTTTCTTCGAGTTATGGGTCCCGAAACATAGAAAATTGCCTAGTCATAAAAGGGCGGTGCCATGCCCATTTTTTAAAATTCTAAGTTTTTCCTATTGCTATAAATCCACTTGGGAAATGAAATACCATTTATATAAAGTTCTTTTTTGCAAAGATTTAGCTTATTTTATTCGTCCACGATCCTTTTAAAAATCTATTATATAAAAGTGGGCGTGGTCCTTAACCGATTTCGTTAGTTTTTCTTCAAAGCATTCCCTATAGTAAAGGAAACCTCTCTGCCGAATTTTGTTAAGATATATTTAACGATTTCTGATTTATAATTAATAATATTTGTAAAATTGATTTTATCACAAGTGGGCGGTGCCACTCCCATTTTAAAATGTTTTTTAAAATTTTTATCAAGCGTCTGAATATCAGTCCACGTGTCGAATTTCAACATTCTAGGTGTATTATTTACTAAATAATCAGATGTTTTGTGTTTTCCAAAATGTTATATATATAAAAAGTGGGCGTGGTTATCATCCGATTTCGCTCATTTTCAATACCAATCTATTCTAGGTACATATAAGCTCGTGTACCAGATTTGGTGAAAATATCTCAATATTTACTCAAGTTATCGTATTAACGGACGGACGGACGGACATGGATTACTCAACATTTTTTTTCGATACTGATGATTTTGATATATGGAAGTCTATATCTATCTCGATTCCTTTATACCTGTACAACCAACCGTTATCCAATAGAAGCTAATATACTCTGTGTGCAAAGCACGCTGAGCTTAAAAATATTGGTGCTCAATATACGTGCCCATAATAGTCGTTGAATAGTTGTCATTGCTTGAAGTTTGCGCCTAAATAAATGAGTAGTAGTTGCAGAAGAAACTTCTTCTAAATATATCTAAGCCCATCAAAAACTGGCATTGGCAGTTGTTATCCATAAGGAATATAGGTTTCACTCCTGACAAATAAAAAAAAAAATAAATGTAAGGCGCGATAACCTCCGAAGAGATCTAAGGCCGAGCATCTCTTTCAATTTGCGTCGTGCTCCTCTTGATTTTCCCTACAAATTGGCCGGACGGGACCTACATGTTTTATGCCGACTTCGAACGACATCTGCAAGGCATATGAGTTCTCACAGAGAGCTTTTCATGGCAGAAATACACCCGGAGCGCTTGCCAAACACTGCCGAGGGGCGACCCCGCTTAGAAAAATTTTCTTCTAATTGAAAAACCTTATTTCTAAAATTTTGATGTTGTTTGCCCGGGAGTTGAACCCAGGGCATACGGTGTGATAGGCGGAGCACGCTACCATCACACCACGGTGGCCGCCAACATCATCGTACTCCTTATACCAATGTCATATTTAAATCGTATTTACGCTACGAATACGCTTTATCTCTAAGGTATATAAAAATAAAAAATAAACGTTGTCTAAACAGTGTAAACACTAATGGAATACACCTAACTATTTTCGAGGAATTTTCGCAATATTTTTAAGGAAACTAGAACTGGAGTGAATCTACCTTTTATCGTTTCAAAAGGCATTAAGGGCGTAAGTGTTTTATTTCTCGTTTTCTGAAGAGATTTTTACCAGTTTTTGTTATACTGCTTTTTTACATTTCCTACATTTCCTCAATGCCCGCCCTAAACCACAGGTGGATCCAGGGAGGCATTTTGGGGGGAATTTCACGAAAAAAAAATTGATTTTTTCGGTAACCACTATAGAATTTATTAATAGAGCAAGAGCCCGTGACTGCCAGACCTTCGTAATTTTATAAAAGTTGAAATTTCGTCAGTGCATACTTGCAACTGAAGCAGGATCGTTGATATATTATAAAACTTGGGTCATAGTGGCTTTAACAGATATCGTGCAAAAATTTTGCAGAAAATTAGACTTTTCTTTCGTCATTTTATAAAGCCTGATTTTCGTATATGATCTTCGTCACGATATTAGGAGCAACTAGCCTCATTTCCAGACACTTCCCATAGTTGCTTTGATTAGCCAGACACTGTCTGGCAGTCACGGGCTTTTAGACTTTAAGGTTGACTTAAAAATTTTATTTGACTATCTTAAAAAAAGATGCTTTTGAAAATCTTTGCATCGACTTCAAACATGGTTTGGAGATGTTGTGATTTTATTTATAAGCATCTTTCCTTTTCAAAATCGGTTGATTACCGCGCCCACTTTCTATGTAAAAATGGAAAATACAAATTCGAGATCTGAAATATTTATTTACCGATTTTTCCCATGTATACGGCGATGAATATTTACAAAGACATTTCAGATATTAATTTGGACGATCGTCTTCGCTGTTTTCCTTAATGTTTTCATATCCAGCCCAAAGTTTAAACATTATAAGATCCACAAGGCTACATCACTGTCACCCGATAAAAAAATACGTCTCACAGTATAGGAAGAATTTAAAATGGTACCCGAAGGTACGGAGGTTTCAAGCCCGGGTCAAATCTCTCAGAACGAAAAAGGCGACCTGCTAACCAATGTTCAGGAAGAGCTTAGCTTCTAGAGGGAAATTGTTAACGTCATCTTAAAGGTACAGCTTAAAAGCTCTCAGCAAAGGTGATAATGTTCCAGCCGCTTTGCAAAATAATTGCTACTAGAGCATTCCATGGTTGGTACGGGGCAAATCGAACACATTTTTTTTTTTTTCATTTTTAGACCTTAACTAAAGGAAAACTATAACTTTTCCAGGCAAACCTGGTCTTGAAATACTTGAATATGGGTGTGACAAATCAAAAAAGCATCCGTTTTTTCGGGATACCAGTCAGGTGAAACTTCTGTGGAATTCAGTTTCCAAATTTCAATTTTCACTTATATTATATAGTGTAGCGTCCTCCGCCTACCACAATAAAAAATCCTGGCTTCAAGTCCCAGACAAAGCCACATCAGAAATTTAGAAACAGGTTTTCTCAATTGGAAAACGGGTTCGGCCCTCGGCAGTCATTTCGAGTTTCTTTCCTCGGTAGAAAGATTCTCATCTGCATTAGCAAATGTTGTTCGGAGTCGGCGAAAAACACGTGAAGCAGACTCTCAAATTTTTAGGAAAAATTTAATTAAGCACAACGCAAATTGGACGAGAAGGTCTTAGAAGGCTTAAATTCTCTTCGAAGGTATGTATATCGCGCCTCATCTTTTATATAAAAAACGTATGCCGTGGTTATTTAAGATAATGTTTATACATGAAAATTTACTACAGTTCACTTTATATTTACATATATATTTCAGGTACAGGCTTAATATATTTTCAGATACTAACATTCTGAGTTTTTTCAGCTTATCAGTATGAAGAAGAAAATGGTTACTAAAGAATTTCTGAAAACTATTCGATTTTTAAATTATTTTTTTCTTTTTCTTCTTCTTCCACACCAATTTTTATTTTTAACACGCTTTTATAAGCTTGGTCTGTATGTAACGGAATCTTTGAGCTAAATTTTCACCGGTTTCTAGAAGTCTGATTAATTTGAAACTTTGCATACGTATCAAGGACCGATGACAATGCATTAATGTGGTGGTATGGTGACATAAGGTCAACGGTCATAAGGTCAATTGGCCTTATTATCACTTTGAATGGCCATAAGTTTGAGTGCAACTTTGCACGTGTATCAAGGCTCGATGACAATGCATTAATGTGATGGTGCGGTGACATAAGGTTAACGGCCATAAGGTCAATTGGCCTTATTATCACTTTGAATGGACATAAGTTTGATTGAAACTTTGCACACGTATCAAGGCTCGATGACAATACATTAATGTGATGGTGCGGTGACATAAGGTCAATTTGCTTTATTACCACTTTGAATGGCCATAAGTTTGATTGCAACTTTGCACACGTATCAAGGCTCGATGACAATGCATTAATGTGATGGTGTGGTGACATAAGGTCAACGGTCATAAGGTCAATTGGCGTTATTACCACTTTGAATGACCATAAGTTTGATTGAAACTTTGCACACGTATCAGAGCTCGATTACAATCATTAATGTGATGGTGTGGTGACATAAAGTCAACGGCCATAGGATCAATTGGCCTTATTACCACTTTGAGTGGCCATAAGTTTGATTGAAGCTTTGCACACGTATCAAGGCTCGATGACAATGCATTAATGTGATGGTGCGGTGAAATAGGGTCAATTTTCCTTATTACCACTTTGAATGGCCATAAGTTTGATTGAAACTTTGCACACGTGTAATGTAGCGTTACAATAGTATGACCCCCACTGTAACCCTTTTTCTCCTACGCTTGAGACCCCCACTCTAACCCTTTTTCACCTACGTCTGAGAGTATACATAATTTGCACACGGCACGACAACATCAGCAGTTACATACCAATGCATGCGAGTAGCATTTGGCAATAACAAGAAATGCACACGACACGCCAACTCAAAATAGTATAAAAGAGGACGAATTGGCTGTTGTCATTTCATTCCTCGCAGGTTAGTCAGAGGAAGTGGTTGCTTTCTTAAGCAACCCAGTCACTCCTCTGACTAACTGAGTGGAAGGGGTGCTGCCTCGGTACTGGTCACCCCTTGCTTGCGGGGACAACGGGTCGTCGCCTTAGGGTTTTCTCGCCCGTGTCCCAGCTAAGCAGGGGGGCCGCCGCCTTAGGACTACCCCTCCCCTTCCTCTCAGCTAGGGCTCCGACCAACCCGGTTCGGCAGCTGCGAGCGTGGAACCTTCGGGCCCAGTTCTCCTCGCAGCCACCGAACCGGCAAGGACAGAGCTGGTGCACCGCCGCCCCCGCACCTTCCCTTAGTGTGCAACCACGGGGTGGGCGATGCGCAGCGAACGAACCAATCCCACCTCCAGAGGCGGGGCTCGCCGGCGTTCGGCCATTATATCCCTCCCCCCCCCCCAGTCCTGGCTCAGGCGTCCCTTGAAGTTGCCGGTTCTACCATGCGGACAGGTCGCTTCACAGGAATAAGGCGTGGCCTAAAGTGGTGAATGTGTCGGTTATACCCCCAAACACCGCTTGAGACTTCGCCAGCAACGGCACTACCACAGTAACGCGCAACCGCGAAGAGGCCGCCCCCCTCCGCCCCGGCCCGGCCGTCGACTGGTCTAGCAGCTAAAGAGGCTACCGCTGTGCCGTGAGGTGCACTCCCTCTCAGCCCCTGGATCGGCCGACGGAATTCCTGCTGGTAAAACTCCGCGTCCAGCCCTGCATTCGTGCGGGTATGGAGGCGGTGGTGTCCAGCTGGCGGACCGGCATTAACCATAACTCTTTTTTCATTCCTCGCAGGTCCCTCTACCGCCACAACTGAGACAGTACCCGTATCGGAAGCCACCCGCAAAAGTCGCCATTGGAAACCGCCCCCGAGAAGGTAATCACGTGGAACGGTTGCCCTGACACCTCGCCCTGATCGCCCCACTGGTACGCGCTCCGATGTCGCTTTGTTTTTGTCGCTATCCGACCGCCGTTGCGCTGCTACCGTCAGCCGCCCGCTATCCTACCGCCGTTGCGCTGCTACCGTCAGCCGCCCGCTGTCCTACCGCCGTTGCGCTGCTACCGTCAGCCGCTCGCCATCCTACCGCCGTTGCACCGCTGCTACGACGACCGTCAGCTGCCCGCTATCCAACCGTCGTCGTACCGCTGCTACGACGACCGCTAGCCGCCGTCACCTTATCAACGTCTATCCAGTTCGCTGGTGCCGTCACTGCGTCTATACCGCTACATCCATCCGTCCGCTAAAACTGTCCGCCGTCCAGCCCCCGTGCTAATCCCGCCACTGCGCAAATACCGCTGTGCCAACCCGTCCGCTAATACTGTCCGCCGTCCAGCCGCTGCGCTCATACCACTGTACCAATCCGTCCGCCAATACTGTCCGCCGTCCGGCCGCCGCGCTGACCCCACCGCTGCTCCCGGGCAACCGTACCGACCCGCCCGCTACTGCACCGCCGCTAAACCACCGTACCGACCCCTCCGCTATTACTACGCCTGTTAGCCGCCGTCTCCATCTTTGTACGGAAAGCTGCTGCCCTCACTACCCATCAAGCCGTGTGTGTGTGTGTGTATTCGTCATTAACACATAACAACTGTGTTCTTATTAAGTGGGGGTTTGTGGGACCTCTACTTGACCCTGGATTGACTGAGTGCTACCTCAGCCTTCGACAAAACCCACCTCATAAATGGCGCCCGAGCAGGGACTCTCCTCCGCAGTTGAAAGTGGAAAACCAAACACAATAACCACCAGCACTGCCGGGGCGGGTTCGACGAACACACCATTAGAAACAACAAACACACCGGCCCCCGAAGTCACAACGCTGACCACCGATTCGCTCAACTGGATCTACCTACTCAAGAGGGACAGGCTCATCGAGGAGTGCAGGAAACACCATATCAAGGTGGAAGGCCAAACCGTAGCCGAACTGCGTCGCGCACTGAGCGTATACGTGCGAGCCAAACGCACAAGAAAGTCAAGCGAAGACCTGCTAAGGGAGCTAGAGGGAGAAGTGAATGAAGAAGAGGGGGAATCCGCTACGCCGTCCCAGCCAACAACAAAGCAAATCCCTTCGATCCAGATCCACGGCCCTCAGTCACACGCGGAACAGCGAGAGCATGCATCACCGAAGCGAGACGAAATAAGCGACGATGAGCTAATGAACACCGTTCGCCGCTGGGATTTGCATTTTTCGGGCGAAGAGTCGCTGCACGAGTTTCTTGAAAGGATAGAGGAGCTCGCCGAGTGTTACCGCATCCCCGTCGATCGGCTCCTCCCAACGCTGCCGAACTTCTGCGGGGAAAAGCACTGCAATGGTACCGCGTCCGCAAACAACACATACACCGCTGGAACGATTTTCGCAGGGAGGTGCAGAATTTTTTTTTTACCTAAGCGACACTTACGACATCTGGAAGACGCCATCCGACAACGCAAACAGCAAGACCGCGAAAAGGCCAAGGACTACATCCTCGCGCTAGAAACACTAATCCGCCAGCACCCGACGATGTGCGGGGAGAATCACCTAGAACGGATCTACGACGGTCTACGCGTGGAATACCGCCTTTTCGTCAAACGCGGCGAGTTTAGGACGACCGGGGAGCTCTTTGAGCTAACGGAGGAGTATGAGCTGCTAAGAGGCGAGGAAGCAAAACAGGGAAAGATGGTGGCCCACAGCCTATACCACCTGCACATGGAGTATCACAGCAAGGAGAGCTGTTGGCGCTGCAAGGAACGCGGACACCACCGCTTCTAATGCAAGGCCTCCTGGAAGAAGTTCTGCTCCCGTTGTGGCCAAGACAACATCCTCTCCAGGGACTGCCCCTGCCCACCGACGATCCCAATTACCGAGAACGCATCCAGGACGCCGCCCAACCCTAGTAGAGGAAACCGCAAAGAACCATACCGCCGACCAGAGAAACCAAGTGAACCACCGGCCAGCAAACCAGCCGCAAAAGCACAAGTAGTTGGCCGATTCTATATACCAGTGGTCATCGAAGGAATGAGCGTACGCGCACTAGTGGATACTGGCGCCACCCTATCCTACGTGGACGACACCCTACGGAAACACCTGGAAAAGAACAACATTAAGGCGCGCCCCAACACGCGAAGCATCCAGCTGGCAGACAAGACGTGCGTCTTTACCTCAAACTCTTACCCGGCAAAATTGCGTATCAAGGACGAACAACAGATGCAATGCTGTCCGTCATCCCGAACTTGGCTGAGCAGGTCATCCTGGGAATGGACTTCCTACGAAAAAGGGGAATCATCCTTATGCTAGATGGCCAGCCATTGGAAGCCACCGTGACCAAGAGAGCACCAGAACTAGATACGCTATGCGCCTTAACGAGCCGAGAACACTTGAGCGACGACCAGAATACGGAGCTGCGGAACTTCGTGGCACACTACCAAGAGCGGTTTGGCGAAATTACCAGACCAAGCACAGCAGCCGAGCATACGATTCTCCTCAAGCACAACCGCCCACTGAAGCAACGATACTACCCCCGCAACCCGGCCATGCAACAAGTCATCAACGAGGAAGTGGACGAGTTATTAAGGGGAGGAAGAATAGGGCCGTCGCGAAGCGCATACAGCTCGCCAATTGTGCTAGTCCGCAAAAAACAGGGCACTTGGAGGATGTGCATAGATTACCGTCAACTAAATGCCACCAGCGAACCGGATGCGTATCCACTACCGCAAATCGGAGCCATCCTCGACCAGCTGAAGGAAGCGCAACTCATTTCTACTATTGACCTGAAGAACGGCTACTGGCAGATCCCGCTCGCCAAAGCATCGCGACAATACACCGCATTCACGGTTCCTGGCAGGGGATTGTTCCAATGGAAAGTTATGCCATTCGGCCTATATTCTGCCCCGGCCACGTTCCAACGCGCTCTGGATTCAATACTGGGACCGGAACTCCAACCTAAAGTAATCGCCTACCTGGAGATATCATAGTCTTGGGAGACACCTTCGAAGAGCATATAACTAAGTTGAAGGAAGTTTTCGAGCGACTCCAGAAACATAAAATGCAGGTGAATTTCGACAAATGCAGCTTCGTCCAGCAACAACTCCAGTACCTGGGACATATCATCAGCGCCGAAGGAATCCAAACCGATCCCGGGAAAATATCGGCTGTGCAAGAGATGCCAGCGCCGCGACCCACCAAAGAACTACGCCGCTTCCTTGGACTCGCTTCATGGTACCGCCGTTTCGTCGCTGACTTTTTCACCATCGCCGCACCGCTCAACCAATTACTGAAGAAAGGACAAGCCTGGACGTGGGGAACGCCGCAAATAAACGCCTTTCAATTGCTCAAACATCGGCTCACCAATGCACCCCTACTCTGCTGCCCCGACTTCGGCAAGCCATTTTTTCTACAAACCGACGCGAGCGGGGAAGGACTCGGCGTCGTGCTCTACTAACGTCACTCCGACCAAGAGAACGTAATAGCTTATGCGAGCCGTAGCTTAACGGAACTTGAAAAATGATACTCAGCTACCGAACAGGAATGTCTAGCCGTGCTGTGGGGAATACGCAAAATGAGACCATATCTGGAGGGATACCGTTTCACTGTTATCACTGATCACCATTCACTAAAATGGCTACATTCATTGCAAAATCCCTCAGGACGGCTGGCACTATGGGCCCTAGAGCTGCAACAATACAATTTTGATATACAATACGATCACCTTGGAGCGAAGAAAACACTTAAAAGAGCGCAAGAAAATTACTACTGGCCGGGAATGTTCCGCGACGTACTTAAGCATGTACGTAAATGCATCAAGTGCGCCGAATACAAGGTAGAACAGAGACGCCCGGCAGGATTGATGGCAACGATGCAATGTTCACGGCCGTGGGAAATCGTAACCGCCGACTTCATCGGACCACTACCGCGTTCCAAATTAGGCAACACGTGCCTCCTCGTCATGGTGGACAAGTTTTCCAAGTGGGTAGAGATGATCCCAGTACGCCAAGCAACAACGGCCAGCGTTATCAAAGCACTGAAAGAAAGAATAATATACCGATTCGGTTGTCCGAAGACCTTCCTCACTGACAATGGAAAGCAGTTCGTAGGGAAAGCGTTGAAGCCGTTCCTGAGCGACCACCGCATCGAACATAAGTTCACCGCAGCATACGCACCCCACGGAAACCCGACGGAGCGAACCAACAGGGTCATCAAGACAATGATAGCGCAGCGTTCCAAGGAAGACCACCGCACATGGGATCAAGAGATTCCCCAAATCGCGTTCGCAATTAATACAGCAAGCCACGAGTCCACACAAGCTTCCGCGGTGGAAATAAACTTCGGACGGAACCTAACAGCACCACAGCAAATACGAACGGAGGGAGCAATACCAGTGGAGACACCTACAGTACCGATATTCATCACCAAGCTATGGGAAGAAATAAAGACCCACCTGCAAGAAGCTTCAAGCCAGCAGAAGAAATATTACGATTTGCGCAGAAGGCCGTGGAAGCCAAAGATAGGAGACAGAGTGATGAAACGAAATCACCCTCTCTCCTCCGCAGCAAACAGCTTTGCCCAAAAACTCGCACCGAAATTTTCCGGCCCATACCTGGTGGTGGAGTACATCTCAACAAATACGATGAAACTGGCCCACGTCGAACTACACAAACAACCGGTGCACGCGCACTTACAATATCTAAAGCCGTGCGAATTTTAAATTACAGTACTTACGTCCTCTTATTCCTTCCAGGAAACTCAAAACAATCGACAACATGGGCAGAAAAAACCGCCAACCAGCCCCACCAGACTCGCCAAAACCGATCCGCCCATGGCGCCCCCCATTTGAAGCAACCCCATGGCCACCCAACAAGGCCAAAATACAACGGGTACAAATCTTCCACGGCCCCCGTTGGTCGACACCTTAATGGCGATGAAAGAACCGCAGAGCGACGAACAAACGCCGATGCAAGCCGAACGCGAACGCACAGAGCAAAATATAAAACCACTCAAACAAGAAAGACCGAAAAAAAGAACGGACCCAGAAACATGCTTTCGGGAGATACAAATAAGCCGTCGCCACCACGAACGCAGCAAAAATTGGACGTTCTCGTGGAAGGGCCAAAAAGTCAGGGTGAAAGCCGAAGCCGAAGACCATGCGCTGGTGACTATAGCGGGGATGAAACGCCTAGTAAAATACACAGATGACGACGAGAAGCAGCAACCAAAATCGAATAAAGAAGAACTAATTACATAATTTACCTATTTTACATTGTTACATTATTCCGTTAAAATCTGCGTTACTATACCACGAAAAAAAAAAAAAAAAATTTTATAAAGAGGGAATTTTCTTTTGTTTGCCATAAACACACATTAAAGGGGACGCGGTACAGTACAAAAACGGTAATAGTGCAACAAAAAAATTACCTCAGGAATCTTTCTTTTTATACATACACCGTAGTTTTAAGGAAAATGAAATTTATTAATCCCGTAATGTTAGCATAAACTTAATTAAACATAAATAGAATCACTCTGTATATTTTATGAAAATGTTAATAAAACGATGCACGCATACACACCGGCAAAGCCGGCATAACGGCACACACACAACCGCTAGGCCAGGCCTGGTGTGATACACCACTTCCTCACAGCAGCTTTCCGTCAACCGAAGTGGGAGGGGGACTGTAACGTAGCGTTACAATAGTATGACCCCCACTGTAACACTTTTTCTCCTACGCCTGAGACCCCCACTCTAACCCTTTTTCACCTACGCCTGAGAGTATACATAATTTGCACACGGCACGACAACATCAGCAGTTACATACCAATGCATGCGAATAGCATTTGGCAATAACAAGAATTGCACACGGCACGCCAACTCAAAATAGTATAAAAGAGGACGAATTGGCTGTTGTCATTCATTCCTCGCAGGTTAGTCAGAGGAAGTGGTTGCTTTCTTAAGCAACCCAGTCATTCCTCTGACTAGCTGAGTGGAAGGGGTGCTGCCTCGGCACTGGTCACCCCTTGCTTGCGGGGACAACGGGTCGTCGCCTTAGGGTTTTCTCGCCCGTGTCCCAGCTAAGCAGGGGGGGGGGGGGGGGGGGCACCGCCTTAGGACTACCCCACCCCTTCCTCTCAGCTAAGGCTCCGACCGACCCGGTTCGGCAGCTGCGAGCGTGGTGCCTTCGGGCCCAGTTCTCCTCGCAGCCACCGAACTGGCAAGGACAGAGCTGGTGCACCGCCGCCCCCGCACCTTCCCTTAGTGTGCAACCACGGGGTGGGCGATGCCCAGCGAACGAGCCAATCCCACCTCCAGAGGGGGGGCTCGCCGCCGTTCGGCCATTATATCCCTTCCTCCCCAGTCCTGGCTCAGGCAGTTAGCACGGAACTGTGGTCGTGGCCAGAGCTACTTGTGGAGCGTCCCTTGAAGTTGTCGGTTCTACCATGCGGACAGGTCGCTTCAGAGGAGTAAGGCGTGGCCTCAAGTGGTGAATGTGTCGGTTATACCCCCAAACACCGCTTGAGACTTCGCCAGCAACGGCACTACCACAGTAACGCGCAACCGCGAACAGGCCGCCCCCCTCCGTCCCGGCCCGGCCGTCGACCGGTCCAGCAGCTAAAGGGGCTACCGCTGTGCCGTGAGGTGCACTCCCCCTCAGCCCCTGGATCGGCCGACGGAATTCCCGCTGGTACAACTCCGCGTCCAGCCCTGCATTCGTGCGGGAATGGAGGCGGTGGTGTCCAGCTGGCGGACCGGCATTAACCATTATATCCCTCCCCCCCCCCCCCCCCCCCCCCTTAGTCCTGGCTCAGGCAGTTAGCACGGAACTGTGGTCGTGACCAGAGCTACTTGTGGAGCGTCCCTTGAAGTTGTCGGTTCTACCATGCGGACAGGTCGTTTCACAGGAGTAAGGCGTGGCCTCAAGTAGTGAATGTGTCGGTTACACCCCCAAACACCGCCTGAGACTTCGCCAGCAACGGAACTACCACAGTAACGCGCAACCGCGAACAGGCCGCCCCCCTCCCTCCGGCCCCGGCCCGGCCGTCGACCGGTCCAGCAGCTAAAGGGGCTACCGCTGTGCCGTGAGGTGCACTCCCCCTCAGCCCCTGGATCGGCCGACGGAATTCCTGCTGGTACAACTCCACGTCCAGCCCTGCATTCGTGCGGGCATGGAGGCGGTGGTGTCCAGCTGGCGGACCGGCATTAACCATAACTGTTTTTTCATTCACGCACGTCCCTATACCGCCACAACTTGGACAGTACCCGTATCGGAAGCCACCCGCAAGAGCCGCCATTGGAAACCGCCTCCGAGAAGGTAATCACGTGGAACGGTTGCCCTGACACCTCGCCCTGATCGCCCCACTGGTACGCGCTCCGTTGTCGCTTTGTTGTTGTCGCTATCAGACCGCCGTTGCGCTGCTACCGTCAGGCGCCCGCTATCCTACCGCCGTTGCGCTGCTACTGTCAGCCGCCCGCTATCCGACCGCCGTTGCGCTGCTACCGTCAGCCGCCCGCTATCCTACCGCCGTTGCGCTGCTACCGTCAGCCGCCCGCTATCCTACCGCCGTTGCGCTGCTACCGTCATCCTACCGCCGTTGCGCCGCTGCTACGATGACCGTCAGCTGCCCGCTATCCAACCGCCGTCGTACCGCTGCTACGACGACCGCTAGCCGCCGTCACCTTATCAACGTCCATCCAGTTCGCTGGTGCCGTCACTGCGTCTATACCGCTACATCCATCCGTCCGCTAATACTGTCCGCCGTCCAGCCCCCGTGCTAATCCCGCCACTGCGCAAATACCGCTGTGCCAACCCGTCCGCTAATACTGTCCGCCGTCCAGCCGCTGCGCTCATACCACTGTACCAATCCGTCCGCCAATACTGTCCGCCGTCCGGCCGCCGCGCTGACCCCACCGCTTCTCCCGGGCAACCGTACCAACCCGCCCGCTACTGCACCGCCGCTAAACCACCGTACCGACCCCTCCGCTATTACTACGCCTGTTAGCCGTCGCCTCCATCTTTGTACGTAAAGCTGCTGCCCTCAATACCCATCAAGCCGTGTGTGTGTGTGTGTATTCGTCATTAACACATAACAACTGTGTTCTTATTAAGTGGGGGTTTGTGGGACCTCTACTTGACCCTGGATTGACTGAGTGCTACCTCAGCCTTCGACAAAACCCACCTCATACACGTATCAAGGCTCGATGAAAATGCATTAATATGATGGTGTGGTGACATAAGGTAAACGGCCATAAGGTCAATTGGCCTTATTACCACTTTGAATGGACATAAGTTTGATTGAAACTTTGCACACGTATCAGGGCTCGATGACAATGCATTAATGTAATGGTGTGGTGACATAAGGTCAACGGCCATAAGGTCAATTGGCCTTATTACCACTTTGAATGGCCATAAGTTTGATTGGAACTTTGCACACGTATCAAGGCTCGATGACAATGCATTAATGTGATGGTTTGGTGACATAAGATCAACGGCCATAAGGTCAATTGGCTTATTACTACCTTGAATGGCCATAAGTATGATTGAAACTTTGTGCACGTATCAAGGCTCGATGGCAATGCAATAATGTGATGGTGGGTGACATAAGGTTAACGATAGTTAATTAAGTTATTAATAAAATTTAATTAAATTTTTCGGGATCCTGCCATCTTCGCTGCTCTCATCTATAATGCCAATGATCTTCCGACCCTTGGCAATTTCGGCGAAAGACCGCGTCCAGCCTCCCTGTGTCTTTGCCCTTTTCGGTGCCGTGGGGTTGGATTCATCCATGAACCGCTTGCGTTTCGAGGATTCTTCGCTCTCGACTAAAACTTTTAAAATTACTTGAACTAAAAAATTAAAAATAAATAATAGTTTAAAAAAGCTAAAAAAAACGCTTTTATAGCTAACCGAATTAAAAAACAGAAAATAATTTTCAATGAAAAAGAGTTTATATAACAGTAGTAGGAGGTCAAACAATAATTTATAGTTAATCACCTCAAAATAAAATTATAATAAAATTTAAGTTATTAACAGAATAATTTAATTCACAGTAAAAAGCGTGGGGTACTTCATATTGTATGTTACAATCATTCTATTTGCAACTATCTGAGAAGAAAGATATGAAATGTAGTCAAATGCGCCCCACGCGTGTTACTGTGAATTAAATTATTCTGTTAATAACTTAAATTTTATTATAAGCTTATTTTTTATGTGATTAATTATAAATGATTGTTTGACCTTCTACTACTGTTATATAAACCCTTTTTAATTGAAAATTATTTTCTATTTTTTAATTCGGTTAGCTATGTAAGCGTGTTTTTTTAGTTTTTTTAAACTATTATTTATTTATGTTTATTTTTACCTATTTTCTCAAGCTAATACTAATATAAAGCCCCCCTATATAGGCCCCCCGGGGATCCGCCATTGCTCTAAACGACATCTGACAAAAGAATTTTTAAAGAGAATATTTTCATCGCGTTAAGATAAACTTTCAGTAAGTATTTTTAATGTTACTTGACTAGTAACTTGAACGCAGGAACTGAAATTGAATTATGGATGATAGATTACTAATCTATACTTAAATATTGTTTTGAGATAGCAGATTGAAAGAACTCAAAATCAGATAATGCCTTATTATAAGTTCTATGCAAGCTTGATTTTATATGACAATTGTACTTATAACTAAGGTAAAATTTAGCATAATATTTCTTATAATCAGATTATTGTACTCGATATACTATCTCATTACAATACCTTATGTAAACCTGATTATTATTGGGTTATAAGCCTTATATAAAAGGTCCTAACAAAGAAGGTAATATCTTATCATGAGGCCGTATGTAAGCCTTCTTTTATTTTGTCCATAAGCCTTATAATAAGGTCTTTATACTCTTCCTAATGGCTTATAATAATTCCTTATGTAAGCCTTATTTAATATGGGCTATAAACCTTATGCATAACGTTATCTTTCAGATATACCTTGGGCCTGATGAGGAATACGCCACACAATTTATATTGCTTATAAAATTAAGGCCTGGGACCCTACGACTTTTGGGCATACAAAATAAGCTTTATGTAAAGTTAAATGTTTTTCTCTTCGAGTAAGCACACATGTTTCTTTGAATTTTCAGAACATATTCCGAAATATATGGCGGCTTTTGTCATTTTTCATTTATAAGGGAAGCACAACATTCAGTTATGAAATGCATTAGGGCAATTAGGTATAAATGTACATATGTATGTGCACTTGCAGACTCTGCTGATATTATTCTGCTCAATCATTTGCTTACATCCAAATAAATTTGAATAACGTTCGCAGAGAGCAGAATATGTCATATTGTGGCTTAAACTTTTTTGATCAGCAGAATTTTTGTAAAGAAATTTGGAAGTGGTTTCAGATATGAACTCTGGGTTCCAATATATCCCAGTTCAATACAAATCATATCGTTAAGTGGTGACACATATTTAGTGATTAATGTTTTCGAAGATTTAAAATTGCGAATGCATAGACAGATGCTCTTACTATTATCCATTTGCATGGCGGAAGTGGCCCTCTTTACTTACCTTCATAAGTTGAAATACTTGTACCTGAAGCAAACTCTTACTTACATATACATATGTACATAAATATAAGCATGTAAAATATAAACAAAATTGTGTACTTTTGTGCTTTAAAAATCGGCTACTTTACCACTGACATTAATATACCGAAATTTAGAAAATTTAAAATTAATCATATACAGTTGCGAACACGAAAATAATAGTAGTTTTTTGTAAAATTTCGTTAGTTATACTTTTCTTATTTTTGTTAATTTAAGAAAAGCTTTCGTGGATTTTGTAACTGAAAGAATACAAATCAAATTCAAAACGTCTTTGAAAAATGCGAAAATTGGAGAAAATATTACATAACTTTCAAAACTTTTTTTGAGTGTGCTGTTTTATAGCCTTGTCAATTGTAGTTTATCAAAGTACATGTAATAAGATTATTAAACCCGCATTGATTTCTTAAAACTTTTTTCCGAATCGTGTTTCAGATTTTAGTTCATATAAAAAAAAGCGTATGGAAATAAACAGTGTCAAAAATCGTATTGACACTTATAACTTTGTTTTGTTAGACTAGGGCTTATTGAGCAAAATATATTAAACAAAGTAATAGCGCACTTGACATTTCTCTCCTTTCTGTAGGAGTTCTTGTATCAAGTGAAAAAAATATTTAACACTTTGATTTCAAAATTGTTTTATCTTATATACATACATAAATTTTTTCGTTTGAAAACTTAGGTTCAAATATATATATAGCGCTGAATTACGGAAACCATACATGTATATGGTCGAGTCTAATGATCGTTGGTGCACACAATAAATGAACATTTGAGTAAAGGTGTTAACAAAAACGTTACGCATATCCGTAAAAAAAGTAAGAGATTGAGAGAGAGAAGACACCTTGTGCTGTTTTGCGGAATTCGGCAGGATATATCAGCCATTCGTTCTGATGAAAAGCGGCGGCGGTGCGAAAAGAGCCCTGTGGCGTTAAGCAACTCTCATAATTCTAAAGGATCATTCCATTTCAAAACACCCGGTCTGCGCAGGACATGATTTTTGATTTCGATGAAGTTTTAATATGTTGTTCTTTGTTCAAGATAATGAAAGACGTGTATTTTTTTTGCCTCAAACAATTTTTTTCGGATTTATCGGCAACTGAATTCCATAAAATGCAGTCGGAATTTTATTCACCTATTTCTTGAACTGTCAATAACTTTGTCAAAAATTAACCGATTTTCATGATTTTTTTTTGAAATGTTCGCTATTACTTTTAATTTTATATTAATTTATAAACAATTGCATGTCGTTTTTGTTTCAACTTGGCTAAATATTTTCCCATATATTAATGCATTACATATCAGCATACAAGGCGATCAATGCCAAATGCTTAAAATTATTAAAATATAACATTTATTATTAGAAACATTCATTTGTTGTTATTTTTCAGAATAAGGCAAAATATTTCACTAAACCTAAAATGCCGTCACAAGAGCCTTTGCCATGTCCTGTTACAAAATCACTGTAATTCTGAAAAATAACAACAAATGAATGTTTTTAATAATAAATGTTATATTTTAATAAATTTTAAGCATTTGACATTGATCGCCTTGTATACTGATATGTAATGCATTAATATATTGGAAAAAAAGATCAATATTCAAAAATTCATATTTCGAAAACAGCGAGCGTTAGCCAATGGATATTTACCCAAGTTGAAACATAAACTGGTCACTCGAAATAGAAAAAGTTTAAACAAAAAACAATAACCGTTTTTTTGAAATATTAATTTTTGAAAAAAAAATGTCATAAATTTTTAGTAAATACTAAAAAAATAATTTTTTTGTAACTATATGCAATTGTTTATAAATTTATATAAAATTAAAAGTAATAACAAACATTTCAAAGAAAAAATCATGAAAATCGGTTAATTTTCGACAAAGTTATTGTATGCTGTAATGCATTGTATCAATAAATGGGGGGAAATAATGTTTAATATTCAAAAATTCATATCTCGAAAAGAACAAGTTTCGGCTAATAGACATTTTGCCAAGTTGAAATATGAACTGTTCACTCGATACAGAAAAAATTTAAACGAAAAAAAGTAACGTTCTTTGAGAAACAAATTTTTGAAAATACTAAACAAAAATTTTTTTAAACTATATGCTATTGTTTATAAAGTTATATAAAATTAAATATAATAATTTAATTTAATTTAATTTAATTTAATATAATTTATTTGGATTAAATTCGACACAGACACAATTCGGTCGACTACTAAGATATATAAAACATACAATTAATGTTACAATTAAAAATAATTAAATTCAACCATACATATGAAAGAAAGTACAAAATATCAGGCCAGATGTGACAGTATTGAATTATGCAACTCGGAAAATTAACATTCAAAACTGATGCAGTTATACAAGTTGTTGTAGTGCGAACACCAGCTTCGCAGTGGTTTATTTTTGGCAAAATTTTGCCGGCATAGTGGTAAATAAAAAGGCACAAAGTGCCTGGACGTTCTACCAGGAACAGCAAAATTTACTCGACTAACAAGATCAGATGAGTCGATCTCGCCCATAATGAGCTTGTGAATGAAGATTACCCCGAGTAAAGTCCTTCGATTTTCTAAAGTTGGCAGATTTATAAGGAGAAGCCTATTTCTATATGGCGGCAAATGCGCACTAGAATCCCAGTTAAGACCACGTAGTGCAAATATAATGAATTGCTCTGTACTGACTCAATACGCTTTATAAAGTTTTGATATCCTGGGCACCAGACACATGAAAAATATTCTAAGATTGGTGGTACCAACGATGTGTAGAGGGTCTTAGGCAGATACGGATCATTAAACTCCTTAGCCCGTCGCTTCACAAAACCAAGTATACCCGTTGCTTTGCTTACCGTTGATGAAATATGCTTATTAAAAGTCAGTTTAGGATCAAAAAGAACGCCTAGATCACTTACGACACATATGCGGTCCAAAGGCGTGCTGTTTAACGTATACGATGTCAAACTTGGCTTCACTCGGTGAAATGTCATTAGTTTGCACTTCGAGCAATTCAAAACTAGTAAATTTGTAGTACACCAGCATTGAAATGAGTCCAAGTCTGCCTGAAGAAACTCCACACGGGAAGACTCCGAAGGCAAGTACGAGTAACAAAGTTTAACGTCATCCGCATACATAAGAGTTTGGGAATGTATGAGAGTTTGTGGTAAGTCATTTATAAACAAGGTAAAAAGTAACGGACCCAAATGACTACCCTGAGGCACACCAGACGTTACATCAAACAACCTAGAAAGACTGTTTTTAAACAAAACTTGTTGAGTCCGATTCGCGAGATAGCTTTCTAGCCATGCAAGTAAATGCTTCGGAAATCCAAGTAAATCAAGTTTGTAAACTAAAAGCTCATGATTGGCAGAATCAAACGCTTTACTGAAGTCGGTATAGATCATATCCGTTTGCCTATTGTTTAAAAATCCATCCATTACAAAAGAAGTAAACTCCAGCAAGTTGGTAGTTGTTGATCTACGCAGCGCAAAACCATGCTGGCAGGGCGATAATATGGGACTACACATGTGTTGAAGTTGACATATAATTATTCGCTCAAATGTTTTGGGAATAGCTGAAAGCTTAGCTATACCTCTATAGTTCTCGATACTAGACATACTAACTTTTTTGTACAAAGGTATTATAAATGATTTCTTCCAAATCAATGGAAAAGTGGCAGATTCCACAGATAATTGCAATAATTTATGTATCGGCTCAGATAAGTTAACTGCACAGTATTTGAGTACACAACTAGGAACACCATCTGGACCCGGAGAAAAAATCGGTTTCAAACCGAGAAGGCCCTGAAGAACAGTATTTTTATCAATTACTGGATTAGGAACGCAATTAAAACTTTCCAAGTTGTAGGAGTGTTGACCGGGTTGAAAACGTTTAGATGAGTAGGTCCGCAATACCATTATCAGAACTAGCATTCTTGTAACCAAAAGAAAATGCAGCTGGAAAACCAGATGTTTTCCTCTTGGAATTAACAAAACTGTAAAATCTTTTCGGATTGTTGAAATATTGAAATTTACAACTGCTTAAGTACAACTTATAACATTGTTGGTTTAGACAATGAAAGTTGCAACGAGCAACCGAATATTTAGAAAAATCGGCAAAAGATCCTGATTTCTTGAAACGTTTATAAAGCTTAGATGCCTAGTAAAATAATGAAGTCGCTGAGTCGATGTCATTACACGAATAAAGATCCGACCAGTCATGAGTAGCAATCAATTCGTTGAGCTTTATGAAGTCCGCCTTATAAAAGCATCTTGAGCGGGATCGAGATTTTAATTTTGTAAAGCACAGCTCCTTAGGAGGCTGAACAATATCAATTGCTATTTCAAGCATAATTTAGCTATTCGAACATTTCAAAGAAAAAATCATGAGAATCGGTTAATTTTTGACAAAGTTATTGACAGTAGAAAAAATAGTTGAATAAAGTACCGACTGCATTTTATGGAATTCAATTGCCGATAAATCCGAAGAATTTTTTTTTGAGGCAAACAAAAATGCACGTGTTTCATTATTTTGACCAAAGAACCACATATTAGAATTTCATCGAAATCAAAAATCATGTCCTGCGCGGACCGCCTGTCTTGAAATGGAATGAGCCTAAAGATGTTATTGACGTCTCAGCGCAGACAAGTGCTTTTAGGAAGACGCCGTATGAAGAGCCAAAATTATTTCTAAATGCACTGCCTTTTTACGTAAATAAAGAGCCATTGTATAGAGATGCGTTGATGCAGAATGAATTAGTATAATTCTTAGGTCATCTTGTGCTATCTTGTATGCACAATATGACAATTGAATGCAGTTATAGAGCAAAAATATACCTCGAAGAACCTTCTTCCAATCCTCTGACACCCATTGGTTCTATGACTTCTGCTCGAATAAAAAGGACCTTACTTCTCAATTACTTCCACTGCTTAAATATTTTTGCCAAGGAGACGAAGTCCTTGTTCCTTCCATTAAATGTTACTAAAATAAACAAATATGCAACAATTAATTGTTATCTAAAAATCTGTGTCCATTTTAGTAAACGTAATGTAATTTGTGATTAAAATATGTATAAATTACACGAAAATATGCTTGGATCACAAAGGGTTAATGGGTTTGTTTAAAAAATTTTGAGGTATGAACTCCTACAAAAACATAATAATTCAGCTGTCACTTTTACCTTGTTTGATTTGCATTGTTACAAAAACAAAACTGCGTACTCAAAAAATTCTGAACATTTCCAAACAGGGCTGTTCAAAACTTTTATATTGAAGTGCAAATCTCAATACATATTTATTTAAAAAAATTTTGATGGAATAAGTTATGAATTACCAATTTTCTCAGTGCTAAAATATTTTTGAAAAATTGTTGGTGTCAATTTGTTAGTGTAAATTTGAATATCATACCGAAGTGCCTTGGCTTCATATGGAAGTGCTTTTTCTTTGCACTTTCATGTGAATGGAATTTATATATGAGGGCATATTGGAGTGGTATGAACATTTTTTTATATTCAAAGTGTGAATTCGTATCTGTGCCTATTCTTCAGGGCAAAACAAAAAGAAAATTATTATAAGTGTATAGGAGTTGAGCAGCTCTGTTCCAAAACCATATTTTACATTTTCGTAGTTTTCCTCTAATTATCACGATCCGTATCCTCTGTTACGATTCGTATAGGACTCCGTTCTTTGCTCAATTTTTAGATGTAAAACTTCCAAGCTATTTCCACAAATTATGATGATTTATAAATCAAACTAGTCTGCGAAGCCTTTAGTTCACATATGTCGCCATTCGGACTAAAAAAAAAATGTTAACTGACTAAACATGATAAAAATTGCCACTGATATTTCCGTGCTCGCAGCTGCATATACTGCTTTATCGTTAAAGCGTGCTAGTCGCGTAACCCTTTTTTCAGGTTTATGTACATAAGTTCATTTAACCCTAGGATGCATGCGTAAAAAAACTACAGTTATACATACGATGAGCCTCAGAGGCTCATGTACTAGAAATATGGGTTAACTTATAAATAAAATAAAATATTACTGGGATAAAACTATAATTCGTTTATCGTTTTTTTTTATTATTACAAATACGTGAATACAAAAAATTATGTGCTAATTAGTACAATTGGAACATGTTTCACAAAGCAGTAATGAATGTTTTTTACAAATCCTTTTAGCACACTTAGCGCAAAAGAGTCTGCTCATGCGACTTATTTTGGAAAGACAGAATTCACATCTTTTCTTTTTTGTCGGCGGAGCATCATTCTTAGTCGTTGCTTCTTCAATTGGTATATAATTTGCCATAGCCATTTTATTTGCACCCAACACAATAGATCTGCGTAGCTTAAAATATACATAAATACTATTCAAACAGATCGGAAGAAAATTATATATTTTAGACAGTTTGGTTGAATTTTGTGCTCTCCGTTTCATAAATGGAAGTACTAACTCAATTACTAGTTCCTTTAGGAAAATACGCCTTTTGTGCCGTATCCCAATCGTAAAGGTGGGAACTTCCTGACTAACTGTCAAAAGGTCGTTCAGATCTCCAACGTCCAATTATATTATACCAAACAGCCATAGGCCATCGCCTTGTTTGCCTCTGATATATATAATCACCAACCATTTGGCCCATATGATCTACACCACCCTTGGTGTTGTTATATAACTCGATAATATCTGGTTTTTTAGTTACATTCTCAATGTTAACAATATCATCGTGATGCATAGAGCTTAGTAATATAACCGCTTTGTTTTTTTTTCGGAACGTCACTTACTAATGTTAATTCGTTTTTGAAACCAAATTGAGATGAGTAAACGCTTCTTTCTTTAGAAGCTTGGAATTCTCCTGGTATTTCCTTTTCATTTTTACGTAAAGTTCCTACAATCGTTATTCCAGCTTCTAAAGAATTCTATGCAAGGGGAATTCTCGTCAAATAATTATCAAATTTAGATTGCGCCCAGAAATCTGTATGGTTGTAACAAGGGAGTTTACGATATTCTCAGCTACATTATGTTGAATATTATTTCCGGGCTGGCGACCTAAATAAACTTGGCCATCAATGGTATAACCCTAATCACTTTCATAGAGCCAAAAGAATTTAATTCCGGACTTGGTTGGCTTCGATAACATATACCGAATAAAACTTGCGCGTCCCCTAAAACTTAATACCTGTTCGTCAATTGTTACAAATGCTTTTGGAATGATTACTGTTCGGCACCTCTGTAGAAAGAATTTCCATATATGACGAATGGGTGCAAATTTGTCTGATGAAATTCGAAGGTTGCGTGTTCTCTTGTCGTCGAATCGAAGCATCCTGCGTATGTTTTCGAATCGGTTTATTGACATTGCAGCTTTGTATAAAGGGTTTGCCGTATTATCCAGGAAAAGCTCACAGACGGGTGTATCCCAATTTTTTTCCACACCAGCCATCAGTAGCAACCCAAAAAAAGCCTCAATTTCGTTTTCCAATATTTCCCCTGTGCCTCAAAACAGCGGCTAGCTTCTCTGTTTGTACATAATATGATTTCGTCGATAATTTCCGATGTAGTAAATTTGTCCCAAGCGTTCTGCTTAGACCAAATATTACATTTTTGTATAAGACCAGGAGTAAAACGCATTAAGTTGTGAGCACGAACTTTGTTCTGCTCAGGTGGTGAACTATTCCATATAAACCAATTTTTTCCGGAAAAGGAGTTACTGCAGCGGCCCGATATGTCTATATTTTCTTCGGGGCTTTTCTCGTCTTCAATATCGTCAGACATATAGAAGTGTTCATTTGGCTCCTCCTCAAATGTTTGAAAACTATCATCTTCGCCAAACGAGTCACTTTCAACAATATAATCATCATCCTCCTCAAGTCATGCCTTGATTATCAATTATACATTTTCATCATTTCCACGAACAGATTTTTTGCTTGTTGAAGCCATTTTTGTATTCCTATTTTTCCTATTGAAATTTGAAGACATTACGCATTCATATTGTTATCGTACCTAATATAAATCAATTTTTTATATGAATTTTTATTACCTGATGTAGTTTGAACTGATATTATTTATTTTTTATCAATATACAAATATATTGTTGTGCACTTGACCACGAATCGGACACTACTGAGTACTCTTCTGCAAAAGCATTATTGGTTGATTGTTTTTTGTTTTTTCAAAATATCAATGCCTACTATGAAATAGGCCCACTTCAATTACATAGAATAACGGTAATTGCTCAAATAAATTTGCATGGCATACTTGGTTCAGCCATATGAGCCTCACAGGCTCATCATATGTATAAAAGGGGTATTGATACAAAATTGCTTTTATTTCTGAGAAAAAAATTTTTTTTTCAAAAAGTCAATGCCTACTATGATTAAAATAATTAAGGTATAGCATTCCAAAAGCCTCTTGTAAAAATTATTTCAAATTCATAAGATATGTTGAAATATATATCCAAGTGAGCCCCGGAGGCTCAACGTATGCATTCTAGGGTTAAAAAAGAGCTTAAATTTTAAAAGAAGAAATTTTATGCATTTAATGTTTTTCATATTATATAAAAGAAAAAGAGAAATTATCAACATCATCATTATCATTGATTGGCGCTTAACTGTCGCCTTTAATACCATCACCACCCCAAATTCATACATTTACCACAACGAGTCGCCTAGCCGCGAGTGCGCAAACTTCTCAATCTGTCAACATCGCCTTAAGCTTAAGTAGAAACAGTTGGCCTTTCATAGATTGTGAACTACTATATGGGAAGTCTGTACCGCAAACACTTTGCGCCAATAGACGTCATGCACTCATCATGCAGAGGCCCGCTACTTTTGACCATTGGGTGAACTCGGTTGCCCAATAATTTTTGGTGTATCCGGTGCTTGGGTTTGAAGGAACCTAGTTCATGACACAAGTGTGTGTCCACCGCCGCCGTACCTACGGTACCGTGACCGGCCACCATATAAATTACCTAGGTATACTTCCACCAATCCACCGATACGTCAGCTCCGACGCCCCGTACATCGATTTCACCAACCAACAGTTGATTCGTAGTCTGCGCATCACCAATTAATGCACATATATCCAACAAGAAACAGAAACTTGATCACCGTTTACCGATTCCAAGAGCAACCATGGGCTGTCCATCAACGGATTAATCGCTCACCCATGTTCAACCGGCTGTACATCGATTATACCAACATTTGGACGCCATCCATCGATCTTACGTTTATCACCCCCTCTATCAATTAGCGGTTCGTGGCGGACCCCTTGCAATAATATCTAGATAAAATTTTTTGCCAGGGTGTGTGTGTGAACCAAATATCTACAACAAAGTAATTTTGCTTTCAGGACTCGACAAAAGGCAATTTACAAATGATTTTGAATATTTCGCAGAACGGCACGCCCTGTGTCTTAGTAATCGACGATAAGTAGAAGCTTCAAAACGCTGTTGTATTATTTTTCTACTTCTCTTCTTCTTGCTCTCTTCGCCTCTTTTCTCCACGCTTAACAGCTCTCCAGCTACTCAGCTTTTTTCCTTCGTTTTCCACTCAGTTTTCCGTTACCTCGCAGATTTTGCGCGTTTCGCCGGCCCTTGGTGTAAGTACGAATTTTAGACCTTGCGAACACTACAAAATCGTTGAATCAAGTGTATTGACATACGGCACCTTTATGAAACGTTGATGATTCTCTTATACAGTTGGACTATGTATATAATAAATTTGCCTAAATAATCTAACTAATTGTATTCTTTATCCCCCTCATCCTGTGTCATTCTTTATTTTTAATAGTTCCCCATAAAATGAAAATTATTTTTTACTTGAACTTTGTCTTCCCTCCTTGCGTAACTTGGAGTCGCCAGAGCCTCGCTTGCTAAATAAACAGAACTCGTCATTGTTACGTGAAGTTGAGAATTGAGTAAGATAAGCAATGAATTGCATTGGCAACTCCTTTTAACTCCGGTTAAAATCCCTCGAATAATTTAGTCATGACGATCAAACCCAGAAGCTCTTACTGCGTCGTCGACGTGAGACCCAATCGACTACATAAGAAGTTGAAGTTTTATCAAATTACTGGTAAGCAATTTCGTTTTACACATGATATTTAAATTCAATAATGATCGGACTTTCGGATATCCAACAGTGGTAATTTAATTTTATTTTATGCCTCTATTAAAGGGTGCGTCATATTGAGTATCCATGCAAGAAATGCTCCTCGTTGATACCTGTGTGTATATACATACATATGAGCACTGGGCGGTCGGAAAAGGCGTAACACTTAAATCGAATCTAGCAATGTGACTCAAAAGAACTCAAATACTGAGTACACCTTAGCCGCTCCATAACAGCGACGTTTGCTAGTCACTGTACTTAGATGGAGAACAAACACTGGGAATAGCAGATCGCAACATAACAATTATTATTATTTATTTATTTATTACAGCTTAATTAAGCCTAGCTTATATCTATTTACAATGTATATATATAATAATCTTAACTAGACTAACATATAATTCTAACCTAGTTATATCTATGAACTACCGTATGGTGCTGAACTGTGGCAGACCTCCGAATCATGCCAACATTATTTTTATGCCAGTTATCTCTGGTATGAAGGCCGTTTACGAATAAGCACGATGGCGACATCCGAACGGCGATGCACTGATATGATCGAGTGATGCGTTGCAGTATGAGCTTCGGCGACTTTTATTGTATGCTCGGCGACTTTTATTGTATGCGCACGAGAACTTGGAAGGGAAATTGTTGGAAGACGCTTCATATAGTAATCACTTAATTGAAATTAGATTCTACTAGTCTAACAAGCCACAAACAATAATCGAATCAATATCTTCGAAAGAAATGCATCACCAATTATAAATTTCACTTTTAATTAATAAATAGCTATTAAAAGGGATAACAACATCCTAACGGCTGTACATGATTATTGCAATGTTCCCATTATCATTCTAATAAAATATTTTCTTACATATACAAATGCACGAAAACGGTTTTTTATTTATTTGTATATTTTCCTCTAATTCTTTTTTGCCATTAAGCAATTATTTCGCAGAGCGATACGCGATAAGTGATTTACTCACCTCTCTGCCTACTACTCGCTAAGATGCTGCACATTTTGAATCACTGCGTTGCCTCATCGCCGTCATCAACATACCAATGCCACACTGAATAAATACAAGCCGCCGATAGTTGCAACTAGTACTCGTTGTAGGCTCAACGTCAATTGGCCAATTGACAGGCTGGCATTTAGTTGGCTTGTTGTTTGTTTGTAGTTAAGAGCAATAACAACAATCCTCATTTTACTGCGAGGAATGCCACCGATTGCAGGCTTTCAATTCGGATGCCAACGCAAAATGTCAATTTGAGTTTTACATGTTGGATTTCTTTAGTTATGAACTTCCGGGATGATAGATGAAACTTAAGTATTTATTATTATTTGAATAAGTACGTATTATGTAGGTACGTATTGTGACGAATATTAGCATCACTGTGCTGTTAGTAAATAATCACAACAACTAATACAGTAAGCAGCCAAACTTATTTACATGCACACACATAACAAGCAGCTCGAAGTGAAGCGATATGTATGACATGTAGTCATCAGCCGAAGCTAATTTCTAGATGTTCTATGAGGAAACTAATAATACAATGTATATACACGAACGGGACTAGTCTACATCAGATCCCTGGGAACTAGTTTCAGCTTGAGTCAAAAGTGTATGCTATGAAAAGCCTTGTACATATTAAGACTTTAAAATCAGAAACAACTCTTTTAGCAAAAAAAAAAAAATACTTGGCGCGATTCACCACCGAGAAGAATAGGCCGAGCTTCTTTTCCAAATTACGCCGTTACACCGTTTCATATTTGTTAGGAGGGAAAGCAGCACCTACCTTTGAGCGGTTAGTTATCAACAACAATAACAAGAGTGATCGGTTTTTTATCGGCTTATCGATCTTGTTATCGAAGAAGTATTGCCTTTTATCAGTAACAACCAATATCCACAAGTCATCGGCTTGTTGTCGATTTCTGATTTTATTGCTATCGTAGTGGTATGGGCTTGTTATCGATTACAACCCATATATCTCCCTTATAGAAGAAGGTTTGCAATCGATAAATAATGTTACTGATGATATATGGTTCTTTTTTATTTGCTTTCGTGTTCGCCTCTGTCTTTGTCTTTGCCTTCGCACTAGTCATGTTTTAAGTCTTCCAGGTTGTCATCGTCTTCGTTTTTTTCCGTGTTTTTAAACTTTTATTCTCTTTTGTATTTGTGGCACTTTTCCTATTTGTCTTCTATTCATCTTGGTATACGAGTTTTCTTCTAATTTTTGTTTTCTTATCGCGTTCGTCTTTGCATTTGTCTGCTGTTTTTTCGTTGCTGTCGTCGTTTTAGCTAATTGGGAGCACCAAGAGTGGTCAAATCTTCCTACACCTGCCTCGCCCAAATCAATGGAGGTATCCACCTTCCTCTGCTTGGAACCTGCGGTATCGTCTGAAATACTTTCTTGTAGGGAAGCTTTTGGCTTTTATTCGCTGCACTATCGTCATATCTGCGTAAGGCCCATACAGATTATCACTATACCTCCTTCGATATTCACTGTCGGCAAAACGGACAGGACCATAAATCTTTGGGAGAAATTTTCTCTGGAACGCTCCAAGAATGATCTTATCTTTTCTAGACACCGTCCTTGGGTCTGAGCAAAACATCAGGACAAATATAATGAGCGATTTGTAGATCGTAATTTTTGTTCGCTGTGTTGTCTATTCAAAATCCTAAGTAGCACTTGTCGGCAAATGTTATTCATACTTTGGTTTCTTAGCTGACATTGTTTTTGCTGTTAATATTGGTTCCCAAATAGACGAAATCCTTCGCAGTATCGAATTTATATCCGTCGGCAGTGACGTGGCTGCCAAGTCGCGAATGCGCCGATTCTTTATTGGATGACAGCAAGTACTTCGTCTTGTCCTCGTTTTCCGCAAAACTCACTCTTTTTGCTTCTTTATCTATGTAATCCCGATAAATTTGAACTTCAGGCCATATCATACGACAGAAATTGTACGCTCTTATAATAGATTGTACCATCACGGTTAAGTTCTGCAGCTAGATAAATCTTCTCCAGCATTATGTTAAAGAGATCGCATCTGAAGGTGCTTTTGGTTTCGAATGGCTCGGATAGATCCTTCTTAATCCTTGCGTAGCTTGGTGTTACTCAACGTCATTTGGCACAGGCTTATTAACTTTGCAGGAAACCTTAATTCCGATATACCAGCGTATAAACAGCTTTTTTCGAGCTGTCAAATGCTGCTTTGAAGTTGACGGAAAGATTTTGAGTGTTGATTCTCTTATCGTTAGTCTTCTCTAGGATCTGGACCATCGTGAAGATCTGCTCGATGGATGCATGCGCTCATCGGGTCATACTTAGCAGACGGAATAATTAGCTTTGTACTGAATTCGCTTTGGTCATCTCTTAGCAAAGATTCGCCTCGATCATTGGCTATACGAGCATTTATAGTAACAACTTTTTTTCTGAGGCCTGATGAAGTTAAATTATTTTAAATCAAACTTCGTATATATATTCAGTTATCCTATTACAGAACCTTTTGCGGACTCAATATGAGTACTTACTTATAAGGAAATAACTGTAACAGTAGTAAAGCAGTACAGCAGTGTCATGCTTGTGGTCAGTTTCCTATTATAGCAGCATCAAATATTGTATTTTCAGCCGCAACTTACTCATCATCATCATAATCATCGTCATCGTGACGTAGTAAAACGTGCTTTGTTGCCATGAAATCTTTGCCAAAATTCCTCACTTGTTGCATGCTTTACATCTGCATCACCTTGCCACTGTTCAACACAAACATTTTGCACAAATGCCACAACAACAACCAATGCAACTCAATTAAAATCTTTTACCATAAATATTTTACTATAAAAATGCCAACTATGACAAGCCTTCAGTTTAAGCACAAGGAAATACGTACAAATATGTAGATATGATGATTTGCATAAACTCACTCACGCACACACACTGAGCACACACACATATGTGCAAAGTTATGCAGCTAAAAAAATTAAATGTTATTATCATTCTGAAAAGAGCTTATTTAAATATTTTGTGGCGTATTTAATTGCTGATCATAGTGTGGCATGCAATAATGTAATTCTTTAAAAATTTAATTACTTTTTATTGACAGCGAAGATTAATATGTTCGACGGTCTTGGCGTCACGACTTAGGATTTACGTACATAGTACGCATTGTTTCGTAAAAGCTAGGAAAGCGGCAAAACGTTCGTTTGGTCAACTTATGTCTCAGTGAAACGTCAAAGCAAAGAAGGAAGGAATACAAAGTTTACATGAAGTTAGACATTAAATATAAAGTAAAAATAAGGAAGGAAATCTAAGTTTGGGCGAAACTGAATAATACGAACCCAGCTCTCGGCTCCTATATATTCGTAATATATTTAAAGAGAAATATCACAAACATTGGGCGGGTTTTTTAATTGCATCTGCGTTTGCGACTTAAAAAACCCTCACCGGTAATAACACATAGTAGCTGTGTATAGAGAAATAGTGGAGAGACGCACTGTTCCGGTCATGGTGTATAATGCTTACCAAACGCGAAAGTGGAGATTATTGGAGACACAGACTTTTTATACTCACCTGAGCAGAGCTCACAGAGTATATTAATCTTGTTCGTATAACAGTATCCCGTAACGACATAAACTAATCAAAGCAGATATAGACTTCTATATATCAAAATTATCTGGGCGAAAAATGAAATTCATTTAGCCATGTCCGTCCGTCCGTCCGGCCGTATGCCCATAAACACGATAACTTGAGTAATTTTTGAGGTATCTTAATGAAATTTGGCATGTAAGTTCCTGGGCATTCATCTCTTACTTACTTACTTAATTGGCACCTAACCGTCTAAACGGTTATGGCCGTCCAACAAGGCGCGCCAGTCGCTCCTTCGCTCCGCCAACCCACCGCCGCACTCTACCTCTCCTTCCATAGGCGGGTTCCGATAGAAGCACTTTATTGGCCGGAGCATCATCCTTCATTCGCATATCATTGGCTAGCCAGCGCTCATCTCAGATCGCTATTTAAAATGAACGAAATCGGACTATAACCACGCCCACTTTTTCGATATCTAAAATTTGGAAAAACCGAAAAAGTGCGATAATTCATTACGAAAGCCGGATAAAGCGATGAAACTTGGTAGGTGGATTGAGCTTACAACGCAGAATAGAAAATTAGTAAAATTTTGGAAAATTGGCGTGGCACCGCCCACTTTTAAAAGAAGGTAATTTAAAAGTTGTGCAAGCTGTTATTTGGCAGTCGTTGAAGATATCATGATGAAATTTGGTAGGCACGCTACTCCTATTACTATATGTGTGATAAATAAAGTTTAGCGAAATCGGATGACGAACACGCCCACTTTTAAAAAAAAAAATTTTTTTAAGTCAAATTTTAAAAAAAAATTTTATATCTTCACAGTATAAAAGTAAATTATGTAAACATTCGACTCCAGTAATGATATGGTGCAACAAAATACAAAGATAAAAGAAAATTTCAAAATGGGCGTAACTCCGCCCTTTTTCATTTAATTCGTCTAGAATACTTTTGATGCCATAAGTCCAACAAAAATTTACCAATCCTTGTGAAATTTGGTAGGGAGATAGGTTCTATGACGACAACTGTTTTCTGTGAAAATGGACGAAATAGGTTGAAGCCACGCCCAGTTTTTATATACAGTCGTCCGTCTATCCTTCCACTCGACCGCTAACACAATAACTTGCGCAAAAAACGATATATCTCAACTAAACTTAGTTCACGTACTTACCTGAAGTCACTTTATCTTGGTATAAAATATGGCCGAAATCCGACTATGACCACGCCCACTTTTCCGATATCGAAAATTACGAAAAATGAAAAAATGCCATAATTCTATACCAAATACGAAAGAAGGGATGAAACATGGTAAATGGATTGGTTTATTGACGCAAACTATAACTTTAGAAAAAACTTTGTAAAATGGGTGTGACACCTACCATATTAAGTAGAAGAAAATGAAAAAGTTCTGCAGGGCGAAATCAAAAGCCTTTGAAATCTTGGCAGGAATACTGTTCGGACATATATAAATAAATTAGCGGTACCCAACATAAGATGTTCTGGGTCACAATAGTCCACATTTCGGCCGATATCTCGAAAACGCCTTCACATATACAACTAAGGGCTAATCCCTTTTAAAACGCTCATTAATACTTTAGTTTGATACCCACATGGTACAAACACATTCTAGAGTCACCCCTGGTCCACCCTTATTGCGATATCTCGAAAAGGCGTCATCCTATAGAACTAAGGCCCACTACGTTTTAAATAATCATTAACACCTTTTATTTGATAAACATGTCATACAAACACATTCCAGGGTTACCCTAAGTTAATTTTGCTAAATGGTGATTTTCCCTTATTTTGTCTCCAAAGCTCTCAGCTGAGTATGTAGTGTTCGGTTACACCCGAACTTAGCCTTCCTTACTTGGTTCTACTAAATGTGCCCCGACAATTTTATAAAATTTAATTAAACATCTTTTTCGCTCTTTTTTTAAACAATTCTTTTTTTGTTAGGATTGGTTGATTTTAGTTCGATTAATGTCATTAATAGTATTATAGAGAAATAACCAAAAAAAATTTTCTTCTCTTAACAAGTTTCAATTTCAACTCTCCTATCAAGTTTCATCAATTCATACGTATTTGCTAATAAATTATCGACACATGTACATTTTTTTTTTAAGTGGGCATGGTCGCCAACTGATTTTATTAATTTTCGCAAAGTGTATAAACATTAGCGAGAACAACCTACATGCTAAATTTCAATATAATACCTTAAAAGGCTTTTGATTAATGACTTGAAAACTTTAAAATTTTGTTCTTCTAAATGTTGGCGATGACACTTTTCCGAAATTTCTAGTTTGTATCATATGTTCAACCCACGTATAAAGTTCCTCCTTTATTCGCCTTGGTAATATATTTTAGCATATTTTCCATTTTTCGAAATTTTCTATGTCGAAAAAATTGGCGTAGTTGTCGTTCGATTTCGCCCATTTTTATACTCAGCGTGCTTTGCACACAGATTATATTAAATTTGATTGGATAACGGTTGGTTGTACAGCTATTAAGGAATCGAGATAGATATAGACTTCCATATATCAAAATCATCAGTATCGAAAAAAAATTGATTAAGCCATGTCCGTCCGTCAGTCAGTCCGTCCGTTAACACGATAACTTGAATAAATATTGGGATATCTTCACCAAATTTGGTACACGAGCTTGCCGGGACCAAGAATAGATTGGTATTTAAAATGAGCGAAATTTGGTGATAACCGCCCCCACTTTTTATATATATAACATTTTGGAAAACACAAAAAACCTGATTATTTAATAAATAATATACCAAGGATGTTGAAATTTGAAGCGTGGACTGATATTGAGACTCTTGATAGAAATTTAATAATTTTTTTTTAAATGGGCGCGGCACCGCCCACTTGTGATAAAATCAATTTTACAAATATTATTAATCATAAATCAAAAATCGTTAAACCTATCGTAACAAAATTCGGCAGAGAGGTTGCCTTTATGATAAGGAATGCTTTGAGGAAAAATCAACGAAATCGGTTAAGGACCATGCCGATTTTTATATAAAAGATTTTTAAAATCGTCGTTGACGAATAAAATAAGCTATATATTTGCAAAAAATAGCTTTATATCAATGTTATTTCATTTCCCAAGCGGGTTTATAACAATAAATAGGAACATCTTCAAATTTTAATAAATGGGCGTGGCACCGCCCCTTTTATGACTAAGCAATTTTCTATATTTCTTGAGCCATAACTCGAAGAAAAATTTACATATCGTAATGAAATTGTGTACACTTATTTTCCTTATAGCAAAAAATATTTCTGGTAAAAATGGACGGAATCGGTTAAAGACCACGGCAGCCGTGGTGTGGTGGTAGCATGCTCCGCCTACCACACCGTATGCCCTGGGTTCACACCCCGGGCCAAGCAACATCAAAATTTTAGAAATAAGGTTTTTCAATTAGAAGAAAATTTTTCTTAGCGAGGTCGCCCCTCGGCAGTGTTTGGCAAGCGCTCCGGGTGTATTTCTGCCATGAAAAGCTCTCAGTGAAAACTCATCTGCCTTGCAAATGCCGTTCGGAGTCGGCATAAAACATGTAGGTCCTGTCCGGCCAATTTGTAGAGAAAATCAAGAGGAGCACGACGCAAATTGGAAGAGAAGCTCGGCCTTAGATCTCTTCGGTGGTTATCGGGCCTTACATTTATTTTTTTTTTTAAACTTAGATATAAAACAAGTTTAAAAGGGTCGTAGACTAGAATAATAACCTATAGCTTAGCAAAAAATAGTTTTGAATCAATGATATTTCACTTATCAAGTTTTATAGTAAGTGGAAATGGTGCCACGTGTTATGTAGAAAAGTAATTTATCTGAAATGAAATATACAATTGAAGCTCACGCTGAGTATATAATGTTCGGTTACACCCGAACTTAGGCACCTTCTTGTCTATACTAATATTACAGGTGTACGGAATTTCGTAAAGATATCTCAGTTTTGCTCAAGTTATCGTACGCACGGACGGACATGGCTCAATGAAAATCTTTTTTGATTCTTATAATTTTGTTGTAAGAAAATCTATACCTATCTTTATTCCATTACGTACTACCGTTATCCAATTAAAGTTATAATATCCTTGTATAGAAATACTCGGCTGGGTATAGTGCAACACTCGATTGAAGTGTTTCTTATTTAAAAATAAACTTTGAAACAATAACCTACGTTTTGATGTTGGTGCGTTTCTAAACTAACCAAATTTAAAAAAAAGGGGGTTTAAAAAAGCTTGTTTGTTTGTTCGCTGTGAGCCAAGCCTTCAAAAAATAGCTTATCGATAGCATTCAATAACATTACACGTTGAATTAGATCAAGTAACAAAAAAAATACTTTTCGCAATTTACCTCCAGAGATTTAGGCCGAGGTTCTCTTCCAGTTTGCGTCGTGCTCCTTTTAATACTTGCTACAAATAAGCGAGACGGGACCACGTGTATTATATGTCGCCTCTCGGAAGTGATGTGGAAAATACTCCGATTGAATTTCTGCCATGAAAAGCTTCTCATTGAAAATTCATCTGACGTGCATTTGCCGTTTGGAGTCGGCATTAAACATGTAGGCCTCGTCCCGCCAATTTTTAGGAAAAATCAAAAAATAGCACACCGCAAAAGAGGGAGAATTTCGGTCCAGCTCTCCTCGGGGGTAAATTACTCCAAGGATTTATTTATTTTTCTTAAAAGTATAACTAAGTATATTTCATCCGGCTGCATTATGCCCAATTTTTTAATTTCCAAAATAGCTGCACAGATACCCGGAGAGTGGACAAGGTTTCGACCAATTCTAAGAATTTATTTTAATAATGCGTCTGCGGATTATCAAGTGTACTTCAGAAGAATAATTTGTAATTCAGAAACAAAAAATTGGACTTCAGAATAGTCAATATGTAATTCTGAAGTTGTACAATGTACTTCAGAGTAGTCAAGTATATTTCAGAATGCGTAATATGTGTTTCAGAAGAGTCTGTTTCAATTATGAATTGTATTTCAGAAACCCTACATTGTACTTCAGATGTACCTTAAAGGCCTCATACTTTGATAAGCTGTATGTTCATTCTGAAACACATTTTACGGTTTTGGAAATACAATCGCCTATTCTGAGTACAATTTACGATTTTTGAAGTCAAATTTCCCATTTCTGGAGTACAATTGACTATTATGAAGTCCGTGTCATGTTTTCTGAAGTACAAATGGCTATTCTGACGCACATTTAACAACTATTGAACTATTGAAGTAGAATTACTTATTCTGAAATAAATTTTACGACGTTTGAAGTACAATACATGATTCTAATTTACAATTTATTTCAGAAAACATAAACCTGGAAAAGGTCACTACACAAAAATCTGATCTATCGGAAAAATAGGCTTTATTATGCGAATATTTTAAAATTCACTTAAATTAATATGTCGCAAACAAAGTGATTGACAGAGATCTGAAAAGAGGAAATGACAAAAAGGGAAGACGAGCATCGAAGTATTTAAATATTATAGGTTGCAGGTGGTATGCGGTGTGGTATGCGGAGCACTTTACCATCACATCACGGCATCCGCGATAGTAGCTTTAAAAATCGGGTGATCCAACCTACTTGTTGTTTTGACCTCTATGCCGAAGATATTAAAAAGAAAAATAAAAATGTAAGGCACGATAATCTCCGATGAAATTTTACTTACTTACTTAATTGGCGCTTAACCGTCTAAACGGTTATGGCCGTCCAACAAGGCGCGCCAGTCGCTCCTTCGCTCCGCCAACCGGCGCCAGTTGGTCACACCAAGGGAGTTTAAATCGTTTTCCACCTGGTCCTTCCAACGGAGTGGGGGCCGCCCTCTACCACTGCTTCCATAGGCGGGTTCCGATAGAAACACTTTCTTGGCCGGAGCATCATCTTTCATTCGCATAACATGGCCTAGCCAGCGCAGCCGCTGCGTTTTAATTCGCTGGACTATGTTGATGTCTGCGTATAGCTCGTACAGCTCATCATTAAATCTTCTTCGGTACTCGCCATCGCCAACGCGTAGAGGTCCATAAATCTTTCGAAGAACTTTTCTCTCGAACACTCCCAAAGCCGCTTCATCTGCTGTTGTCATGGTCCATGCTTCTGCCCCATATAGCAGGACGGGTACGATAAGTGACTTGTAGAGTATGATTTTCGTTCGCCGAGAGAGGACTTTACTTTTCAATTGCCTACCTAGTCCAAAGTAGCATTTATTGGCAAGATTGATTCTTCGCTGGATTTCAGTGCTGATGTTGTTGCTAGTGTTGATGCTGGTTCCCAAATAAACGAAGTCTTTTACTATTTCGAAATTATGGCTGCCAACAGTAGCGTGGTTGCCAAGGCGCGTATGCGCTGACTCTTTGCTCGATGACAGCAGGTACTTCGTTTTGCCCTCATTCACCATCAAACCCATCTTTACCGCTTCTTTTTCCAGCTTGGAGTAAGCAGAACTAACAGCGCGGGTATTTAGACCGATGATATCAATGTCATCAGCATATGCCAGTAATTACACGCTTTTATAGTATATTGTTCCAGTGCGGTTAAGTTCTGCAGCTAGTATAATTTTCTCCAGCATCAAATTAAAGAAATCGCACGATAGGGGGTCACCCTGTCTGAAACCTCGTTTAGTTTCGAACGGCTCGGAGAGGTCCTTCCCAATTCTGACTGAGCTGATGGTGTTGCTCAACGTCATTTTGCACAGCCGTATAAGTTTTGCGGGGAAACCAAATTCAGACATAGCGGCATATAGGCAGCTCCTTTTCGTGCTGTCGAAGGCGGCTTTAAAGTCGACGAAGAGGTGATGTGTGTCGATTCTCTTTTCACGGGTTTTTTCCAAGATTTGGCGCATTGTGAAAATCTGGTCGATGGTAGATTTACCAGGTCTGAAGCCGCACTGATAAGGTCCAATCAACCGGTTCACGGTGGGCTTCAATCTTTCGCACAATACACTTGAAAGGACCTTATATGCCATATTAAGAAGGCTGATTCCACGATTAAATTTTAGGCCGAGCTTTTCTTCCAATTTGCGTCGTGCTCGCTTTAATTTTTCCTACAAATTGGCGGGACGGGACCTACTTGTTTTATGCCGACCCCGAACGACATCTGCAAGGCAGCCTTTCATGGCAGAAATACACTCGGAGTGCTTCCCAAACACTGCCGAGGGGCGACCACGCTTAGAAAAATGTTCTCCTAATTGAAAAACCTTGTTTCTAAAAGTTTGATGTTGCTTTGCCCGGGGCGTCAATCCAGGATCTGCGGCGCGGTAGGCGGAGCACGCTACCATCACACCACGATGGCCGCCGGTTGCTGAAGATATTGCACCTGTCTTATCCACAACTGAAATTTTTAGACTCACAACCGAAGTTTACTTTTTACTTTTGATTTGAAACTAATTTGAGGCCATAAGCTTCTTGCTCTATTCAGTTTGAAATCAGTTAAGGGATGAGTTATTTCAAATTTAGGCTTCTTCAAACTTTAAAAGTAGAATCCTTCCTATGAGGTTTGCGCTTTTCCGTGGAGCCCCTCTCATTGGAATTATAACCAAGTTGTATAAGGTTCCAAAAACATAATATTTATTTATACCTTTTCGAATATTCAAAAGTATCATATGATAAATAAGACTCATATCATAGCTCATTATAGGTCATTTATTTTGTATCCTTATTAGTACAGTTAACAGTTACAGTCTTGTAATTTGTAATTTTACACAATTAAATTTTCAAAATAACTTAATACCACTTTAACTCATGCTTACATATCGATCTTTAGTTCTAACGGCACGAGTGTATTTGTATATTTTATCTTTTGTCTTATTGCTATAATAACACCGATCGTTTGTCGTCATTTGTTAAAATATGTTTCTAAGTTAGATTTTTCCTAAATACAAATAATCTCATTTCAAAAATTCCTTCCATGGCATGCCTCGAAAGTTCTCTCATAAATTTTTGGTCGTGATGTTGTCGCTACTTTAGTTACTAATGATGATTCTGTTTTTGTGCTGGGATTCTCTAAAGAATATGCGGATTCACTGGCTAAATTTTCGCTAAAATAAGACCTTTGCTGTCGTCGCTGATACAAGTACGACCAAACTGCCATAACAGCTAACTGAGCCAACAAAAAGCTGGTGATTGCTAATATTAGACCTAGAAGAAGCAACAAAAATTTACAAGATTAACTGGGCACAACAAAATTTGTTAAAAATTAGAAGTTTTTCTCACAATAGAGAGTTAGAGAAAACAAATGGCCTATTAGAATTTATATGGGGTAAATTAGGGGATTAGAGAGTGAAGGAATGATAGTCAAAGTGTCATGGTGTTTTACCTACAACAGAGAGTAGAAAAATGGCGTTGGAAATTTATTTTAAATTTGGTTGATTAAATTTTTCTCTTTTTTATTTTTGATATATTGAGAAAAACTTCAATGAATTTTGTAACTAAAACTACGCAATCCGTGTTCGAAATTATTGTAAAATTTTTTTCGCATTTTTTTTTAATTTTTCGAAAAGGTTTTTGAGATTATTTTGCATAGTTTCTGTTACAAAATTCATTGATTTTTTTTTCTTAAAATATCGACAATAAAAAAAATAAAATAAAAAAATAATTAGCGATTTTTTTTTATAAATTGCTGTTCCTAATTTTCTGTTCGCTGCTGTAATTATCCCTAGATGACAAAACGCCTTGTTCATACTTATAAATCAACATGTATGTTCTAAGCATATACATACCTATTGCATTAACGCAATGTCCTTGCTCTACTCCATCTTTGCCAATTAACGCCTTTTTCTTGCTCGCTTCATTTTTGATTGTTTTAACTTGTTGTTGTTGTTGTTGTTGTTCCTTATTGAAACTAAATTTGTCAGTGATCTCAATTGATTGCATCAAGAGCATATCTTCTTGACTTGGTTGATTTGTTGTTGTTGCACGCCTGCTGCGTAAAAGTAGATGCCGTTTTTGGTTCAAGCTTAACTTATGCTGGTGATTGATGTTTTCAACTGTTCCTTGTATTGTTTCTATAAAAAAGAAAAGAGGAGAGATATTACAAAGTTAACAAACTTAAAATGTCCCTTAAAACAGTTGTTCCTAAACTTCGTTGCATCGATGACCTAAGAACGGTGTGATAGAATCAACAATGCCGATACAGAATCGACGTTAGGCAAGTGTACTGCGATTTCATTCCTAAAAGACTCCAAACTGCTTCTTTTACCCAGAATAGAACAGAAAACTTAGTCGTCATAGGCGCTGCGAACGTTTAGAGACCTGCTCAACCAGTTACATTGTTGATGGTCTTGAGAACTGCGAACACCTCAGCCGGGGAGATTTGAGCACACTCCTAAAAAAAAAGAAGTCCTAAAGGCAGTGAAATCTGGAACCTCATCATGCTCTGCTCAAAAACTCATCCATTCTGTTTAAATCTTGATCTAAGAGCTGTTACGTTGCTGTTGTTGTAGCGACTACGACACTCCTCGAAGTTTTTGGGGAGTGTTACCGATGTTAGTTGTCTTTAACCGTAACAGATGCGGTTCGTTTCGGTTACAACCACCATCAAGGTACAATCCCGACCATCGCGCTACACAATCACCTGAGTTATTTGGGTATTTTAGTCACCTCTTACAACAGGTATTCCTGGCGCGCGTATATATTTTAAGCACTATAACCTGCTGGGGCACCATTTAAGTCACCAACTTTGGTAGAGAGGACTCTTGTGTGGAACACAGTGAAATCTTATTAACGGATCGAAATGGAAATCGGAACATAATAAATACTATACGAAGAAGTCTTACATCGGAGGAAACTAAGGATTAGAAGAGAATGAAAATAATTTTGAAGAACAAGAACTAAACCTAAACGAAATGGAAATCAAACATACATTTTAAATGCCTTAACTAGAACTGGAATGAAACCGAGATTAAATAGAAACCGAAACTAAATTTAAATTTTGAAGAACAGTAGTAAAATTGAAATATAACTTGCCAAGAACAAAATGAAACATACATTTTGAAAACGAAAACATAGATTGGAACGAAACTGAAAGGAAATGGTAATTTTTAAAAACGAAACTAGAACTTGGGTTAGAATGCAATGAAACATATATAAAATATACTCTTTGAAAAACGAAACCAAAACCGAAACGCAGCAAATATTTTAAAGAATGAAATTAGATGTAAAAGAAGTATGAAATCAAATTTACTTTTGAGGAAGTAACTCTAACTGAAATAAATAGAAAGTAGATATCCATTTGAAGAAAGGAAGTAAAATAGTATTGGAATGAAAATGAAACGAAAGGGTCACTTTTAGGAGCGGAACTAAGGCTGGAGTGAAACCGAAACTAAAGGTTCTGTTTTGAAGAATGGAAGTAAAACCGAATTAGAATTGAACAACGGTGAAAGAAAACTTAATTTACGAAGAACGATATAAGGATAGCAGTAAAATTGACACAAAACTGAAATTTTTAGAAACGAAACCAGAACTTGAAATATTGAAATAATATTGAAATATACACTTTTAATTACCAAACCCGAACCGGTAAGAATTATTTATTTTGAAGAACAAAACTAAAATCAAAACAAAAACAAGTAAGGAAAGCTAAGTTGGGGTGTAGCCAAACATTACATACTCAGCTGAGAGCTTTAGAGACAAAATATGGGAAAATCACCATGTGAGAAAATGAACCTAGGGTAACCCTGGAATGTGTTTGTATGACATGGGTATCAAACGGAAGGTATTAAAGAGTATTTTAGAAGGGTGTAGGCCTTAGTTCTATAGGTGGACGGCTTTTCGAGATATCGCCATAAAGGGGGACCAGGGGTGTTTGTCGATATGGATATGAAATTAAAGGTATTAGTGAGGGTTTTAAAAGGGAGTGGCCCTTAGTTGTATATGTGAAGGCGTTTTCGAGATATCGACCAAAATGTGGACCAGGGTGACCCAGAACATCATCTGCCAGATACAGCTAATTTATTTATATATGTAATACCACGAATAGTATTCCTGCCATGATTCAAAGGGCTTTTTATTTCGTACAGAATTTGTATAGAATTATGACATCTTTTTCATTTTTCGAAATTTTCGATATCGAAAAAGTGGGATAGATAAAGTGAGTTCAGATAAGTACGTGAACTAAGTTTAGTAAAGATATATAGAATTTTTCTCACGTTATCGTGTTAACGGCCGAGCTAAAGGACAGACGGTCGACTGTGTATAAAAAATGAGCGTGGCTTCAACCGATTTCACCCATTTTCACAGAAACCAGTTATAGTCATAGAAGCTGTGCCCTTACCAAATTCACAAGGATTGATACATTTTTGTTCGACTTATGGCACTAAAAGTATTCTAGTCAAATTAAATGAAAAAGGGCGGAGCCACGACCATTTTGAAATTTTATTTTATTTTTGTATATTGTTGCACCATATCATTACTGGAGTTGAATGTTGACATAATTTACTTATATAATGTAAAGATATTAAATTTTTTGTTGAAATTTTACTTTAAAAATTTTTTTTTAATGTGGTCGTCATCCAAATTTGTTAATTTTTATTCAGAACACATACATGCGTCTTTGGTAATGAATTATCGCAGTTTTTCGGTTTTTCGAAATTTTCGCTATCGAAAAAGTGGGCGTAGTTATAGTCCGATTTCGTTCATTTTAAATAGCGATCTCAGATTCGTGCCCAGGAACTTACATACCAAATTTCATTAAGGTACCTCAAAATTTACTCAAGTTATAGTGTTTACGGACAGACGGATGGAGGGACATGGCTAAATTAATTTCTTTTTTCGCCCAGATGATATGTAGAAGTCTATATCTATCTCGATTAGTTTATGCCGTTACGGAGTACCGTTATGCGACCAAAATTTATATAGTCTCTGAGCTCTGCTCAGCTGAGTATAATGAAGTGTTATATTCATTTCAAGGAACGAAATCGGAACCAGAACAAAACAGAAGCGAAATGAATATTTTTAATAACAATACCAAAACTAGGACGAAGTTGAAACAAAATATACGATTTAAGGAACGAAATAAAATTTCCAATGAAACCGAAACAAATGATAATGTATCTTGAAGAATAAAGGTAAAAGCGGAACAAAACCAAGGCAAAAATGAAACTGTAACGACATCAAAATAAAATAACGTTTGTTTTATTCTTAATAAAACAAAACATAAAATATTCTAAGATGCAAACGATTTATAAATTTCTTTTATACTCACCCGTTCCATTTAAAGAACGCCTCCTTCTACCATACGAAATCACGGACTTCCCATCACCACCAATATCCGCTTGCTCACATTTCACCGGCGCGCATGTTGGCATACAGGGTGTTACAAGTGCACGAAATTGTACCAACTCAGATGTGGGAAATTTAAAAGCATCAAAATGAGCTAATAAAATTTTACCAGATAGAGGACTTTTCACAATGGGTCCCATAATAAATTGATCGGTTGGACAACCTCTCGAATCGATTAGTATAATGTCCGCATTATCTGCACCATCCATGGCTACAAGTTCACGAATAAATATCTCGTAAGGGCTTTGTGCATCAAGAATTTCGAATTTTAGCGCTAAAGGATCACCAACTTCAGCGGTACGCATTACATCGATGCCATCACGTATTGTTATTTTCATTAGAACATTTGGTGAATCAACAATTACTTCTTCACTTAATGCTGGTTCCCCGAAATCATCTTTAACATCTAGTAGCACTTGATTGCTAAGTGATTTATTAGCCAAATCATAATGACATTTTACAGCTAAACCTAAGTCGGATGAGGTAACTATTGCGTCATGATGTTGTATTATGACATCATTTGTATAACGTCCTGTAATGCTTTGATGTATATTGCATTCGAGATTTTGATAACCCATACGTAACTCAAAATCGAGTGAGTTTTTCACATCATAAGCACAAGATTTGGGTGAACCTTTAGCATAAACTTTGCCATCGAAAAGTTTTGATGTGCGTATACGTGCAATCATATCGTTGGCACTACATTCTATGGTCACATTGTAACAAGATGACAATTCATAGGTTGTTGCTTCGGATACTTCCAAGTAGGGATCTTGTACGTCGGTGAGTGTGATGCGACTGTGATGTGATAGACGGCAAACCATATCGCCAGTGTCACCGTAATCGTAAGAATGGCATCTGTTTAAGACAAAAAAAAAATATATATATATATTGGAAATATATCAAATATTTTTTTAATTCCTGGGACTTAAAACCGCACTCCTCCAATGATCGTACTCTTCAAAAATACAACCGGCTTTGGAGATATTTCAAGTTATTATCAAAACAGCTGTCGCCTTGTCCGTCCTGATGTCGCGTTGTTTAAATTTATTCCCAAAGGTTAAAAAAAAATCGAAATTTTTTACTTACGATACCTTTTTCCAAGGCCGGTTTACCGAAAGATAGGGTGGGGGTCTGTTCTGACCTGTCCCTAGGCAAACCGTCCGCAGTGAGAAAACAATCATTGTGCAGTTTTTTTTTTCAACTATTTGAAGCACATTTTTTTCATGGGTGTGCTAACAAAAAACGGGCTGGGCTATCCTGGGCTAGTCATGGAAAATGAATCACAGTGAGAGAATAACTATTTCGAATTTTTTTGATTTTGGAGTTTTTGAACTTGAAAGATTCTTTTTACAATAACTTTTTTTCCAGGGGTGGACTAGCCAAAAAGGGACGGGCTATCATGGACTTACATTGGGCAATCCAACCACTGCGCAAACGTCACAACTTATACCTATACCCGATTTTTATTTCGAAATATTAATATCCGGAGGGAGTTTGAGAATTTCTTCCTTATAAAAAAATTAGGCTATTCGCCCTTCCTATGGAGAAAAAGTAGGACACTCTTTGGGAAAAATTGATAAAAACCAATGCGAATTCAAAAATGAGCTCGGTTCTAAAAAAAATACCCGGTCTCAAAAACTATCTGGCTCCAATAATGTTCCGGGCCCAAAAAAAAGTACCCGGCTTTAAAAAGTATTCCGCTCTTTAAAAATATCCGGCTCAAGGCTTTTAAACATCTTTTGGGCTTTTCCGGCTGTAAAAAAGTACTCGGTTAAAAATAGTACCCGGTTATAAAAAAGTTCCAGGATTTAAAAATGTACCCAGCTCTGCAAAATAAACTATTCTTAAAATCTACATGGTTCAAAAACGGTACCTGGTTCTAAAAAGGCTCTGAAAAAGTAACTGGTTAAAACAAGCTAACCGTTTTGAAGTGGTAACTTTCTAAAAAAGTAGCCCGTTCTTAATGCACCCGGTTCTGAAAGAGTACCAGGCTCTGAAAAATTCCCCTGTTCAAAAAACAAGACGGTACTAAAAAAGTAGCCGGTTCTAAAAGAATGCGTTTCTGTAAAAGTACCCGACTCCCAAAAAATACCCGGTTCAAACAAGTAGACGGTTCAATAAGGTAACCAGTTCCAAAAAAACGGCCATTTCAAAAAAATACCCTATTCTAAAGAATACGTTTCTGAAAGATTGCCGGTTCTGAAAAAGAACCTGGTTCAAACAAGTAGACGGTTATAAAAAGTTACCTGATTCAAAAAAAGTATAGGGTTAAAAAAATTCCGGTTCTTTAGAGTACTCAGTTCTGAAAGAGTACCTGGCTCTGAAAAGTTCCTGGTTCAAATAATCATACGGTTTTAAAAAGTAGCCGGTTCTGAAAAAATTAGCCGGTTCAAAAAAATACCCGTTTCTTACAGTACTCGGTTGTGAAAAAGTACCTACCCGGATCTGAATAAGTGACAGGTTCAAATAAGTATACGGTTCTAAACTAGTACCTGGCTCCGAAAAAGTACTCGGTTCTAAATAAGTAGTAGGTTCTTATTTTTTCGAAAACATTTTTGATTTGCATGGTTTCAGTTACAAAATTCACGGACGTTTTTACAAATTAACGAAAATAAAGAAAGAGTTCAATTAACAAAACTTTCCTAAAATTGCCACTGCTCTTTTCTTGCTCGCTGCTTTACATACTTACATTTTTATTTTATCTCAAAATTCCTGTGGCTTAGTTTTATCTTATTCCATGTAACGCACTTAATCCAAATGGGTCAAGTTGGTATATAAGTTTTTAAAAATACACAGCACTATTGCAAATGCTTTTCTTATACGCAGACCCTACGACAGCAACATTAATTATGCCCATATTTAGTTTACGTATACATATTTTTCTTCCTTATTCATCATTAATTGCATTACTTAACTTTTTTCAGTTTTTTTATGACATAGTCCCAACATTACACCTCCACTACGTTGCTTACCTATACGGTGAATTCAAACATAAATCACGACACTCAACAATGCTGCCAACATCTTGATACACTGCATCCACGGTTTTCAATATGCGTCCAGGCAAACGTTTAAACTCGCATAATTTATTTGGCTCATCAATACAGTTATTCTCTAGATAATCAACAGCATCATTTTGTTGCTGGAATGCGCTTGTGCCGGTTAAAGTAATGCGATCCATTTCGGAAAGCTCACAAGTTCTTGTTTGACGATAATAGTTTGCCGATCTGTGGAGAGAAAAAAGCAAAAAAAAATCTATAAAATAGGTATAAGATCAAGGAATGTTTAAAAATAAACAAGGAAACGAAAAAAAGAATAACTATAATAATAAAAGTATGTAAAGTGAGTAAAAAAATGCTCAATATGAACCAATTCATGCAACATTTGCTCGTGTTAATGCAAAATCATTGCAATTTTGTGGAGAAGTTAAAGCTCATAAATCTGTGTACCCCTTTGCTTATTATTTGCTATGCTTTTGTTTAGTAAGCCATTATTCAAAGCTTATTTTGCTATTCAAAATTTAAACAACAATCATTAAGTCAGCTGAAGTGTGTAAAAATGAGCGCTTAAATTAAATCGATGGGTAATGATTTATTATAAAAGGGAGGGTGCAGGAGCGCCGCTCGTATATTGCAATTATTCATTAACGTTTTATTATCTCATTGAGTTTTACAGGTGTTTAATCAGCTTAACTAGTAGGTAATTGTTAATTAAAGCTAAGCAGTTTATTATCGACATGAAGTGATAGGTTTCACTGTACAACTCGGTAGCACCTTTTTAAAAAAGTACTCGGCCTTAAATAAGTACCCGGTTAAAAAATTTATTCTTATTTAAAAAAAGTACCCTGTTCTAAAATAGGATCCGGTTCTTACAGATTATCCGATTCTGAAAAAGTACTTGTTTCTCATAAACTACTCGGTTCAACAAAGTAGTCAGTTCCAAATAATACTCAGTTCTAAGAAGTTCACGGTTTTAAAACTTACCTGTTTCAAAAACTTACTCGGCTCTCAAAAGTACTAGGCTAAAAAGAGGACTCACTTTAAAAAGTACCCGGTTCTAAGAAAGTATCTGGTTCAAAAACTAAGCGAATGAAAAAAGTAGCCGATTCTAAAAAATCCGGTTCTGAAGAAGTTCCTGATTTTTAAAACTAACTCCGCTCTTGGAAACTACTTGGCTTTAAAAAAGTATCTGATAGAAAAGGAGCGCGTTAAAAAAATCGCGTGCTTCCAAAAAAGAAGCAGGTTCTAAAAAATAACCGGTTTTAAAAAAGCATCCGGTTCTAAATATGTAACCGGCCCAAAAAGTACCCTAAAGAGAACCCTTTTCTGGAAATTCAAAAAAAGCACTCTGCTCCAAAATCTACCCGCCTGTAAAAAAAATGAGAGGTTCAAAAAAGTACTAGGCGCTTAAAAAGTACCTGCTTAAAATTACCTGATTCTTACAACGTACCACGGTCTAGAGACGTACCCGATTGCAAAAAGTAACCGACTCTGGATAAGTACCATGGTTCAAAAAACTAGACGGTCCAAAAAAAGTAGCCGTATTTAAAAAGGAACCCGGTTCTTAAAAAGTACCCTGTTCTTGAAGAGTGCACGGCTCTTAAAAACTAAGTGGCTCCAAAAGTACCTGACAAAAAGACACGGTTCCAGTTCTAAAAAGTACACGGTTCGAAAAAAAAATCCAAGAACTAAATAAAGCTGTTACAAAGTACCCGAATGTAAAAAGAAGCCATTTAATAAAGTATTAATTCCAGGAGCGTTGGCAGAGTATTATAGGTGCATAACTTTAGGGAATTGGCCCTGACTATCCTAAAAGTAACTGCAGATTAGTTAATTGAAACTTGAGGTTTTTAACTTGACTACACCAGCACAATACAGTCGCGAAGACAATTAAATGAACTTTTGCTGATAGACGAGTTTCCTTAAAAGCATTAAAATGCAAGTTTGAGTAGGAGTCGAACACCGCTGGCGTTCATAAGGCATCCCAAAGTCTCCCTTTACTGGATCTCCGAGCATAGCAGTTGCTGATGAGGTCGCTAGGAAAGGTTACGAAATTGATACAAACGAGGCAAAGAAGTTCGAAAGGCTATCTTTTGAAGAAATTTGAGGAACAAACTGCTATTGACCCAGAGAGATGATTGTTACATCTAAAGGTTGTTTTGAATCTAGGTATATGGATGAGTAAAGAGTGCAGAGAAGAGGATTCAACTTCTGTCTTTCTTTACGATAGTCTGGGTAAGGTTACGATGGTGTATAAGTTACTTCTACTTAAGTTAGTGGTTAATGAAGAATAATTAGGAAGTTTCTGATCGGCAAGTCAACTCCTCTTCCTTCCAAACGTAATTGTCCAATTTTATGCCATTTAATTGTAATGTATGTTTGTTGTTAATGAATTGTTTTTAAAATAAAATTATCAGACTCCTTGAGGAAGACTTAAGAGCGTCGAAACGCGCAGGAGGGAAAGGGAAATTCAGATTTTCCTGCTCAATTCTTCGCCGTAAAGCTGCATAATAGCAAACACGAAAAGGTTGGAAGTTAGTACGTTCCCTCGAACAAACACACAAGAGTTTTTTTTGTCGGAAAGGGTTGTATGTAATATGACATATGTGCACACTTGTTAATGAAAATAAGTTTTTAAATTGAAAGAGAATTTGTTAGCTGTGACTTCTGCATCAACAGCAAGAAAGAGGGATTAGAGGCAGATTCACAGTCCCAAAAGTTCGATCGAAAAAAAAATTTCGCCGAGGCAGTCGGGCTAGTACCGGAGCACAGCAGAATCTTATGCGGCAAAGAACTGCCCGCTTCCGCAATACGCCACCAACTTTAGGGCAGTGTTTCTTCGGCTACAATAACAACAACAAATTTTATTATTTAACTGCGATAATTTATCTTTTATTCCATGAAAAATAATTTTAAACAAGCAAAAAAGGAGAAAAAATGCATTAAAATTTCGATAAAAATACGCAGCATTTCAAATATAATAAATTTTTGTTTTAAAGAGTTTACAATGAAATACTTATATCACCTTGTAAAATATTTTAAATATATTGTTCGTTATAAGTAAACCCGGTCCATCTAATTGATTGTTATTCATTGTGCGATCGTTATATAACCCTAACTTTAAGCCGGTAAAATACTTCGTCACGCATATTTTAATTGGTATTTAGCACGTTTATAGACTTTGCAATGCATTTTTTTGTTATTGCAGCCATTACACACTTCCGTTCTTTAAGATTTATGAGTACCTCCAAAGTGTATGTTTTGTTATTTAATATCGATGGCATAAGAGCTACTGCACAAAAGACTTAAGCAACAAACTTGTGTTTATGTTATCGACAATGCTAAAAGTTTACAGAAAATAGTTTTTTTTCAAATATTGTTTATTGTGATAATGTACGTAATAATTAGCACATAGACATTTGTATATATCAAATATGCATACTTTTTTAGATTGACTAATTTTTCAATATTTTTAATGCTAAATACTGTTTTAGATACCAGTGCCTCGTTCATGTTCTGTGAATTTACACTACCTTCATCATCTAGAAATCTTGGATTTCAATATCAGCGTGGTTATGACACAGCTAACAGATTGCTTTAGGTCTGTATGTTATAAGATCCTAAGATACTCAGTTATAAATTTCTGATTATTATGAATGCTTGAAATCGCCACCATAATTCTGGTTTCTTTATAAGCATTTTTAAAAGAAACCCTGTATTTTATAAAAAAATATCTCTTTCTGTGTTCTACGTATTTCATATGAAATCTTAGAAACACACATTCACATTTTTCAAACTCACCTGCATGCGAATTCCGTCTCGTTCAAGCACGACTCAAAACAATCCTGTCGTGATTCAACTAAGAATTTTCGTCTAACATAGCCATTCAATTTGTAGCCTTGAACACGATCAATATACCATGCACGCGTACAAGGACGTTTCCGTAAGCAAGATTTTTGGGCATAAAGTGTAAATACTGGAAATTGTGATTTGGCAAGAGCACCTTAAATTAAAGTTTAGTATGGAAAATATACTCGATAAGAGATATTTATATAGAGAAAATATTGAACTATTTAAATAAGGCTGTAATAATTTTGTGCCAGTTCTATAATTTCTATCTGCCTTTCAATCAGGATTTATACCTTGGTGTGCATTCAGCCGCAATTGTATCTAAAGTTCAAAGCCGTAACAAAATCCTCAAGTCTCTTGGTGGTAGCACTTAGTAACAAAAATAAAGAGATGTCCCTAACCACCTATTATGCAATTGGCTGGCGGCTTGTATGCTACAAGACCCGGATATGATCGACGAGCTTTAAAGGAACACACTGGCGGAAACTGCGGGCCTATCAAAATACCGCGCTCAGAACTGCAACGGGATATCCCCTTGCATCCCAAGAACATAACACTGAGGCGAGAATACTCCCCATAAAGAAGGGAAATGATATGCTGAATTAACTGTTTCTGCCAAATACCCAGAAACTTGGATATCCAAACTGATTGGAAAATAATATGAAAATATTCGGCACTTAAGAATTCAGCGATATGAAAAAAAGCATGATAAGGCCCTCACGGACATACCTAAAAAGGCGTCGGACTGTTATACCAAAGGTTGTCCGGTGCATTTCGTTCTTAAAGACAAATACCCGAAATTCGCAGTTTAGCAAAGCAACCTCCTCAGAAAGAAGCGCGTTACTCCAACTCAACTTCGATCTGGACACTAAAATAGGTGAAACTTATATGAATCCAGAAACAATGCCGACATACCCAATGTATGTCCCGCTTGTAATGTAATCCTACATGACACCAACCATCTTTTCAATTGCAATATGGAACCAATACCTATAACACACTTATCTCTATGTTGAAACTCCAAGTTTCCTCGGACTCTCGCTATAGGACATTGATGACAATTAGTGAGTGGTCGCACCTACTGGACGGGACGAAGCACATGCTACAACAACAACCACAACATGTTTTTAAGCCTTATTTGAAAACATATCATTTTTTATTCGACGAGACAGGAAAAGCTTTTCAAACTGGTGATATTGATTTTGAAGTGAAAATGCCAGGCCCCTTATCAAGAACAGAAAAGGCATGACCTACGCCGCGACCAAAATGGTGAATAATATCGATGTCAGTTATCTTCAGTATCAACTATATGGAGCATTAATCTGTTTTTCCTGATCGATTTAGGTCTGCAGCTCAAGAAAGGTCATAAGGTCAAGGTCAAAAAGGCAGATAAGAAACCAAATCGACTAAGAAGTAAGTTTTTATCATCGTATGGGACACAGTCGAAGTTATTCTTACCATTTCAAAAATCGCGATGCAAAACTTACCAAAAGCTGACTAAAGTCGATTTAAGAAAAGTAAGTCTGTTTTTCTGTTTCCATATCGTGCTCATATTTCTATAGGACTTTGATTGGACTTAAAAGTCTGTCATTAGCTACAGTTACAGTCATTCCCCGAGAGAGGAGTGGCGAAGAGGATTCATCTGGCGCAGGGGACCGATTAACTTGTGCACGGATGGGTCGAAATTGAACGAAAAGGTTGGTAGGGGGTCTTTTATCAATTTTAAGTTGGCTGACCACTGCAGTGTATTCCAAACGGAAGTTGCTGCGATTAAGGATGCGGTGGAAAAACTGCTATCAAGTGTTACTACGTTTAGGGAATTCAACATCTACTTTGATAGTCAAGCGGCTATCAAGGCCTTGAGTTCAACTAGAGTGAGATCGAGGGTGGTTTGGGAGCTTTTGCCAGAACAAAGCAAAAGTACTTCGGTCGCGACTCACTTGGATCTCCCGAGGATTTATCCAAGGTTGAGATCGGTATCATTCGGAACTTTATCGTTGCTACCCAACGATTCTCTAAGTACCTATGTCTACGTCACCGTTATTTAATTTTATTGTATGTGGTATCACAAGGGACCTTCATGTTGTCCAAGTGAGCTTCCCCAATCAGGGTTGCTACCACCAAACCTAACCTAACCTACAGTTACAGTACACATAAAATTGATAGGCATAGTTTCTATCAGAAAGCATCTCAAGCTTCGCATATTGACTTTTTGATCAGGAAATCGGGAGTTCAATCTCGGAAAAACACAATCCATTATTGGGCCAGTAATTTGATTAAAATAAAATTTGATTGTACGACAATCATTTTCAATCAATTTAGAGATGAAACCAAGTACTATGATTACTATCACAAAAAAAAAAAATTTATAATTTCTTTCATCCGAAATTGAAATCTTGGTGACGTCATCAGCAACGTTCGCTAGTTTTTATGTGTAGGACACCGTCTCAATGAATTAGTATTTTTTTCGAAATCTTCAAGTTTTTCTATACATACAAATTGTATGAAGAAATTTGAAGAAGAGTTTAAATATGTTTTTACTATAAATACTACAAAAATACGACTAAGTCAATTACAACTAATTCATAATCTTACCAGGAAGGTCATCAGCATTCGCTGAGAACAGCACACACAAGCCGGTCTCATAGTTTACAGCATGACAACTATCATCTTTACGACAGGCATCTAAGCAATCGGTGAGCATCAATGTGCCTGGAAGTGAGCTTGATAATCTCTCAGGCGCCGAAAAGACATAACTATAAGTAAGAAAAGGTAAAAGCATGATCAAAAATAAATTTTTAAATACAGTTTTTGAGGAAAGTCTAACAAGAATTTTGTAAGGCGTGAAAAAAAGTGATTTTACGAACATCCTCTTTTATCGTTAATGAGTACTTACCCTGTTATAATTTCGAAACCAATCAACTCCGTTGCACATCCTTCAAAATTCTTAGTTTGACTAGTAACGCCACTATAATCATCATTAATCTTTATTTTTGACTCCTTCTCTCCGAGTTTCACCTCTTTGTGATTATTTTTAACATCAAAATGTGAAGACAAATTTTCAGCTGATGCATTCAACACTCCACTTTTAAGCGCCTCCGCTGGAGCTACATATTTTATAGTGGCGCTTCGTATGTTTGCTGCTGCCTCGTTAATGACGTCTATAAATTGATTTGTTGCTGTTGCAGCAGCGTTAACGATATCATTTTCTTTATGGCTATTTAAATTTGTGTTAAAGATTGATGGCTTACTAACAGCGTTTAATTGAGTCTTTGGCGCAATGTCGTTTGTTGCTTTTGTATCTTTAATTGAAATCGATGATGTGCGATCATCAGATAATTTAGATTTTTCATATTGTTGTTGTTGTTGTAGTGGATTGAATAAATTAGTGACGGCAGCTGGTTCATTATTTTTATCCAAACGCGAATGCCTGTGTGCATTGGTAATTGCAGGTGATATTATTAGCAGGGATAATATCACAAGAAGGGATATCATGTGATATGTTTTATTGGTTTTGTGGATAAGGCGCATTATTGTAGGATTTGTTATTGCTCTCTGTTTCTTGGTGCTAAAAATTAAATCTAAGGATTGTTTAATGTATTAACCAGGGGTTAAAAGTAATTGGGAATAAGAATGAATGGACCAAACAAATATTTCTGTTTAATCACAATTTAAGACGTTAGCTGCCAGTGTATCGCCGGTGCTCATATCAAAAAAAACTTTCCAAATGCCACTTATAAGAATGTTTGGTATTGTATAATGAGTTAGAATAATAATTTTTACCAACTATATAAGTAATATAGAGAAATATAATGAAACTATCTAATTTATAGCCAAAACGATATTGTAAGCACCAATTTTGTGACATAACAGCCAGCGAATGAAGTTGCTTTTTAGAATAACATTAATATTGTATCTCAAATTTTAACTATCAAACGTTAGGAGCGTTCTTAAACTAAAAGTCTTGTCCGTCCTGATGTCACGTTATTTAAATTTTTCCAAAATTTTTAAATAAAAATCAAATTTTCTGTAAGAGATTTTTTTCCTAAACATGAACGGAATGAAATCAAGCCATCATACTTTCGGAATCGTTTTCGGGCTTCAGACGGCTTTCTGAAGCATAGGGGCATCACTACGCGATAAAATAGGTGTTGTTATCGGAATGCATTTGAGGCTTACTTCGCAATTATGTTGGAAACATTTCGGGATCACATGGGGACCACTTCGGATGACTTCGGTCCATTTCGGGACAATCGGTCGAATTTCAGTCTTATCTCCGGAACATTTGGGGGCTCTTCTTGGTTTATTTTGCGAAACTTTCTGGAATGATTCGGGATCAATTCATCGAATGCTGCCTTTGGGTCATTTCGGGAATTTTTCGGCATAATTTTTGACTCATTTCGATACTAAGCTCAATTAGCGAATTTCTTGTGATATTTTCGGACTACTTCGAAATAAATTCTTTGGATAGTTTTAAGATTATTTCTGAATTGCTTGCGGACTATTTTGGTGTAGTTTCTGAGACATTTCTATTTCATGTGGAGATCAGTTATCAAATATTGCAGGGCATTAGACTGAGTTGGTCCCCATACAGAAAAAAAGTTGCCAATGTCCGCCCCTAAATTTAAAGATTATGTAGAGAGTGTTTCGGAAAAAAAATTTTTTGATCCTTCGAAACACAGCGGAAAAGGTGTTTTCGTTATACCTTGGTTATTTGACGTCCGATTTTTAAAATTGGTATGTCATTATTTTGGCCTTGAGAAGCTTCACATTTCCGTTTAATGTCCTTTTAAGCTATGAAGTCATTTTCATATGATTAGGTCAGCTAACAAAGTTGTATCCCCCTAAAATATCCTTTTTTCCTTACCAAACGAAAGTACTTAAAAATTCAAGAAAATATTGCTCTTAAACCATATTACTAAAATAATGAACAAAGAAGTTATATCACTTTCAATATTTATTGCAACTGTTATTTTACCTGATTCTTATTATACTTAGACCTGAAACTCATGATATTTTTAGAGAAAAAATTATTATTTGGGTTTGCATTGGAAAGTTAATAAAGATGTGCCAAATATCATGAATAGGGGAAGTCAAAGTAAATAAGTGAGTCAAACTTGTTGTTTCGTATTTATAATAATAAGACTATGCGACAAAATCAACTTTTTTTCTGGGTATTGACACAACCCACTTTTTGGTAGAGATGGAGGCTTAAGTAAACAATGTGCTATCTCCGTTTTTCGAAGTTAGCCTCCAAAAAATAGATATCTGTTTACGAAGTTCGAAGTTCTACATTTCGAAATTTTATTTTATTTTTTGTTAACGCGTTCAGCAAATTGAAAAAGTAAAAATGTGGTCATGGTCCGCTCTTTTCCCTTAATTGAAGGGCTGAATTCTTTTTTTTTTTTAGAAATTTAGTATAACAGCTGTTATACGAGGGGAAAAGTCAGACTCTGACTTCTGACTACAGTGAGACTCTGACTTCTGATTTTTCACCTTGTATAACAGTTGTTATACTAAGTTTCTCAAAAAAAGAATTCAGCCCTTCAAATAAGGGAAAAGAGCGAACCACGCCCACATTTTTACTTTTTCATTTTGCAGAACGCGTTAACAAAAAAAAAAATAAAATTTTCGAAATGTAGAATTTCGAAATTCGAAAGCCGATATCTATTTTTTGGAGGCTAACTTCGAAAAACTGAGACAGTACTTTCTTTGCTTAAGCCTCAATCTCTACAAAAGAGTGGGTTTTGTCCAATATCCAGAAAAAAGTTGATTTTGTCGCATAGTCTTATTATTATAAATACGAAACAACAAGTTTGACTCACTTATTTACTTTGACTTCCCCTATTCATGATATTTGGAACATCTTTATTAACTTTCTAATGCAAACCCTAATAATAATTTTTCCTCTAAAAATATCATGAGTTTCAGGTCTAAGTATAATAAGAATCAGGTAAAATAACAGTTGCAATAAATATTGAAAGTGATATAACTTCTTTGTATATTATTTAAGAAATATGGTTTTAAAGCAACATTTTCTTGAATTTTTAAGTACTTTCGTTTGGTAAGGAAAAAAGGACACATTAGGGGGGTACAACTTTGTTAGCTGACCTAATCATGTGAAACCGACTTCATAGCTTAAAAGGACATTAAGCGGAAATGTGAAGCTTCTCAAGGCCAAAATAATGACATATCAAAATTAAAGATCGGACATGAAATACCCAAGTTACAACGAAAAAACCGTTTCGTCTGTATTTCGAAGGATCAAAAAAAAAAAATTATTATAAATAAATATTTCCTAAACCCTCTCAACATAATCTTTAAATTTAGGGGCGGACAATAGCAACTTTATTTAAGCCTCAATCTCTACAAAAAAGTGGGTTTTGCCCATTATCCAGAAAAAAGTTGATTTTGCCGCATAGTGTTATTATCTTTATATTTAAAAATCACGTGTCACATTGTTTGTCCGCGATGGACTCCTAAACTACTGAACCGATTTTAAATTTGTTTTGCACCCCGTGTGTAGTTTGGTCTACCTTGAAATATGGGATAGGTTATATCTCAGTTTATAGTCGCAATATTATTTTATTGCAAATTTTTGTATATGTTTATATATAATAATAAATGCTATGTATACGCACCGGCATTTTCAGGTGGTGCGGATATACCTCCGTGTAATTGGTTGGTGTTTAATTAAACAACGTGCATATCAATAACAAATATTATGGCGAATGATATCAAGTATAGCACATCCCCAGGCCCGCCGATAAGGGGGGGCGGGGAGGGATTACCCCCGACCCTGGGTTTCTGAGGGGGCCCGTGATTTTGAAGTACTAAGACATTTTTTTTAATTCAGGAGAGTCTTTATTTGTTCCATGTGCAATTCTTAACCCGAATTTCAAAAGCAACGAATATCTGCATTTCGTTTTAATATTATAGTGAGATGCCTCGGTCGATTTTGTTCAAACGTGGACCCGGGTACCCCTAGAATGTGTTTATATAATATGGATATCAAAAGAAAGCTGTTGATGAGTGCTTTAGTACAGAGTAATATGTTGCACCGTTTGGTGACTAGGGAATCAAGATATAGGCCAAAACACGGACCCGGATACCCCTAGAATGTGTGGGTAATATGGATATGAAATGAAAGCTGTTGCTGAGAGCTCTAAAGTAATTTTCATTGTGATATTCGATTTAGTCGCATCAACCTGGAAGCCGAATTAGAGACATGAATTAATAATACCCACATACCTACTTACATACGTCCTATTCCATTTGCCTGAAATTTGGTATATAAACTTGCCTATATTAGGATTTACGATCCTTTTTTCCGGGAAGTAGACCAGACACGGACTGGGACTGGGATTAGGACTAGGACTGGGACTGAGACTCGGAGTGGGACTGGGACTGGGACTGGGACTTGAACGAAATAAATAACACCCTCGGGGACAGGCAATAAGGGATGAAGAAGAATGATAGGAACGTGAGAGAGGAGAAAAAGGGAAGGAGATTGAGAAAGAAATAGAATGAGACGAACATGAAGATAGATGAAGCGAAAAAGACGGAGAGAGGAGTGAATAAAAGGATCAAGAAGGGGACAACTTTTTTAGCTGACCTAATCATGTGAAAACGACTTCATAGCTGAAAAGGACATTAAACGGAAATGTGAAGCTTCTCAAGGCCAAAATAATGACATATCAATTTTAAAAATAGAACTTTAAAACGATTCGGCTATATTCGAAGGATAAAAAAAAAAAAAAAATCCGAAGCCCTCTCAACATAATCTCTAAATTTAGGGCGGACAATAGCAAATTTTTTTCGACCCAGTCTGAGGGCCATCACCGAAAAATTTGGATCATTTTTGGGCTCATTTCGAGAGGATTCGGATTTTTTTTTTGGGTTCACACCTAGACATTATAGATCATATTGAAATTGCTTTTGGAATCAGTTCATTTTGGAGCTGTCCGTATATTATTTCAGGAGTCTTCTTTTCATGATTTTCAGATTATTTTTCTTTCGGGATTATCACCGGAGCTTTTCGGGATGCTCTTTTAGTAATATCTGGATTGTTTTCAGATAATTTTGGGACCCTTTCGGAACTATTTCCTGATCATGTCGGGACTATCTATCTCCGGCAAATTTTCGGACTATTTTTTGGAAAGTTTCAGGATTGCTTTCAGATGATATAATTGGGGACTATCTTGGCACTATTATAGGGACCATTTAGAGACTTATAGGATCATACCGAGACCATATCGGAAGCATATCGGGTTAGCTCGAGAAATAATTTGGTTACTAAATATATCCGGATTGTGGTGGAGATAAGTTTCATTTCTGTACCATTCCAATATTTCGAAATCGTTTTTAAAATAATTGCGAAATATTTCAAGATGACTTCAAAACTTTCTCTGAGTATTTTTCGGCCTATAATTTGAACACCTCGTTTTAGTTTTTCATTAATTTTGAAAGCTCTTTGGGTATCACATCTACATGTAAATCTATTGCATCCACTTTCTGACTCATACAGAGTTTTCAAGGCGGAGGTGTATGCCATAGAAGGAGCAGCCAGACTGCTATAGGACAGTAAGGACCCCGACCCCCACGCAATAATCCTTATCGGAATCCAGGCCGCTTAAAAGGCAATAGAATCCAAGACAAATCGAGGAATATGAAATGGCTACAAGGTCCCTAGGCCCTCAAGGTCCTTATATCCATGTGTGGATGGGAGAGAAACTAGCTTCTTTCTCAAGCTAAACAAATCTTAAGTGAGAGTACTTACTATTATCATTACAGGTTATTGCGTTTTACACCGATCCTCAGAAAATGGTACATTGAGGACTACTAGGACGTAATAAGATTTAACAAGGGCATTCGCAATGAAAAAGGATATCTGGACTAATTTCTGGTAAAGCTCGAAAACCTGTATACAATTTTTTTATGAGGTTTCCATGGACTTACGCGAGTCTCAGTGAGATGCTTTAATATAATTTTTCCCAAGCTTTCAGTCAACTTTAGTAGAAGGAGTCATCAGCTGGCTTTTAGTTTTTTTGCCTCCAGTACTTTTGTTTTATATACATGGAATTACCCACCACCATGCACGCTTGCCTTCAATAAGTTAAATTCAATTCGCAACGGGAGGCAATTCTTCAAAACATTTTAAGGTAGTTCAAAGGAAGTAACCACTGACGTTTTTGCTCAGATTTTCAATTATCACTGTAAGAATCAAAGTAACACTTAAAAATCTTCATTAGTGCAATATGCAGAGTTTGAAGGCAGGAAACACCCAGCGGTAGTCATAGCACAATCTGTGTGGAAACGCGGCAGCTGCTTACAAATCTGCAAATTGCGGAACATCATCACTTATTTGCTGCAGTAAAAATGGACATAAAAAATTTTTCGCTGATCACAGCAGGAGTAGCTCAAAGGGATTCAATTTAATGTAATTTGTTTGAGGGCATTAGAGCTTAAATAGACTTAAAGCGCTCGATTAAGAAAGAAGGTGGTCATGAAAAAAGTTAAGAAATATGATACTATAAACATAAATAAACAAAATACGTGAACCAACTAAAGCACTAATAAATTTTGATGCCGCAGAGTGTGTAGTTAGCGCATGGCTAATCACTTGTTGTTGTTCCTGCTGTTTACATTATGCTAACTCACGCCAATAGAATTCTTTTTGTATAAGAGCGCCCAACGTTGCACATCGCTGGATTGCAGTTGCCGATGAAAATACTATAAAAGTGTTGTTGTGGTGTGCGATGGACTCACTGACTGCGCAACATAAAACGAGAATCGAGCAAGTTATTGCTTATATTAAAGCTTAGAACCAAAGCAAAAGGGAAAATAAAAGTAAATCAATGTAACGATAAAGACCCTTGCTAAATTCTAGTAACTATTACCAATTAGGTACTGGACTTATAATCACAGGAACGATTACGTTTGACCACGTTGAACACTCTAGGTCATTTCACAGCGAATATGTGTCCGAGCAGCTTAGGAGCCACTATCTACTTCATTCCACCATAGAAGTTGTCGGTTGTATTTGAACCTAGCTGGGACACCTAAAAAATAAGCGATAATCTTTCCACAGAAAGAGGCTGCTGAACCTAAGGATTATTTTTCCCGGTATTTAATATGAGCACGCTGAGCCCGCCTTGTTGAACAGGTGGTCTTAAAAAATCGATGATCAACTGTTAAACTTTTACAGACATTAAGATTGATATTGCACCACAGAAAAGTAGATAGATGTTGATAAGAGAAACGAAATAGATTTGATTCCGCCATCGAATTAAGAACCAAGTTGCGTCAAGCAAGAAAAAAGAGGCAGCGATTGGCAGATGAGATAGAAGAAGGAAGAAAAGCATGTGAGTCTCAGGACTGTGAGGCGAGCTTTTCGCCATATACAAGACTTACTCCTAAACGAAATGATTAATAAGTTAGTCATTGCGGAATTAATATACCGCAGAAATATTCATGTGCAGAGTTCTATCTAAATGTGGATTTGAAGACCTGCAACAGTAGCCCTTACTTATGCTGAATGAAGTTGGAGGACGCGCTGGACTTGTTGCAGTATCCGAGTTTAAATAAGTAGATGGGGAATTGAAAGATACTTCACTTATCTCGATCCACGGAGGTCTCACCAGTACGTAACAAGTTACGCTAGCTATTCGTGTTTTGCTATAAGTGATGCCGATTGGGAGCACCAAGGGAGGTCAAGTCTTCCTTCACCTGGCTCTCCCAGCTCAGTGGAGGTCTAACCCTTCTTCTGCTTCCCAACTGTGGTGACGACTGAAATACTTTCTTGACCCTCCACCTGTCTCTGTCACCTTAGTAGAGTTCTCCTCCTTCTTCTGCTTCCGCTACTGCGGAGTCGACTGAAATACTTTTTTGGCCCGAGCGTTTACGAGTATTCGCGTAACATTACCAGCCAACGAAGTCTTTCGGTTTTTAATGGATGCACTATCTTCACATCTGAATAAAGCTCATATACTTCCCTTAATACTAGCAGTCGGCATCAGAGACAGGACCATAAATCTTACGGAGAACTTTTGATTCAGACACTTTAGGAGCCATCCCATATTTACCAGTGATCAGGACAGGTATGCTGACTTTTGTTCGTCGAGAGAGAACTTTACTTTGCAATTGCTTACTCAGCTCAAAGAAGCACTTCTTGGCAAGTGCTATTTTCCATTTGACCTTCAAGCTGGCATTCCTTTTGCAATAATGATGATACCCAAATAAACGAAATCTTTCACAGTCTCGGATTTATTTTTGTCAACAGTGACGTGGCTGCCAAAGCGCTAATGTGCCGATTCTTTGTTGGATGACAAGTACCTAGTCTTGTTCTCATTTGCCGCAAGACCCACGGTAATACCAAGGACAAAAATATAACACATAAATTTTGGTTCCGGTTTATGACGATTTAGGGAAAACTCACAGGGGTCAAATTGAATTAAATTATATTTAAATATTCAAACTTTTATTGCTTTACTTTTTTCCCAGAGTGAATTCCTTGAGACAAATATGTCTCTCTGTTTTCTTATTTCACTGTTTCAATGTTCTTTTATTAAAAACTCTAACAAATTTCTCACCTTTTGTCCTCAGTTCCTCGCATATAATGTGCTTATCGTCAACTTATTCTTATTATTTTTAGTGAACTTAGTTTTTCTCTTAGTTTCTTGCTCTCACTAAAATATTCATTAATCCTAGTCACTGTATGGAATTTCAATATCGGCGCGAGCAAATTTTTGCAACATTATCTTTTAAACTTTCTGCTGGTACTACGACCCTAGGAATTTTATATAGTCTCAGATATTAATTTATTGAAAATGAAATTTAATTAACATTCACATTCACATTTCATTCACACGCACTCTTTTTATACATACATTTTTTTTGCACTTATACAAAAAAATCGCAGCAACGAAGTGACATGCTTCATGTTTGCTGTAGAACTAAACTCTTCCGTTGGAGAAAAGTGTTAATATAAAATAAAGAAACCTTCTTTACATTGGCCAGCTGGGCTGGTCAAATGTTGGTGAGAGTTTGGCAAAAAGAGTACACTTCTACTTTGAGAAGTAGAGTTTTATGAGTTTATGCTATAACATTGTATATTGCGGGGTAAAAAGCTTTCTGATGCTGCAGATGGACATAGAAAAAACTAAGTGATGTTTAGTTAACAGTTATAGACTTCATTATGTTAAAAAGCTATTATGAAGGTCAAGCAGAATGTCGAAACATCATTACAAATAAGATAATGAAAGCAGCGAAAACTATTGTTGAGGAAATGGTAAGGAGCTTTATTATATGAAACAGCAAAATGATATCACATTTAATTATAATTTAACTAAAACTATACATGTTTTTAAAATCCAAACCCAATTTCCTTTATTTGCGACCAATTTCTAACTTAACAAGTTATATAACTTTTTTGACGCCAAACATCGCGCAATATCATTTTATAATTTCGCTATTCAGACCATTCTAATAACTAAACTATTAAGTCAATTTTACAACTTCTCGAGATATAATAATTAATAGACTCATTTCTATAGTATTCTGCAAGCACATTCACGTGTATATTTGATTCATAATCAAGCAGCAAAAGCACAATCACAACTTACTTTGTGACATTGACTAAGCCAGTGGCCTTCAAGCAATTTCGTTTTCTACACTTGCACCAATGCTTTCAAAACACGTACGCAGTCATTCATAACTAGCGCTCCCATCTGTCTCTCGATCTTTTACTCTCTTTTTTGCTCTTAAAATGAAATAAATTTCTGATCATCATTAACTCTTTGCAATATGAGCGCCATAATAAACATTCACTAAGCTAAGAAATATAACACCAAACGAATTTATATTACAAACGAGAGCTTAATGCCGTTCTCTAACACGATAATGGTGCTGTCTTCATTATAATATTTAGCAGAGGTAGAACATAATCAATACGAGCTTTTTTATAAACTCCCTGACATTCAAAATCTTGTTTAAAATACCTCTATCTTCTTGATGTATGATAAATGTATTCAATTTATTGTTAATAAATATTGCTGATCAATTCAGATCAAAACTGAATTATTCCATCAGTACTCATTGCATTGCATCGCAAGACATCACTTCCGAAAATATCATAGGTATGATTTGCAACATATTACAAGTATCCCTTTCCACGGTAGCGACGTTGTTTTTAATTGCACCTTATAACTTCCCTGCAGGAGAAGTATCTAACGTAAAAGTAACTTTAAGTTGCTTACCAATCAACTAGAGCTGTATATTTACTGTAAATTTTCATATACGCGGACTAACTATTTTTGTTCGACGATGGCCGGAATCCGGACGGTTATGGTTACCTCTGCATGAGATGTACACCACCTACTAACTAACTACTTTTCAACCAAAAAAATAACCAATGGCTACTTTTTGACTACATATAAACCAGCTTCCTTATTATAATTAATTATAGACTATAATTTTCCTCATTTAAGATTTGCAAAAGCTCTTCGAAGAACTTTCGCGAGGGATTATATTTAAAATATAATGCTTGTAGCTTATCTTTTAATGATTTTTGTAGCTCAGTTTTTTGAAAATCAAAGTGAAAATCATGACCGGAAAAATGAGGTACCGAATTATCAAATGCCGGTGCAGCTGGCGCTGTTACCGCATTTGTTGTATCAGTCACTGTTAGCCTATTTAAGTAAATTTCTTTTTGTTTTTTTACTAACCTACGCTGATTTTTAACACTTGCATCTTTTTTCAACATATTTTAGCTTTTAATACTCACTTTTTTATAATTAATTCAAAATTTTCACAAACGTGCGTCACTTTTGCAAATTTTAATTTTCTTTTGCTTGCATAAAACAGCTGATAGTTGTCATGGCCATCCGTGTTACCACATTGACATTTTAAATAACTTTACCAATTTTGGATTCCTTTGCATGACTTAGTGTGTAGTTAGACGTTAGTTATTCGCCAGTGTGCTTAAAGTGCTTTATTTCCTACAATTGCTATAAAATAACTATTTATAAGCTAGTTGTTTTTTTGCAATTGACTTTTTTTTACTACAGGGTTAACATCACTGCAAATGATATTACATCACAGCTATTTTCTATTACATTATGTTAATTTAGAAAAACATTCAACCAATTAAATCACCTTCTACCTCTTTTAATCACATAACAGCATATGATGTTGCATCACATCGAATTTCTTTTAATTACCTACTGTTAATTAGAGAAAAACTTTTTAGAGTTACTAAGTAAAATAGAACAATCAATCAATGATCAAGCCGATCAATTCACTTTACACCTTCAACTACACAGTAACTTATATTACATACAATTTTTCGTTAAATCATATAACCATATGAATATCACATGATTTTTATAAGATCACACTATTGCGTTTAACATTACATCATATCATATAATGTCACATAAAGCTTCATAACATAATTTCTTATATATCACAGCAAGCTTCGTATGAAACAATACATCAAAAAAATTTACATAGCATAAATTCACATCGCCAGACATAGCTCATTGCAATTTGTTACATATATTATAACATCTGTTTACAAAAATAACGCCACTTCGCGTCAAGATATATTCAAACACACTATAGCCGTAAAGCTTCACCATCGCACCACATCATACAAAATGACTTACGTATCATATCACGTCAATTAAAGATTCTTCGTCCCATTATCACATCATAAAGTTTGGTCTCATCATCACATCACGTCAACTTTCGTTCATATCACACGTCACATAAAGTTTCTCATTAAAACCCTTTAACTTACCGATATATCAAATCAAATCACAACAAAGCTTGGTCTATTCCTTGCATCACTTCTTCACATCACTTAAGGTTTCTTCGCACCATTCAACCTTTTTAACATTCCGACATATCACATTACTCGATATCATAAGGCTTGCTCTCATCATGCCTTTATTTCAAATAAGTTGACTTCCTTATCATATCATGTCACTTAAACCCCTTAATTTACCCATATATCACATCGTATAGCTTGATCTCATAATTACATCACCTCACACAAGTTAACAACTTACCGACATATCAGATCACTTGGTCTCATCGTCACGTCACATCACACAAGTTAACTTACATGTGATATTATATCATTTTACCTAAAGTTCTTTCGCACCATTAAACCATTTATCTTATCGACATATCACATCACATTTCATCATAAAGCTTAACTTATCGCAGAAGTAACTTACATATCACGTCACCTAAAGTTTTCTTGCAGAACTAAAACCCTTTTACTTATCGGCACATCATCACAATATAAACTTTGTTATAATCGTCACATCGCATCGCTTCACGGAAGTTAACTTAGTATCATGTTGTCACTTTGCCTAAAGTTTATCAATACTTTTAGAACCTTTTTCTTACCTACATGTCACATAACTTCATAACTCCTCACCATCACATCATACCATTTAACTTCCGGATCATATCACATCACATCACTGAAAGTTTACTCCCATCAATAAAATTAATTGAAACTTTACTCCATCACAGAACAAATAATATATGCAATACGGCACCAAACCGACGAAAATTTCACCACATTACAAACATCATAAAATTTAATCAATTAATCATACCAGATGCTGATAACCATCAGCACTTAATATTAGATCATATCGTATAACGTCACATCATTAAATATCTACTATCGATATCCGCTTTAAAAAAAATAAATATGTCACCTTAAGGTAAAATTCAATTTCAGTCACCATTGTTCATTTCACTAATAGCTTTTAAAACATCTTTTTCTTTTTTGAAACAATTTTTACAACTGAGCGATTTTGAGCACAAAAGTGAAATCGATAGTCGCATGCAACAAGATCAAGCGGGGTCACCTACTTCTAATGCAGGTAATAGAAGAGATGTGACAATTTAAAGATATCTACCATATTGTAAGAGCTATTGGGTACATTCGAAATTTAATAAATGCATTAGCCTCAATATGAGTACATTATTATTTTATATATTTGTGTATAATGTAATGCCATCACCACTTGTATGTCCTTTTCATCTATATCTCCCCTTTTTCTTATTAGAAATAAGAAATTCATTCAAGAAAATATTTGGCAACTATTCGCTGAATGAGTAAAGCGAGAATTATTATATACTTCTAACCACATTCCTGATCTCCGACTTTTGAAATTCATCTACATGATCTCCTAAGACATATCTCTTTCATAAGCAAACAATAAAATTTGCATACTGAAAAAAACCTCTCCTTTATATTTGCACTTAGAAATATTTGCTAAGCTCCCTTGCTGTCGCATCAAATGTCACACAAAAGTACTAGAGAATTCAAGTACTGCGCTAATTCAATGAATTGCCTCTAAATAACCGCACACAAAATTTGCGTCGATCTAAGCACATCATCCACAGGCACAAAAGTTCAATTCAAAATTCCAGTGCACTTAAGCAAGAAATATTATGCTGATACAATTATCTTTTGAAATTCAGCTTGTGTATTCAATTAAATCTACACACTCAAGCTAATGCTATTATATGCATTACAAATCTTAGGAAAATTGTACACATATTTCTCTGTAAGTGACTGCACTAGTGCACCTCCGATCAAGTTCAATAGGAAGTGTATATTCAAGTGACCCAATTTGCATGACCACAAAATCGCTTAACTGTACATTCATACGTATCGACTCGAAATTTAATGCTGCCACAAACGCCCTCAAAAGCATATATTCACAAACTTTTGGTGTCCTCACCGCCCAGGAGAAAAAACGCTAAAAGCTTTGATAAAGACTGTTTATTACTTTAGAAGTAAAAAGAAGTCAATGAGTTCAACAAAAAGATTTAAATGTATTACATTTACCTTTAAGATAACAATAAAGTTGTTAGTTGTGGGTTAATGGAGTTACTTAGCTATACTTGATAACCAATCGCGAATGCCAAGTACATAAACTTATCATTTGTTTCAAAATAAGGCTAGATTAAACAGGTCGGTCAATAAATACGGCGAAAAAATCGCATGTGTTGCTAGTGTTACCTGAATTTTACGACCAAACGGAAAACCCTTATTAGGTACCAAGACTTATGTTATAAAATTGCTTCATCCTCTTGGCAAAGTAGAAGGTTGTGAAGACGTAGTTTAATGGCTGCCTTGTGATCTGATAACTTTGCCGCCTCTCGAATACGGAGCCTTGAGCTCGCGAAAGCTGTCCATCAGCTTTCACAATTAGCCAGTGTATAAGCATGTTACACAAGAAGGACTTGTTATTAGGTCTCTCTCACTATCCATCTTCATGTTTAAAGTCAGCGCTGGAAAGACTGGACCGATTGTAAAGCACCTTTTTACAAATTTGGGGGGAGTGGCATGATTTATGCCGACTACGAGCGACATATCACTAGGAGTGTTTGCTCAATCGCTGCTGAGAGGCATCAGGATGATTAAATCGTTTTTTAATTAAAAAAACCTTTATCTAAATTTTCGATGTTCGCAATTTGAGCACAGTAACTTAAGTTTTACAGGCTTTGACACTATCACTACATAACGACAACTGCAAGCTCGCAAAATATTAAAACTCTTTTATTGTAGATCACTTGCTACCCGCTTCATTAAGTTTCTTTGAATGTTTACTCTGGTCTTACTCTTCCCTTTTTTCTCCTATCTCTTATCATTTTGACTTGGCGCCTTATCCTTTTCTCCTGTTCTCATTAGGTGTTCCTCATCCCGCCCTCCTTTTTTCCCCCTTTCTCTTTCTCCTAGCTCCTTTCTTTCCTTTACGGCACTCTCCTTCTCCGTAACCTTTGTTTCGACTTCCTCCTTTCACTTCCTTTTGCTTATCAGCTTTCGATGCCTCTCAGTTTAAAAATCACTCAGGCATACTTTTTTATCACAAACTTCTCCATATTCTATCCGCTTTCGAGTATTAACCTACTCTTCGAACTCAGGAGTTAGTGTAACAACGTTGTAAGTCACCTACATTTACGATATATATTGGAACGAATTTACTGCAATTCTCCTTATTTGCAATTTTCTGCTAACGTTCGAATCACTAAACTCTTGAATAAATAACACCACTATTCAATAATGCAAATGGCCTTTATTAAAGTACTACTGCTCGACAGATGGAATGCTTAAATCAAACTGATTTTCAAAATAATACTGGTATTGCTCATTAGATATCGTCTTAAATCCAACTGATTATCGCGCCTCTACTGTTGCTGCCTTTTATAGTGTTTGGTTTCCTCGTTGACATTTATATGCGGTTCTGTTCTAGAATCTACTAGTTGGTTATCTGCTATAAGTTTCTCAGCTATAACTACAGATGCATAATTTTTATAGCTTCTCTCATGTGCGCGTGTATTTGTCAGCGACACTTCCACAATTATCCCAGCCAGCATTTTTTGAACATTTTGATCAAAAAATATTTAAATATCATACCCCAAGATGATCAAAAACGTTCAAATTTAAAAGCATTTTCTGTTCGAAAATTAACATATCGTCGGGAGAAAAATGTACCATAAATGTGATTATTCTTGAATAATCATTTATGATTCCTATTTCGAAACGTTTTTTATTCATATTTTATATCATTGTAAAATTGAGCTTTAATAGTTTTAGAGTAATATTTGACTGCTTTTCACAGTCATTTTCTGATCATATTCGTGAATATATTTCAATCGTTTTGGTTGAGATTTTTGAATCATTTTTGAATGCCATTATAATGCATTCATTCTTCATATCTCATTCAAAAAAGGACTACATAATAATCTTTTCCATCAGGGGAAGAAAGCATGCGAAAGTGAGCTATTCGAACCACAGCTAACTCGCAAACAAACTTTACCGATATACACCTGCGACTACAACATCCAACATCAGCATTATCGTCTACATCTTAAAATACGGATACGATACGGGATGTTGAAGGCGTATCCAGGTATGTCAAGATGGTTTCACTTACCTGGGGTTCAAATAGCTCACAACCTATGTATTGTCCAATCATTATGTATTTTCTGGGAAGCTGAAGGAGAGAAATGGTTGGGGAAAACTTCGTTCACGAGCAACATTACATTATTTTTGTCTTGAAGAATGTATTTTGCATAAATAATAAATTTTTTATATATTTTTTCTTAGCTTCATGATCATGATTGAAAAAATATGTGTATGTGAAAAAAATAAAATTTTTAATGAATAGTAAAATTTCAACAAGTATAAAATTCATTATTCAGTCAACAAAGGTATTCAGAAAAGATTCAGAAAGCTGAATGAAAAATGATAAAAAAATTTTGATCACGTAAAATAAACACATTTGATTCAAATATGATTCCAAAATGTGATTGAAATACTATATTCAGTTTTTGATCATCAAAAGTATTCACATTTGATTATTTCTTTTGTTCAATTGTATGATAACTCATTATTTAGTCAGAAAGAGTATTCAAATTGTATTGATATGCAGGGAAATTCAAAATTTAATCACCCAAATCCTGAGTGGGATAATTGCATATCTCAGATAAGATATCTGCATGTGTTTGTGCGTTGCTTCTCCGCTGCGTGTACGTACATATGTGTAGACATAATGATTGAATTATTGATGTGCATACAGTCACTGCTTAGCATCGGCTTAGAGATGACAGTACCCCTTAGTGTTGCTAATATTCGTAACCATATTTTTAATCAACAAAATGTTTGTTTAATATCAAAAAATTTTATAAGATTTCCTCTTCCCTAAAACCCTGCCATTCATTTTTTTAGTGTTTGGGTATTAGCACGCTTATGTGAGTATGTAAATTTGTATCTATAGAAAGTTATTTCCACGCTATTAATAACATCTTCACACATTTCTTTAAGACCTTTGCATCTTTCTTCATGCTTTGTCCTTAAGATCAAGAACTTTCAAAAATAAAAAAATATGCGAAATGTACGGTGAAATTGCTATTATTGTGCGATCTATCGATTCATACCTGTGCATCTAAATTTTTACTACTCGTAGGCTGCCTTCGAATTAGGCTATATTTCATACATACATACATTCATCATGTGTAGAATGACTGTAATATGGATTTGACCTTCTCCACCTACTCCTTTTCTAGTTTTTACTGCCTCATAACAAATTCACACTACACTCAATAGCTAATTTAAATAAATTAATGAACTTCAATGGGAAAGTGCGTGAAATGTCACTACGTCTTTGTATTTGTAAGATACGGGCATTCATGGGAATAGTCTGCCAGTAAGTGTAAACAAGTACAAACTTGTAGATATGTATATCGTGGCTTCATCAACAAAAACAGTTACGGCGGATTTGCGTAAACTGGTTGGTTGCATTGATTTGCTCTGCCGCTTTGACTGCGTTGCAAGATAGCAATGAGTCGCCTTGCCGTGTTCTTTGACCAACAGGTTTAGTTAGAATAACAACCGAACTCGGCTACCTAAAACGCCCTATTTCAGAAAACTTTTAAAACATTACATATTTTAGAATTGGTTTGAAACTGATCTGCTCTATGGGTGGTCAAACTGATTCTGCTCTATGGGGTGCTGGTCTGGTGGAATGCACTGGACACGGCGAGAACCACCAAAATATTGGTGTCAGTACAATGGACAGTGCTGGTTCCTAGCAGCGGCGCTCTTAGAACAACACCTATATATATATTATATATATACATTTAGTAGACATTGCGGGAAAGGTGGCATTGGCCCGGTCGTTGGCCAAGTTTCGTTATATGGGCTATGGGCTTCTTGACTTCCGCCACTCTAGCCTACTTACCAGGTTCAACTTTATCCCTGGAAGGACAGGTGCGGATAACTGCTCAGTTGAAAATTTCAAACCAAGATAGGAATAGTGAAAGGGACTCCTCTGGGGCAGGGGACTAGTAAACTTGTTCAAAAATAGGTCGAAGCTGGACGGAAAGTCTTGTGGGGGTCTTTTGTCAAGAACTAAAAGTAAGTCGCAAGTTTAAGTTGGCTGATCACTGCAGCGTCTTCCAAGCGGAAGTTGCTGCGATTAAGGATACGGTGAATGAAATGCTATCCAGAGCAACTACGGTTAGTGAATTTAACATGTAATCTGATAGCTAAGCGGGTATCATAGCCTTGAGTTCAACAAGCGGTCGAGAGTGGTTTGGGAGTGCCTGACCTCGCTTGCGATTGCATCGAATTATTTTATGATTAAGATTATATACTGATATCCCGGGCAACAGTTAAGCGGATCTCTTAGCCAGCATCGGTACAGTTGAACAGGATGAAGATGGCTGTAGGGATTTCTAGATACCGCTGGCCACTGTGGTCGGCTCCCCGCATGGATGGGCCTCGAGTGAACTCTGTAAGCATTGCGCGGACACCACCTCTTGCTGGATAGCGAGGTCCTTCTGACCGCATATGGATGACAGAAGGTCTGCCGTAATGACTGGGTTCACTAAGGCTCATCTCTCAATGGCCATTGGGGTTTTCATAGGGCACTGTCATCCATAGAGGAGGATCAGGTGGAATCATCGAATCACTGTATGCTTGATTGTCCAGCTTTTGCCAGAACTAGGGGAACGTTTTTCAGTCGAGACTTACTTGGATCTCCAGAGGATTTATCCAAGGTTGAGATCGGTCTCATTTGAAACTATATCGCTGCGATTCTCTAAGTAGATATACGTTACCGTTATTTTATGTGGTACTACAGCGCACCTTCTTGCTGTCCTAGTGAGCTTTTCCTAGCGGGGCAGCTACCACTTAACCGAACCTAACCTATGCATACCACCATCTTACCAAACTTTAGACCTTTTGAAAATATCTACACTAATTACCGAAAACTTTAGATAAAATCTTAAAAGGAAGCCAGTTTTTAACGTTTTTGCAATATTTTTAAGTTGGTCTTCTGCTTAAACCTAAAAAAAATAAAAAACGCGGTATACTGCCGAAGAGATTAAAGCAGAGTTTTTCTTCGAATTCGCGTTCAGATGCTTTTTACTTTTTCCTGCAAATTGGCGGGACGATACCTATACTACGACTGCCATGGAATCTGGAAGCAGATGAATTTTCGCTGAAAAGCTTTTCATGGCAGAAATACCCTCGGAGTGTTTGACAAATCTCTGAAGAGGGCCGACCCCGCATATAATTTGTTTTTCAGTGTATCGGGCGAGACCGATTGTCAGAGGTTTCAGGTCTGAGGGTAAAAAAAACCGGTTGATGAATTTATTGTAAATCCTGGTGCCGTAATCAAATAAAAGCAATATTTTGCGCTGATGTCCGCGAAAATCTGTAAATTATAGTTTTATTTCGCTTTGTTTCAATTTGTAGTTCATTTACAATGTTATTTTACATTTTCATTTTATTTCGGTATTTTACAATAACAACTTATCATTATTTGGTTACTTACATTTGTGCTTGAGCGCACCCGTTGATTTGTACTCGGCGATGTCTTTGATGTAAAAGAGCGAAGTTTTGCATTTGCTATCTACTCAAACCTAATCGCAGAATTGTTATGCAGGTATGCATTTTATGGGATTAAACGACAATTTCGCTGTTTACAACGACACCTGCCGGTTGCGTTGTAACATTCCCCCCCTCGTAAACTTGATGACTGTCGTCAAGTTTACTCAGACAGATCTAGTTTCGCCAATTTAACGACAGGCCGAGTGGTCAGGCGGTTTACTATTTTGACTACAGCACTACGGGCTTGACCATCCTTTGCTCGTAGAACGTCGACCACGGTTCCCTTGTTCCAAGTGTTGCGCTTGCTGTTTTCATCTACGATGATAACTATATCACCAAGGTTTACAGGAGATGGGGAAGGTTCATACCACTTTGTACGCCTGGTTATATGAGGCAGATATTCCCTAATCCAACGTCTCCAAAACTGGTCAGCCAACTGTTACGCCACTCTAGAATTTTTCCGAAGTGTAACACCGCTGCTGTCTTCGATGCTGCGCTCCCTGAGTCCACTTGAGCCACCCAGCATAAAATGATTAGGAGTAAGTGCCTCATCGTTGTGTGCATCTAGAGGAATGTATGTTAGAGGTCTTGAATTGAGAATGTTCTCGACATCTGCGAGTGCTGCGCGTAGTGTGTACTCATGCGTGATGGTATCAGATAGAATATCTGACAGTATGGATTTTACGGACCGTATCACTCTCTCCCAAGCTCCGCCCATATGCGGTGCAGCTGGCGGTATAAAGCGCCATTCCACCTCCATGTACTTATGCATAATAGCATCGGACGAAATCCTCTCCATTTCTGCTCGCAGAATACGACTCGCACCTCGAAAGTTAGTGGCGTTGTCTGAAATAACCCGACGAGGCATGCCCGGCGACTGATAAACTGCTTAAATACAAGCAAAAACGCATCTGTGGAAAGAGAGTGGCTGATTTCGATATGCACGGCGCGCACGGTGAGACAGGTAAATAGAACACCCCAGCGTTTCTCGCGATATCTGCCAACAACGGCACGAAGATGTCCACCCCGGTGTAGGTGAAGGGTCTAGTATTCAAGGCGAGGCGTTCATGTGGCAATGAACCCATTTCAGATGGTTGCGGTGCTGCTTTTCGAATTTTACAAATATGACATTTTCGGCAAATTTTGCCAACCAATGCTCTCAATCCACTTACCCAATATTTTTGGCGAATTTCATTAACCACAATTTCGGAATGGTGGTGGTGATATTTGCGATGGAAAAAATCGACAATAAGGTGTATTACCGGATGTTTTGAAGGCAAAATTATTGGTCTCTTTAGGTTAACAGGTATGCCCTCTATAGCGTCTATTCGACCTTTGATTCTAAGCAATCCGTACTCGTTTATAAAGGGAGAGCATTTAAAAATAGAAGTTTTCCTACTTACGAATTGACCTTGTTGTAGGCATCTTATTTCTTCGCCAAAGACTATGCTCTGGCTCATACGAATCAAAATTTCGGCGCTATTGATCGTGGTGTTCTGTAGCATCATTTGAGCGAATGCTGATTCAACCAACCTTTTGCTTACTAATCTGAGAAATCGCAAAACATATCTTGTTGCACCCCGCAGCTTCTCCCACTTACTAAACCTTGTTACGTCAGGTATTACTTCTGTAAAGGATATTGTTCCAGCATACTCAATATGATGCACCGATTCCGGTTCCGCTGGCTCAGCCAAAATTGTCTCCGGCCACTCTGCTTCCTGCAGTTTTAAAAATGAAGGACCTCGGAACCACCGCGATTCCCCATCTAAATTTGCCCACTGCTTTAATTTCGTAGCATCATCGGCCACGTTATTCGCTGATGGTACCCACCTCCAACTATTTATTATAGAGGACTCAAGAATTTCTCCTATTCGCACGCCGACGAATTGGCTAAATTTGCGAGAGTCTGAGCGAATCCAGTAGATAACATTTTTTGAATCCGTCCAGTATACTACCTCGTTGATCGGTAGGGTTAACTCATTTTTAAAAAATTTCGACAACCTTAGACCCAAAATGGCACCCATAAGTTCTAAGCGCGGTATAGAAACGGACTTCAGTGGCGCCACCCTCGATTTCGAAGCTATCAAACAACATTGTACTTCATCCCCCACAGTGGCTCTTTGATAGGCAGCAGCTGCCTAAGCTACATTGCTTGCATCGAAAAATACATGCAGCTGAAGATTCTGGCTGCGGCTGGCTAAGGGGTAGCACCGAGGTATACAAACGTTCCTTATTCGTTCCATGGTGAGGACCCATGATTGCCAAGATTTTTGTTCTTCCTCCTGTACAGGCGTGTCCCAGGTAACACCAGACCTCCAAATGTTTTGAAACACGATTTTAGCTTGAATCATAAAAAAACCCACCAAACCTAGGGGATCATATACAGACATGATTACTCGAAGAATGCTTCTTTTTGTTGCATATGTGCTCCCGTCTAAGCCGAGTTTATCAGGTTTAGCAAAAAACGTTAATTCTGGGCGCCACCAGATGCCTAATACCTTTTCATACATGGTAGAAGGGTCGTGCAGAAGTTTGTTTGTTTGGGTCATGGTGTCGGAAATATCCTGCAGTACGTTGTTCGAGTTCGAAAGCCAATTACGCATTTCGAATCCGCCCTCGCGGTGTATATGCTTGACTTGCAACGCTAGGTCCATCGCCTCTTTCTCCGTGTCAACGCTCTGTAACCAATCATCCACGTATGTATTCTGATGGATCGCCGCTACTGCGACCGGATTGTCGTTAATGAACCGCGATGCATTTTCGTTTTTTATAAAATTCGCCAGAGACGGGGAACATGCAGCGCCAAAGGTCATCACTGTCATAACATAAATATCAGGTTTTCTAGAGCGATCCCCTTAGCGCCACAGAAATTGTTGCGTGCATTGGTCCTGTTCTCGCACCCGAATTTGGTGGAACATCTCGCGAATGTCTCCAGTAATGGCATATGGTCGCTCACGAAATCTGAGAAGAATTCCAACGAGAGAGGCTAAGAGGTCAGGTCCTTTCAGTAGATAAGTATTAAGAGCGACACCGTCGACAGCGGCAGCGGCGTCCCAAACCAATCGAGTTTTGTTTTTATTTTTATTGGTAACTGTAAATATTGGAACGAACCATGCCCGACCGCCGTAAGATACCTCTTCTCTCGTTAATTTGCGAACGTATCCCTTTAGTTCGTAGGCACGCATCTGTTCGTTTAGAAATTGGTTTAAATTTGGATCTCGTGTCATTCGAATTTCCAGGCAGTTGAGTCGTCGTAATGCCATTGAGAACGAATCCGGAAAACTAATTTCATCGAATTTCCATAACAAGCCGTGTTCCCAACGCTTTTGATCATCTAGGTATTTAGTAGTCGATTTCATAATAGCGAAAGCCCGTTCGTCTGCTTTGGATCGTAATGGATCTTCACGCTTACTTATACCAACCGCTTCCAGTGAGTAATTGTTTTTTAAAATTTCATCCAGGTGTTCCGTTGGGACGCAGGAGCATATGTGCATCACCCTATTTGCAGAAACATAAGCCTCTTCACCTCGCCCGTAAACCGACCAACCAAGACGACATTTCGTTGCTATGAGTTTATCACTATGGAGCTCCTTCACTTCGAGGGGAACACCGAGCTTTGCATTATCCGCACCGAGTAGCAGTGTGGCACGTACTTCAGTATAGGTTCGATTGGCAGCCTATGTAAATGCGGATGCAACGAAATCTCGTCGCGTGTGAGCGACTGTTTGGGTAGATCGAGATTGGCAACAGTGCGTATGTTGCGAAGACTTAACATCGGAGTGGTGCCGGACGTGGATGAGATTCCTACAGTGACCTCTTTCGATTCAGGCTCTATCTGCGTTATTTCGCCCGTCCACCTTAGGCATAGCTCATCTGACGGGCCTTCTAAGCCAAGCTCATCGGCGATGTGGTGCTCTAAAAGTGTGCATGTGGAACCCTCGTCTATTAACGCGTATGTTTTTATGGACTTCGATTTGCCATAAAGCATAATTGGAACGTAACGCAACAACGTTTTTGTCGTATATTCACCTTTATGTAACATCGCGGATGCATCGTCCTTTGATGTCGGGTAATTAGACGAGTGGAGCAAAACGTGATGTGGTCTTGTACAACCATCGACACCACAATGACTCTTTAGTCGACAATTTTTTAAAAAATGTTTCTTAAAACATCTGATGCATAATTTGTTACTTCGCACAAAGCTCCACCTTTCGTTGATAGACAGAGCGCAAAACTATTTGCATTTGTCAAGTTTGTGCTCACCATTTCACTTAACACACACTATTTTAGTTACATCAGTATTATTATTGCGAGCTACGTCGTGCAAAAGCACCCTTTTCTTTATCTGAGCGTTACTGCCTTTGCCTTCTTCGCCGGAGTTACTTCCTGATACTACTTGACTGGCACACATAGCCAATTTAAAAAGCCAAGAGTCGAATTCCCCGATATCTACCTGAGGCAAAGATACTCTATGACGACCCCACTCTAACCTTAAGTCACTTGGCAATTTGGAAATTAGCTCAGAGGGTCATTTAGATACGAGGAAAGGCCTATGGCTCTCATAGTAGAGCAGTAGTTTTGCACAGCCAACGGAAATTGAATCAGAGTATCTAATTTTTCATATTTAACAAGAGGTTCTTGCCTCAGCTTGCGTTGTAACGAGTGACAAATAATATCTGGGCGTCCATACAGCATACGTAGAGTATCAAGGGCCTGCCATATGGTTGCTGGTGTCATTAATTTTCCCCTTACTGCTTCTAGCGCTACACCTTTTAGACAACGCTGTAGCCGAATGAGATTCTCAGCATCAGTAAAGCCGCATTGCTGTGTAGACTGCTCGAAGCTTACAATGAATAGCGGCCACTCCTCTGGCTTGCCAGTGAATGTCGGAAGATCTTTATTTATGACCTGACGTGAGGCTACTTGTGTAGAGGTTAGCCTCATTTGAGATGACATAGGTGGCACGGTGGGAGTATAGCCGTTAGATATTTGCGGCCAATGTCGACGGCCATCGTAGCAATTTGGTATCCCAGAATTATATTGGTTTGTTGGCGCCTCCGGCGCACCAGTCGAGGCTGAGTTCATTTGTAAATACCCGCCCAAATCCTGTGCGGAATTTGCGAAATTACCATATGTATTTACCTGAGGGGGCTGGGCATGCAGAGACGTCGAGTGAAGTTGGGTATGTAAACGCTGAGGTGGTTCTTCCTGTCGAAATAATAATGACGGCAAAACGTTGTCACTCATCGTTATGCAATTTGAGATTGAGTGATTGTAAAACTGCGCATGCATTCTCGTAGCGGTGCAACTGGTGTTTACTGGATGTGCTGCCCACGTTGTTATGTTATAACTATTACGGTTATGATCATTCGCAGTAGCACTGGAAGTCGGGTATGAGTACAACCCGTATCTTGCGACGCCACGATGTATTCCAGTTTGAAATGTCGAGGTTATGTTGCCCATGTTTGTAATAGGCGGTGCGTAGCTATCGCCGAAAGTGGCACACGGCGACTGTGTAACGTCTTGAAGCGCAAACCTATTCACATTTTGTACCATATACCCTTCTATCGGTGCGTACCCATCGGTCGATGTAGCACATTCAGAAGTTGGTGTCCCAAAATGTGTAAGACATGTTGATTGCCGCTCCGGTGATTGCAGTCCTAACTTCAAATTAGGGGTGAATACCGCACATATGGTCGTCGCCGGCGGAGTCTCAATTTCTGTCACGAATTCTTTGCCTGCTGTCACTGTCGGTTGTGGAGAAGCCATCACGATTTACGTTTCCAACCTTGTTAATTATTTCAGGAAAATATTACCGCTGAGTGTGAAATCACAAATATTTCCGATTATTGTAAATCCTGGTGCCGTAATCAAATAAAAGCAATATTTTGCGCTGATGTCCGCGAAAATCTGTAAATTATAGTTTTATTTCGCTTTGTTTCAATTTGTAGTTCATTTACAATGTTATTTTACATTTTCATTTTATTTCGGTATTTTACAATAACAACTTATCATTATTTGGTTACTTACATTTGTGCTTGAGCGCACCCGTTGATTTGTACTCGGCGATGTCTTTGATGTAAAAGAGCGAAGTTTTGCATTTGCTATCTACTCAAACCTAATCGCAGAATCGTTATGCAGGTATGGATTTTATGGGATTAAACGACAATTTCGCTGTTTACAACGACACCTGCCGGTTGCGTTGTAACAGAATTCAAAAGGCTAAAGTCCAAACCCATCCCTTAAAATTTGAAAACAAAGACTCCATTTTAGAATGTAATTGAAGAACGGCTTCCTCAATTGATGGGGCACTTGTGTAAATTTTCTGAGATATACAGGCCTGTTCTGAATTCCGACTCGTTTTGAAAAGTAAAACGAGGCTGATTCCGCGTCGATTTCTTTTTGGTTTTCTCAATTCCGATTGAAACAAATCGTTTCGAAGTCGATTTCGAATCGTTTTCATTTCGAGTCGATAATCAAGCGAAACTGCTGTTTTTATTTATTTTGGTTTTAGATAAATTAAAATTGTGCAAAACTTTGAACAAAATGTTAGCACCAATGGTTTTCGGAAATGCAGAGGCAAGAATACGTGCAATTGTGCATAAAAATCGCAAAAATTTATCGATCGAAATTGAGAACACGTCGGTTTCCTTTCGACCAGAATCGCTTTGTTTAGCTTGGAAAATTTTTGATAAAAATTTTCAAATTTAGATTTGTTATACTAAATAAACAAATAGTCCAGCAAAAAGTTGTTATAAATCTTCCAAATAAAATAAATAATTTAATAAAACTTATTTGTGGGAAAAATAATGTTTTTATCTGTGCTTAATAGGCTAATTACTTTCGATTCGGACTGCTCAGATGCAAAACTTTTCAAATCGACCAAGTCGGGTCGGAATCGATATTCAGAACACCAAACCATTTCGATTTCGAATAAATTGGTCGGAATCGAAATCCAGAACAATCCCGATAACACTTTTTAAAGAAATTGTTATATGGTACGTTTTCGAACTGGCAGCCAAGTAAGGTTAGTATTCCACTCAGTTAGCGATCATTTCAGATACTAAGCAAACGCAACTTGATTCCGGTGCCACGCACCATCGCACTTAAAGCAACTATAGCCAATTTGTTTTCTCTTTTATTCTTGCTAACATGCCAACCTAATAAAACCACACTGCGTGTTTTTAGCGCACGCAAACAACCGGCGTTTTTTGCCATAACCCAAATAAGCATGCGTTGCGACAATGTAAAGCATGTGTGCAAACGTCAAATCTAAATGTCACGCAGAACAAAAATTGGAAATCGAGTTAGGTCTTCACGCAGCAAATTCAATTTGGGTTGCTCTCATACAAATTGTATGTGCATGAGACATTTTTGTCAGAAAATGACTTGCGTGCGTTTATATTAGGTTGGCATGTAAATCAGTTCTATCAAACAAACCAAAACAGGAAGTTGTCAAAAAAATGTGCTCTAATGTCAAAAAACTGCTTATACAGCTCAAAGGGCTTATTATAATTGAGCTCCCTTTTATCATCAGCGTAACAACACTGGTAGTTAATCATATTTAGAGTAGAGTTAGACGATCAGCGTAAGAAAGTATATGTGAAGCTTAAAATAAAACACACTCCTTCAATTCAACTGTCTGCCATATGAACCTAACCTAAACACACTATCAAAGTTTTATTCTAAGAATTTTGTTGCTGTAGGTGTGCGCATAACTCATATGCTATTGCTGATTGACCGCAATGGGCGAATGTGTCTCGTTAGTACAATAATTTCACCAAATTTGAATTTGACTTTGACTCTCTTGTCATGGTGTATGATCAGCGTTGCCAGGTTAGCCTTTTCGGGGCTAGATTTAGCCTTTTTTTTTTGCCCTTAGCCTCGAAATTTTGTGTTTAGCTTCGTGACTTTTTTCTAGCCTTTTTTACTCCGAATATATTTTTAAAAATTTCTAAAATAAAATAATTTCAATAGTTCCTGTGAACACCTAATACCTAATAATATGAGTTCTCTACAAGAGATTAATTCTTTTTCTGCTGAAAATTCGTTGAAAATTTCAAAGCCAGATGTATTTTCTTACTTTGAAAAAGAGAAGTATAGTTATTCTTCAAGTCAAATAGCATTAATAGAGCTGCAGTGGCTAAAATTTATAACTATACAATGGAAAAATATACACTCCACCATGGAATTTTGGTCAGAAGTCCGAGAACATAAAAATGCATTAGACGAACCTCCTTTTTTAGAACTTGTCGAATTCATATTTAGTTTTTTAGTATTACCACTCAGTAACGCGGAGGTTGAAAGAGTTTTTAGTGGCATGAAAATTCTGAAAACTAAATTAAGGAACAAACTAAAAATTAAAACGCGTAATGCGCTGCTTAATATTAGATGCTCGTTAAAACGCTTATCTAAATGTTGTAATGACTTTGAAATTACCTATGATCTCATATCTATGGTAAATAGCCAAACTTTATACCCAGACATAAGCTCTTCTAATTCTTCAGACGGGGAATATTTTATATAAATAATTAGTTTGTAATATTTTTTTTATGTATATACACATATGCAATCATTTAAAGTAATTCCATGTGCTGGTCAAACAAAATGTGCCTGATATGTTTTGAAACAGGAAGTTATGCTTAAGTTATGTTTATAAGTTTTTATATAAAAAAAATTTTATGAATTAACTAAAAAATTTCTGGCCTTTTTTTAGCTTCTTTTTTTCTAAATTTAGCCTTTTCTAACCTTTTTTTTTGCCAATCTAGCTTTTTTTTTTTGCCTCACCAGGCAACACTGTGTATGATTACGAGCGTTGTTCGTTTATTTACCTTCATTATTTGTCGTTCTTACACAATGCTTCCACTACATAGAATATACAGCAGCGCATAGAAAAATAGCAATGACATTTTTTTTTAAATTTCGTCATCTGGATTTTATTTTTAGTTTTCGATAAGTTTAGAAAGAACTAAAGCCATGCAAACCCATCTCAACAACGTTTTAGAAAAATTTCGAAAACTTAGAGGTAATTTCGAATGTTTTATGTGAAATTCTCTGAATTTTTGTGAGTATGCAGTTTCATAGCCCAATCAATTTTAGTCGTTTAATAAAGTACATGCTATATGTTGTGATAGATTGACTTATGGACCTATGCCACTTACTGCTTCTAGACTTGATAGCTGTGTCACTCCTTATAGCTGGTGTCTTAGTCTGGCGAGCGCAGGGCACAAGTAAAAAACGTGCTTGTCGTTTCCTCTTCCAAGCCGCACTTTCTATACTTGCTATAACTAAGTGGGCCTAATTTGAAAGCATGTGACGCCAGATGTCAGTATCCAGTCATAACACCCATAATGAGCCTACAGTACTCGTTTTTGAATGATAATTATACCTTTGTTAGTCTAATGTTGTTAGACTGAATGAATCGACTGCAAACACACTTCTTCTCAAGGAAGTGAACTTTGGTGTTCCCCGTCGAACTACGAGACACTACAAACGCCTTTTAAAACAATATAGCACCAATTTCGAACTTAACGAACCTTTCCGGTGTGTGTGCCAAAATTATAACTTTCACTCAAACACATTTGAAAGGTCAGAAACCCCTTTTTCTATAAAAAATACTGTTCTTATCTCTCTCAATCGTTAAACTGTATATGCTTGCTTCTAGTATATTAATTTAGTTTTAACCTCAGCTGATGATATTTCATCTGTAGCTGAGCAGTTTAAGATCTCGACGCTTGACAAACCACTGACCATCAATTACTCGGCCAAAAAAACGAAAAAAAAATTAAATTATAATTAATAATAATAATTAATTATTCTATTAATCTCTCCCAGCCTTACTCGGACGTCTACGGTACAAGCTTTGTAGCTTGCTCATCCACATTTTCATTACCATCTATTGCCTAATGCCTAAATAACCAGCGGCGAAATTCTGCATTACGAAATCCAATACTTCTCCAACACTTGGCATTCAGCTTACATTCAAGAATCAGTTACAATCAATGTTACTTTTCCAAAAGCATGGCCGCTTTGTGGACAGAATTCATTACTTACATCATTACTGGTAATGGAGTAAGTAAACGATCTCCGAACAATCTTCGGATGTTTATTACTCTAAGGCACACCTTTTTGAAATTGTTATCGGCACTATACCAATTCGTGTACTTGTAATCGAAGTGGTAAAGTATAGTCAACATATTGCAGTTAAGCACATGTATATTTATGCAATTGTAATCGGCAGTGTAGGTAGAGCACCCACAGAATGATACACAATTCTGAAGTGGTAAGTGCTCTTGGAACAGAATCACTGTACAACTTAGTGTACAATTCAAAGACAGGGAAACAGCAAAGTAAATTATGTATTTTCATTTTTAAAATTTTTATTTTTGTTTAGCTATTTTAGAAATTAACACATTTATGTGAAATATTTCATCAAAAAGGCTTCAAAAAATTAAAGTAGCAACTACAATTTCATACTAGATATTATGCACACACATATATATGGGGGGCATCCACAAACCTAACCTACGAAAATAGGTTTAGTATGTACATAATCTTTCTTATAATTAATAAAAAAACTGAAAATTATTTGAGAAAAAAAAAAACGTCAAAAAGGATTAAAAAAACATACTAAAATATGAAGTACATATTATGCACATATTTTTCTTATGAGTAATATCTTTACTAATTTGGTAACCTTTCCCCATCATTCGTTGTTTTATTGTCTGTATTCCCAGCACTTCCAATATTTTACTTATTTTTAAGATGTTTAATTTTATTATCGTACTTTCGTTTTGCTAAGCGATCTTTTTGCATTTTGAATGCTTGTCGTATGGTTTGTTTATATAAGCGCGCATTGGTGCCATCAACTTTTAAAGCATCTGTAAATTAAACAAAAATTATGATTTCTTTTGCATATACATATAAATATAATAAATAACACAGTGCTACACAAAACACAAAAGTATATTGGGGTACTCACGCCAGCAGCTTATTAACTTATCTGTTTAAAAAATTATTTGCCTCTAGCATATTTTGTTTTTGGAAATAATGTAAAAAATATACCACATAAGCATATTAGCAGATAACTAGGCTCAGCTGAATACCCCATATATGATTGGGAAATGATGTTTTTCTTGCAGGTCTCGTCGAGTAGAACATGTATTTGGGTAGGAGATTTTGCAAACACACCCAAAATCTTGATTTACGGTAAAAACTGCTTTAACGGGAAGAAAAGTTTCTTCCTTTCCTATGATACATAGTTGGAAAATTTTTCATATCTGTGATATTGTTTAACATAACTCAAGATTCTAAAGATGTTTCGCAGATTTCGTTTGCTTAACCCCTTTTTGATACTCATATTAATTCTCCATTTTGTATTGGAATAGTAGTAATTTTATTAAGTAAACAAATTACGAATATATTTTTAACTATAAGCTGATACTGCAATTTTATAAGAAACAATTAACGCACAAGTTTTACACGCAAATACATGTTACGAATATGGGTATATATTTACATAAAATCACAGTATTCCAGTAGTACACACAACTTACCGTTATGCTTGCTGGAACTCCACAACATGCTTACACTAAATAAGAAGAAACCTATTTGTTTAACGCATTGACGCAAATGCGTAATTCAATATTAATTCATTTATAGAATTTAAACTCTTAAAGCTAACAATTGGAACTTAAACGCTGATACTTCACACAGCAAATATATAAAATGGAAAGATAACTAATTCCACAACGGAACGAACATTTTTATGAAATGAATTTGAAGGGTATGATTCGGGATTTTGATCCGTCTTGCGGCCGCGCAAGGGCTAGGTGGGGTTCGAGAACCAATCTCACGCAAGGGTGGGGATGACCGCGCAAGGGTTAGGTTAGTTGAGGGGAGTACCGCAGCGCAAGTGCTACCTCGGTTGCTTTTATATAGAAAGATATAACTTACGATTTTTGGGATGATACTTCCTTTGCTTTTCTCCTGGAGTTGGAGGTGGCGCAGGTGATGATGGTTGTACTCCCTCCGGAGTTGATGATCCGATGCAAATTTTTCCCAAAAGGTAGATGATGTTGGTTGCTGGTATATGTTCAATGTTCCACGAAACAAGAGAGCGAGTTAATGCATTGCACTTGTATTTATAGCATAGATTAGTGATAGAAATCAATTCCAACACAGTCGACTGGAAGCACTGGATGGCAACTCCAGTCTACTCTACCGCCAGGGTTGTATGAACGCAAGTCATAACTAGTGAAGTGAACGCAAGTCACTTGGAGAAGTGATCGCAAGTCACAGGTGGGGTTAGATGACAAAAGGTTAATTAAGGACAGGAATATCATTTGCTATTTAAGTGAGCACAACTCACTTTAACACGGCGGCCCCCTTGCACTTGTGCAAGGCTAAACCTAAAGATAATTTGATAGGTACGTATAATTCGATAGTGTGATTGTTGTAGTTTGTACAACTTTGAAGAAATCGATGGTTGGATGATGAATTTCTGATGGCTGAATTTCCATCCTAGCCGATATGATTTTGTGGATGATGATAATTGATTCCCGCAAATAGTTTCTGTAATTAAAGTCACTTTTAGTAATCTTCAAAGACATATTGTTAGGATGATTAATTATGCAGAAATAGACATGAAAACAGAACCGAGAAAGAACTGGTATGCTGGCATCCTGATGCGATGTTGCTTCTGATAGATAGATTTTAATACGATGTTGTTGAACTCAGCAATGAGTTTCGTTAGCTGCGTTATATCCCGATTATTTATTTCCGGGTCTGCGCCACAGCTCGATGATGGATGGTTTTCGAAAGTGGACTGTATATGATAAGATTTTATTTAGAGATCAAACGGGATTTTTATCGTACTTCTCGCAAGAGGCTTGACAAAACCAAAATGAAAAAAATGTTGAAAAGATATTTCTTGTTCAAATTTAGACATGCTGGAATCCGAAGGAACTGGAGTATTGATTCATGTGAGCCCCGTGGTCTGTAGTTGGGAGATTTGGGGATTCCAATATTTTGTATGTTTGTAGAAATAACGTTAGATAAATGCATTCTCCATATGTTTGGAGGATTTTTCACTCGGGAGAGTAAAATTGTTTTTGAGATGGGAAGATTATATAAATGTTTGATGCTGTGAGCCATTAGAAAAACTCCACACAGTTCCAATATATATATGTACAGTTCCATCATGTATATGCTGACTATATGCGATATATCAAAATTAGTTTTTGAGAAGCCATGATGTGAAATGGATGAAAACCCATTATGGGGAAGGGAAATGAAATATATTAGCAATATAAATATTCTAATATAACTTTTTAATGGCGATAGCAATCCTGCGGGGCCAGGGAAATTCGAATACGTGGAGATTATTTGTTTTTGCCTTTCTGTATTTCCTCCCGAAGCTGTAATAGAAGTGGTGCCCTTGGGTGGTGAACGTTTGGCGATAGATTGCAACTTTTCGCTAAAAAATGTTGTTTTTTCTGTAGGGGTAGAGAGTATAAATTTCTTGCTTTTTGTTGGAACATTTGCCTGAATTTCAGACTTTTTGGAAGACGATGACTCTTTGTAATTGCTTTGGGTTAGGTAGAGGATGGGATGTCTGGTATGCAGAGAGGATTCGGTTCGCAATAGGTTGGTGGTACTTGTAGAAAGTGCGATTGATGTAGCCTTTGATCCGGGCTTTCTCGTCACTGGAGGATGTAACATGGTATGAGTATGAAAGGTAGAACATTGGGTGGAGGTTAGTGGTCCGCTCAGATACCAACCAAAAACGGTATTTTGCGCAAGCAAACTTCCAAAAACTCCATGTCTTATTCCCTGTAGGAGAACCTGAGGTATAAGGTCACTGCCAATGACAAGATCAATGGGATCTGGTGTGTAAAAGTATGGATCCGCAAGATCTAAATCCTGAATTTCCGAAAGATTTGGTTTTGATAGTTTAAAGGAGGGAAGAAAACTGGTCAGCTGTTTTAAGACGATGACGTTTGTATGGATACGAGTGTGATTGAGTTTCGATACTAACGTGAGTTGACAGACACGATTAGCATTTTCTACTACTTTTCTGGCCATCCCAGCGACTGAAAAATTTTCTTTATAGGTAGGTAGTTTTAAACGGTGTTGTATTTTTCGGACACAAAGGTTTTTTGTGAACCTTGATCGATGAGTGCTCGTGACGTGAAGATAGAACCCTGGTGTTCGATGCTTACTAGGGCGGTGGGAAGGAGTGTTTTCTCGTTGTTGGTGGAGATTTAGCCTGAACTTCGAAGTCAGGTTTTGTGGGAGAAGGAGACTCTTCCCAATTGCCCTCGGTGAGTTTGAAGATTGGATGTCTGGGCTCTTGGGAAGATTCGGTGTGTAATAGATTGGTTGCCTTTTTTTCGGATGTGCTAAACGTAGCCTTTGATTCGGGCTGGTTGGTTGTGGGAGGGTGTAACATGGTGTGATGGTTTTTCTTACAGTGCAGACATCGGAAGGCACTGGGACAGTTGGTAGATGAATGGTTATAAGCGAAGCAATTCGTGCAAAACCGGATATCCTTCACAAATTTGGTACGCTCTGGTACGCTTAGTTTTCGGAATTCGGGGCAAGATTTCAAGGGATGACTGTCGTTGCATAATCTACAAGTAAACGCAAGTTTTTCTTGAGAGTGATAGTGCCTTTATATTCATGTAGGCGTTCAACCACTTCGTAACGTTTGGTCAGAAACTGGTTCATCTGGGACCAGAGACAGCGTTTCCTCTGGTAGCTTTGAGGAACATAAATAGATTAAAATGGGGTCCCACTCGGAAACGGAAATTCCTTGCGTCTTTAGGATCACAAGACAATCATTGATGGTGTTCTGTATCTTTTGAATTCCTTCGCTACTCTCCGAGGTAGCTTGAGGAATGTTGAAAAGCAATTTCAATTGTTTATCTATTAAGATTCGCTTGTTTTCGAATCGGGCTTTTAGCGCTTCCCATGCTAATGAAAAATTATCATCGGACAAAGGGTACAGCTTTGCGATTGCGCCTGCCTTTCCTCGAGTCTTATTTCGCAAGTGATAGAGTTTCTGTACCGGAGTCAGTTTGGGATGGTTGAGGTAAACGGCCGTGAACATTTCACGAAAGGATGGCCACTCCTCATAACTACCGTAAAAGGTTTCTGTATCACACGGTGCCACCTTGAGACATGACACCGAGCTTGGATCGAAAGGCAGAGACTGACGGGAGGTATTGCCAGACTCTGATGAATTCCCACGGAGGATTTTTAATTGGTCCAATATATGTGATTTACAGATGTAGAAAGAGTCAGCACAAAGCTGAAATTTGTTGTGGGCTTCCTCCTTAAACTCTCCAAAAACTGCGCTGTCCTCAGCTATGCAGACGTTTTCATAGGCGTTTTTTAACAAAGCCCAGCGACCGTTGAGGTCCTCTAACTTGACCTCCAATAAAGAGTCCGTTTGGTCATCAGGATCTTACTTTTGAAAATTGGTGCAAAATTTCACCACATTGTTGGAGTCGAAGATAAATTTTGACATGATTTCTGTTGAAGAAGGCATGATTGGAGACGGTATCAAGGGCCTTATTTGATAAAAAATGACCAGGAAGACAAGCTGGGTGGAGATTATTTTAGTTCACAATTGGTATTGTGCGCGAAGATTCGGGTTTGGAAACTTCAACACTACAGACGCAAGCCGAGAAACACTTATTTGGAGAGTGGACTTTCCGTCTGTCGCTCAGACGGATAACGATTTTTCGAAAACGAACGGGCACTTAATCGGTTTTGCACTGCTCACGAAGAGCTTCACCGAAAGAAACTAAGCAATGTAAATTATGGAATGCCCCACTGATATCGAAGGGATTTCACGAAAGGAAACTTAGCACGGTTTACTAGGGAATTTCCCCCGAATTTACTGAAATATACGTATGATGTTGAATGTTTTGTGATACAAATGTTTGTGTGATGTATAAATAAACGTGGTATTGTAGAATTGATGGATAATGATGGAGATATGTAGATAAGAGTGGTAGTAAACACGTTATATGCAAAATAACGTGGGATCTTCAATATTTGAGAAACCCAAGATAAGCGGTTTTCTCAAAAGATGTTATGGTTGGACGTAAGCAACGTAATCCCGCATTTATTTACGTGCTGGAGTGCAAAGTTTTTTAAAATTGTTGTTACTTGGAATATGTAAAGCACATTCATACAAACCGGTGTTTATATGTATGCGCACATCCGCGACTAGTGGTGTTGTATATATGTATATACGTCAGTCCGTTTTTTGGGAAAAAACTCAACTATGAACTTGGTAAAGTTTAGAAAGATTCTGTCTATACATAAATGAATATATATATATATATATATATATATATTGAATTAAACTAAACTTCTTCGGCGCAAGCTAATCAAAAAGGGGACGTGGTTTTTTGGTGGGTAACTACCGGTAGTGGCTAGTGAAAATAGCGAAAATTATTTTGCACCTTACAAATAATAAAATATTCATATGTACTTTCGTATATGTTGGTGAAAAGCCAAAAGGGGATATAGGCTGCCGTCGCTGCTAGCGCAAGCGCAAGCGACGATCGAAAAAATTGTTGAGAATATATCACGCTATTCGCAAAATAGCGGACTGGAATTCCGTATGTATATTTATGTATATATAACCGTATATGAAAATAACGGTTAAATATACGGGCTTGGTAGCAAATGTATTTTTTTTTTCGGAAGAAAACTGAACTGCTACTTACGTGCGTATCCTCACGGTTCGCATGATTTTGTTGTGGATATTTTCAGCTGTAGGAGCGTTCATCTTTGAAGGCTTGTATAAGTTTGCGTTTCTTTAATTTGCAAAATAATTTGCACCGCTGGGTTGCAAAGGCGTGTGGAAACACTTGAGGTTTGGGGAAACTTTGTTAAAAATCGAATTATTAAACTTTCTACACTTTTACTTTGGTTCGTGAGCACACGCGCATGGAAAATTTTCGAGTCAATAACAAGTTAGCGATGGGGCGATAGCGATATATGCGGTGTTGTACTTTTTGCGTTGCCACTGATTCAAATTTGCCTCGCAAGGACCAAATGTTTAACGCATTGACGCAAATGCGTATTTCAATATTAATTCATTTATAGAATTTAAACTCTTAAAGCTAACAATTGGAACTTAAACGCTGATACATCACACAGCAAATATATAAAATGGAAAGATAACTAATTCCACAACGGAACGAACATTTTTATGAAATGAATTTGAAGGGTATGATTCGGGATTTTGATCCGTCTTGCGGCCGCGCAAGGGCTAGGTGGGGTTCGAGAACCAATCTCACGCAAGGGTGGGGATGACCGCGCAAGGGTTAGGTTAGTTTAGGGGAGTACCGCAGCGCAAGTGCTACCTCGATTGCTTTTATATAGAAAGATATAACTTACGATTTTTGGGATGATACTTCTTTTGCGTTTCTGCTGGATTTGGTGGTGGCGTAGGTGATGATGGTTGTACTCGCTCCGGAGTTGATGATCCGATGCAAATTTTTCCCAAAAGGTAGATGATGTTGGTTGCTGGTATATGTTCAGTGTTCCACGAAACAAGAGAGCGAGTTAATGCATTGCACTTGTATTTATAGCATAGATTAGTGATGGAAAGCAATTCCAACACTGTCGACTGGAAGCACTGGATGGCAACTCCAGTCTACTCTACCGCCAGGGTTGTATGAACGCAAGTCATAACTAGTGAAGTGAACGCAAGTCACTTGGAGAAGTGATCGCAAGTCACAGGTGGGGTTAGATGACAAAAGGTTAATTAAGGACAGGAATATCGTTTGCTATTTAAGTGAGCACAACTCACTTAAACACTATTATTATAATAAATCTAGGTAATTTAACTGAAAAACTCACTTAAATAATTTAAATTTGTTTTTTTAGTATTTGTTTTTAAATTTTTTCACTACAATGAACAGCGCACAATCTTAACACGAGTAATCAACTGACGCGTGCCACAAAACGATATAAGGAAAACATGTATATATGTAAAAGTATGAATATATGTATGTATATAAGTATGTATTTCACACGAACTTTCACGAAGTTTTAAAATCTCTATTACGAAGAATGCATAAAAATTTCTTCATTACAAATCAGCATACAATCTAACCGAATGTAATAAATTACTTGTAAGGATTTCGTAATGCATAATGCGGAAGGATCGCAGACTCACTTCGCCGCTGGGTAGGGTCCACAGGTGTGTATTTCTCTCTCTCTCTCTCTCGATTATTCCAAGAGATTGCTTGCAATATAATACTTTTTTAGTTGTTTTGCTATTTTATTCCAGTATTTCTACTGCTTTTGGTACGGCTACTACTTCCGGCTGAAAAATAATACAGTGATTTGCTGCTTCTAGGGTATGATTATTTCTGGATCAGCTCAGTACACCGCAGACCCTACTCCTTCCATTACCTTGCAACCATAGGTGCACACGCGTAACGTTTCGCCTGCCAGTTGGATACCCTTGCAACAACCATCCACCACTATTGTAGCTTTGAAATATTCTTCGCGGCGCCTGTACGGAATAAGCAAGTATCTTCGTCCAGGATTTGATAAGGCTATACTACTATGATCGTATGGTCTGCGCACAAGCTGTACCGAGGCATTGAGCCTCGTTGCAGTTGTTATGGATTAAGTGTCAACATTTTTTTATATGGAAGAAAATTTGAGTTTTAAAATTGTCAAAAATCAATGCGAATTTCGAAGAACCTACAACTTGTACTTTAAAAGACTAAAATTTTTTGGGATATACAGCTGCTAACTCAAAAAAATTCAGATATCTCTAAATAAAAAGTTTCAAAATTTCGTGAACTTTTATCGAATTTTTAGAAAACGTTTGTGAGATTCGCTTGCATAGTTTCACTTACAAAATGTATAGAAGTTTTTTTTATATATCGAAAATAATATGAAAATAATTAAATTGATAAAATATGAAAAAAAAAAAGAAATTGTCAGTGCTACTTGTCTGCTCACTGCTGTATATAAAATGAATAGCTTCATTACATGAGTGAATAAACGACGTCCCAGCCAGAATTTTTTGAAATTTTTGATCAAAAAATATTCTTTGAAACCGCCGTACCAAGCATAGCTTTAACACATAATTGCATACGAAGTATGCAATGTGTAAAAGATTAAAATATGCAAAAAGAAGGCAATTGGGAAAAACTTTACAACAACTAAAGCATGACGTAGCTGAGTGCGTTTATAACCATTTTCAACTATCGTAGGGGTGCGGGTTCGACTCCCACTCCCGGGAGAAAAGGCTTTGAAGAGATTTACAAGGTATAATCGAAACAGCTGTCGCATTGTCCGTTCTGATGTCACGTTGTTTAAATTTTTCCCAAATTATTAAAAAAAATTATAAAATTAAAAAATTGCTTCAAATAAATGTTTTCATACATTTAAAAAAGCAATACGGGCAATCCCCGATTATTAAATCATACAAAAAATATTTAAATATCATACCCCAAGATGATTAAAAACGCTCAAATTTAAAAGCACTTTCTGTTCAAAAATTAATGTATCGTCGGGAGAAAAATGTACTATAAATGTGATTATTCTTGAATAATCATTTATGATTCATATTTCGAAAGGCCTCTTGTTCAAATTTGATATCGTTGTGAAATTGAGCTTTAATTGTTTTAGAGTAATATTTGAATGCTTTTCACAGTATTTTTCTGATCATATTCGTGAACATATTTCAATCGTTTTGGTTGAGTTTTTTGAATAATTTTTGAATGCTATTATGATGCATTTATTCTTCATATCTCATACAATATTTCATCAGGGGAAGAAAGTATGCGGAAGTGAGCTATTTAAATCAAAGGAAATTCGCAAACAAACTAGACCAATATACACCTGCAACTACAACATCCAGAATCCGCTATGATCGTCAACATCTTAAAATACGATATGGTACGGGATGTTGAAGCCATATCCAGGTACATATGTCAAGAGAGTTTCACTTACCTTGGGTTCAAATAGTTCACAACCTTTGTATTGTCTAATGGTTGGATTTGTATTTTCTGATAAATGGCTGGGGACATCTTTTGTTAGGACCAGTATTTACATTATTTCTTGTCTTGAAGAATAAAATTTTAAAATATTTTTTCTGAACTTCATGATTGAAAAAAAATTTGTATGTGAAAAAATAAGATCTTCAATGAAAAGTAAAATTTTGACAAGTATAAAATTCATTATTCAGTCAACAAAGATAGTCAGAAAAGATTCAGAGAGCTGAATAAAAAATAATTAAAAAATTTTGATCACCTAAAGTAAACACATATGATTCCAAATTGTGATTGAAAAACTATATTCAGTTTTCGATCATCAAAGGTATTCATATTTGATTATTTCTTTTGTTCAATTGTATAATGACTCATTATTTAGTCAGAAAGAGTAATCAAATTGTATTGATATGTATGGAAATTCAAAATGTAATCACCGAAATGCTGAGTGGGGTACGATTTCCTCGAAAACTAGAATTTACATGTTGTCTGACCACCCCTGCCAATAAGCGACTCTTTATGTCCAAAAGAGGGGTTACAGAACTTCTGCACAGAGAGAAATATAGAGAGGGAGATTCTAAATATACTGACCGATACCCAAAATAGATGTGAAGAGGTTCTGTATGCAGGTCTGCTAGTTTTTCCGCTTCTCTTTTGTTTTGAAGACACGTTCAAGATAAATCTATCTGACAACTTATTGCAGCAACTTAAGTCAAACTTTGGATGTCATTCAGAACTTCTGCAATATTTATTCGTTAATTAACAATTTTTTTTTAGTTGTGACTATATTGTTCTAAATTTAACTTAAGTTTCTGCATGGATAAAATACAACTTCATATTCAGATATAAACCTACTAAGAGAGCAGCAGCGCTACGTGCAGAAACTAAACACTTCCGTTTAGGACTTTTGGTGCAAAAAATAACAGATATGACGTAAAATTATTTTCTTATCGAATGGTTTATAATTCTTGGTAATTGTGTTGATTTTCGTTACCCAACACTGGTTCTGCGCAGCCGTAAGGTCACTAAAATGCACTACGTCTAATGTTCGAGGGGAAGAAAAATTGTTTGCGAGTAGGTTGAACCAAGCACGAGGAGTTGTTACTATCGACGCATTTCGAAGTGCCCACATCCGCAAAACTCCACTAGATTTTCGGATTTAATATGGTCACCTTAATCGTCTCCAAGATGGTCGGGCTAGTACCTTAATGGCGCTTGTTACTGGAATGTATTGTTTATATATTCAGCAAAGGACCGTCAATATCGATCAACGACAACAATAAGCTTTCGGGTAGTTTTTGCATATGCGTTTTGCTCTGTGTAAACCAGTATGTTGAAAACCTCTCTGCGTAGCTTTTCTGCGCGTCTATTTTGGGTATAAGCATAAAAGCATTAATTGATTGATTCCTTCCGTTTTCTGATTTTTTTTTTCAAAATTTTTGTTGCTTGTCAAATTTGAAAAAATATAATAAAATTTTTTCATTGGGCACCCAAATTTGCTTAAGGATTGCACAAATTTTATTTTTAGCAATTTTTTTGTGTGGCCTCGTTATATTTTGGGAAAAATTTATTTACAGCAAAAAAATCGACCATTCGTTACCGAACTCGCAAAAAACTAATTTTTATAATAAACACGATCCTACAAAATGATGTCACCAAGGGACTTAGCTTTCGAATATTTCTTGAAACGCACCGACCGTAAAAGTTTACACGCCCAAATTCAAGCTCTTATAAAAACTGCGCAAGACGTCGCTGCTAAGGAATTGTACGAAAGGCGTGCCAATTTGCGCAAGCTGTTAGAGAACGAAGACAGAATTTATGAAGAAGAGTTTGCATTGAAAGTTAAGTCCCGCATAGACCAGGATATCAAAAAGCGTAAAAATGTATTACTGAAACTCAAAGAGGCACACGATCTGCAAGAACGTCTATTCCTTGAAAAGAAGATGGCGCAACAGAGATTCGAAAGTTGTTTCGAAATACGTGATGCGCTGAGACGTAGAGAGACAATGAAGGTAAAAGAAACACAGCTCGAGCAAATAACCGAACATGAACGAGCTTTCGTAAGACAGAAACAATTAGACGATTACTGGCGTAGAGTACGTGATACTGCCGCTAACCGCTTCGATCAACATCATGCCGAAGAAAAGAGAGTCAAATGCAATTTACAACACAGCATGCGGTGCGGCTTGGATGAGCAAGTGGCAATGCATAAGAAAGAATTAGAAGAGGAACGCGACGTGAAACGCAAGGAAGCCGAGCATATCGCAAAAGTAATGGAAGAGGTACGATTAGAAAAATTCGATCGTGTGCGATTAGGGAACAATGAAAAAAAGAACAACTATCGCAAAGAGCTGCTCGATATGATAGCCGAGAATAAGACACGACGTAAAGCAGACTATTGCGCAGAAGTCGAAGAACATCGTGCACTAATGCGAGACATTGCCAAAGAAGAGCGTGAATGTAGCGTAGCGGTGGCTCAGCGAAAGCGCGCCGTCTATAATGCCACAATGGAATATCTAGATTATGTGCGACGTATGCGTAAGCTTGAGAAAGATCAACAAAAGCTGCTTGATGCACGCATTGATGATTTGCGACATGTTGATGTATGCACTAAAAGTAATTTGCAAGAGGAACTCAAACGTAAAGCGGAAATAGCAGCGCTTTGCTATGCTGAACTGCGACGACAAATATGTCTGGAATATGAGCGCCGTTTACGTGATGCGCAAGAACAACGTGAACAGAAAATTATAGAAAATCGTTTTGCGCGCCCAGAGAAATCACGTGCTGATATCATAGCCGAAAGGCGTAAATTACGCGAAGGTCTCGATGAACAGTTGATCGAAAATGCGCGCATACGCGCTGAGGAGGAGGCGAAATATAATGCTGAATTGAAGTTAGCCGTTGATGATTCGGAATTCTGCAGGCAATTGGCTGAGAAGTATGAGAAGGGTGGTGTCGACTATTTGCCTCCACATCCGAATTGGTATATATATGCTTGTCCTAAAAAGCAGCATATACCAAAACAAAGTGTGGTGGATAAAGAGGCAGGTGGTGATTATCAACGAGAAGGTGTTGAAACTTGTCAAAAGCCATGTGGCTGTGATGCTCGTACGAGCTTGGAATGTCCGCAGCACAATAATTTGACACATAGACCTGGACCAAATGCTGATAAAATATTATTTGAGCGCGAGATGTGCAGGTGATGAATGGCAAAGGAGAAAAGAAGCTTTTTCAGGTTTTGTGCTTGAAAAATTCTAAAAACAATAAACTTAAAAAAAAAAAAATTTAATTCATGCTACTTATGGGTTTTTGTTTATCACTAAATGTAAATTTGTTATATTAAATTTAAAACATAAATCACGGAAATTTCGAAATGTGTATTGACTATGGATAATAATAGACGGAGGGGTGAGAGTTCCTATATAAACAATTAAAAATAAATAATTGGCGCGATTTACCTCCGAGGAGGGTTAGGCCGATCTTCTCTTAAGAGAGATATATAAGATTTGAAAACATCGAGGCGAATTCAGCACCAGGTGGTGTTATCTCATCAGCTGATTGCTCCTTGAAAATTCCCAAGCAAAGCCTTTCAGCAATGTCAGTTAATCGAAATCTATGCAAATTTTCTTTTGACTTGACATTCTTCTGCACGGCAAATTGGCTGAATTTGCTTTACCATCACCTTGTATAGATTTTCCTTTAAAAAAATCTAAGGGCCGTCATGATTCAATTACACTAGCTTTTGCATGTAGCTTTTTTTAAAATGTGACACTCCGCACTCATGGTTTTTTTAAGAAGAAGTAGAGAAGGGGGAAAAATGAAATCCCCTTTTTCAAAAAGGCACAAATTCGACAAAAATCTCCTTTGAGACATGACGATGGATAGAGCTTTAGCCAAGGGCTTTTTTAGAGAATATGGACGTAATAAACAATCTGTTAGTCACATTTGACGCAGAGGGAAAATGATGGTGTGCATAACGCGGCATAGATATATCGCAAGATGGATATATGGGCTGAGGTTTAGGAGCTGAAAGCTTCTCAGCAATTTTAGCTGTCGCTGTCAGCCCGTCTTTCAAACTCGGCTAGTATCATTTAAGCAGAAATCCTGGGGTCTTATCCTGTAACTATATTCCACAAAAATGCGATTCGAAAGCTTTCAAATAAAAAAATTTTTAATCCGAAAAAAATTTCTTTCGAATAGAGTTACAAAATAACACACCTGAGCACTTACTCACGCAGCAGCTGCAAGAGGTCCTTTACGCTGCAGCTAACTACGCAACAGGCACCGATGGATGCATCATAAGTGGTCGAGATGCATCATTTAAGAAAATAAATCTCTCATTGCCACAATCACTGGCCACTGGCCTGATGAAGCAAGAACGGATATCACGTTTTACATCATTGGCATGAGCTGCGTCCAGGAGAACTGCTAAGAAGCAGTCACGCACTGCCTTTAGCTATGCCCAGCTTGAGCAAACCTAGCGTTTAAAACTATTGGCAGTTACACACAGCCGGAACTTTCGGAAGTTGCTTAGTACTCCGTAAACGAGATCTGGAAGTTCAAACGGCCGAACCAAAAGTTTTGAAAAGAGCGCCTAACATCCTTTTGACCAGCAGCAAGAAAGTGCATCAAACCAGCACCATGTTCTTTACTTGCGGGTTGCGTTTTATTAGTAATTTACCCAAAATTATTAAATTTTTCACGAACGAAAGAAAAGAAACTATCAAAACTAAAAAAGTAAAGCTTTCAGTACTGTTTTAAAGTTTTGTTCATTATTCAGAAAGAAGTTTGAAAAGAAATAACACTTTTCATTTTTAGGAGCGACTTGGGAGTTTGGAATGTGAAACGCACAGGGTGGTCTAAGGCTACATGGGTAACCTTTAACTATTAAACCATGAGGGCCGTTTTTTCAAGTAAATTTGAAGCCAAGACGAATCCATACAAGGTGATGGCAAAGCGAATTGAACAGATTCGCCATGCAGAAGAATGTCAAATCAAAAGAAAATGTTCATTGATTTCGATTGGCATATTGTTGTACAAGGAGTTGTGAGGAAAATAATCAAGCAGAAGCAATCAGCTGTTGGGATAACAACACCTTATACTTAGTGCTTCTTCTTAGTAATTTCCAAGCTGTAAGTTAATCGAGATCAATACTAATCTTCTTTTGATTTGACATTCTTATGCATGGCGAATTGGGTTGAATTTGCCGTTCAACACAGCCGTTTTATCTGAAAAAGCATGAGCGGGAAAAAAGGACCTAGTTCCGATAAAGTACCCAGCTTAAAAAAGTATTAGACGGTTTTAAAAATTTTTCCAGCAATAAAAACTTGCCGGATCTGAGAAAGTACAAGGTACAAAAAGTAGCAGGAACTTAAAAAAGTAGCAGGTTTTAAAAAAGTAACTGGGTCCAAAAAAGAATAATGTTATGAGAAGGTGTCCGCTTTTGCAAAAGTACCAGGATCTGAAAAACTGCACTGTTTTGAAAAAGGACCCGGATCTGTTAACTACCCGGTTCTAAAAATAATACCGGGTTCGGAAAAAGTGCTCAGATCCGAATAACTACCCAGTTTTAAAAAGTTGTTGAAGTCAAAAAAGAACATTTTTAGCATACTCGGATCCAAACAGTACTCGGTTTTAAAAAAGTCATCCGAACCTAAAAATTTCCCGGTTTTAACCCTAAAGCACCTAACACCGCACATAGGTAGATTTTCAAGTTTTAGGCGGCCAAAAATATTTTATTGCCTATAACTTCTTAAAACTGTTTAATAAATAAAAATTATAATAATTTGTGTAATTAATCGCTTATATTAAAAAAATAGATATTACACTGTGTAACACTAAAAAATGTTGCGCAGTGAGGCTATTTTTCTTGTTGTACAGCAACAAGGGTGTATCAAACCCTCTATATAACCACCTATCTGCAAGTATCTGCAGCTAAATTTAATGCAGTTTGTAAGCTAATTGTACCAAGTACCATGCTCAAAACTAATTTTCACTTGGACGGACTTCGAAACATAACAAAACTAGTTTTGAACTCCAAAAATAAAAATAAAAATCTTTTTAACATGCTAAATAAAATAGGTTCTTTATCAATATATATGTTTTAAAATCACAAACACCATTAATAATGTTAGTATTTACCTGAAATATCAGAATCCATCACAATTACTCAATTTAATTGTCTTAAAACTTTAAATAATACGTTAGAACATGCGATTTCACATAGATTAAAAATAAAGATAACACGCATTTCAGAAATAGCTAAATTCCGATTACTTGACAGCTAACGCCAGATATGCGATGGATAGGAAGGAGTAGAATTATTGTTCTGTCTATTCATAAGCTGTGGGAGTGCTTTTTTTTTTTGTAATTGTGGCAACTTTCAAAAATTCAATTTCGGCCGCCGAAATGTCTAAAATCTACCTATGTGCACAGTCTACAGACGGTCATTACTTAAATCAAAATAAAATCGAAAACAACGTACGTAGCATCTTATGCGCTCAAACGGGAATGGAATGTTCTTTAAAATAAAGCTTTTCCATAAGCTCTCAGTTCGTTAGTGTGGCAGATAGAGCTGTTTCTTTCAAAACAGTTCGTGAAAGTGACGGGGAAATTATGTGTGAATTTAGTGCGCTTTAGAATTTTAATAAAAATCATTTTCTCCAACGCAGTAGTTCTGAAATTTTTATGTAAGTTATTTTGACTTCTGCTCTGACGCCTGTATGCTTTTTTTTCAATATGCGCTGTTAAAACATTGTAGTACTGAGTTTTTTGTGAAGGCCGTCTATAGACGGTCTTAGTAGCTTGAGTGATAAAAAGTTACTCAGTGTTATGTAACGTTTTGTTTGCGGTTTTGTAAAATTTTCTATGATCAACGTTCATTTTTTTAATAGAGAAAATGGTTTTTTGCTATTGACTGCTGTTACCACAGAATGTCTCGCCAGAAAAAAATTAATTTGTTGTTGTTGTTGTAGCAGTGTTACACTGGAATTATAGTCCTTTCTTGGTCGGAAAAAATCCCGAGTCGCTCCAGTACATAGAACCGACTGCCTTGGGAAGCGAAAAAAAATCAACTTCTCAGTAATGAGTGATTCGGATATTGAAGCTTTAATGGATTCAGTTTAAATCGAATATGATTTTGAAGATTCTTATAGCAGTATCTCATATCCCGATTATATTTGCCACCAAATTGAGCCTGATGAAGATGATATGATAAATGATTGGTTGAAAAAGTTGGATAACTCATCATTTATGGATGCAATAAATTTGACAATGAACACAAGCAACATTAGTGTAAACCCAGCTCAAAACCCAAAAATCTCTAACGAAGTCCTGGCTCAAACGCGACTGGATAAAACCGGAGCTGAATCGCATTCTACCCAAAGAAAAACTGATTCAGAAGTGGAAAAATCATACAAGTCGAAGAAACGAGCTCGATCCCCTTTACCAGCTATAGAAGCCTCAGGACCGAAAGTAACACTGTAAGATGGTGCATTTACAGGAGGTGGTAAGTCAAAAATTACATAGAAAATGTGATTAATGAAAAACGCAAGCTACAAATGAAGAAAACTGAAGAACTGAAAAAAGCACCAAGGGGATATTCAACGGAGTTTGTTGCAACTGCTTACGGCGTCGACATCAGCACCGTTTTGTGGAAGGACACAAAAATGTCAAACATTGCGCGACATATGTAGGTATTAAACCTTTCGGAAGAACGGATGTTCAACCTACAGATCAGCGATCGAAATTCCAAGGTTTATAAGAAAGGAAAAGTCTTATATAGACATCGACTACCCACAAAGTATACGCGAATATAATGCGCACATGGCAGAGGTGGACCTAATGGACTCGTATATGGGTCGCAACGGACTCCGAATTAAAACACAAGATATCGCTAAAAGATTATTTTATCATCTCTTGGACATGGTTGTAACCAATTCATTCGTTTTGTGTAGAAGACGTAATGCTGAAAAAATTTGGATTGTTGATGAAGAAGTAAATGATATGACCATATACGTATTTCGCTGTAGCATTGCCCAAGAGTTTTGTGCTTCAGTTGAAAAGAGATTGGTTGGTCGCCTACTGGCTAATCAACAGCCAACTACCAGTACTAGTAGTGCTGGTACAAAGGCCATTCATCCAGGGGACAATATCAGATTTCATCGAATTGACCATTTTGCTAAATGGGGACTAAAAAAAAAATCCTGCATGTTGTGTAAAAAATCTGAAACGTACACTTTTTGCACGTAATGCAATACAAATTTGTGTTATTCTAATGCAAAAAACTGTTTTAGAAAGTATCATATAACAAAAGTGTTATTTTAAAACATATTTAATATTTTTGTTATTGAATGGAATATTTACTTTGAATAAAAGCAACTTTTGGTAAATGAATTGATATAAACATGTATTATTTTTTCTTCACCAACCCACTAAGACCGTCTGCAGGTGGTGTTCCTTTTTATCCACCTGTAGCTTCCAAGGAACATTTATTTGTCAGTAAAACATCAGATTCTAGTTTCTCACCTTCCAATCAATTAAGAGCTTTAATTTTCATACCAAATATTAAGTATTTCCACTTATATGAGTTAACCGGGGATTGCCCGTATCGCTTTAACTGTATGAAAACATTTATTTCAAGCAATTTTTAATTTTGTTATTTACTTAATAATTTGGGAAAAATTTAAACAACGTGACATCAGAACGGACAAGGCGACAGCTGTTTCGATTATACCTTGTAAATCTCTTCAAAGCCTTTTCTCCCGGGAGTGGGAGTCGAACACGCACTCCTACGATAATTGGAAATGGTTATAAACGCATTCAGATACGTCATGCCTTAGTTGTTGTATAGTTGTTTCCCAATCAGAGAAACTTGGTATTTGTTGTTGTTTTTGTTCTGTTTATAGAACTACAACGAATTAACATTTGGCAAATTCGTTGTAGTTCTATAAACAGAACAAAAACAACAACAAATACCAAGTTTCTCTGATTGGGAAACAACTATACAACAACTAAGGCATGACGTATCTGAAAAACAACAACAAATACCAAGTTTCTCTGAAAACCGCCTTGCAAACAGGCATAACTTCAACACATAACTACATACCAATTATGTGATGTGTGGAAGATAATATATGCGATAAGAAGGCAATTGGGAAAACATTTTACAACAACTAAGGCATGACGTAGCTCAATGCGTTTATAACCATTTTCAACTATCGTAGGAGTGCGGGTTCGACTCCCACTCCCGGGACAAAAGGCTTTGAAGAGATTTACAAGGTATAATCGAAACAGCTGTTGCCTTGTCCGTCCTGATGTCACGTTGTTTAAATTTTTCCCAAATTATTAAATAAATTATAAAATTAAAAATTGCTTGAAATAAATGTTTTCATACATTTAAAGCGATACGGGCAATCCCCGGTTAACTCATATAAGTAGACAACATTTGGTTAATTCGTTGTAGTTCTATAAATAGAACAAAAACAACAACAAATACCAAGTTTCTCTGAAAACCGCCTTACAAACAGGAATAACTTCAACACATAACTACATACCAATTATGTGATGTGTGGAAGATAATATATGCGATAAGAAGGCAATTGGGAAAAAATTTTACAACAACTAAGGCTTGACGTAGCTGAATGCGTTTATAACCATTTTAACCTATCGTAGGAGTGCGAGTTCGACTCCCACTCCCGGGAGAAAAGGCTTTGAAGAGATTTACAAGGTATAATCGAAACAGCTGTCGCCTTGTCCATCCTGATGTCACGTTATATAAATTTTTCCCAAATTATTAAATAAATTAAAAAATTAAAAATTGCTTGAAATAAATGTTTTCATACATTTAAAGCGATACGGGCAATCGCCGGTTAACTCATATAAGTAGACAACAATTTGGTTAATTCGTTGTAGTTCTATAAATAGAACAAAAACAACAACAAATACCAAGTTTCTCTGAAAACCACCTTACAAACAGGCATAACTTCAACACATAACTACATACCAATTATGTGATGTGTGGAAGATAATATATGCGATAAGAAGGCAATTGGGAAAACATTTTACGACAACTAAGGCATGACGTAGCTGAATGCATTTATAACCATTTTAACCTATCCTAGGAGTGCGAGTTCGACTCCCACTCCCGGGAGAAAAGGTTTGAAGAGATTTACAAGGTATAATCGAAACAGCTGTCGCCTTGTCCATCTTGATGTCACGTTGTTTAAATTTTTCCAAAATTATTAAATAAATTATAAAATTAAAAATTGCTTGAAATAAATGTTTTCATACATTTAAAGCAATACGGGCAATCCCCGCTTAACTCATATAAGTAGACAACATTTGGTTAATTCGTTGTAGTTCTATAAATAAAACAAAAACAACAACAAATACCAAGTTTCTCTGAAAACCGCCTTACAAACAGGAATAACTTCAACACATAACTACATACCAATTATGTGATGTGTGGAAGATAATATATGCGATAAGAAGGCACTTGGGAAAACATTTTACAACAACTAAGGCATGACGTAGCTGAATGCGTTTATAACCATTTTCAACTATCGTAGGAGTGCGAGTTCGACTTCCACTCCCGGGAGAAAAGGCTTTGAAGAGATTTACAAGGTATAATCGAAACAGCTGTTGCCTTGTCCGTCCTGATGTCACGTTGTTTAAATTTTTCCCAAATCATAAAATAAATTATAAAATTAAAAATTGCTTGAAATAAATGTTTTCATACATTTAAAGCGGTACGGGCAATCCCCGGTTAACTCATAAAAGTAGACAACATTTGGTTAATTCGTTGTAGTTCTATAAATAAAACAAAAACAACAACAAATACCAAGTTTCTCTGAAAACCGCCTTACAAACAGGAATAACTTCAACACATAACTACATACCAATTATGTGATGTGTGGAAGATAATATATGCGATAAGAAGGCAATTCGGAAAAAATTTTACTACAACTAATTCATGACGTAGCTGAATGCGTTTATAACCATTCTCAACTATCGTAGGAGTGCGGGTTCGATCCCACTCCCGTGAGGAAATGCTTTGAAGAGATTTACAAGGTATACTCGAAACAGCTGTTGCCTTGTCCGTCCTGATGTCACGTTGTTTAAATTTTTCCCAAATTATTAAATAAATTATAAAATTAAAAATTGCTTGAAATAAATGTTTTCATACATATACAGCGATACGGGCAATACCCGGTTAACTCATATAAATTGACAACATTTGTTTAATTCGTTGTAGTTCTATAAATAGAACAAAACCAACAACAAATACTAAGTTTCTCTGAAAACCGCCTTACAAACAGGCATATCTTCAACACATAACTACATACCAATTTTGTGATGTGTGGAAGATAATATATGCGATAAGAAGGCACTTGGGAAAACATTTTACAACAACTAAGGCATGACGTAGCTGAATGCGTTTATAACCATTTTCAACTATCGTAGGAGTGCGAGTTCGACTTCCACTCCCGGGAGAGAAGGCTTTGAAGAAATTTACAAGGTATAATCGAAACAGCTGTCGCCTTGTCCATCCTGATGTCACGTTGTTTAAATTTTTCTAAAATTATTAAATAAATTATAAAATTAAAAATTGCTTGAAATAAATGTTTTCATACATTTAAAGCGATACAGGCAATCCCCGGTTAACTCATATAAGTAGACAACATTTGGTTAATTCGTTGTAGTTCTATAAATAGAACAAAAACAACAACAAATACCAAGTTTCTCTGAAAACCGCCTTACAAACAGGAATAACTTCAACACATAACTACATACCAATTATGTGATGTGTGGAAGATAATATATGCGATAAAAGTCAATTCGGAAAAAATTTTACTACAACTAAGGCATGACGTAGCTGAATGCGTTTATAACCATTTTCAACTATCGAAGGAGTGCGAGTTCGACTTCGACTCCCGGGAGAAAAGGCTTTGAAGAGATTTACAAGGTATAATCGAAACAGCTGTTGCCTTGTCCGTCCTGATGTCACGTTGTTTAAATTTTTCCCAAATCATTAAATAAATTATAAAATTAAAGATTGCTTGAAATAAATGTTTTCATACATTTAAAGCGGTACGGGCAATCCCCGGTTAACTCATAAAAGTAGACAACATTTGGTTAATTCGTTGTAGTTCTATAAATAAAACAAAAACAACAACAAATACCAAGTTTCTCTGAAAACCGCCTTACAAACAGGAATAACTTCAACACATAACTACATACCAATTATGTGATGTGTGGAAGATAATATATGCGATAAGAAAGCACTTGGGAAAACATTTTACAACAACTAAGGCATGACGTAGCTGAATGCGTTTATAACCATTTTCAACTATCGTAGGAGTGCGAGTTCGACTTCCACTCCCGGAAGAAAAGGCTTTGAAGAGATTTACAAGGTATAATCGAAACAGCTGTCGCCTTGTCCATCCTGATGTCACGTTGTTTAAATTTTTCCCAATTTATTAAATAAATTATAAAATTAAAAATTGCTTGAAATAAATGTTTTCATACATTTAAAGCGATACGGGCAATCCCCGGTTAACTCATATAAGTAGACAATATTTGGTTAATTCGTTGTAGTTCTATAAATAGAACAAAAACGACAACAAATACCAAGTTTCTCTGAAAACCGCCTTGCAAACAGGCATAACTTCAACACATAACTACATACCAATTATGTGATGTGTGGAAGATAATATATGCGATAAGAAGGAAATTGGGAAAAAATTTTACAACAACTAAGGCATGACGTAGCTGAATGCGTTTATAACCATTTTCAACTATCGCAGGAGTGCGGGTTCGATTCGCACTCCCGGGAGAAAGGGCTTTGAAGAGATTTACAAGGTATAATCGAAACAGCTGTCGCCTTGTCCGTCCTGATGTCACGTTGTTTAAATATTTCCCAAATTATTAAATAAATTATAAAATTAAAAATTGCTTGAAATAAATGTTTTCATACATTTAAAGCGATACGGGCAATACCCGGTTAAGTCATATAAATTGACAACATTTGGTTAATTCGTTGTAGTTCTATAAATAGAACAAAACCAACAACAAATACTAAGTTTCTCTGAAAACCGCCTTACAAACAGGCATATCTTCAACACATAACTACATACCAATTTTGTGATGTGTGGAAGATAATATATGCGATAAGAAGGCACTTGGGAAAACATTTTACAACAACTAAGGCATGACGTAGCTGAATGCGTTTATAACCATTTTCAACTATCGTAGGAGTGCGAGTTCGACTTCCAGTCCCGGGAGAAAAGGCTTTGAAGAGATTTACAAGGTATAATCGAAACAGCTGTCGCCTTGTCCATCCTGATGTCACGTTGTTTAAATTTTTCCCAAATTATTAAATAAATTATAAAATTAAAAATTGCTTGAAATAAATGTTTTCATACATTTAAAGCGATACGGGCAATCCCCGGTTAACTCATATAAGTAGACAACATTTGGTTAATTCGTTGTAGTTCTAAAAATAGAACAAAAACAACAACAAATACCAAGTTTCTCTGAAAACCGCCTTGCAAACAGGCATAACTTCAACACATAACTACATACCAATTATGTGATGTGTGGAAGATAATATATGCGATAAGAAGGCAATTGGGAAAAATGTTTACAACAACTAAGGCATGACGTGGCTGAATGCGTTTATAACCATTTTCAACTATCGTAGGAGTGCGGGTTCGACTCCCACTCCCGGGAGAAAAGGCTTTGAAGAGATTTACAAGGTATAATCGAAACAGCTGTTGCCTTGTCCGTCCTGATGTCACTTTGTTTAAATTTTTCCCAAATTATTAAATAAATTATAAAATTAAAAATTGCTTGAAATAAATGTTTTCATACATTTAAAGCAATACGGGCAATCCCCGATTAACTCATATAAGTAGACAACATTGGGTTAATTCGTTGTAGTTCTAAAAATAGAACAAAAACAACAACAAATACCAAGTTTCTCTGAAAACCGCCTTGCAAACAGGCATAACTTCAACACATAACTACATACCAATTATGTGATGTGTGGAAGATAATATATGCGATAAGAAGGCAATTGGGAAAAATGTTTACAACAACTAAGGCATTACGTAGCTGAATGCGTTTATAACCATTTTCAACTATCGTAGGAGTGCGGGTTCGACTCCCACTGCCGGGAGAAAAGGCTTTGAAGAGATTTACAAGGTATAATCGAAACAGCTGTTGCCTTGTCCGTCCTGATGTCACGTTGTTTAAATTTTTCCCAAATTATTAAATAAATTATAAAATTAAAAATTTCTTGAAATAAATGTTTTCATACATTTAAAGCGATACGGGCAATCCCCGGTTAACTCATAAAAGTAGACAACATTTGGTTAATTCGTTGTACTTCTATAAATAGAACAAAAACAACAACAAATACCAAGTTTCTCTGAAAACCGCCTTATAAACAGGAGTAACTTCAACACATAACTACATACCAATTAAGTGATGTGTGGAAGATAATATACGCGATAAGAAGGCAATTGGGAAAAAATTTTACTACAACTAAGGCATGACGTAGCTGAATGCGTTTATAACCATTTTCAACTATCGTAGGAGTGCGGGTTCGATCCAACTCCCGGGAGAAAAGGCTTTGAAGAGATTTACAAGGTATAATCGAAACAGCTGTTGCCTTGTCCGTCCTGATGTCACGTTGTTTAAATTTTTCCCAAATTATTAAATAAATTATAAAATTAAAAATTGCTTGAAATAAATGTTTTCATACATTTAAAGCGATACGGGCAATCCCCGGTTAACTCATAAAAGTAGACAACATTTGGTTAATTCGTTGTAGTTCTAAAAATAGAACAAGAACAACAACAAATACCAAGTTTCTCTGAAAACCACCTTACAAACAGGCATAACGTCAACACATAACTACATACCAATTATGTGATGTGTGGAAGATAATATATGCGATAAGAAGGCAATTGGGAAAAATTTTTACAACAACTAAGGCATGGCGTAGCTGAATGCGTTTATAACCATTTTCAACAATCTTAGGAGTGCGGGTTCGACTCCCACTCCCGGGAGAAAAGGCTTTGAAGAGATTTACAAGGTATAATCGAAACAGCTATTGCCTTGTCCGTCCTGATGTCACGTTGTTTAAATTTTTCCCAAATTATTAAATAAATTATAAAATTAAAAATTGCTTGAAATAAATGTTTTCATACATTTAAAGCGATACGGGCAATACCCGGTTAACTCATATAAATTGACAACATTTGGTTAATTCGTTGTAGTTCTATAAATAGAACAAAACCAACAACAAATACTAAGTTTCTCTGAAAACCGCCTTACAAACAGGCATATCTTCAACACATAACTACATACCAATTTTGTGATGTGTGGAAGATAATATATGCGATAAGAAGGCACTTGGGAAAAAATTTTACAACAACTAAGGCATGACGTAGCTGAATGCGTTTATAACCATTTTCAACTATCGTAGGAGTGCGAGTTCGACTTCCACTCCCGGGAGAAAAGGCTTTGAAGAGATTTACAAGGTATAATCGAAACAGCTGTCGCCTTGTCCATCCTGATGTCACGTTGTTTAAATTTTTCCCAAATTATTAAATAAATTATAAAATTAAAAATTGCTTGAAATAAATGTTTTCATACATTTAAAGCGATACGGGCAATCCCCGGTTAACTCATATAACTAGACAACATTTGGTTAATTCGTTGTAGTTCTATAAATAGAACAAAAACAACAACAAATACCAAGTTTCTCTGAAAACCGCCTTGCAAACAGGCATAACTTCAACACATAACTACATACCAATTATGTGATGTGTGGAAGATAATATATGCGATAAGAAGGAAATTGGGAAAAAATTTTACAACAACTAAGGCATGACGTAGCTGAATGCGTTTATAACCATTTTCAACTATCGCAGGAGTGCGGGTTCGATTCCCACTCCCGGGAGAAAAGGTTTTGAAGAGATTTATAAGGTATAATCGAAACAGCTGTCGCCTTGTCCGTCCTTATGTCACGTTGTTTAAATATTTCCCAAATTATTAAATAAATTATAAAATTAAAAATTGCTTAAAATAAATGTTTTCATACATTTAAAGCGATACGGGCAATCCCCGGTTAACTCATATAACTAGACAACATTTGGTTAATTCGTTGTAGTTCTATAAATAGAACAAAAACAACAACAAATACCAAGTTTCTCTGAAAACCGCCTTGCAAACAGGCATAACTTCAACACATAACTACATACCAATTATGTGATGTGTGGAAGATAATATATGCGATAGGAAGGCAATTGGGAAAAAATTTTACAGCAACTAAGGCATGACGTAGCTGAATGCGTTTATAACCATTTTCAACTATCGCAGTAGTGCGGGTTCGAATACCAACTCCCGGGAGAAAAGGCTTTGAAGAGATTTACAAGGTATAATCGAAACAGCTGTCGCCTTGTCCGTCCTGATGTCACGTTGTTTAAATATTTCCCAAATTATTAAAAAAATTAAGTATTTCCATTTCAGTTGTTTAAGGGTTTAATAAGTACACGGTAGACGGAAAGCAAGTTTCTGTAATCTTCTATTCAATCTGCTCTCTTTTGCTTCTAAACTTTTTTGGTGCTGAAACTTGCTTGTAATATGTTGATGTTGCGAATTCAACCGATTCGCCTTGCGGATGAATGTCAAGTTAAAAGAAAATTTTCATTGATTTTGATTAACTCACATATTGATGCACAAGGCGTTGTATGAAAATTTTCAAGAATAAGCAATCAGCTGTTGGGATAACAACACCTGGTACTGAATTCGCCTTGGTCTTGAATAATAAAAGTGCCTTTGTACACTCAATTTCTAAACGAAGTCTCCCAGTAACCATTATGGATAAGACAAGTGTGATATCTTTGGCACAGACATCAAATTACAAATAGAACCGATCACCTGATTTTTAAAGTAACTATCGTGTTCTCATCCTGCATCTCTTCTTATCTCCCGCTGAAGATAGTCGGCCGTATGCGCCGCCATATTGAACATCCTGTCAGGTAGTTGACGGATTAGATATCACACTTGTTTTGTCCACAATACTAGCAACAAAACTCATATACCCACTCTCAATTTCAATTCCTCTTGGTTTCAACTCACCAAGCAGTTTTGTCAGCTTATTTTTACCAAATATCTCGCCCAATGAGAGTGGTAGCAGAGCCATATATTAACAACATACAAATGCAGCTGTCAAACTGGATAGGGAAATGCCTATCTAATGACGGTAAACATTATTTATTTTATTTCAATAATTTATTATAATAATAGGACCATTACTAGTTGCTGTTAGCTTTCGACTTGCTACGAGATCCATTATCGCTGATATGTGGCTATCGTGCTGTCGCTCAGTGAAGTTGCCACACGCAGCCGGCTGTAAGTAAATATTATGCTATGTGCTCAGTGATTATAATATGAGAGCGGTTAAGTTTCTACATAGCAACAACAATTTTCAATGTAATAACTGAAATATCAAAGCAAAACGCAAGGTCGGCAGCATTATGACATGCCAACAGCCCACTAGAACTCTGCTTTTTGCAGCTGTGGCAATCACAGATCATGTGGTGGTAAGTAGTCAAGTAATTATAATTAGTTTATACTCTAAGCCTTATTTTTATAGTTGCACAATAATTAAAGTGGGAATAAATCTATATTAATTACTGCATAACTCTGAGATCGCATTTGACGTTGATGGATGACAATGAAGGGGAAATGCAGTTACAAGTGCTACTGTAATAAAGGCTGCTACATACATACCTGAAAATTCAACACGAATGCATTAGAAGTTGACTTACGTGATGTTTAATGTTTGCCTATAGTTACTGATAAACTTAATAGATAAAATAATAAAGTATTTTGTTAAAGGCATTAAAAGACTCTACACGGAAGATAACCTCTGAATTCGAAATTACTATTTCCCGATCTAAAGGGAAATAGTGGACCTCGTTTCCTGCCTTGAATTACGAAATAGACACAGTTTTATTGTCAAACATTAAAAGAGTATGGGAAAAGGATTATACCATTTCAATGAAGGCTCTGAGTATAGAAGTTAAGATTATATCAGCATTTAACAACAAAAGTCAAATTCTTTGTGTCTCAATTAGAGATAGGTATCGAAAAAAATGGATATCTTGTTCTTCTATAAAATTTGTGGCTATAAGAAGACACCCTGAAGGCTTTGAAGAGTTTCATGGAAGTTGATGATTCTTGCACGGTATGAAGCCAGAAAGTTCCGGAAAATAGCACCATTAGGGTAGTGAACATGATGTGACCCTGTTGAGCCTTCTACATCATACAACATCCTTCTTCTATTAGAAACTTTGCAGCATCCTTCGAGTCAGTGCTCCAGGAACGGAAAAAAATTGCAGAATGCTTTTGATATATGCCGTTTTCCACAGTGTACTGAGATAACGCGTTTTTTTAAACGTAAATCGAGAGATTACATTCTTCCACCCAGCAGTCGGATGGCTTGTGTATATCACTCGGAAGAGATTTACAAACGGAAATAGCACAAGAAGAATGTGGTAACAAATTCCTCCTCGGCAGGTGACAAATATGATAAAAAGTTAATAATTAAATCTAGTACTGTTATGAAGGCGCAAACCCACAGAGAATGCAAATAAATTTACATTCCTACGATTGCTTTTTGCTCCACTCATGCGGTATCTCTCTTTCTTCGGCTTTCGATTTTTTCCCTCTACTTATTCACCCTTTTCCTCATTCTTCCTTCCTATCTTGCCTTTTATTCATTCTTTCCACCTTTTATTTCTCTTAACTCTCACTATACCTCTACTTCTACCTCAACATCATTTATTGGTGACTAATCGCCCAAGCGATTTTTCTTTTCTTCCTCCACCTGCATCGCGCAACTTAGTGGATGGCTCAACCTGCCTCTGTTTCCAAACTACGGTGGCGACTGTTACATTTTTTTGGGCTTTTATTTGCTGCACAATCTTCATATATGGCGCCAGTGAAGGAACAATTAAGTAACAAAATAACCTTCATACTTGCGTAAAGCTTATACAGCTCATTATTATACATCCTTCGATACACGCCGTTGGCATCATGGACAGGTCCATAAGTCTTTCGGAGAACCTTTCTCGCCAACACCTCAAGAGCAATCTCATCTTCTGTCGACAACGCCTATGTTCCTTAACCATACATCAAGACAGGTACGTTCAGCGACGTTCTTCAAGAGAAGACTTTACCCTTCAATTGGCTAATCAGTTTAAAGTCAGCACCCCACTTTTACTTTCCTAATTGTCCATAATATTCCTCTAAAAACTCATATTCATGTTCCAGTTCCTAGCTTAGGTTGAGCTGAATGTGTCCATAGTGTTACATAAATTTGTTTTATGACCAAGTATAAGAACCCGAATCAGGTTCCAGGACGTATCTTATAGAACAACTCCGTCCTCTTGGCAAATAAAAGACGTTTTCTAAAACCCAGCCTAATTGATACATCGAAACCTTGCAAATCTGCCGTCCCTAATAGCATCCCTGCAAGTGCAGGAAATGAACACAAAATGTTCTCAACCATTCCTTCCTGCAACTCCCACTTTCTACATCTGCTGTTACTGACAAAGCCTAACTTCTAAGCATGTAACGCCAGAAGGCAGTGTCCAGTAAGTATTTCCATCGTGAGCGTTGAATATTCTCTCTTCAGAGATATGAGCATCTTTGTGTGTCTTATATCGTAGGATTTACACATCTTAGAAATTTTGCAGCCCCGCGCTTTCTTCTTTTCGCGCCTTTCCTCCTTGATGGATCATATCCAACTTCTGCCTCCTTTTGATTTCTCCCGAATGGATTGGAACTTCTACCGTCGATTTAACGAGTGCAGTTCCTAATCCCATTCCTTCTCTGATTACCTATTCCTCATATTTATATTAATATTCCTAATCCTATGTCTATTCCTAATACTATTCCTATTTATATTCCTATTTCTATTTCTATTCTTTTTGCTATTCCTATCCCCATTACCATTTCTATTCCTATTGCTGTTCCGGTTCCTATTCATATCATTTTTCCTATTGTTATTCCTATTTCTATTCCTTTCCCTAATCCTATACCTATTCATCTTCCTATTCATAGTTTTATTCTTATACCTATTCCTGTTTCTATTACTATGTCTTTTCCTATTCCACATAAGAGTCCCATTATAGAAATTCCTTCTAGTTCGAACTGCGAACCATAATTTTTTTTGGTTTGATAATTAGGGCCCATTTTGTCTTTCCTGTATTTTCAGTATTTTTCCGTATTTTCAGTATTTTTCTAGTGGCCTTCTAATATTAAAGATTAGAGAAAAGACATGGTTAGCTGATCTTCCTTTAATCTGTGCCAAACTTGAGTGTTAGGTGTGGTCTCCATGGCTCAAGTGATCACCAACCATGGAAAAGCACTGATCATTTGGAAGGGCAAAGCTGATACCTACTTTCGCTTCTTAAAATTTGTCCAACTTCTTTAAATTGCATCTCGCATATCTCCAAACATATAAACTTATGTGAAACTCGTATTTTTTAGCAAACTTTCCTTTTCAATAAAGAAAATGTTGTGATTATAAACCGTTGCCTTTTATTAACAAGGTTCAAGCGCTTCCGCTGCCGTTAAATACCTCCCATATAACGGTAAATTATTAATTTCTCATAACTTATGCAATCATTCTTTATTGCTCTCACAAGTTGCAACACTCCCTCTCATTGATCATTTTAACAACAAAGAAAGTTGTTACTTTTGCTATTTCAACTAGCGATGGGCGCAGCACAAAATATTTAATACCAATCACATGTGTAGATCCCGAATACATATGTGTGCACTGATGATTTGGAGGTTATAATGCCGCTTAGAGTAATATCACAAGTACTCAATAACAGCGATCAGCAAGCGAATGACAGTAGACCGACAAAATTAAAGTAATCATTTGCAAGCATTTAATTCGTACGACAGTCGCCTAACCGCGATGCGCAAATTTCTCAAACTGTTCATTAAGACTTATATTTAAGTAGAAAAAGTTTGTATTTGATAGATCATCGATAAGGAAAGTCTCTACCGAAAACACATTGCGCGAATAGCCATAATTCCCTAGCACTGGCCATCCGCTTTTAATCAGTAGCTTTCCTCGGTCCCCCAACACTCTTAGTGTGTAGGGAGATTGGGCGTGAAGGAACTTGGATCCTACCCAAAAAACGTAACAGGTACTAAGAGAGATAAAAATTGCTTGCATTTTTTTATATTATGCTGGTGAATAAAAGTTCGCAGTGGAACCTTCTACCGGATAAAAGAAAAATTAAATATTGTAACGTATAATCCTATTGGTCTCAACGGCACCATACTGGCGCGACGGACAAAACTGAGTTACTGAGCATAGTTCTTGTTAGATTCTTATATTTTACAAAAGCTGCGAGAAAGCTAATGTTAAGGGATAGAGGTAGTCAGGATATAGCACAATAACCCTAGCTTCTTTTGAGTTAATTTTAATATTCCATATTGAACTTTTGTGCGGAATGGAAAGGAAAAAAGTTTAATAACCTGGGCGGTCCCGAATTATAATACAGTTCTGCTATTGATCTTTTATTATGTAAATTTTTGTCAAATACTGATGAAGTTCTCATTCAGTCTGTGATCAGGTAAAGATCTCATAAACCCCGGCCGAACAAAAAGACAGTATTTATCGGCAAGGATCAAACACACGAATACACACAGCATCAGCTGTTAGCAAGGAAACGGATTTACGTACAAATAGATTGGGGGGGGGGGGGGGCTGCCACTGCTTCGTGCGCGCATTTCTATGAGCCCCTTTCAGCATACACCAATCGCGCCATGACTAGAAAGGCTGTCTTGCTTGACAGCAGTCCAATAATCTATTTATCTGCACATTAAGGGAACTAAACACCTAATGTAAGGTTCCTCTCCAAAAACTATGTCTACACGGAGTCTTTCACTTTGAAAACGAGGGATATGAAACAATACGTGCTCCTCGTTTTCTTAATTCGGTGAGGAAGTTAGGACAAAAATGATACTCCTCTATCCTACGCTTATGTAAATATTCCTTGAAATTGCCGTGCCCACTCAATATCTGCATGAGGTTGTCGTTTAGTTCGCCGTGCTTTTTTTAATAAGTACATAAATATATCGGATCACGAAATCCGCGATCTCTTCTCTAAAAAAATGCCATTAGTAATCCATCTGTAAGAATAAAAAGTTATTTCACATACCGGTCAATGAGTTAATAAAGCAAATCATTCAAGCTGATTTATTAACCGTCTTATACATGTACAGTTATAAAGGCGTGTGCTCCTTTTGTATACAGACACAAAACCGTTCATGCTTACACACCCAACTTAGTCGCAGATTTGATCATTTGCTTAACGCGTCGGCCGGATTTACTTATAAATTTAGACACGGCAACAGTCGCTACAAATCGAATGAACTGCGTTGCACAGTGAGTTGCCCTTTAAAGCATTCGCTTAAAGATATTGGCTATCGTGCTCTACAACAGCTTAAACACGATGAGAAATTGTATTCATTAATCAAATACGCCGGACAACACGGAAAAGGCGGCAATGCACGAGTTCCATTTCGCACTTACATATATACTCATACAAACATATAAGTGTACAACAAGTGAGAAATAGTGCCATGTTGCAAGAACAGCTGCTTGACTTTAGTACTGTGTACCATTAAGAGAAACTCACTACAAGTGCCATTTGCAACATAGCAATCGAAGATTCCGCAAGTAATGATGTAATACGGTAGCCATTGGAGAGCTATATTGAAAAAAGTCATAACTACTTGACTGGTACAATAAATTGCATTTTAAAAAGGGCATTAGAAAATTATGCAGAATATGTAATTTTTCATTTGCAAACTAATCAGCGATGCAACCAACCAACTGAGTCGCGAATGAATACACACATCTCGAACAGAAAAGTTAACAGCGCAAACAATAGAGTAAACATGATCAGTATACAATACGCATGCGCAGAGTGATCAAATTGCCTAGATGCCTTGTTGTCCGGCTTGTTTTCTGGCTGGCAGCGTTCGTTGGCTGAAGGCAATCCAATTAGGCGCAACTAATTCAAATCAATTTGTTTGCAAACATGCTGATGTGGTTCATCGATTGATGATTTATGCTTTGAAATAGATAATACTTTATTATACATTTATATAGTTTTAACATGCTGACGGATAGTCCAAGATTCTGGTTAGAGTGCTTTGTCAACAACTTGACTTTATGTTCGGTTACTATGAAATACTGAATTCGAGAGCTGCATGGTGTAAGGACAGACAAAAATTGTAACAGAAGAAAGGCTTATAACGGGTTGTGAGTACTCTTCAAGTCCCAAAACTGATAGGAGCGGCGGTTGCTGCCTATGGCTGCCAAAATAAACACATGCCCCAATCAGCGGAAGAAGTGCGCACAATGCGAAAAGCATCAATTTGCAATAGGAAAGCATCTCACGGAAGAAGCAGATGAGAGTTTTTCACCCTGTAACTCTCTCTGAGATTGGTAGAGTACGGCTGATAAAATAATGATAATATTCAGGAGTTATTTTGGAAAGGAAGTTGTCTTGGAGACCCGATGGAGAGGACTGAGCTAGAAAGACCTCGTATTTCTAATATTTCTGCGGGGAGACATCAGTGAACCAAAAGTGAATACTATCACCAAGGGCAGTACAATGGCTTTATGAGATGGAAATCGAGCAATATTTCCTCAATGGGATGTTGGTATGGTGGAACACTGTAGATCCGGCGAGAATGACCAAAATGTTAGTCCAATACAATGTACAGCGTTGATTGCTATCTGCGGTGCTTGTAGAATAACACTTAACATGGCTTTCAGTTCAATTCTCTATCTACATGCTTTGGACGGATATTGCGAAGAAAGAGGCTGTGATTCTATCCTATGTGCTATTGGCTTTCTCACTTCGTGGACTGAAGCATTTTTATCGTTTATTCCAACGGACTTCTGTTGCAATGGACTACTTAATTGATTCGCGGATGGGTCGTGGTTAGTCGGAAATTTTGGAGGGGACGGTTTCCCGTCAGCAGCCATATGTTTAAGTTATCTTATCACTGCACAGTGGTCGGTCTTATATGGAGTTGGTGGCCAAAAATACTTCCGGTAGGTATATCAATGTGAAACTTTGGTTACGCGCTACAAATATGTGGGAATTATTTTTTCAATAAAATTGGTGCGGGTGATACCTTCATACCGACCCACAACCACCCACTTTCACCGCATTCACACAAAAAGTAAGTAGATGTGGGAGCAAAAGTGGTAAGATGTGTCTATCGCAAATACAAAGTTTAATAGGATTAAGTAAAGAAATTACAGTTATTAAAATATCTTACATACATAACAATAACAAACAACAAACACACACAAGAGTTTACATTTGCATATCCTCGACTGAATAAAATAATGTCGTATTTTACATGTAGATACATATGAAATACGACAATAATTTATCAGATTTACGCTATTAGAAAACTGTCGCAAAACATAGTTAGTGGCAGAAAGTGGCAGCTGATATTAACACTTTAGAATCTCAAAACTATGGCTAATAGTAGCATATAAGTCCAAACGTGAGGATCGGTGAAGAACCCAACTAAAACTTTAGTTGAAATTGCAATATTTGTGCAAATAAACACTAATAAAGGCATTGGTGAAATTTTAAATAACAAAAAAACAAAAAACAACACACAGCAAGTTAAAGACACTAAAATTATTTCAAAATGAATTAAATACCTTTGACTTCAATATTCATTTTTATTTATTTAAATACAATGCTATTTTATATATTTTTAAATAACTTAAACTTGCACTTTATTTTTAACTTGCTCACACTGCAAAAACCAACTAATACCATAACCTCATTTTGAAGCTATTCTTAAACTGTACTCTTTAAGTACTGAACTCTTTAAGTTCGCATACAAAAAAACAAATATAGCTTTTAAAAGGCTGTTCTAATAAGAGATACTAACGACACATTTGGTAAAAAACTTTTCACTTTGATTTTTTTTATTTTCGGCCTATGGAACCGACCACTGTGCACTGCAGCGTCTTCCGAATGGAAGTAACCACGAATAAGGTGCACTGGATAGTATGCCATCCCATGCTACTACGGCTAAGGGGGTCTAACATCTACCCTCTTAGCCAAGCGACTATTAAAGCCCGCAATTGAGGGAAGCCTGGTAGTGCCCGACCTCGCTTGCGATTGCGTCGAACTATATTGGGATTAAGATCATCTGGGTAGCATCCCGGGCAAATGTTACGAGATTCTCCTTGCCCAAATCGGAAAACTTGATTTGGAGTTCCACTGGATACCTGCGGTCTTGTATGGTCGGGCCTCTGGTCAGCTAAGTGAACACTGGATGGACACTACCACATGCAGATTTGTGAGATCCATCTGCCCGCAAGAAGATATCGGACGGGCGTTCGAAAATATTGAGTTCACCAAGGCTCATTTATCAATATTATTTATTATATCTTCATCTATTGTCTATCACAACGTACCCTAACCTAAGTTATCTCTGAGAAAAATCTGCACTGTAGCAAATGTAACAGAAAGAGAACAACTCTCAACTGGTGCGATGAAGAATGTCGCACCTGCGAAAATGAGAAACTGAATACGTTGCTGTATGCGACCATGGACGTAACGGAGAGATGGAAGAGAGATGCTTAATTATAAAACAGAAATGGGAGGCCGCAATATTTGGGTATAATCGATAATGACTGATATATTATGGGGTTGTCATCTCTGATACATTGAATGCGTCTTCAATAATGTCGTTCTAGAAGTAATAAAATACGCCCTCCCTGCTCTTAGTAATCAAGATAGTATTGCTAGGTGGAGTCACTTCTTCGCCCCAGAACCGTTAACACTAATATGCCGGTTAGTGAAGTTATAACACATCGACGGGGCGGCCACCGTGGTGTGATGGTAGCGTGCTCCGCCTATCACACCGTATGCCCTGGGTTCAACTCCTGAGCAAAGCAACATCAAAATTTTAGAAATAAGATTTTTCAATTAGAAGAAAATTTTTCTAAGCGGGGTCGCCCCTCGGCAGTGTCTGGCAAGCGCTCCGATTGTATTTCTCCCATGAAAAGCTCTCAGTGAAAACTCATCTGCCTTGCAGATGCCGTTCGGAGTCGGCATAAAACATGTAGGTCCCGTCCGGCCAATTTGTAGGGAAAAATCAAGAGGAGCACGACGCAAATTGGAAGAGAAGCTCGGCCTTAGATCTCTTCGGAGGTTATCGCGCCTTACATTTATTTATTTTAACACATCGACGGGTGCTAGATACTCCATAGTGGGCTATACACAGCGTATTCCGTCAACGAACAGGAAAAGAGGCTTAAAGTGATGGCCTACGCAAATTATGTAGTAGTTCTGGTATCGGGTCTTTCTCCCGAATTAATCAGAGGCATCTTTCAGCCTTCTTCTTGAGAATGCAGGAGCTCGTGTTGCCCTCCAAAGACTGAACTATTGATATTCACAGCTAGGACGAAACAATTCAAGTTTGCCAATTTGTTTGCCTTCGATAAATATCTAAAATTTCTTCTGTAAACTAAGCTGAATGAGAAACTTATTACAAGGCATAGTGTCCTACACTGAATGCCAAGACAAGAGTGGATCCTGTGTGAGTTGGTGAGTTGGACGAATGTCCACGGCCGTACACTGGACAATTTCACTCACTTCTAAATCACAACAACAAGAACGGACTGCATATTACGTTCTATGACAGTCCACCATATAAACTGTATGATCACATTTTGAAAAAGAAGACCTTAAATTTTAAAATAGGTTAGGTTAGATTTACAACCAAATTATCTTAAAACTGCTCATCACTTTTAATTCCGCATGCAACACCGTTATCAGGTGAATACCAGTTACATACCAACAATTGTGCTAAGTAAAATATGCAGACTTAAAAACAGCTAAAAAATGAAATTCCATACCCTAAATTCCTCTTACACTTTTCTTGTTATCCTTGCCATTCTCTTTGCACAAAAATAAATATGAAACTTCTCAACACACCCACCACCAAAACATCGTATTCATACCAAAAATTCTTTCAATACCGTTAGCTCTTAAGGCATGCTGCATAATCGGCACCTGTTTTTCTTCACTGACTTCCGTTTGTTCTTACTTGCGCTTGAAGATTCTTATGTAATATTCGTTTTTGTTGCAACACGAAGCAGTTAGTTGAGGTAGTTGGCAAGGCCAATGATGCAGCAAGAAAATGCTCAAAGTATATGACACGTTCACTTATTAAGGTGTTGCTATAGCCACGTTACTACGTCATACATACATATGTACATGGTTACTCAGCGCTTTCATATTTATTTATTGTAAATTTATACAGTCGTGCACATCGATTGCTTGTTGCACTGCTGCATGCTGCACGAACATTTGCTAGTATTGTATGCAGCAGCAGTGTCATAGCAGCTGCTATTAGTTTTTGTTTGAATTCCATAACTGGTTACACTCTTTTTACTTGAAGCATCTTTCTTTTAAACATACCTACTAACTTGCAACTCAATTAAAATTTTTTGACAAGCAACTTTTACCTAACAACTTTAATTGATTTTACTTTTGTCTTCATTCGAACTCAGATGACGTGTTTTATATAACGATATACATATATGCACGTGTGTAGGAAGTCAATCTTTATAATCTACCAGCATACCCGGCAGAAGTTGTCCTACCCGAAAATTGGTTTAGCGACATTTAAAAGTGGTCCTTCCTTCCCGCTCTCACTCTCTATCTCATTCTCGTCTAATCTATTTTCTGTTTCTCATTCTTATTCCTGTCCGTCCTTTATTCCCTTTATCTACCTCTTTCTCATTCTACTTCTTCCCTCCACTCCCAATACCGGTCCGACTCACACCCCCACACCCATTCCCTTTACCATTTCCAAAACACTCAAACTTTGAGATCCAGCCCCCTGACTCGCCTACCTCGATTTCCTTAGATGCGGAATCTCTTTACCGAATATTGGTTACCTGATTTAAATTACTTTGGAAATGCAGCGAGTTTTTCTTATTGGAGCACATGGAACCAACCCCCTTTCCTAAATCCTTTACATGCATGTACATTATATTGAAAATATAACAGTGCGTTGATATATATGAATAGTCGGTGGTAAAAATGGGATCCGCAGCAAGATTAAAACTTAAAAACATATCCGTTAAAGTGCGATGAAATAAATAAGGACATACTGTTTTTCGATTCAAACTACGACATATCAGTTCATACAATAAAACAATGACTCATGGTTTTTTGTTTATTTTGTTAGGAGAGGACATACCAAGTCATCACTGAGGAAATCATTAAAGGCGGGAAGCGTAAGCATCTCAACTAATATGTAGCTAAGTGGAACCTTTGTCCATGCGCAATGATTGGCAGCCTTTATTCAAATTTTTGGAGGGAACCAAATGGTATAGAATATACTTGGATCATTTGAGAACTCTTCTGGGACTGTTTTGTGAACATGTTGGGTTGACTTCAGGCATATCATCATCATAATAACCGCCTAGGTGATTTTGGTCCTTTCGCATATTGTAACGCCTGATTTCTCTTTTTCACTATTACTGATGCCCATTGAGAGCACTAAGGTAGAAAAAATTTTACTTTACCTGCCACTCCTAATGCATTGGGAGCCTCTCCCTTCCTTCCCTTCGAAATTACAGAACCGATTGAAATACTTTATTTAGCGGAGCGTTTTCGTGCATTCGCATAACATGACCAACCGAACGAAGCCCCTCTACGCTATTTTCAAATTTGTGTAAAGCTCAATTAGCTCATAATTATACCTCCTTCGGTACTTGCCATCGGCATCGTGTAGAATATCATAAATCTTATGGAGAACTTTCCCGCGAATACTTCAAGAGCCCACTCTTCTGCTCTCGACACCGTCCATGACTCCACGCCATACATCAAGTCATATTTCTCTTTTCCTGAACGTGATATCTGTTCGACGGAGGGAGAACTTCACTTTTCATTTATCTAGATCATACAAAGCAGCGCTTGTTGGCAAAATTTATTCTTTTTTTTGATTTTTAAGCTGGCATTATTTTCACTTTTCATGTTGGTTTCCAGATAGTCCTTCACAATCCCGAATTTATATCCGTCAACTGTAACATGGCTGCCAAAGCAAATGCCTCGATTTTTCCTTGAATGACAGCAAGTACTTTGTCTTTTATTTTTTTACCTCAGAAATTACGGTATGTTTTTAAGCCCAATTTATAAATAACTAGGAGAAACTGTAGTGACCAAACTTAGGAGTGCCTGCAAAATTTCATCAACATTTCAGAAATTGTATATTGCTAACCTTTCCTTTTTTCTTTTCCTACACACATACCTCTACTTCTTTCTTTTTTCCATCTTTGCGTGCTTCCTCTTTCTCCGCTCCATATTCTCCCACCTCTATCCCTTCTTCACCCTCTTTCTACTTTGATTTATCTCTCATCTTCCTTCTCCCTCTCACTGTCATTGCCCAGCTCTCTTTTTTATCTACCCCTCTTCCTGCCCATGCCGCATTCACTATGCCCTATTCTCCCTCCTCTGGGTCGTGGTTATTAGTGAACTACTTCATGTTTCGGAAACTAGGACCTGCCAAGCGATAACCTCTTTCCCGATCTATCAATTAAGGATCGTTTTGGGACTTCTTCGGAATAATTTATACCTATATTTCTACCTCGATTTCGGACTATTTCAAGATTGCGTCGATCATTTTATTATTACGAGACTGTTTCGTGATTGTGTTCGAAATCATTTCATGGTTACTTAAGGTTTAATTCAAGACTATTTTTTGGGGTTTTCTCAAGATTTTTGGAGAACTATTTCTGTATTACAGATGCCGTTTGGAGTCGGCATAAAACTGCCGGTCCCGTCCCACAAATTTATAGAACAAATTAAAGCACGACGCAAAGTAGAATAAAAGCTACGCCTAAAACCTCTCCGGAGATTATCACGCCTTGCAATTATTTATATTTTAAGGGACCATTTCCTAAAAAAGCCTCCATTTTATAATGTGATAAATTTTTAATATTTTGATGTTGAAAGAGGGATGTGAGTACTTTTAATGATTTTAAGAGGTTTCAAAATAATTTGTTTACCCGTTTTCGGATAACATTTTTCTCGCCACACCTGAGTACTTTCCATATTCTTTTAGTAATGTATTTTACACATTCCATTCATCATCACTCATGGAGAAAACATAATTATGATACGCACGTGCAACATTGAACCATCACATTAATTTAACACTTTTCTCTGTCATCTTCAGTTATGAAATGGCACTGCGTGCTGTTACCACTTACCATTTGGTATTTGCCATATACCAGAGACCTCATATACGTAATCATCAACATAGATGACGCTATGTTATCACATGTAACAAACATACATATTTACATTAGGGTGGGTAATTTTTTTTGATCTAACCGGCTTTTTCCGAATGGTAAATTTTTATATTAGTTTATCATTTCAAAATCAAATAATCTTACTTATTTCAAGAAATGTTTTTTCTTCTTTCAATTGCGGGTACAAAAGGATAAGCTGGTTCAAAGTTCCAACTCAACACGAACGAGATATATACCATGAGATTACATAAAGTTGTGACTACCCCAATTGTTGTTATTATGTTAGTTACTTTATTATAACCAGCTGTACTTGTACACAGGGTATTATAACTTTGATTGGATAACGGTTGGTTGTATAGGTATAAAGGAATCGAGATATATATAGAATTCCATATAGCAAAATCATCAGTATCGAACAAAAATTTGATTGAGCTATGTCCGTCCGTTCGTCCGTCCGTCTGCCCGTTAACACGATAACTTGAGTAAATATTGAGATATCTTCACCAAATTTGGTACACGTGCTTATCCGGACCCAGAATAGATTGGTATTGAAACTGAACGAAATCGGATGATAACCACGCCCGCTATTTATATATAACATTTTGTAAAACACAAAAAGCTTGATTATTTAGTAAAGAATACACCTAGAATTTTGAAATTTGACGTGTGGACTGATATTGAGACTCCTGATAAAAATTTTAAAATAAATTTTTAAATGGGCATGACACCGCCCACTTGTGATAAAATCAATTTTACAAATATTATTAATCATAAATAAAAAATCGTTAAACCTATCGTAACAAAATTCGGCAGAGGTTGCCTTTACTATAAGGAATGCTTTGAAGAAAAATTTATGAAATCGGCTAAGGACCACGCCCACTTTTATATAAAAGATTTTCAAAAGGGTCGCGGAGGAATAAAATAATCTATATCTTTGCAAAAAAGAGCTTAATATCAATGGTATTTCATTTCCCAAGTGGATTTATAACAATAAATAAGAAAAACTTCAAATTTAAAAAAATGGACGTGGCACCGCCCCTTTTATGATTAAGCAATTTTCTGTGTTTGTGGAGCCATAACTCGAAGAAAAATTAGTTCAGAATAGAACCATACGTATATGTATTATTGCGCAACCTTGTAACACTATTAAGCATACAAAACAAACAACAACAGCATTTCGAGTGTAGAGTTGGGTATGCAATGTTCGGTTTCACCTGAACTTAGACTTCCTTACTTGTTATACTCAGTTGAGCAGAGCTCACAGAGTATATTAAGTTTGATTGGATAACGGTTGGTTGTACATATATAAAGGAATCGAGATAGATATAGACTTCCATATATCAAAATAATCAGGATCGAAAAAAAATTTGATTGAGCCATGTCCGTCCGTCCGTTAACACGATAACTTGAGTAAATTTTGAGGTATCTTTTTTCGATATCGAAAATTACGAAAAACCGAAAAAGTGCGATAATTCATTACCAAAGACAGATAAAGCGACGAAACTTGGTAGATGAGTTGAATTTATGACGCAGAATAGAAAACTAGTAAAATTTTGGACAATGGGCGTGGCACCGCCCACTTTTAACAGAAGATAATTTAGAAGTTTTGCAAGCTGTAATTTGTCACTCGTTGAAGATATCATGATGAAATTTGGCAGGGACGTTACTCCTATTACTATATGTACGCCTGATAAAAATTAGCAAAATCGGAGAAGGACCACGCCCACTTTTAAAAAAAAAATTTTTTTTAAGTAAAATTTTAACAAAAAATTTAATATCTTTACAGTATATAAGTAAATTATGTCAACATTCAACTCCAGTAATGATATGGTGCAACAAAATACAAAAATAAAAGAAAATTTCAAAATGGGTGTGGCTCCGCCCTTTTTCATTTAATTTGTCAAAGATACTTTTAACGCCATAAGTCGAACAAAAATTAACTAATCCTTTTGAAATTTGGTAGGGGCATAGATTTTATGATGTTAACTGTTTTCTGTGAAAACGGGCGAAATCGGTTGATGCCACGCCCAGTTTTTATACACAGTCATTCGTCTGTCCTTCCGCATGGCCGTTAACACGATAACTTGAGCAAAAATCGACATATCTTTAATGAACTTAGTTCACGTACTTACTTGAACTCACTTTATCTTAGTATGAAAAATGAACGAAATCCGACAATGACCACGCCCACTTTTTCGATATCGAAAATTACGAAAAATTAAAAAAATGCCATAATTCTATACCAAATACGAAAAAAGGGATGAAACATGGTGAGGTAATTGGATTGGTTTATTGACGCGAAATATAACTTTAGAAAAAACTTTATAAAATGGTTGTGACACTTACCATATTAAGTAGAAGAAAATGAAAAGTTCTGCAGGGCGAAATAAAAAACCCTTAAAATCGTGGCAGGTATTACATATATAAATAAATTAGCGGTATCCAACAGATGATATTCTGGGTCACCCTGGTCCACATTTTGGTCGATATCTGGAAAACGCCTTCACATATACAACTACCACCACTCCCTTTTAAAACTCTCATCAATACCTTTAATTTGATACCCATATCGTACAAACACATTCTAGAGTCACCCCTGGTCCACCTTTATGGCGATATCTCGAAAAAGCGAACACCTATAGAACGAAGGCCCACTCCCTTTTAAAAATACTCATTAACACCTTTCATTTGATACCCATATCGTACAAACAAATTCTAGGGTCACCCCTGGTCCATCTTTATGGCGATATCTCGAAACGGCGTCCACCTATGGAACTAAGGATTACTCCCTTTTAAAATACTCATTAACACCTTTCTTTTGATACCCATATTGTACAAACAAATTCTAGGGTCACCCCTGGTCCACCTTTATGGCGATATCTCGAAAATGCGACCACCTATACAACAACCACCACTCCCTTTTAAAACCCTCATTAATACCTTTAATTTGATACCCATATCGTACAAACACATTCTAGAGTCACCCCTGGTCCACCTTTATGGCGATATTTCGAAACGGCGTCCACCTATAGAACTAAGGCCCACTCCCTTTTAAAATATTCATTAACACCATTCGTTTGATACCCATATTGTACAAACAAATTCTAGAGTCAACCCTGATCCACCTTTATGGCGATATCCCTAAATGGCGTCCACCTATAGAACTATGGCACACTCCCTCATAAAATACTCTTTAATGTCTTTCATTTGATACACATGTCATACAAACACATTCCACGGTTTCCCTCGGTTCATTTTCCTACATGGTTATTTTCCCTTATGTTGTCACCATAGCTCTCAACTAAGTATGTAATGTTCGGTTACACCCGAACTTAACCTTCCTTACTTGTTTTTATTTCATTTTAAATAATTGAAAATCATTATCGATTTATCTTAAGGGTTCAAAAAGACAGTTTTTCTACAAAAAAGACAAAGTTTCTACAAAATTGGTTCGCCACTAAATGTCACTGACCCTAATGTGTCATATTATATACTACCAGACTACATTGTTGTGCGGATTGAACTTAACCTGCCAAACAAACTTAACCCGCTGACATGTGAATGAGTTGGTGTACTGCAAGAGATTCTTACGTCTTGAATAACATGAACATGCATATGTACAAATGTTGCGAACGTATAATCAGAGATCCTTACGTTGGCAATTGCTGCATCTCCATATGCCTAAACAGCTGACCGAGATGGTAACACGCAATTTCTTGTCAGGCGACGTAAATATATTTGTTGCATAGCGGTACTACATATTATAAAAATTTGTTAATATGATTAATTATACTAAATAAGAGTGCAAACACGTTAACAGTAATGTGCAATTCTTTTGCAACCGAGCTACAAAAGAACAGCCGGTAGGAGACTGAAGCAGCAAATAAAACAAGAACAGAAACTCCGTGAAATAAGAGTGTTGTATCAACTCAAAAAGAAAGAAGAAAGTTGTTTTATTAAAAACCAACCAGTTACAACCAATCGTGTCACTACCAACTGAAAATACGGATACCAGTGCGAACACAGAACATTGTTTTTATTATTTCCTACAAAAGAGAGTTATATTTTGAGGCAATTATTAGTAGTTTCGATACGTCACTATGCCGCTAGGAACAAATACTGGACAAAAACAACGGCAATACAAGCAAATGAAATAGAGAACAGCCACAAATACATGTACACAACAATAAAGAGCGCATATCACTCAGTTATATATATTTACATACATACACATGGAAGTCTATAGCGAATATGAGATGTAGAAGTATGAGAGAAGTAAATAAGCAAGCTTTGGATCTTCTCTCATTAATCAAGACTCAAAGCAAAACGAAAACAAAAAAAGCATTAAGGCTCATGATAGACAAAATTTGAAAAATGCATCTTCCACAAGAATCGTGCAAGCTGAATCCATTTTTACAAAAAGCTCTGGTGAAAAAAAAGTATCAAAATTTATTCACAAGTTAGGTGTATTCTGTCTGGCTTATCCCACCCGTTATTGTCAAACATATATATAGTGGAAGTACCCACTAGACCTTACCCGAATCGCACCAATGAGCGCAGAACCATCCCATTAACAGGTGGACTTATCACAATTGTGTGACCTCGTAGTGTTTTGAACTGATATTTTAAACATTGTGATGTCATACGATATCCAATTTTCCCCCCTTTGCAGAGCTTTTCAATGCGTTTATAACAGCTGAGCTGAGGGTAGTTCTGCAATCGTCGATACCCATAACTCAAGCAAGTAATTAAAAGTAATAAAAATGGCAGTGAGAAAATACCAAGTACTAGTAAAGTTCAATGTGTAGAAAACTAATAGTTTAAATAAGATCGCCCAGGAGTAAAAGGTAAACCACAACAGAGGCAAAAAATAATTCCCGATACCGGCAAGGTATTGTCGATAGCGATTAACTATCGGCGAGCTATCGGTTCTTCATCGACTTGATCTCGCCGTGTCATCGGAGTTTTATTGCTATTTTATCGGCTTGTTTTAGCCGGGTTACAGATGCACCATAGATTTTATAGTGAAGTTTTACCGGTATCTGTTTCATAACAAACCGATGATAAAAAGTGATAACTTTTTCCCAAGAATAGATCACTTTTCGATAGCAAATTGGTAACAGTCCGATAAAAAATCGACAACTTTTGGATAAGAATTTGATAAATTTTCGCTAGGTAATCGATCTTTTTTCTATAAAGAACCTATCACTTTTCTATAATATATCGATAAGTTGCTGATAACAATAAAAATCAATAAAAATCAACTTATCATATAAGTTCATAACAAATCAATAACTTGTCGATAAATTTTCGGTAACACATACATAGATAACTTTTCAATAAGGAATCGAAAAATTTTCTAAAACAAACTAAAAACACTTCGACAAAAAAGACAGTAACTCATTGCTTACCTATTTTATCGATAATAAATTTATTAGTCTTTGATAAGAAATCGTTAATTGTTCTATTCCGATACGATTGCACATCTATAAAAAGGTGAACTGGTCGATAATAAATCATTAACACTTCGATAGCATATGTATAGCGCGATCCCAGGCTTCGGTTCCGGTTTCCGACATTAGGGGTAGTACCTCAATGGTGCTTGTGCTTAATAACACGCGAGAAAACCGTCCGAGAGTATATTAATCACTACAAGAAAAGGAAGAAGAAGTTGAATGAAAGCCAAACCCGTTTTGTCTCCTACCGTGTATTGTGTAAGCCATGTCGTTGAAATTAATGCCGGTTTCATTAGGAAATTTATGTTCAATTTCAAAGCTTTATTTACCAACTGGATTACAAAAGAATTCGACCAACTTGTGTTTGAGGATTTGGCGTCTTCTAACTGTTAATCGTATTTTCTAAGTGATTCATATTTCATTTTAAGTGTTTCGAGAAGTTGCATGTATATAGTGAGCCTGACATTGTCATCTAACAAATTCTCGGAGACCTTATTTTCAACATGGACATGGCAAATGTCGACCATATTAAACATCAACGTCGAAGTCATTATGCTACCGACTGTCTTATATCCAAAATCAACCGCAGTTGTAACCAAAGTCCAGAGCCGTAACAAAATGCCTAAGTCTCTTGCAGGCAGCACTTGGAAAAAAGACAAAGAAATACTCTTATCCACTAATAAAGCCATTGGCCGGCGGCTTGTATGTTAGGCGTGTCCAATGTGGTCTACGAGCCTAAGGGGAACACACTGGAGGAAACTACAGGCCTTTCAAAATAGCGCGCTCCGAACTTCCACGGGTATCTTATTATGCATCCGAACAAATAGTTGTTGCTAATACCTAGAAAGCTGGGTATCCCAAGACTGATTGAGAGGCCCCGCATTTAAGGAACTCAAGAAGTCATCATCGTAAGCATAATAAAGCAATCCGACATATAAGATTTCGGCCGCATGGAGAAAAGGAGCACAAAAAGGCTCTCAGAGACATCTACCAAGAAACGTCGAACTACTGCGCCAGAAATTGCGCAGTGAGCCCCGTTCTTAAAGACAAATACCCTAAACTCGCAGTTGAGGAAAGCAAACTCCCCAGTGCGACGCACGTAAATGTAGCTCAACTTTGATGGGAATACCGTAATAGGTTAAACTCTTACTTAGTCAGAATAAACCCCGACATACCCAATGTATTTCCCGTTTGTAATGTGTACCCATATGACACCAACCATCTTTTCAATTGCAATGTGGAACCAACGCCTCTCACACCTTCATCTTTCTGGCCCAACCCTGTTGAAACTGTAAGTTTCCCCGGATTCCCGTTAGAGGACATTGATGGCAATCAGTGAGTGGTCGCACCGATTGGATGGGGCGAAGCGCTGATACAACAACAACAAAAATTATCAAAAAATAATTACCTTAATAGAGAAGCAAACACAAAGATAACAGTGGCAATTTTTATCAAATTCCGTCAGTTGAATTTTTTTCCTTTTTTTATTTTAGAAAAAAGTACCATGGAATTTTTGACTGAAATTATGCAAACCAATCTCAAAAGCGTCTGAGAGTCAATTCAAAAAAAATTCGAGAAAATATTAATAAAACTTCGTATTTTTTATTTAAAGTTTTTTAAATTTATTTGTGTATGTAGTTTTATAGCCCGCCCTAAAACAGCCTTTCGGAAAAAATTGTTTTAAGGAGACCTATAGCTTAAACTATATGAGACTAAAATTGCATACTTAAAAAAAGCGGTGTTGTATGTATTAATGTATATTCTAGTCAAATAAATAATAATATAATATAAATATCTTAAAATAAGTTCCACGTTAATTTCATACCTCTCCACGTCATTTGTCTCCTGCTCAATCGCTATGATGTGATGTATGATGCGCATTAGTGGCACATTTAAGGAAAACATGCTTCTTCTATGCAAAGATCTTTAATTGGAATATTTTTTGGCAAAGACCGTGAAAATTTATTGCACTTGTGCGCTCTAATGCCAACAATGTCAGTATGTGAACTATTTGTGCACATTAGGGTGGTCCTTATAAATCAAATAAACGGGTTTCCAGCAAGATTAAAATATCACATACAAATTTTGGTCTCGTTTGTAGATGGATGAGGGATCAGGTGATCGTAGATAAGATTGCTTTATGAAGGCTCAAAATGTGGATTTTTTTTAATCTAATACCCAATATCGATACTAGAGGTCTGGATTAGAAAAGGTTAAGGGTCCATTTGAAAACTCAATATATTGAAATCTAAACTTTAACCACTGTACTTATCGGTTAAATTTACTTCTTGTTCAGATGTGGCATTTTCTTAGACTTACGTTTGTTCTTATACTAATTTCACACAGACGGCTTATTAAATAATATAGGCAATTTTCTACATTAAGACGCTTATTGAGCTCAATCTTCCCTACAAAATTCGAATCTATTATTATTTCATTAGTAGCTAATCGAATGCCTAATGAAGTCAAAAGCACAATGCAACTCTGTTGGCAGCATTCCGCTTCCGTTTCCGCTTCTTAATTTTCAAAGCAAATGTCATTGTCTGCATGGCGGAACAATTCAAGGTGGACGCATCGAACAGCTGATTATAACCTTTTTTATTTGATTTGATACATCAACTACCGGCGCAGTACGATTTTGACATTTGTCCATTGAATTTACAAGTACATGGAATTTTTTTGTTTGTAGGTATGTCACCATGCTCCCACCTTGTATCGTTCCGCCATGATTGTCTGTCTCATCCTTCATACTAATCGAGCAGTTACTTCTGTGTGAAAGCAAAAAATTTACGATTTCGTTAGCAGGTGAAATGAGATCATTAAGTTTCTGTGTGAAAACAGTATTACTTACGTCAAGCAATTACCTTTTGTGATACCGTGGTCTGCAGCAAATTATCAGAATCTGTCTCCTCGTCTTTTTTTCGAATTCTATAGCACTGAGCATGCATTTTCGACTCAGTATACATATGATGCCTACGTGTTATAGGGAAGCAAACCCTGACAGAGTAATGCATGGCAGAGATAATGCTCATTTCTAGCAAATTTTGAGGATTGTGTTATGTCATCTAGTAAGTAAGTAAGTAAGTAAGGGCTAAACACACAATTTTTCTCCCCATTTACCAAAAAAGTATAGGGCCGTAAGCTTAACATCATTTTTGCTCAACACATTTCAGAGGCTATTACATGTATGTACATATATGTAGAACCCAACATGGATGAAAAACAGCTCTGCTAAATAGAGAATGTGTACACCAGTGAGCTGCAATAATCATCTTTTAAGGTTATTAGTAGACTAACCAAAAAATGAGTATTAGTGCGTATGCAAACAAAGAATATCAAGCACTTATATCCACTAACACACATTTACATAGACATGCTTCGTAGAATGAATAACCGCTCATAAGCCACGAAGCAGTTCAGTACTCAATTGACTTATTGAGCAAGAAAGTAAACTGTGTTATACGAAAACACTAATTGGAATAAATAAGACTACAGTGGAATAAAATGAATAAAGTCATATTAGTTTTCTGACGCTAGCAACACAACGATGTACACGAAACTAAACTGAATACAGCGCCAAAGTAAAACATGATAAACGAAGTATACAGTCTATTACACACGAAATCAAAGTGCTACTGGGGTTAAAGCGACTATGACATCAGTTTATACTCAAGAATGTCATATATGTTTGAGACATATGTGTTACGGGGCACTCGTATGTATTTTCTATTTTATGTGCTAATCACTCATAGTATTTGTCTGTACTTGACTAAGTACATATTTAGACACAATTTTTTGGCTCACGACTAAGTGCACTAGTTTTATTAGTACTGAAAGCAGATCTCTGGTGTACACGAGTCGTATGTCGGTAGACATGGCACTACAATGTGGGCTATATGAGGCCACGAAATCAGTCGACAGGATAAAGGTTATCTCTTAAAAAAAAAAAAAAAACAATTTGACAAGTTGATAAATGAGGGCACCCTAGTATGCATATTTTGTATTACATAGAAATTACGTGCAAAGCTTCGTTAATTGATAGGCGATGATGTGGCAAAATGCCATTATAATTTTAGGAACATATTTTTATAAATTTTTCATGTGAGCATAAGGATTATTTGTACAATGTTTGGAAAAGAACTTCGCTGTTCTGCTAAATTTCACTAAAAGTAGCGAGGTAGTGAGGATATGACATTCATTTGGAAGGATACATTTTTAATACTATGCTGGTTAGAAATACATAGTTTGTTGATAGCTAAGAAGCATGACGACCTGAGAAACATGACAACATGATACAAAGTTTCTCTGGGAGTGTTCGAGAGAAAAGTTCTTGGACAAATTAAACGGGCTTTCGTCGTTGTCGGCTGAGAGTACCAAAAACGATTTAATGATGAGTTGCATGAGCTTAACGCAGACAGCAGGTAAAATTTTTTGGGCGCCAGCTTGCTCATCGTAGAAGCGACTGGCGGTACTTGTTAGACTGCTTCAACCATTTCAACGGTTAAGCGACAGTTAAGTAAGTACGATAGCTAAGTATTAGAATACCAAAGTTGGGTATAACAAAATAGCAACAAAACTCCAAAGTTTGAGACAAATTAAAAAGTAATCAGCGGGGCATTCAAATGGCTGATTGAATAGAGGCATCTGTCTTAACACCAGTATGAATGTAGGTGTAGGTAGGTAGGTATTTATAATAGTATGTCGCCCAAGAATTAAATGAAAACCCCGTTCTGATGCCATAAAAATCTTTTAAACCAACTGATTGCTAGATCGGATATGTACGACAACCAGCCTGAGTTGTTAATAAAATCAAGAATATTTGGCATTCCTATTCGCGATAATCTAACTAGTTTTTCCAAAAATGGTCTTCTAAAGGATCTTAAACGTGCTCGCGCTAGAGTAACGTTTTTACAACTTTTGCAGTTATCATCATGCGGAATATCCATCTTTACAGTATGCGTGCTTAGAGTCCAATGACCGGTGCACACAGCTAAAGTGTGGATGTCGGCCCTAGATCTACCTAATAGACTCCTTGTCCTTCTTTGATTTTAGACCAGCCATGTAGCTCTTAAAATCGCATAGCCCGTGTTGTCCTTTAATTTTACTCAGCTGAGCAGAGCTCACAGAGTATATTAACTTTGTTCGCATAACTGTAATCCGTAATGGCATAAACTAATCGAGATAGATATAGACTTCTATATATCAAAATGATCTGGGCGAAAAAACAAATACATTTAGCCATGTCCGTCCGTCCGTCTGTAAACACGATAACTTGAGTAAATTTTGAGGTATCTTGATAAAATTTGGTACGTAGGTTCCTGGCCATATCATCTATTTAAAATGAACGAAATCGCACCTTAACCACGCCCACTTTTTCGATATCGAAAATTTCGAAAAACCGAAAAAGTGTGATAATTCATTACCAAAGACGGCTAAAGCGATGAAACTTGGTGGGTTGACCTTATGGCACAGAATAGAAAATTAGTAAAATTTTGGACAATAGGCGTGGCACCGCCCACTTTTAAAAGAACGTAATTTCAAAGTTTTGCAAGCTGTAATTTGGCAGTCGTTGAAGATATCATGATGAAATTTGGCAGGAACGTTACCCCTATCACTAGATGTGTGCTAAGGAAAAATTAGCAAAATGGGATTACGAACACGCCCACTTAAAAAAAAAATTTTAAATGTTAAATTTTAACAAAAAATTTAATATCTTTACAGTATATAAGTAAATTAAGTCAACATTCAACTCCAGTAATGATATTGTGCAACAAAATACAAAAATAAAAGAAAATTTCAAAATGGGCGTGGCTCCGCCTTTTTTCATTTAATTTGTCTAGAATACTTTTAATTCCATAAATCGAACAAAAATTTACCAATCCTTTTGAAATTTAGTAGGGGCATAGCTTTTATGACGTTAACTGTTTCCTGTGAAATTGGGGGAAATCGGTTGAAGCCACGCCCAGTTTCTATAGACAGTCGTCCGTCTGTCCTTCCGCTCGACCGTTAACATGATAACTTGATGAAAAATCGACATACCTTTACTAAACTTAGTTCACGTACTTATCTGAACTCACTTTATCTTGGTATGAAAAATGGCCGAAATCCGACTATGACCACGCCCAATTTTTTGATATCGAAAATTACCAAAAACGAAAAAAATGCCACAATTCTATACCAAATACGAAACAAGTAAGGAAGGCTAAGTTCGGGTGTAACCGAACATTACATACTCAGTTGAGATCTGTGGAGACAAAGTAAGGGAAAATCACCATGTTGTAAAAAGAACCTAGGGTAACCCTGGAATGTGTTTGTATGACATGTGTATCAAATGGAAGGTATTAAAGAGTATTTTAAGAGGAAGTGGGTCATATTTCTATAGATGGACGCCATTTAGGGATATCGCCATAAAGGTGAACCAGGCCTGACTCTAGAATTTGTTTGTACGATATGGGTATCAAATGAAATGTGTTAATGATAATTTTAAAAGAGAGTGGGCCTAAGTTCTATAGGTGGACGCCTTTTCGAGATATCGCCATAAAGGTGGACCAGGGGTGACTCTAGAATTTGTTTGTACTATATGGGTATCAAATGAAAGGTGTTAATGAGTATTTTAAAAGGGAGTGGGCTTTAGTACCCATATCGTACAACACATATTATATAGTCACCCCTGGCCCACCCTTATGGCGATATCCTGAAATGGCGTCCACCTATAGAACTATGGCCCACTCCCTTTTAAAATACTCATTAACACCTTTCATTTGATACCCATATTGAACAAACAAATTCTAGAGTCACCCCTGGTCCACCTTTATGGCGATATCTCGAATTGGCGCCCACCTATAGAACTAAGGCCCACCCCTTTTATAATACTCATAAACACCTTTCATTTGATACCCATATCGTACAAACAAATTCTAGAGTCACCCCTGGTCCACCTTTATGGCGATATCTTGAAAAGGCGTCCACCTATAGAACTAAGGCCCACTCCCTTTTAAAATACTCATAAACCCCTTTCATTTGATACCCATATCGTACAAAAAAATTCTAGAGTCACCCCTGGCCCACCTTTATGGCGATATCTTGAAAAGGCATCCACCTATAGAACTAAAGCCCACTCCCTTTTAAAATACTCATTAACACCTTTCATTTGATACCCATATCGTACAAACAAATTCTAGAGTCACCCCTGGTCCACCTTTATGGCGATATCTTGAAAAGGCGTCCACCTATAGAACCAATGCCCACGCCCTTTTAAAATACTAATTAACACCTTTCATTTGATACCCATATCGTACAACAAATATTATATAGTCACCCCTGGCCCACCTTTATGGCGATATCCTGAAATGGCGTCCACCTATAGAACTATGGCCCACTCCCTTTTAAAATACTCATTAACACCTTTCATTTGATACCCATATCGTACAAACAAATTCTAGAGTCTCCACTGGTCCACCTTTATGGCGATATCTCGAAAAGGCGTCCACCTATAGAACTAAGGCCCACGCCCTTTTAAAATACTCATTAACACCTTTCATTTGATATCCATATCGTACAAACAAATTCTAGAGTCTCCACTGGTCCACCTTTATGGTGGTATCTCGAAAAAGCGTCCACCTATAGAACTAAGGCCCGCGCCCTTTTAAAATACTCATTAACACCTTTCATTTGATACCCATATCGTACAAACAAATTCTAGAGTCACCTCTGGTCCACTTTTATGGCGATATCTCGAAAAGGCGTCCACCTATAGCACTAAGGCACACTCCCTTTTAAAATACTTATAAACACCTTTCATTTGATACCCATATCATACAACACATATTCTATAGTCACCCCTGGTCCACCTTTATGGCGATATCCTGAAATGGCGTCCACCTATAGAACTATGGCCCACTCCCTTTTAAAATACTCTTTAACACTTTCCATTTGAAACCCATGCCATACATTAATTTTGCTAAATGGTGATTTTCCCTTATTTTGTCTCCAAAGCTCTCAGCTGAGTATGTAATGTTCGGTTACACCCTAACTTAGCCGTCCTTACTTGTTTTTGTTGACGTTTTTATGAAATAATTCCGTATTTCCGCCTTGGATAACCCAGGGGTATGCCCAATTCGAAGTTGATTATAACGTCACCTCCTTTCGCTGAGTTCCCCCGTACCAGCCCATCAGCCATCTATTTCCTTCGATTTCCCTATGTCCCGTACATGTGGGATATTCCTAAAGTGTCGGTTAACGCAGCTAGAAGTTCCTTACATACCCCTACCAACTTTGAGCGAATGGATTTTTGTACTTCCTCGGGAAGAGTAGAGAGAGGATTAAGTCTAAGGCCACATCCCTGTGCCTACTTACCTAATTTTTCCAACGTTCTTTGCATGATTTTCCTCATCATGAGCTAGGAATCATAGCCGCGTGCACATTTTGTAATTTTTTCTAATATCAATAACTCTTAGATCATTTGAAACTTCTTAACGTCAATCGTCAGATAGAAGAAAACCTTTACAAGTATTGTCTAAATTATACGGAAGCCAGCTCTCGTTTGAATTACATAACAAATTTATTTAGCTTTTATATGTAGTTTAAAATCTATAGAGGAGAGTAGATACTTACAGATGCTTATAAATATTAGGGTGGTCCTTGTGAATCAAATAAATTTTTTTCCCCGCCTTACCCCACCAGATGGTAGTACTTAGGGAAGCAATTTCACATGTAAATTTTAGATCCAATAGAATATGATTAAGGGGAATCGCACATGGCCCAAAAAAAGTTTGCTAGGAAGATTCAATTAAAGATTAAAATTAAAACTCTGGTATTTTGATTTTCAATACCCGAAATGGATACTATTATCGTTGGCGATATAATGTATAAATTTTGGTCCCGATTTGAAACGGCTAAGGAATGTTGAATTGGCCCCAAGGCTCAGATTACCCTGTGAGGCCTCAATAAACTGAAATCAGTTAACCGTTTCTTATCGGGACCAAAATTTATAAATGATATCTTTATTATATTTAATTATATTTTTTTACCCTACATAGAATAAAAAATAAATGTTAGGCGCGATAAACTCCGAAGAAATTTTAGGCCGACCTTCTCTTCCAATTTGCGTCGTGCTCCTTTAAATTTTTCCTACGAATTGCCGGGATGGGACCTACTTGTTTTATGCCGACTTCGAACGGCATCTGCAAGGCAGATAAGTTTTCAGTGAGAGCTTTTCGTGGCAGAAATGTACTCGGAGTGCTTGCCAAACACTGCCGAGGGGCGACCCCGCTTAGAAAAATTTTCTTCTAATTGAAACCTTGTTTATAAAATTTTGATGTTGCTATGCCCGGGGCGTGAACCCGGTATCTTTGGTGTGGTAAGCGGAGCACGCTACCATCACACCACGGCGGCACTATAGATACATTTTAATTTTGGCCACTGTGTGATACCTTAACCTTCTTTAATCGGAAACAAAATTTATTGCAATTTTTTCCCAATAGTATTACCTCTAAAGGGTGAGACAGAAAAATATCACTTATTTGTTTGTTAAGGCCCAGCCTAATAACTTATTAAATTTATTAAAAGGTTGGTTGCCAGTAAATTGTTGGCGTGACTTTTGCCAAAGTACCTTGATCACTTATATAAATATCGCCATTCATATGTGAAAAAACTACTTCAGCTAAGTGTGCACCGCAAATGGAAGCCGTTTGGGCCTTCGAATTATTCAATTCTTCACTCAGTTTTTTCGAATATTCAAAAGTGTATTTACTGCTGATATTGTTCTTAAGTGGTGTTTCAGTTAGTCCGGGGCAGAAAGTGACTACCGCAACACCGGTGATGCTGTAGTAGTAGGGATCCTAAAGAAAAACAAGAAGTAGAAAATGTAAGAAATGTAGCTTACATACACAGTCAATTTTCTAATATTTACGACACTTACACTAATGGAGCGCGAGAAACCCACAACACCAAATTTGGACGCACAATACACAGCCGCGGTTGAAGCTGGTTCTAGACCCAACACAGAGGCGATGTTCACAATTACGCCACCACGTCCCTGCTTATTCCTATCCATATAAGGTAATGCTTCGAAAGTAGTATTAATAAGTCCTATTAAATTAATATTCAAAGTCAACTCCACATTTGGATCAGCCAAGATGCCAGCGCCATTCACTAAAACGTCAATGTATTTCACATTCGCGATCACATTGCCTATGGCACTTTTAATAGAATCCTTGTTGGTTATATCAAATTTGGTATAGTAGACTTTAGTTTTTGTATTGTTGGACTGTAGGGTTGCCATGTTCGCAGTATTCTCCAAAACATCAAAAATGAATAGGGACTGTCAGTAAACGGCAAGGAATAATTAGTATAAATAAAAAATATGTAGAAGAAAAACGTTTAAGGAACCTAAATATTTTGAAGATCTTCAATTACCTCTGCATTTTTGGTTAACAGCTGTTTGCAGGCTTCATACCCAATGAATCCCAATCCTCCAACGAAAACAACATTCTTACCACTCAAAGGCATTTCAAAACAGTTCACACACCAAAAGTAAGCTCAATTATTGTGCTTATTAAAAGCAGGAGAAATTGCGACTAGTGCCTTTTTAGAAAGAGCTTAGCTTTTAAATAGCTTAAAACAGGAATGCAAATGAAACTGAGCTGAGAAAGAATAACTTACATTTTCGCTCAAATGTCGAGGTTCTTTCTTAATTGAACTGATAAGAAAGCTGCAGTAAGCATTGCCATACTGGTAATTATTCCCAAATTTGAAGAATTTTTGTTCAATTCAAAGTATTTCTGACACAGGAAGGCAGACTGTAAGTAAAGTCTGTGTAACCCTGATATTTGAAATAATAAATAAGTGACATAGTTATTTTTTTAAGGATTTGAGCTCTTTAGTTAATCAATATAGAAATATTTATTTTTCTTTGGGTACATATTTTCCAAAAGAAGAGTAAAGAGCAAAATTAAATGCGAAACTTTTAGCTCTGTATCAGTGATCACAAACTGTGTTGGTAAGAGTGATATAATCCTAGTTGTAGTGGCGTAGTCGTTTATTAACAAACAACGAGTCAAGACATATGAACGCATATTTGTTTACACTCAAATAATATTTCGTAAATATGCAACAAAAATGTTCATACCGCGCTTGCTTAGCGACTTCTAAACGAAAGAGATTGAGAATAAATGTAAGGTGGGGCCGAATAACTAGCTGACGACCACCACTGCTCTATATCATAATATTAAGGCCTGAATAATTTAGACAATTCTTTATTTGACATTTTGAAATTGGATTTGGAAAAATCAAACTCAAAACGACTTATGGTGTAAGATGGAATACTACCATGACTGATCATTACTTATGCTTTCGCAAAATTTTTAGGGCATATAACATATAGAGTCGCACTGATTTGCAGAGAATTTAGATACATATGTCACCAACGTAAATTAAGTGTAAGACCTTTCCAAAATTATTAGGGATGATATTTATTTGATTAAGAAAAACACTGGATCACAAAATCAAATTTTTTTTCTGCACCAGTCCATTATGAAATTCCTATATAAATCACCCCCTGATTCCGAAAATCAAGGTTATTATTAATTCTATGGTAACGTTTTTGAGATATTTACGAATAACCGTTTTTTCAAAAAAAAAAAATTGGGTCCACTTACTTGCAAATCCTCTTATTTGCAATCCTCTACTAAGTTCGAATCACTAAACTGTTGAATAAATAACTCCAATTTGTAATAATGCAAAATGGCCTTTATTAAAGTACTTCACAATAACACTCAAACTGTGCAACGAATAGCTTGCTTAATAACCAAACTGATTGATAGCTCAAATGAAACTCTACTATTCAAAATAATACTGCTCTTACTCGCTAGATAGCGTCTTAGTCGAAACAGCTTGACAACTCAAATCGAACTGAATTCCAGCGCCTCTACAATTGCCGCATTTTATACTCTTTGATTTCAACCTTCGCATCTTCTAGGCGCTTCCAGAATCTACTAGTCCAGCAGCTCTCAAACTTCTCAGCTGTAACTTCAATTGCACAATTTTATAGTTTTTCTCATTACATACTTATAGGAGTATCTCAGATATATGCATGTGTTTGTGCATTGACTCTCCGCTGCTCGTATACGTACATGGTACATATGTGTAGACGCAATTATTGTTTCGTTTATGTAGATACATAATGATTGATCTATGGATGTGAATTCACGTCACTGCTTAGCATCGCCTTAGAGACGATAGCATCGCTCAGTGCTGCTAACATTCGTTACATTGCCCTCCACCTAAGTCCGATCGTCCCGATCACACAAATCTCCCGATCTAAACGTCGCTTGCATCTCCAAATGTACAACTCTTCTACTCCGTGGTTTCTCAATGCATTGTATGCGGTAGATGGTATCACTGATTTTCTTCACAACCTTGTACGGGCCTTTCCAACTGCACCGAAATTTGGCTGGGACACCTTTCCGCCGGTGAGGGTTGTTTAACAGTACCAAATCTCCCGCCAAGAAACCCTCCGAATTAAAGTTCTTGTCATGGCAGTGTTTCATCTTACTACTCATTACCCTCTGTTGTTTGGGCAATAAACTACTTCGTAGAGCTTGCGCTGGACGGATTTGCTTTGCATAATCAGTATCGTTCCGACGCTTCACAACAGTAGTGTGCCTTAGCTTGAAACCACCTTTGCATTCCTTCTGCGAAATTCGCTGCTTCGGTTCTGTGCGTCCATTAGGTTTTGTAAATGCCAGTGTTTCTCTCGCAAGTACCTTCGGTTTTGATTTGTTTGGCCCATACGTTCGATCAACCCTTGCCCGATCTGCTGCCTTGACTTTTGCGGGTTTTGTCGAATCTCTTTCACCAGCACTCGATTACTGCTGAACCCTTCTTCCGAACTGAAGTTAAGTGGCACATCCTGGTTCTCATAGCGCATAATCTTTCTTGGCATATCGATCCTGATGTCATGGTCAACTAAGAAGTCCACTCCCAATATGACTTCATCAACGATCTCCGCTACAACGAATTTATGTAGAACCATGACCTTCCCAATTAGGACTTCGCATAGCACTTCTCCCTGGACTTGGTTATACTCGCGTGTGACCGTACGCAACCTTGCTCCAGGTAACGGTTTTACTCTCCTCTTGACTAAATCAGATCGAATCAAGGAATGAGATGCGCGCGTATCTACAGTCAGTACACGCTCCTTGCCATCCACATTCCCTCTGACGGTAAGACTGCTTGATTTCCTTCCAATTTGCGACACAGATATCACAGGATATTCAATAGCTGGAGCTAGCTCTCGTTTTTTTCCATCTGGTACGCTCTTGCTCATCTCCTCCAGCTTTGCGTTTACGGCCACCCAAGTTGGAACTACCAGGACCAAGATCGCAATGACGTGCAATGTGACCGGGCTTCCCGCATTTGAAGCATTTGATAACTTTTTCACTCCACTTTTGCGGTCCTTTCAGCGCCTCCAATATTGCGTCTACCCACTCTGGCCTTTCTACCTCCACACGGCGTGCTTTGAAAACTGGCTTACACAGAAACAATGCTGTTTCTTGAGTCAATGCATATGATACCGTCTCTGCAAATGTTGGCTTTGGGTTTGCGTATGTGGCTAGCTTCGTTTCGATGTCCCATATGCCATTTATGAAGCTTTGAATTTTTACTCTTTCGGTGTATTCCACGGGTGCGTCAGCATTGTGCAAGCCTTTCGACATCTGCCGCAAACTCCTGCAAAGTCTCATTAGCTTTTTGTTAGCGGTTTTGCAACTCTATTTGGTGTATCTGCTTCCTGTTTCGCTTCCGTATCGCCTCTCTAGAGCGCTCATCAATGTTTCGTGGTTGTTCCGCTCTCCCTCGGGAATAGTCTGTAGGATTTCAGCAGCAGATCCTTTCAATGCCACGAATAGTGCAGCAACTTTATATTCAGCACTCCAGTTGTTCACTGCTGCGGTCTTCTCAAACTGTAGCTTAAAGGCCTGAAAAGGAACAGAACCGTCAAAGGATGGTGTCTTTACCTTTGGAATACTCGCTGAAACTGTTGGGCGATTTATTTACAACGCCTGTATACGACCTCTCAAATCATCCACCTCGGCCTCGATTTTTTCTTCAAACTGTAAAATTTTTGTATCTTGTGCCTCCAACTTCGAGGAAATACGTCCTTCTTGCTTTTCCAGGTGAGCAGAGATCTGCGATGATATCTGTGCTGAAATTTGCTCCGACATTTCGGATATCCGTGCCTCTTGCGCTTCAATCTTCGCTGTTATACGGTTCTCCTGCGATTCGAGCTGAGATGACATTTGCGACGACATTTCGGATATACGCGTTTCTTGTGCTTCAATCTTCGATGTTATTCGTGTCTCTTTGGATTCCATCTGTGATGACATACACGTTTTCTGTTCTTTTAGTTGAGATGACATTTACGTTTTCTGTTCTTCTAGTTGAGATGACATGTTGGTGGATATTTGCGATGAAATTTCTGTTATAGGTGCCTCTTGCGCTTCCAGTTGGGATGCCAATTGCTACGACATTGATGCTACTGTCGATGTTTGTGCAGATATTGCAGCCAATATCATGTTCAAGTCTGTGCTGGTAACCGTCTGCGATGTTTCGTTTTTCTCTTCAATTTTTGTTGTCTCCTCGCTATCAAGATGAAAGACATACTCTTCCACATCAATTCCTTCTGCTTCCATTGCCTCTCGTAGCCATGCCTGAAGTTCGAGTTTAACGCCGCTTGTATTCAATCCACGGCCCTCCAACTCCTTCTTTAGTTACTGGATCTTCAATTCACTGAACTTTACCATGTCCTTGTTGTCCTCTGGAATTTATTCAACAATTCCTCTTCTGACACCAGTTGTAATGAATTTACTTGCAAATCTTCTTATTTGCAATCCTCTGCTAAGTTCGAATCACAACGAATTGCTTGCTTAATAACCAAACTGATTGATAGCTCAAATGAAACTCTACTATTCAAAATAATACTGCTCTTGCTCGCTAGATAGCGTCTTAGTCGAAACTGCTTGACAACTCAGATCAAACTGAATTCCAGCGCCTCTACAATTGCCGCCTTTTATACTCTTTGATTTCAACCTTCGCATTTTCTAGGCGCTTCTAGAATCTACTAGTCCAGCAGCTCTCAAACTTCTCAGCTGTAACTACAATGGCACATTTTTATAGTTTTTCTCATTGCATACTTATAGGAGTATCTCAGATATATGCATGTGTTTGCGCATTGACTCTCCGCTGCTCGTATACGTACATGGTACATATGTGTAGACGCAATTATTGTTTAATTTATGTAGATACATAGTGATTGATCTATGGATGTGAATTCACGTCACTGCTTAGCATCGGCTTAGAGACGATAGCATCGCTCAGTGCTGCTAACATTCGTTACAATATATATCTCACGAACGAATAGAGGCTATTCCAAACGGTTTGCAGCTTTAAAAAGGTAATAAAATTTTCTATAAAATGTGCATACAACACTTTTTGGCTTAGACCCTGCAGATTCAAAGATAACGAACAATCATTACGGATTTTTTCAATTTTTTTTTTGCAAAAATATAAAAAAAATTTTATTTTGCGAGGAAGGATCTCGAAAACTTTTTATTTTTTTGCAGATTTTTTTTCTCTCTCTAAGCGCTGTTTTTTTTCAAAAAAAAAAAGATGCTCTATATGCTATGCTAGGAATTTCATAATGGCGTCTCTAGTGCATTTTGGCTGTAAACCAGTGATATCAGTAAAAATAAATCTTTACCAATCTCGGTAAACCCATTTCGTATTTGCCTAAAAAGTTTGAAAAGGCCTACTTCATAGAGGTTTACGCCGATCACCTTATCGGTGGCGGCGGCGTAGGCTCTATTATATACCGGCGGCGGCGGCGTGGGCGGCGCGCCGGCCTACGCCGGTGTTCTTACTTTAAAAAGCTTAATTTTTCTATTTAAAAAAATAATATTTAGGAAAGGTTTTGTTTGTATGTATTTAAGGAAATCAACGTGTTGGCCATTTCGGAAAGATCCGGGGTTTTTGACTCAAGATCTCGCAGACCGTTCAAAAATTTTCAGGAGTACCTCCTTGTTGAGGGATTGTCCCTCGCTCGCTTACTCCAGAGAGGCTTCGAACCTAACCCCGGTCTTTGGAATTGGTACTGCTGCGTCTGCTGAAAAGAAATAGAGATACATAAAATAGTCACACTTTTGTCTGTATATCTCATGCAAAGCATAGTTTCACCTAGGGTTAACTCCTAATAATCGTCGCGAACACAATTCCTTTAAATCATTTGTGGCTCTTTGGCGGCCACGCACAAATGCGACTTACGGTTGCTATTAATGGTGTTTTAATACTCATGACTTTCGTGGTACACGGCGCCTCCAGTTGTTTCGGCTGTTTTTAAGAGCTATTCCCGATGTGCGAACAGTAGCAATCCCGACCACCAGTCTCTACCACGCCTCCCAACCCTCACACCATATACCAGCACAGAAACTATAGGAATGCGACTTCGAACTCATACCTTCGTGGACGTCACTTTCCTAGAAGCTCCAGGTGTAGCTCCAAAGACTTTCCAACGGATGCTTTTGTCGCGCTATGCTGCCGAGCTACACCAGAGAAACACCTTGAAACGTTAGGGAGTGACTATTCAGCCAAAGATGCCGCCCTCGAAATCATAAGCAGTTTAAGTGGATGTCATTGCGTAATGGGTGAAAATCGTATAATCTTCGGCGCATCTACATAATTAAAATTTTAAAGGACCCTTGATAAAATTTTTAGAATGTAGACCAAAGTTTGCAGACGTTTGTGTTCACAACATTGATTTCAATAGTCTTCGTTAAATCAAAACGATATTTTAGAATGAAAGTCGACCGATTTTACGTTGAAAGATGTTAGCTTCTGTTTCCGGCCTTATGATATAAGAGCTCATTATGGATGACCGCGTAGCTTCAGTTTTTAGACTAGTTCGACTTTCCACTACGTTAGGGTAGTAGAACACACGGTCCTTAGTTCGACTGTCTGGAGAAAGATTTTCCTTCACCACTTTGCGTGTTCTTGCGAAGGACAAAGCCTCGCCTGGTAAATATATGTGCCTACATATTCACATTTGTAAAAGGAGCCGCAACGTGTAGGTGATATTTAAACTTGGTTGATAGGCTATAATCAATGTGATTCACTCCAAGGGACTAGTTTTGGATAGGGCCGCCAACTTTAGGAAATCTCAAACCGGGAGACTTGGGTGTTGAAGAACTAAGTGTGAAAATCAAAATTAACATTTGAGACCCTATTGTATAGTTTCGCAAATAGGCAACATACGTACGTACATATATCCTCAACTTAAGTATGAGGTAAGAATCATTTCAAAGGAGTGTGTATGCCTCTAGAACCTACTAAAGGATTTTGCGTCACTGATTTCGCTTATTCTTTCGGCCAATCGCAATATACATTTTTTTTTAAATCGGCATCTTTTTTGGTTAATTTCCTTTCTTTAACAACTTGAGGACAATTTGAAAACATGTTCGCCTTGGGTCATTTTATTTGAATTCATTGTTCATTATAAATTTTTTGAAAAAAATATGCATAGTGAGCATATAAATTTATTAGATATATAACTTTTCTATTATTGTTTTGTTTTATTAACTTGGTGAATTGGGTGATGCAAAGTCCGTGTTAAGCTGACATCGAAAGCGCCTGTTTTTTTTAAATAACTTTTGAACAGTTAGAAGGAGTTAAATTTCACAATTAGTTTCTTATAACTGGCAGTGATGCGCATCCGTTGACACCACTTTCGACCATATCCGACGAATTTTCGACATGAACAATAAATGGCCTAAACAGTCTTAAACGAGTCGAAAATATAATAACGCGCCGGACGCCGCCGCCGCGCCGATAATTTTGACATTCGGCGGCGGCGTGCGAAAAACGACCCTAATCGGCGGCGGCGGCGGCGTTTATCGGCGGGGTATATCTCTACTACTTCAGTCGAGCACCATTTCGTGCATGACCAACGTGGACTCTACCATCGTTAATGATGTCCGCCAACCTACCAGTCAAACAGGCACACTTTATGTGAGCAAGCGCAACACAGAGCCCGCATGCTCCATAGCCATGTTAATCGCTTTTTGCTGGGCGATATTATACCGACCCTTGAATGTAATATAACCAAATATCGGCTGTTGTTTTGGAAACACATTATCTTAGAACACATTTATGTGGTGACTTGTTTCCGAATTTGTTTCAAAACCGCCCTATATCACAACTTGGTTTAAGAACACCATATCTCAAATTTTGATTCAAAAATTTCATATCTGAACTAAATTTCAATATATTTTGACACTAGCTCTTTAAGAAGAACAAATAAAAGAAAATGTGGAAAATAGAAAAGAAGCAACAATTTTAGTTTTAAAGGCACTGAGCTGTCAAGTTTAGATGCACTGTGTTATGTCAGCCAAAACCTTAAACGCAAAGAGCTGTGTTGAAAGAATATGAAACATCAAAAGTTGTGTATACAACAAAAACAAAATACAATATCAAAAAGGCCTTTCTACAAAACAACAATATATGCAAACAAAAAAATTTCGGCACAACACCAAATTGTTTTTGAAAATGTCTAATAATTTACCACAGAACCAAGCGTTTTCTTTTCTAGAAAAAGTGTTACGCTTTTTGTACGTTGGGCAAGGGTTGTAAATCTATTTTTTTTTCTATTCTAAAACGCAGAAAATTGTTACCTGCTCGCAACGCAAAAGCGTTTCAGTTTTAACCTGCATTAAATGACGTTGTGGGAGTGTAACCCTGCTAAACCAGCTGAATTTTTATTATTATTGACAGCGCGCTTGTGAGAATCAGCTTATACACGGGGTATCCATTTATGTTCTTTTCATGTACTATTCAGGTTTTAACATTTATTTGGGCAACAATTTTTTCCAAAAAAAAAAAAACGCTATAACAAGTTTAGGACTATCGGTAGCATTCTGCAGTAATGTTGTAATGCTGGGTTATTGGTAGGTTTTAATAACCAACAACTGGTTACGGAAATATTTTCGCCGGGGGAATGGTTTGGTGTCAACGTTTTATAACATTGTCAATTGAACCACCCCTCTAAGCATTTAGTGTTGTGCTATCTTAAGTGTTCAAATATAGTATATTCAGGGAATTTTTGTATACAAATTATTTTTTATATATGTGACCCGGCATATGAAAAGGTGGCTTATGACTCAAAAAAAATTTTCCACTTTTTTCTTGTTTCGATAGTTTTTTTTTATCTTTAACAGCTGTTTCTTGAAATTTCTTTTTTGAGTCATAAGCCATCTTTTCATAGGCCGGGTCACATATATTGTTTCTCCGAGAATTTTAAAATTTTGTGTGGGTCGTTAATAAAATTAAAACGGCACTGCTAAGAAAGAAAAGCTCAAGCCTACACTGATAAGAGCGCATGGTAGAGTTTTTACAATTTTTGTTATAACCAATGGCATAATTTGCAAATCATCTCAGTCAGGGTGCTATTGATAAGATTGCGATCTACCCCGAAGCACAATGACTCTAGAAATATTTTACGCTTTCGTCAGAAATGACAGTTCAATAAAAGTAGCAAAAAGACTTAAAAAATATTTGTGATGCAAAAAAATATTGAAAATATTGTGACGAATATTAGTGACACTAAGTGATACTCACATCACTAATCTGATACTAAGTAAATAAAGCCACAACAATAAAAAAGCAAGCTGCCACACTTGTATGTACGTAAACAAATTAATCATTATGTCTACCCATATGTCCAGACAAGCAGCGGAGAGAAACGCACAAACACATGCATATATCTTATCTGAGATGCTCACAAAAGTAGGCAATCATTTGGGCAAGAATCACTCACATATACACGCGCATATGAGAAGCTATAACGTGCATCTGTAGTTACAGCTGATAATTTTATAGCTTGTAACTAAGTTAAATTCTAGAAACGCCTAGAAGTATGCGAACGAGACATCAAAGAGTATAAAAGGAGTTAAAGCTAAGTAAGCAGTAGAATTGTTATTGTGAAGTACTTTAATAAAGGCCATTTTACATTACTGAATATTGGAGTTATTTATTCAACAGTTTAGCGATACGAACATTAGCAGAAGATAGCGGAATTGCACTAAATTCGTTACAATATATTTGTTATCAATACTTTTGGCATTTAGTGATATAACAAACAATAAAAGCATTTTTGAGCGCCAACCGGTGTGACTCCGAATTTTGTTTTTAAGTACTGACATCTATAAATATCAACATTCATAAAAAAAAAAATAATTTTTCTAAATTGGGAATAATTTTGCAGGAAAGCAAAAAAAGGCGTAAGTACCAAGTACTCGTGACGTACGATGGGTAATACGTTCAGATATCGAATGTTTTTGAATTGACTAGAGCTCAGTCCAGGAGTTAAAATAGTTAAGTTAAACAATTACAAAGGTCACTTTACCATAATTATATAGATTTAAACTATTCGAGTAATCAGTTTGTTATCTTATTATATTCGAATCATCGGCTTTATATTAGTTACAGATAGGTCATCGATTTTAGGTATATGAAGTTTTATCGACAACACGCCGATGACTAATTCATAACACTACAATAAAATATCGATAACTTTTTGATAGTAAATCGATAACTTTTCGTTAACAAATCGGTAAAGAGTCGATAAAACGCCGATATATACATAATTTTACAATAAATAATCGATGAATTTTTGATAAAAAATCAATACCTTTTCGATAATAACTTTACACCGATAAATATAGGTAACTTTATGATTGGAAATCGATAGTTTTTGAAAACAATTTGATTTTATTCTACACATATCTATAACTTTTCGATAAATAATGAATAGCGTTTTATTAATAAATCGATAACTTTTCGGTAGTAAGTCGATAATTTTTTTTATAAAAAATCGATACCTTTTTCTATAACAAATATATTACATGCCGATAACATATTGGTCACAATTCGATAATTTTTGTGATACCCAGTCGACTCTTTTCGATGACATATCGTTAAATTGTACGAAGGCTGATGTGATTCTATTCATCTGACTTTACAAAATATCATCAACGACATGAGAACTCAAAAGTACCTATTAAGGTAATATGGAGCTTTTCAATATAAAAACCGTGAAATATCAATTTAAAATATCGGATGTAAAATAATCCTCTTGCAATAAAAGAAGAAGCAAATTCGGCTATAATTTCAACGATAAAAAAATAAAATTTTAAAATTTAGGGGTAGGTTTTTGCAACTTTTTTGTTTCGTATGTGCACCAACCTAGTCTAACTAACACCCACAAAACCTCTGGAAGTTATGCTCAACGCTCTCATCGACAATATATAGTAAAAGTTTGCAAACATTCACCTAATGGGCAGGCCTCTCTAATGGAAAACCGAGTTGAGTAACATTGCTCCCATTGCACCTCTTCCAGCTGCGTGCAAATATTGGTTCGTGTCTCCTTTCGCCGATATAATATCAGATGAAGTGCACAGACAAAACTGAGAATTTATAAATAAAAATCGATATTGGTTCACATTTAATTTTGCGTCCATTAATTGACATACTAACGGGCCAATATATGTACGTAAAAATTATTTAAAAAAATTTTAAATCCTGAAAATTTCTATTGCTTACGAAAAATTTAAGCAAATTGCACTGATATCAAATTTGTTGCGACAAACATATTTTGTGATGTCATTGCTGTTAATTGTTTTTGCTGGCAAGCGCTCATTGCGCGGTGATCAAGATTATCGAACAGCTGCAATAATGAACACAATAAACTCATTAACAAAATTTTGCAAACTTGAAAGACCAATAAACGAGACACATTAAATTTTTTTGAAAACATTAGTGTAGAACACGCTTGAGGCGTTTCTGTGCTAGTATTTCAATAAGCATTACCATTACATATTTCGATTCGCTCTCCTTCCTATTTACTACCCAAATAATTAAAAACAAAAAATCAAGCGGGTGGCTTGGAAGGACGGTCGTTCGAACCTCACAAGCATCATAGCCCTAATTGCAGTTTTGACGTACTCTGGTATTTCGCGAGTCTCTGTGTGGCTCTGTCCCTGCAAAAATCGTTAGATCATGTGGTCTACTGGAGTACTTACCATTATACTCCACTGTGATGCAGCAATGGACCAACTCATGTTTCTACACGAACATATTGTAAGCCGATCATTGATCGTTTTTAACGATTGTAATCACTGTGGGTACTCCATGGATTACTCTGATGTAATGCGGAGCTGGAGTATATGGTCCAGTCCTAGGAAATCGCAATGTTAATTGGACCATATTTTTTGTATGCATTGTGGTTAATTTTGAAGCACTCGCTTGGTTCATAGCGAGTACTCCATACATGCATGCATGGAGTGCTCACGATTTTTGCAGGGTGTCATCTGATTATTACACGCTCTCATTACGTTTTGACAGGCGTAATAAGGCTAACTCCCCTCAAAAGGTGACTGGAGGGGCGACAGGGTTCAAAGCATGGACGCAATTTCAGTGTACACTGATGGTTCCAAAATGGAGTTCGTTGTGGTAGCATGTGTCTTCTGCGAACATTTTAAGGTGTCGCTGTCTGTCCGTGTACCCAATTTTGCTACTATCTTCAAAGCGTAAGTTCTAGGCACATAGAGAGCATGTATGCCCGTGTCGGAAAACACGGTGGAGAACGCGAGGTGTGCATTTACTCAGATAGCCAAGCAGCGCTTATGACGCTTAACTCCCCAATCACTTCGTCTAAGGCCATTAGCAGATGTAAGAGGTCACTTCAAGCCGAAGCTAACTTCGCAAACATAACCCTCATATGGGTACCTGATCAGAGGGCAATGATAAGACAGACGAACTTGCAAGGGCAGGGGCACTGCCTCCTCGGAAACATACTAGATAAACAACTAAACATGGCCAAATTACGATAGTAAGATGACTTTATAGGTCAAGGAAGGATATATTTATGAATTTACTGCCACAATCAAGGGTCACTGACGGCTTGGCCTGCTTGCTGAGAGCATGGGGATTCATTTTAACAGCATTTACAGGAGCTGCTGCGATAAGGACAGCAAAGAAACAGTCGCGCACTACCTGTGTTAATGCGGATCTCTAGCGCACACTAAGTTTCCAACAATGGGCAGTTATATACTGCCGGAACTTAAGGAAGAATGTAAATGCAGGTTCATTGTTCGCTCCAAATAGTTCGAACTGAGTACCGAAAAACTATACGATATCAACAGCAAATGGTTTCAGGAGAAAGTGCATCGAAATGAAGCTCCGTGTGCTACTTGGGCTCGGATCTTTTTGGTATCCTGGAAAAAAAAGAAATGATGGTATGTAAATGAGCTGACATCCGAGTCCAAAAACAAATGAAAACAAATCATTTTCAATTCGTCTTCCCTTTCTGTTGGCCAATGTCTGAAGCTGGTGCATATATTACGGTGTTTTATTCAGTCGGACCCTGCCTTCTGGCGTCAAATGCTTATTAGTTAGGCCTCGTCAGTAACAGCAGGTGTAGGAAGTGCGCGCTGCGGGACGAAACGGTTGAGCACGTTCTGTGTTCGTGTCCTGCCCTCGCCAGGTCAAGGCTCTAGTTAAAAGGGGCGACTCTGCTGTCAAATCTCGAGGCAGCAATTGAGCTACGCCCTAGAAAACTTTTGGTATTTGCCAAGTGGACGGAGTTATTCTATAACAAAAGTCCTGGCACCTGATTGGGGTTCTTCGTTCGTCAAATCCTGGTAGCACTATAGACACATTTGGTCTATTTGAGGTCTTTATTGACCAGCCAGTTCAACTTAAGCTAATTCATATATTACAGGTGATCCTATAAATTTCATTTTTGCATGGCCGACACTTACATTTATGTTTGTACTTTGAAGACTCGAATATTACAAAATTTGTTAATACACAAAATTTATTGGTAACAGCAGATTTTTTATTTTTATTTGTCACAGCGCAAATTTAATGTGTTGTTAAATCAACACCCGCAATCATTTCGTATCTAAAAGCTCAGTGACATGCGCCCTAATTTATGAAAAACAAATTTCTTTGCCTTAAGAGATCTTTTTGCATATAAAAAGCCACAAAGTCATTTGGAGAAAACCACAGTATTCAAGCAGTCCGCCAGGGAGCAGTTCCGCGATTTTTTTATTTTTCCGTGTAAAACCGTAAAAAAAGTGAAAAAATGAGTTTGAGTGATAAAAATGTTGTATTCGTCGGAGGTTTGGGCTCAATTGGCTATGAAGCTTGCAAACAAATGATGCAAAGGGATTGGGGGGTAAGGTGAAAAAAAAAGATTCATGGTGAAAAACGATGAACTTGGATTTTATGTGCAAGAATTTATTTGAATATTTTAATTAAAAAAGGACTTTACATTCAAAAAAATATCAAAAAGAGTAAAAAAGTCATTAAATTCCCTGCAAAAAGAAAAAGCAAAAAAACTATCAGTTGCTTAAAGACCTAGCTCATAATTGACTAAAACACGAAAGTAACTGACTTTGAGTTGATTACTTAGATTTAGTTATGCAAAGTTGCCACAGCAACCACTGTTACTGAGAAGTTTAAAAGAAAAAGAAGCCAAAAATTATTAAAAACGAGAAAAATTGCAAATATAAGAAACATTTTATTTTTTCACGAGGCAATGCATGTTTTTCGGACTTCGATTTCCCTAAGCTATGTTGAACTGGCAGGTCAATAAACACCTCAAATAGGCTGAATGTGTCCATAGTATTACCAGAGCCTCAATCAAGCGCCAGGACTTATGTTATATGTCCTCTTGACAAACAGAAGAAATTTTCTAGGACCTAGCTATTTCTTCCTGCAGCTCGCACTTCCAACACCTGCTGTTACTAACGAGGCTTCACTTATAAGCATGTGATGCCAGAAGGGAGGTCCAGTTAGTATGCTCAACGTAAGCCTTAAATCTTCTCTCTTCAGAGAAATGAGCCTCTTTTTGTGGCTAGTATCGACTTTTAATATGATCTTAGAAATTTTGCAGCCCCGCGCTTTCGTCCACACCTTTCTTGATTGATGGATCATATGCAACTCCTGTCTCCTTTTGATTTCTTCCAAACGAATTGGGACGTCTATCGTGATTCAGAAGTTATTCCAATGCTTCTTTGTATTCCAGAACACTTCTTGTTGAAGTACTGTGTGAGATTATTGCATTAATCACCGTTTGACTATCACTATTCATATTGACGCGACTGCAACTTAAGCACGCTTCCTCAAGAACATCTGCTGTTTTTTTGACGGCTATAATTTCGGCCCGAAAGACGCTGCAGTAGTATTGCAGCCTGTGGGATCTACTTAATTCTGGATCGAGATAGTAAACAGCAGACCCTACTCCTTCCATTAATTTGGAACCATCCGTATGTTCTGCCATTTCTGCATCCTGGCACAAACCTTCGGATCAATTGTGGTCCTAATATATCTTTCGAAGGTCAGGCGCGGAGTCATATATTACGTTGGCCCATTGTTAGATGGCGCTGTAATGCTTTGACAATAAGGCCTGCAATCACGCTGTCTCGAGGCCTTAAGCCATGTTGTAATTGCTAATGCGATGTTTCTGGTTATTAGGTCTGCAGGCTGGATGTATAGAATGGTGTGCAACGCTGTCGGGGTAGTTTTTTGGGCCCCCATTATTCTTACCTTTAATAGTATACATATCCCCCCCCCGCTCGGTTTTTTGGTATGCGTACTTTTTGTTTGGCTGTCCACCAAACAAGGACCCCACAGTAAATTATGGTTTTGACAATTGCCGTAAATACCCAATGGGCGGTTTGGAGGATAGGCCCCACTCGAATCCTAGCATCCTTTTACATCAGTGCCGCGAATGCTTTGTCACCCTCTCTTCTAAAAAGGACCTGATATTTCTTATTAAATAATATTTTATCGGGTTTTTCTACGTTGGCGGTTAACTCAACTTTACATTACTCGCTCTTCCGCGTTCGGTATGAAGATTACTCGAGCCATTCTCCAAGACTGCGGGACCTGGTTCAGTTTCATGTAACTCTCAAAGATTATTATACAAACGTTCCACATGTCATCTACAGCATAGTAGGGAGTACCCCATCTGAACCCGGCGATTTGAATTTAGAAAACGTACTTCTCGCTCCGTATTAAGAGTGAAGACGTTGGTACATAGCTCTTCCGCATCATCTCCTGATGGGAAATATGTGTTAAGTGGTGCCTCACGGGACTCTTCACTACAGTTTGACCATGCCCCGTCGTAATTTTTTATCAGTCTCTGGACCGCGTCTCCCTTGGATAGGACTTTCCTCAGTCTCACCATTTCGCTGGAGCATTCTATGTCCGCACAGAAACTTTTCCATGAAACCCTCTTTGACCTGTTTATTTCACGTTCAAAAATCCTCAACAAATCTCTATATTCATCGCAGTACTCCTCGATTTCCGCAACTTTGCCAACTTAAAAATCAATTTTTCGTGCCCTCTAAGAAGACTCAACTCCTTCTTACTCCACCATGATGGCTTTGCTTTCCCATTGAATCTTTTAAGAGGACAAGATTTGTTGAACGCAGTTGTCAGCGTTTTTGATAAGAAGTAGTTGCACTCTTTCAACTTCTCCTGATACAAACTTCTTAAATTTATAGCAGTCCTTTGCTCTAGCGTTTCCTACAGTTTTCCCTTCTCTGCCCTTATAAGCTAAGTTTAACTAAATTTCCTTAACTTTGAGTGAAATTTAAACTCTATTTGGATAGACTCCTTTGGGATTGGCTTATTTATATGGCAACACTGGGGGTTTCTCCTTTAGACAGTTTTCAGATAAGGCAACAGCTGAATTTTGCTTACATATTTGCCGCCATTCACTTTTTTATCCATTACAGTCCCTCTACGTATTAGATGTGTTGGACAAACCTGAGGCTATTCAGAAATTGCAAGAAATCAACCCCGAAACCAAAGTTTATTACTCTAAATTCGATATAACCAACAAAGAAAGCATCAAACAGGCCTTGGCTGATGTCGTCTCCAAAGTGAAATATATCGACGCTTTGGTGAACGGTGCTGGGATTTTAGCGGATCCCAATGTTGAATTAACAATGAATATCAATTTAATCGGTCTCATCAATACAACTTTCGAAGCATTGCAATATATGGATAAGAATAAGCATGGACGTGGTGGTGTAATTGTGAACATTGCCTCTGTGTTGGGTTTGGAGCCATGCCCATCAGCAGCCGTTTATTGTGCATCCAAATTTGGCATTGTGGGCTTTTCACGATCACTTGCGGTAAGTAAATAACTTGTGTACTACAATTGTAATAATATTTCTTTTTTAAATATGTTTTTAATTAAATCGATAAATATTTTCATTCTTTTCATTTCAGGATCCTCACTACTATGAACATACTGGCATTGCTGTGGTTACGTTTTGTCCAGGTCTAACCGATACACCTTTGAAAAATAATATTGGCAGTAAATATACTTTTGATTATTCCAAAGAGATTGCTGAAAAACTGAACTCGTCCAAAGCTCAAACAACCGAAATATGTGGCACACACGTGGCGCAAGCCGTTGAGCTGGAAGATAATGGTGCCATTTACATTAGCAATCAAGAAACTTTGACCAAAGTGAAGCCTAGCGTTTACTGGGAGCCGACTTATTGAAGACCTATGGCATAGTAAAATATGTGTTTTATATATGAATTACTGTAACCCAAACTTAGAAACATTTTTTTATATTAGGCAAATTTCTTTAAAATATTTGTAGTTGTTTTAATAGAAACTTGTTGAAATGTTTTTCAAAAACGTATTTATTTTTATACGAATATTTGGAAATAAAGCTGCTAGAGAATAAATATTACAGAAAATTAAATCATGTGATTTAATTTTTAAGTGCTTACTTACTTACCTAACTGGCGCTTAACCGTTTAAACGGTTATGGACGTCCAACAAGGCGCGTCAGTCGCTTCTATGCGCTGCTAACTGGCGGCAATTGGTCACACCAAGGAAATTTAAATCGTTTGTCACCTGGTCCTTCTAGTGGAGTGGGGGCCGCCCTTTTCCTCTGCTACCATAAGCGGGTTCTGATAAAAACACTTTATTGGGTGGAGCGTCCTCTTTCATTCGCGCAATATGGCCAAACCAGCGTAGGCGCTGCGTTTTAATCCGCTGGGCTATGTTGATGTCTAAGTAAAACTCATACAGCTCATCATTAAATATTCTTCAGTACTCACCATCGTCAACGCGTAGAGGTCCGTAAATCTTTCGAAGAACTTTTCTCTCGAACAAACCCAGAGTCGCTTCATCTTGATATCATTTGCCGAGGAAGGGATTTACCTTTCAATTGCCTACTTGGATTTCAGAGCTGATATTGTCGTTTGTGTTAATGCTGGTTTCCAAAGAAACGAAGCCTTTTGTTATTTTTATTTGCTTACTCTTGGGATACCTAATGGAGGTTTCTTGCCATGTGACATAAAATATAACTAAAATAATAAATAAATTAAATGAAGGGTGAAAATCAGATTCGTTTTATTGAAAGCTGAAAGTGCTAGTGGTCTGTCGACAAAACAAAAAAATATTACCCCCCCAGTGATGCAAAATCTTTAAGTATACATAAGTATACGCGCCCGTTTTGTTTTGTTTTTTTTTCAAAAGTATAATATGCAAAGAAATATTTCAAAGTTTTCAGACAAGTAGACTAATAAGCAAGAGAAATATGTATACAATTAAACAAAACATTTGGATGGACTAATTTTCCGTATCTGTGGCTGCGTACATATATATTATATATAAATGTATATATGTTGTGCTGCTCAACTGTATGTCGCAAAATATATAATTTTAATTAGCTCAATAAATCAAAAAAAAAAATAAAAAATTGCTGTTGAAATACTCATCAGTGATTTGTTTAAAAGGCGAGCAAGATTATACATAATCGTGAACTTTTCTTATTTTTATTTGTTTTTTGTTTTTTTTTTTTAGGTTATTTAACGTGAGTATTATGTGATTAATTGGAACATACGTGGCATTTATTTATAAACAAAAAAGATAAACAAATATTTATGAATACATGTGTTTATATAAATACATAGATGTTAGGGTGGTTTATTTGTTTAATTTTATTTTTTATATTATTTTGTTCAATCTTAGTTGTTGATTTGAAAATAATAAGGAGCTAGCTCGTTTGTTTGCTTAAGAATTGTGTGGGGGAATTAAAACTAATTTTATTTCTTGTGAAAAGACAATTTTTAATTTTTTTTTTTTTTTCACTTACAACCTTTCAGCCGTATGCCTGAGAATGCAGTAAATGATTTCGTTGAGATACGAGTAGTGTTGAGTGATGAGCTTTTTTAGGGCACGTCGCAATTAATATTTCCAATGCAGGACATTCTCGATGGTGACATTGCTATGTGTATAAAGAAACCTATTGGACATTTTGTGTTTTAACTCAAATTTAAATGAGCGTGCATGCTTCCGATATTGATATCATCGGTCCGAATACCCGCACCGTAAGTTATGCTTACACCAAATTCGAGGGAAAAAGCGGAAAGGTGGGTTTGATTGTGCATGAGGATACAATGAAGTACATGCTGTCATCGCGCAAAGAGTCAACCCCTTTGCACCTTGGCAACCACGCCATTGTTGACAGCTGTAATTTTGAAATAGTAAAAGACTTCGTTTATTTGGGAACCAGCACTTACACAAACAACAACAACAGCTCTGAAGTCCACTTTTGCCAATAAATGCTACTTTGGACTAGGCAGGCAATTGCAAAGAAAGAAATTCCTCTCTCGGCAAACGAAAAACATGCTCTACAAGTCACATACCGTACCGGTCTTGCTATATGGTGCAGCGGCATGGACCATGACAACATCAGATGGAGCGGATCTGGGAGTTTTGGAGATAATTCTTCTTTATCTCAGCGACGCAAAACTTTATAAGTTGAATAAAAAAACATCATGACCTTCGCTTGAAAATCTGAAAGAAACCATGTTTTTCAAATTTCAAAATTCTCAAATAAAATACTTGTTCGTCAAAAAAATTATCAGGGACGATAGTCAAAAGTACGGCCACTGTCCAGAGTAACATGCGAGTGACAGGGAAGTTAAAGATTTGGTGGATTTATGTATATTGTTATACATATGCTTTTGCTTATTTTTGGAAGAAGCTAAAACGTTTCTCCCATAGGTCAAAGTTCAAATTTCGGCTTGGAAACTCAGGAATTTAAAAAAGGAAAAACCAAATTTAATTATTTTCTCTTCTTGTGCTTAAACTAAAAATAATTTTGGACAAAAACCGAAATATGTCTGCATATTTTTAGGTTTATATACACGCAGTGTCACGAAAGATTGCCTCTGAGACTAAAAGTTGTAACTTTTCTTTAAAGTTACCCTTGATGAAAATGAAATGATGTATAAAGTTTGTTATGAACCTCAAAATTGTAAGTATTTAAAGGAGAAGAGTTGGAACCACGAATAAGTATACCGCAATGATCAGGATGCCTATCTGAGTTGTTTACGACATGTCCGCCTGTCTTTTTAAACGCAAACTAGTTCTTCAGTTTTTAAGATATCTTTTTGAATTGTTATAAGCGGTCATATGTCGGAACAGACCGGATCGGACCACTATACAGCAAAAGTTTTCAGAAAAAAGGTTTTTGTCATATCTTCTTCCATTTATCAGATAGAAGCTTCAAATTTCACCAAATGCTGTTGTATACAGCACATATTATTTAAAAAATCGTAGAGATCGCTCGAATATATAATATACAAGAAGACCCGGCAGACGTTGTCCTGTCCTAAATTTGGCCTATCTGCATACATTTTATTAAGCTTTTTCCGTCTGACTCTGCCATCCATTGTTATCCATATTCTACAAACACATTCTAGGGGTACTCGGGTCCACGTTTCGGCCTATATCTCGAGACCCTGTACATCGATCGCACCAAACCTATGTATTAACCACCGCATGAAATTTACGCAACTTGTGTGAAAGTTTGAACAAAATCGACTGGCGCATCCTTTCAAACACCGGCGCACAACTAACACACATTTCAGCCTTTCTTTATATATATATATAGATTTTTATTTTTAACACTTCACTATAATATTCAAACGAAATACAGATTTTCGTTGCTTTTGAAATTCGGCTTAAAAATAGCACATGGACAACTAAATACTCTCCTGAATTAAAAAAAATGTCATAGTACTTCTAAATCGCGGGCCCCCTCAGAAACCCCCCCCCCCTCCCACCCTCTCGGCGGGCCTGGTGATGTGCTATACTTGATATCATTCGCTGTAATATTTTTTATTGATAAGCACGTTGTTTTAAACACCAACCAATTACACGGAAGTATATCCGCACCCCTAAAAATGTGAGAGCATGTGTGTATACGTAACATTTTATTATTACGTATAAACAAATAAAAAAATTTGCAATAAAATAATATTGTGACTATAAATTGAGATATAACCTATCCTGTCTTTCAAGTTAGACTAGAAACTACATACGGGGTGCAAAACAAATTCAAAATCGGTTCAGTAGTTTAGGAGTCCATTTGCGCCAAACATAGTGAAACGTGATTTTTATATATTAAGATATCTTTTACAACCGATAGTTTAGATAAGAAACTTTTCGTAACTTTTGCTCCAATTTAACAGCTAGAAGCTACAAATTACACTAAAAGCTTACTTGTACGGCATATATTGGTGAATGATAAAATCGTACAGATCGAAATATAGTATACTAGCAGACCCAGCAGAAGTTGCTCTGCCCTAGCTTTGGTCTCTGTGCATAACTTTTAAGCAGTTTTTACCTCTTACTCTCACTTCCCCTCTCCCCTTTTCCTTATCTTTTTTGCACTCTTCCCTCTGCATGTCTCATTTTCTGCGTCTCTTTGACCCTCTTCGTCTTTTCCCTCACTTCTTTACCGCTCCCTCTCTCCTTCCTTCTTTTTCCTCCTCTCTAGTTCTTCTTGTTTTTCTCCATCCCGTTTTCCCAGTTCCAGATGCAGTCCCAGTCCCACTCCCATTCCAACTCCCAGTCCAAGTCCCAGTCTCAGTCCCAGTCCCAGTCTAAGTCTCAGTCTATGTGTCGCTCCCAGTCGCAGTCGCAGTCCTAGTCCAAGTCCCAGTCCAAGTCGGTCCCTGCTCCATTTCCCGAAAAAAATGTGTTACAAATACTAATCTAGGCAAAGGGCTATCTATCTATATACCAAATTTCTGGCAAATCGAACCGTGAATATAATTTTTTCGAATAGATCGGTCCATAGTTCACTTCCCGGAAAGGAACTTCACAGGAACGCTATCATGTAGACAACAAGAAACGTGAAACTTTGTGTGAGGATTATCGTCGAAATCGAAAATTTCGCTAAGGCGCATCTATTCTCTATATATAACATATTTTATACAACCGATTATTCGAATATTACGAATGGGATAAGATTATCGCTCAGCGACATTCGGCGCAACCGAAGACAGTCTAGTCCTTACTTGTTACTGGTTGAATTATATTAACTCATTCATTTTATTCTATTTTCACAGATATTACTTTCTAATTTTACTAAGACAATATTATAGAAGGTGAACTCGGGTTTTCCATCTACTTGGGCTTTTTTTTTAGTAACTTATGGTAAACATATTCGTATATTACCTGACCAGACTGATATTGTTCAGAGTGTAGTCAAAGTTTGCTTGACGACTGAAACTGAAAACCCCATCAAGAGCTTAGTTTTATGTTCTTAAATACCTAAGGATTTGCGATTAACCAATTAAATGAATATACCGTTTAATCTGAATTAGAATTAAACTAGATTTTAGTAATCATATTTGTCAACTTTTCAATAATTCACATTTTGGCTTATCAAAAAATATAACTAATTTGGTTATTCAACAATCTAAGCACAGCTGATTATATAAATCAATGCACAATAGAGCGGCTCCTAATTTCTTATCTGCCATTCAACTGTGGTCTTATCTAAGTATGTATGTTTGGGTCAGTGCACGGACTTTACTTCTTTATTGGTAGATCTACCAACTCTTTGACCCATTTTCATTTTCTACCACTTCTACCACCAAAGCCCAAAAATCTACCAACATTTCAATTTATTCGCATTGAAACCAAATACTGCGATCATTAGGTAAACGTATTTAATTGCAGAGCGCACCCAAATATCATTAAGTTACAAACTAACCAATTTTGAAAAATTTGTGCACAGGTCCGCGCACTGGTTTGGGTTTGGTTTTTTATACGAAAATATTTTTGACTCTATTAAAGCCTTCCGCGGTATACAACCAGATTGACTGTATGTGTGCGTGTCGGGTATTTGACGCTTGCCCCGCGACTATCAAATAAAAAGCCATCAATCAACATTTGCATTGAGAAACCGTAGCGTTCGGACTTGAATATACCGTCATCGGATGATTACTTTTTTTTACATGCAACTACAGCAGTTTTATTAAATAATAAAAAAATTTATAAAAATTTTATTAAATAATAATAAAAGCTTTACATTCCATAAAGCTGCTAAACATTGATAATTTTCAACAAATTTTAATGTGAATTGCTGTTCTTCCGCGCACTTGTTCATTTTGAATATCGACACAAACTAAATACAACACTGCGTTTTGTCAATCACACCCCGCGACTATCAAATAAGCAAGCGTCAAATGAAAAAATCAAACATTTTTGATTTTCATGAACGTGTGGCCGACAACAAGTACCTACGTGTGTCACGAAGCCCCCGACTGCACTAACACACAAAATTCAGTCAATCTGGTTGTAAATCGCGGAAGGCTCTTATGTTTCTCTTTAATTTGTACTCACATAAGAACGAGAAATTATAAAAAAGCATTAAACGCGATATGCGATATCAGGGATGATAAATGGATTTTTTCATTTTGTACCAAACGAGGAAAACAGTGTACTAAATCATCCAAAAATGTACCAGATGTCTTCGGATGTGAATTTGAACCAAACTAGAGCTATATTCTGCTTCTTTATCCAAAAGCTACCACAAATTAAAGGTAGTATTACAGGGAAATATGATCTATGAAGTAAAAATGATAAAAGAAGTTAATCGATTGAAGTGTACAATTATGTACATATACAAAAACATTCTTTATCGATTACGCAAAATTAATATTTAAAAAAATAACAGCTGCATTCAATGCAAAAGCATTTCATAAAAACATTTAGGTACGAAAGATTTAGATTCAGGTATAAAAGTTGACAAATTGTCATCTATACTAATAACTAATGTTTCAATCACTACATTAACAGTTCTTCTTCCTTGAGTTCTTTAAATGCCTCAGTTGATAAAAAGCTTTTTTCCTATCCATATTATGACAACTACTATTACTTGATTTCATCAAGTCTATAGTTTTTATTAAATTTGAAACTGTGGTTATTTGAAGTATATTTCTACACTTAGTTTTAATTAAATTTTGTATAGAAAATATCCTCTCAACGTTTGTGGATGAATGTGGAATCGACAATATGCCTTGAACTTTTCTATAAATATTGGAAAATATTTGCGCATTTAATTAATTGTTTAACTGATCTTAATTCTTCCCAAGAGCTTCACATATTTCAATTCTTGAATTTTTTAAGGCCCTAATTCTCTGCTAAATCTCTAAATTCAGAATTAATTTTCTCTACTTGTTCAAATTCAGATTTCAGAAACAAATCCATAACTAAAGGCACAATACTATTTGTTTCACCGCTTAAAATAATTTCAGGTGTAAGTTTTGCAGCCCACAACAAAGTTTTATCATTCAAAATTACTTTCTTTAATAAAGTACTACAAAATTGTATATAAAATTGTTTAGCACAGCTCTTAAGTGTGTGTACGTCATCTTTTTCGAAAAGGTTGTTTGAGAGAATATATCCACATTAACACCGCAGTAAACTTCATCTGGGGTTAAGTGATTTCCGTCTGAATCAATATTTAACATCCAAATAGGACTGAAGTCTAAATAAGATTGTTTTATAAAATTTTTAATTTGGTAATATGTAAATTTATGAAAATATCCTCAGACTGCATTTCTATATTGACATTATTTATTTCATTTAAAATATATGAAAGAAATGTAAAATATACTTTATAAATAGGACTTTGAAAAATTTCAGATATAAGATTAATATTTTGATTACTGCTTTTATTTCCAAATACGTAAAGATTAAAATAATACTTGAAGGTATCCCATTGTTCAAGAATTCTATCTATGACTGCTTGTCTAGAAAACCACCTTGTGGCGAACTTTAGTATAACATGCATTTCTGTACCGAAATGTTCTTGAAAACTCTGAAAGTCTGCCCTCCTAAGGGGGCTGTTACAAAAATGATAGTTTACGTCTTTTAAAAATTTATTAATTTTGTTGGGAAATACATCACAAGCGACCATTGAAGCTAAATTTAAAATGTGACAAACACATCCATTAACATGCAGATTTCGAACAACTTGCTTCAGCCTAGGTTGCACTCCGCTTTTTGCTCCCATCATGACCGAGCAATTGTCGACAATAAAACCAATAATGTTTTCAAGTGGTATTGAATGGTTTTTCAAAGATTTAATAATGGCATTAAAAATACCATCCGTGCTACTACCGGTCAAAGGTATCAAATCTAAAAATATATCAATGCACTCTTTTACAAAAATTCTAATCCAAACTGCAAAATTTTTTGATATACATACATACATATATCAGTCGTCTCATCTATTATTAGAGAGTAAGAATTCTTCTGACAAAATGCAATTATGGATTTATAATTTTTTGTCCCTGTTATTTGAGTTATTATAGCTATCATCCGGTGGCAAAATCCTGAGCCAGATAAATAATTTTGCATGTAAATGCAACAACAACGATTTGAGCAAGATAAATCCAGATAGAAGTCTGGTTCAATTTGTGAGCCAGATAATTTGTTAATTACTTCTTTTTAGGTTGGCAACGCGGCCTTTAATATACCTACTTTTTCAAAAATAGATGTCGCTGCTTAGCCTTTCGCCGTATGAGTTAAATGAAAAACAGCAGCGACATCTGCCTATCACATTTCACGTGTGCCAAAATTTCACGACGTCTGCTTCTCAAGTCTCTCAATGATTCAGAGCATTCCGCGTGAGAATTGAGCGTGAGCTGGAGCTGCAAAACTCACTGAAAGACGGCATATAATTTGTTAATTACTTCTTTTTAGGTTGGCAACGCGGCCTTTAATATACCTACTTTTTCAAATATAGATGTCGCTGCTTAGCCTTTCGCCATATGAGTTAAAGGAAAAACAGCGGCGACATCTGCCTATCACATTTCACGTGTGCGAAAATTTCACATCTGCTTCTCAAGTCTCTCAATGATTCAGAGCATTCCCGTGAGAATTGAGCGTGAGCCGGAGCTGTAAAACTCACTGAAAGACGGCATATATATTTTCTTCCAAAAATTTAAAATTTGTGTGTACATTCAGAGCTGCTTTGCAAATGACTTCAAGTGTAGTGCTGTATTTTACAAAAATGTACCAAATATGTCAATGTAGTACCAACGTACTTTTGGGAATCGAAATGTACCAAAAAAAGCACAAATGTGCCATGATTATCATCACTGTGCGATATGCAGCTGAAATGTTTAGTTGCTTTTATTGCTATGCCTAAAAGTATGCAAAATATTTTCTAATAACAATTAGATAGTTGTGCAACGATACGGCAGCACGGAAAAGGTATCACGTATGCTTGGATTTATGTTTAAACATATCTATATACATATATACATATACAAACTGCATGGGCTTATGAAGAAAGTTAAAATATAGTAGGTATGCGCAAGATAAAAAGAAAAGATGGTTGATTGAAACCATTAATTTATACTAGTATCGCCTGTGGTCGAAATTCGACCAACGTGTATTTTTTTCAACTCAGTCTATGCATCAAGTGTTGGAAATATAGCAAACTGGTCTAAGTTACTTAACTTTTTCTTTAAAATTTTGAATTTGATCTAAGACTTTGTACTTTTTGATTGTATTTTCTTAAATTTTCTACAAACTTTTCACATGTAATTATAACGTTTTGGTATGGAGCTCCTTAAACAAAAATATAAAAATTATGTAAAATCATATGAAATTGACATAGAATTATGGTGAAATTACTTGAAATTGAATTGAAAAATAGGTTTTTCCACACCACCCGGAAGGTCCCCGTTGGCGCGTTACTGAACTTAGTTTTGGGAGCTGGATTCACCAGTAGGCCTATATCACCCATATACACATATCGCCCATTTACGTCAATAGTGTCATAATTCAAAAAACACGAACTTTTAGTTAAAATTTAAGAAATTTGCTAAAGGAATTTAGCCTATTTCACGCCACCCGTTTAAGTTGGTATAAATACATGTCTAATATGTAAGTGTGACACAAAACAGAAATTTCGAGTAAAATAGAGGATATCTTCATAAAAAATAAAATAAAAATATAAAAAAATTATGTAATGAGAAAGAAGGCAGAGTTTACTAAAAAAATGTTTAATTAAAGAAAAAAAATAAAGTACTTAAATTGCGAAAAATTAAGTGAAGTGAACAAACAGTTCCATATAAAAACCCAATAAGTGCACTTATACTTTTTTCCGGGTTTTAATGTGATCATTGTGGAAATATGAAGATTCTAATATTCGGATATTTAATGTTGGGATCCCATTGAGATCTATGTACGTAATTAATTTGTATTAAATTTGTAAACACTCCATTTCATGAATATACATGACCATATCTACCATAAAATATCGTCTGTGAACAATATAATACAGAGATATAACAGAGCAGAATAAATTAGGAAGAAAGGAAAAACAAATAAAAACATTGAAATTATTCACGCAATCATATTTACTAAAATAAAATTGATTTCATAACTTTAAGCGACATAAACCAATTAGGGTTTTGGAATCTAAGCATCCGAAGAATGGATATATAATACAACAAAGTTAGAATATAGTGGGTAATATACTGCCTATGCAAGACGGCCGCTATGATGCCGGTTGCCGCTCTGACCTAAAATCAAAAAAGTTTTTGGGACGTTTTTTTGTTTCGTAATTAGCATAAAAGGCAATATAAAAAATGTAATGTTATATTTTTGTAACTTTTTTTTTTTTTTTGTTCAGTATAATACGTACTTTATCTAAAATGAGGATTAAATCTGCAAATGCAACAACATTTTCGAGCAAATTTGCCATTAATTGTTATAAATAAATTAGTCAGTTTCAACAAAAGTTAACTCATTATTTGGGATTTCATGTTTTTTTTGAAAACAACTAAAATAAAAAACAAAGAATCTGTTAAATAAAGACTTATATATTTACGTGTAGGGAAAATTTGCCACAAAAAATGGGCCGGTCAAGAATTAATTCTATTTAAGATTTTTGGTACGGTATAAATTATTTTGGAACAATTTTTTAGGATATTGCTAGAGGCTATTATAGGTAAGCGGCAACAATGGGAAACCATATTTATATGCAGTGAAACATTTGTGCCTTCGAATTTAGCGGGGATACATAAAATTTTAAATTCACATTAAACACTTAGATAATTGTTCCCAAAGACGGCGCGCTTGTGCATAAAGGTTTAGGTCTTTGAAATTCGCATTAGAAAACTTAGATAATTGTTCCCAAAGATGGCGCGCTTGTGCACGATAATGAATTACGATATTTGTATGAATTGTTCGAATTTACAAAAAACTTTTTCTATTAATTATAAACAAATAGAGTAATATTTGTTAACAAAAATAGGCCTATGCACTGCGGCTGATCAATATGAATCGATTCAAATAACTTTTATATGATTTTACGTATGCTAAGTATGCGAAACAGCCTGTCAATTGATTTTATGGAAATTTTGTTAGCGTATTAATATATAGATAACAACATATATGTAGGTTTAAAATAAAAAAAATTTATGAACAAGTAAAGGTGTCTAAGTTCGGGTTTAACCGAACATTATATACTCAGCGAGAGCTTCAATTGTACATTTTATTTCAGATAAATTACTTTTCTACATAACACGTGGCACCGCCCGTTTAAAAAAAATGTCTCCCCATTTATTCTTACAATAAAATTTGATAAGTGAAATATTATTGATTCAAAACTATTTTTTGCTAAGTTATAGGTTATTATTCTAGTCTACGACCATTTTAAACCTTTTAAACTTGTTTTATATCTAAGTTGCCGTGATCTTTAACCGATCCCATCTGTTTTTACTACAAATATTTTCTGCTATAAAGAAAATATGTGTACACAATTTCATTACGATTCGATAATTTTTCTTCGAGTTATGGCTCCCGAAACATAGAAAATTGCTTAGTCATAAAAGGGGCGGAGCCACACCCATTTTCAAAAATTTTAGTGTTTTCCAATTTAATGTTATAAGTCAATTTATAAAGTAAAATTCTATTGATACAAAGCTCTTTTTCGCTAAGATATAACTTATTATTTTCATCTACGATCCTTTTAAAAATCTTTTATATAAAAGTGGGCGTGGTCTTTAACCGATCTTGTCCATTTTTTCTAGAAATATTTCTTGCTATAGGGAAAATTTGTGTACCCAATTTTATTAAGATTCGTTAATTTTTCTTCAAGTTATGGCTCCCGAAACATATAAAATATCTCAGTCATAAAAGGGGCGGTGCCATGCCCATTTTTTAAATTTTAAGTTTATCCTATTTATTGTTATAAATCCACTTAGTAAATGAAATACCATTGATATAATGCTCATTTTAGCAAAGATATAGCTTATTTTATTCGTCCAAGACCCTTTTAAAAATCTTTTATATAAAAGTGGGCGTGACCCTTCACCGATTTCGTAAATTTTTCTTCAAAAAAAAAAAAAAATAAATAAATAAAAAAAATTACGATAGGTTCAACGATTTTTGATATATGATTAATAATATTTGTAAAATTGATTTTATCACAAGTAGGCGGTGCCATTAAATTTTAAATTTTAAATTTTAAATTTTTTTCTTTTCAAATTTTTATCAAGAGTCTCAATGTCAGTACTCATGTCAAATTTAACATTCTAGGCGTATTATTTACTAAACAATCACGCTTTTTGTGTTTTCCAAAATGTTATATATATAAAAAGTGGGCGTGGCTATCATCCGATTTTGCTTATTTTCAATACCAATCTATTCTGGCTCCAGATAAGCTCGTGTACCAAAGTTGGTGAAGATATCTCAATATTTAATCTAGTTATAGTGTTAACGGATATACGGACGGACGGACGGACGGACGGACGGACGGACATGGCTCAATCAAATTTTTTTTCGACACTGAAGATTTTATTATATATACCTGTACAACCAACCGTTATCCAATCAAAGTTAATATACTCTGTGTGCAAAACACGCTGAGTATAATAACTGGTGCGATTTACTTCTGAGATGATTTAGGTTAAGCTTCTCTTCCAATTTGCATCGTCCTCATCCAAACTTTTCCTACAACAGTAGGACCTACAGTTTTATGCCGGCTCCGAACAGCATCTGCAAGGTAGATGAATTTTCATTGAGAAACTTTTCATGGCAGAAATACACTCGGGTTGTTTGGCAAATCACTTCCGAGGGGTGAACCCGGTTACTTTGCCCGGGAGTTGGACCCAGGACCCTCGGTGTGGCGCCTTGCCTATGTTCAGTAATTTCATGGTACCGTTTCCTTAAAATCAACATGCAGTTGATCCATGATCGATGATTCCAGATGTTATTGCAATGAATAGCCTACGATTTTTGTCTTGGTCACCAACTCTGATCCTCCTAGCTCCGTGTTTGGAGTACAGATGTTCTTTTCCAGCTCTTTCGAATCATCTTCCCGTACGAAAGTTGTTGTAGTACTCTTGTAAATATGTATACCTACACTGCGTGCGCTTTCGTCGAGAAATCTGGACCCGATGTCTTGACCTGCCCTGTAGGTACATCCTTTGATCGTATTTCCGTCTTCGAGGTGCTTTCTATTGTGGACCAAAAACTATAGGTTCCAGCAAATTTGTAAATAGTGAGGTTCTCAATGACGCGAAATATATGATTCTGCTTATGGCATAATAATGCGATAATGTGGTGCCGCTGTGGCAATCTTAAGTGCAGACTTAAAAATACATTAAAATCTATCAAAGACCACAGCAATAAAAATAAAAAGTTCAACAGCTGCTTGCAGACAAAATAACGTTGTCATAGCTGCTGCCTTTTGCCACTGCATATCTTTTGGAAAGGCTTTTACGTCACCAACCGAAAACTGCAATAAAAATGCCATGCAATGAGAAGCCAAAAAATGACAACACCTACGCAATTATTCACCGGCGGCAGGCGATTGTGATTGAAATGAACTGATAAGCGGCATGATCACGCGCCGTCAGTCGGCACACCTTTTAAGGTCGTTGTTGGTTTTTGTGGACAATGATGATGATGTGGAAGGTGATGGTGGCGGTTATGTTTTTATATTGGTTGTGATATACCAGTTAACAAAAAAAAAAAAATGCGATAGATCTAAGATAGAATTGAGTATCCAATTGGATGTCGACCATATTTCAAAATAATGGCTCTGAGAGTCCTGTCCTTCGAAGGTTTCAAATCAATTTAAAGAGCTTCTCTTCCAAATTGCTTCGTGCTCCTTTCAATGTTTCCTACAACTTGGCAGGATGGGACCGTCAAGTTTTACTCTAACTCCGAACCGCATCTGCTAGGCAGATGAGTTTTCAATAAGAAGCTTTTGATGGCGCAAGTCTACTCTGAGTGTTTGCCAAACCACGGAAGAGAGGCGACCCCTGGTTGGATTTTATTTTCTAACTGGCGGCTGCCGAGCTGTAGTGGTAAACTAAAATCGAGTCAAACCAAATCCAATCAAATCAAATCACATCAAACCATATCCAATCAAATCAAATAAAATAATAAAAAAAAAATAAAATAAATTAAAATAAAATAAAATAAAATGAAATAATATAAAATTAAAAAAAAAAAATTAACTAAAATAAAATAAAACCAATTAAAATAAAAAAAAAAAAATATTAAATTAAAGTAAAGTAAAATAAAATTAAATTAAAAAAATATTAGGTTAAATAAAATATAGTTTAAACAATTAAAGTAAAAAAATCTATTTTTAATCCAAGAGTTTGTTATCGGAAAGTTGTCGATTTATTAACGAAAACTTATCGAGATTTTTTATGTAAAATTTGTCGGCTTCTTACCGGAGTGCTACCAATTTTTTTATCGTAGTGCTGTCAATTTGTTAACGAAGGCTTACAAGTTTGTTTTGAAACAGATACCGATAAAGGTGTGTAACCTAAGCCGATAAAATCTAAAGAAGATGATAGTAATTCCCTATGATTTATTAACCAATAATAAGCAAAAATTTGTCGGCACGGGCTGTTACTGGTTAGAAGCCGACCAAGCTGTTCTCAAAAAGCCTGCAACTATTTGTTTCTGGCAAAGTTCAATCTTTTGTTGTTTTACTTGAACCCCTGGGCGAGCTCAAGTTTACTTAAAAATATTAGTTTCCTAGACGTGAATCTGTATGTTCACACGTCGAACTTATCGAGTACTTGGTAAAGTCCCTTTTTTATTTGTAAGACTGGGATATCAAAATTTTCATCAAAGAATTTATGAATGCTTTTTATGCCCATAGTTTGTTTGTTTTTGTTGTTTCATTTTATAGTCTTTTGTTTGCCATCGCAGCGATCTATAGAAGTGCTGCTGGTAATGACGATGATGATGACAGATTTCAATAAAGTGGCTTAAGGCGATAAATTCAAATAAATTTGTTTACACATTTACTTGTATGTCTTTATCTTAAGAAGAAGATGCTGATGCGAAAGTATTAACTAATACATAAACATTTGTAATTGTATATATAATGAAGTATATAAGCATATGTTTATAAACATTTTGATACGCACGCGCATCCTTATGTAATTGCAGTAAATGCACATTTCTTGGTGTTGGTGAGCGTGGGAGCACGCAAACAAATTTTATAACTTCATTTATGGCTGTTATAAAATTTTTATGATAGCAAAATCTTATGTAAGTTCGACCCTATTGCGCGTATTTTATGAACGAATAACTCGTTTTACCGTCAAAGAGGAAGCAAGTAGTAATTAAAGTATCTTAAGCATTCCATGGAAAGTCGTAAATCTTCGCTCAGTCTATTACCCTGCAAAAATATCTTGCTACTACTTCAGCATTTCTTCATTATGGCTTCCGGTAGAATTTTGAGGTCCGTGGTTGTTTATTTTCGGGTCTATTTTCGAATCAGTTAGAAACTATTTTGGGATCATAAAGGATTATATTCTATCTTCGAAATTATGTCGGTACTATGAATTTATTTCGGGATTATTTTTGAACTATTTCGGCGCCGTTTCGGTATTGGGTTCGGTATTATATCGAGTTTGTTTTTGGGGCTATTCTGGGACTATTTTGGAATTGTGTTCGGAGTTATTTCGAAATATTTTGGAACTATTTCTTTATCTTTTCGGCATAATTTCGAAGCTGATTAAAAGTCGATTAATACTAATTTCGAAGTATTTTATAGATTACTTCGAAACTGTTTAAGGATTTCTTCATGGTGGCTTCCGATATAATTTAAGAATCGTTTCGTGATTGTTTATTTCCGGGGAAAATTTGGGATCACTTTGGAAAATCTCTGTGATCATATGGTTTTATTTTCAGCTTTTGGAATTAACTCGGTGGTATTTGGATTCCTCCAAAAGCGGTACCTTTATATTACGACCGCAAAAGAGCGGCCGGTATACCGTTTTCAGCGATACCACTTTGTTGGAAACTAAGAACTGTTACGGCAGACGAATCGCAAAATTTAATTCTGCATTTTTTTCGTTTTTAGTTTTTTTTACTATTTTCTTTAAATAAACGTACAAGAAAACAAGTAAGGACGGTTAAGTTGGGGTGTAACCGAACATTACATACTCAGCTGAGAGCTTTGGAGACAAAATAAAGGAAAATCACCACTTAGCAAAATGAACCTAGGGTAACCCTGGAATGTGTTTGTATGACATGGTTTTCAAATGGAAGGTATTGGCTGAGCGACTGCCGCAGTCGTCCGCAGTCAACCATAATTTTGCTTTCCAACAAAATGAATTTAAATGAATTTACCTGAATTTTGTATTGAATTTATTTACATATGTACCTTTTACGTATAAGTACGCATCTTGAATTATTTGCATGTACAAATACGTATATCCTATATTACGTACATATTCCTTATTAAATTTAAGTGTTTGAGACGTTTGTATTGTACGCTAACACGCCAGCGTAATTCACCTCTCTGGCAACCCCAACAATGGGTTGACAGATGTGACTATGTACACATACATATATTTATTATTGTTTTGACATTTTGCTTTATATTAATTCATTCGAAAATTTTCTCCATCTCGCGTGTGACGCAGAAAATAAAATTGTGAGCTTATCTTTAACTAAAAAACCCTTTGTGTAAAATTTTGTGCATTAAGTACATCGGTAAAGTTAGTTCGACATCCAAAAGTTGAGTTTTTCCGTATTCCGCGATCCGTCGTCACTTTATTTGGCCACTGCCGCTACGCAACCACCAGTGCACAAATTGGCTAACGAAGTCAATTGCCACCGCCATATCCAACCACAGCACAACCAACTCGTCGAACCATCAAAGCACCACCACCTTCGCCATTACCAGCATAACCTCGCCATCCCAGCCGTGTCATCACCGCAGCAGCCGTGTCAGCAGCAGCCACACACCAAAAAGTAAGGTAAATTTTGTAGTGCCAGCTCCCCTACACGGTGGTCCTTCGACGCCACTAAGGAACCAGCGACACAATAAGTACCCATTTTCCAAAAAATTGTGAGTATTAAATGCGATTGAATACACCCCCACACAAGAAATATACATATATATAATCGGAAAAAGTAAGGCAATTTGATCCTCAAAAAATTATTATTTCCCGCCAAAGCTTGCACATACCATTTCGTATATATAGTGATATAATGAGTATATGTACATACATAAGCAGCATGTGTACATAAGTACACATATATATATTTATACATATATTTAAGTTTTTATGAAAGTAAGAGAGAAAATAAGAACAGAGCGAATGAACTTTAGAGAGCATTCATTTAACTTTCCATTTAGTTTTAGTTACGGTTATTTATTATTAAGAGAGCGTAATTTAAGTTTTAAGTATAACTTGTGTAAAGAATGATTTGAAATAAAGTTTCAGTTTTGGAGAATACATCAAAGACGCGTGTTTGATTCCCAAATCTGACTATATACATATATATATATATATGTACAGCAATAACCCCATATTGCAAAACTCAGTACGGTATATGTGCAAAGCAAAATACGAAAAACTCGAATATTTAGCTACAGTGGGTACACTTGCAAAAATTATCCCTCAAATTTAATTGCGACAAATATTTTGAAAATTTTTTCATTTTAAATTAAAATATCTCTAGTCGGCAATTAAATATATTGCAAAACCTCTGCAAGCGTTTGGTTTGCCCCAATTTTAACAAATATTAAAAGAAAAAAAAAAAACAAAAAGTGTTTCTTACGTTGCAATTATATATAATTATAATTACACAAATCGACATAAGTGGTGAAATAAAATCTCGTGCACAGTGGTACAAGGGTGGGGCAGTGCGTGTAATAGCACTTTCCTCGCATTAAATTTGCACGCTATAAATTATCAATCCCCATTAAGAATTTCGATAAGCTACTAATTTCTCTCTCCTCAAAGCCTCTACAGTCCAACAAATCGAAGCTAGATAAGACTCCTCTAAGTCACACCGAAAACCCAAAAAAAAACACATTTTTTAGATAATCTCATACGAATTAATTTCCCGTTTCAAAATTATAATAATTTACCCCCGAGATTTAAACATAACTCCCTCACATAGTTAAAAGAAAATACTCTCTATTCAAAAAAAAAAAAAGTTTTTCTCTCTCTTAGTTAATTTTTTCTATTAATTCTCAACTCTAAGCGTCATAAAACAAAGCTCAAAAATGAGTGACGATGAAACCAAAAAAGTGACTCCAAAACTCAAGGAGTTAAAAGATTTAAAATCTCGTCTGCACCCAAAAAATTTACATCCGAAACAGACAATTTTATGGAATATTGTGCTTGGTTTGGGTCGACGTCGCTCCAAGACAACACTGAGTCCTCACACATTAACATAAAAAACTCAAACATAGAAAAATTCTGGAATAGAGTCCAAAACGCTTTCGATAAAATAGTCGAAACCCCAGATCAGGACCTGCTCGAAGATTTTCCAACATCTGCTAATAGCAAATACAGGTCCTGTCTCATAGCGTACGAAGACACAAAAGCCCAGATCGAAGACCAGCTTCAGTTGCTTAAACAAGCAAATGCCCCCGCGCCCCCTACCATCACAATAGGTCCACCCGATAACTCCGGTATTTCGCTAAAAATCCCTCCCTGCGATACCGAAATATTTTATGGTGGTTATGAAAAATGGCCCTCATTTCGTGACATGTTCACAGCCGTTTATATTAACCACCCGAAACTCTCCCAAGCCCAAAAATCGTATCACCTCAGATACAAAACCCAAGGAAAGGCAGCTCAAATAGTGAACCAATTTCCTTGACTGATGACAACCTTGCCTTAGCGTGGGAAGCCCTAAAATCCCGATACTAGAACAGACGAGTTCTCGTAGATAATCAAATACGGGCGCTGATGAATTTAAAAACGATCACCACGGAAAACAGTGAAGACATTCAAAGGTTGCAATCGTCGGTAAATAATTGCCTTCCAATTCTCGCCACGCAACAAGCCTCCACAGATACCTGGGACCCCATACTTATTTATCTGGTTACTTCTAAACTCCCAGAAATTACAGTCACGTTGTGGGAGCAATCTCTAACCTCAAGAAGAGAACTTCCCAACTGGTCCCAAATGGACCAGTTCCCCACAACACGATACGAAGTGGTAGAAGTAAATTCACTCCTCCTCAAACTAGGCCGCCACTTAAACCCCAACAGTCACATGCGTTTCAAAATAAATCGACCTCCCACACCCAGTCTCATATGACAGAGCAGCGGACAATGTACAAGTGCGCTATGTGTAAAACCTCATCTCACCCCCTTATAAGTTGCTTCAAATTTAAGAAGCTGTCGACCTCTGATCGCAGAAGGTTTGTGAGAGAAAACAATATGTGCTTCAATTGCCTCTCTCAGTCACACATATTGAAAGACTGTTCCAGTACTCAAACTTGCAATCAATTTCAAGATCGGCACAACTCAGTTCTTCACGAAGACACATCTCAAGTGCCGAAAATACAACCCTCACGATTGCAAAAGGCAGCCTCACAAGCCACGGCCAAGAATTCCACAGTCTCACACGGTAATACTCCCGATCAAGCCAATGCCCTCGATGAAAGCCCTTCATGCTCGCAGAAAAGCCAAGTGCAATCGTTTTATTCCGAAAACGATTGTGAAATAATTTTACCCACGTACCCGTAGAGCATAAAGGAGAAATTTTCAAACTCAGAGCTCTTGTAGATTGGGGATCTGAACGAACCTATATCTCTACCAGAGCCCAAGATAGACTCGAACTCCCATTCAAACCTCTAGATTTGAAATATCAGGGATGGTCGGCAAGGTAGTTCAGACCTCAAACAAATTGTGCTTTCTGACTTTGGTATCCCCCGATTTTAAAACCAGAATAAGTGCAGAGGCAATAGTATTACCCCGGCTAACAAAAATGCTCCCCTCGCTTAAGCTCACTAGCGAGCTTCAAGCAAAATGGGCACAACTCAACCTCGCAGACTCGAACTGTCACTCCCCCTCGCAAATAGATCTTGTCCTAGGCAGTGATGTAATACCGCAAATCATCCAAAATGGCGTTGAGAAACTCCCCCCCCCCCCCCCCCCCCCCCTCCCCAATCTCTAGTGCAGAAAACCATTTTTGGATGGATTCTGAGCGGTAGAGCCCCTGTGATGGTCAACGCTTTCTGCATGCAAGTGTCAGAAGTGACGAACGAAGATCTTAACTCTCTATTGCGAAAATTCTGGGAATTGGAGGAAGTTCCCACCCAACCCCAAATAACCCCAGAAGACGAGTTTTGCGAGAATTTCTACGCAGCCACAACCTCACGCGATGATAACGGTCGTTATATCGTAAGGCTGCCGTTTAAACCCAGCTTCCCAGAGTCAATCTCATTATCCCATTCTCGGTCTTCAGCTCTAAGCCAGTTTCTTGGAATGGAGAGAAGCCTGCAGAAAAAAGGGGATCTAAAGACTCAATACGATATTGTCCTAGAAGAATACCTCACCCTCGATCATATGGAGGAAACCGGCTCCTATGAAAAATTTGCCGGAGGTAAATGCGTCTCATTTTATCTTCCCCAGCACGCAATTATTAAGCCCGAGAAAAAGAAATCAAAGGTGCGGGTCGCGTTTAACGCCTCAAAGAAGTCGGCATCTGGACATGCGCTTAAAGACGTTCTTTATACCGGCCCTACCCTCCAGCCCGATCTGATGCTTCTGACTCTCAAGTGGCGGACATACCAGTTTGTTTTCAACGGAGACGTAGAAAAAATGTATCGTCAAATTATAATACATGAAGACGACAGAGACTATCAGAGGATCGTCTTTCGCTCATCTCCGAGCGACCCCATAAAAGACTAACGTCTGAAAACAGTCACATTTGGTGTGAACTGTGCCCCCTACCTCGCCATACCTACTCTTCACCAACTGGCCAAATATGTAGAAGAAACTTTCCCCAAAGCCGTCCCTGCCTTGACCAAAGAAACATATGTAGATGACATTCTCTCTGGCAGCCATGAAATTCTCTCTGCTGAAACATCTCTCTCCCAAGTCATTCAAGTGTTAGCGTTAGCAGGATTTCCATTACGGAAAATAACGGCCAATCACCCCAGAATAATAAAAAACATCAAAGTAAAGGACTTGCTAGACACCAATCTTTTGTAATTCGAGAAAGCAAGCAACACCAAAACTCTCGGCATACAGTGGAACGCCCTGACCGACACGTTTTCGTATACAGTGGACTCAATACCCCTCTCGTCCGCTAGTACGAAACGACAAATTCTCTCCTCGGTCGCAAAACTTTTTGACCCCGCAGGGTGGCTTACGCCGATTATGATTCAGGCCAAGATTTTACTCCAAGAGCTATGGACAGACGGAACTGGCTGGGACGAACCAGTGAAGCCCCTCCGCTTCATTAAATGGGCGCAGTTCGCAAAAAATTTACCCAACATCCCAGATATAAAGATACCTCGATGGGTTGACTACATCCCAACCAGCAGGTTGAACTGCATGGTTTCTGCGATGCGTCAGAAAAGGCATATTGCGCTACTATATATCTGCGAACAACCCACGGTGCCACCACGTCGTCTCACCTTGTAGTCGCTAAAGGCAAGGTTGCCCCTCTTCGCACTACCAGTCTTCCAAGGCTAGAACTATGTGCAGCTCTACTCCTTGCCGGACTAATCGCCGTCGTACAATCCCATCTCGAGCTCTCTCTTAAAAATCTTTACATGTGGTCTGACTCGGAAATTGTGTTAGCATGGCTCGAAAAGCTTCCCCACGCTTGGAGAACTTTCGTATCCAATCGAACATCTGAAATTATGGATCTCGTCGGAAGGGCCTCCTGGAAGCATGTAGGCAGTCGCGACAATCCAGCAGACATGGGCACTAGAGGATGCAAACCCATGCACTTGGCAAATTCTTCGCTGTGGTGGAATGGCCCTGCGTGGCTGACCCAGCCTCCCGAAGCTTGTCCAAAACCATCTACCCGCAGCATCAACCCGCCTTAAATGCGCCGAGTCGAAGCACTACACTCAGCTGAAAATGAGCCCGATGTATTGTATCGATTTTCCTCTTTTCCTCGCGCCCTCAGGGTCATGGCATATGCCTTCAGGTTCATCAATAATCTCAAGGACCAAATTCGAGGCATTAAACACGCTTACACTCCCTCTATGTCTCATGAAGATCTCCTCAAAATGAAAAATAAACTTGTGACGTTAACGCAAACCCGATATTTTCCTCCCGAAAGAGCATGCTTGGAAAATGCAAAACCCATTGATAAAAGAAGCTCTCTACTAACCCTCAACCCATACCTCGATGAAAACGGGCTCCTAAGGGTTCATGGTAGACTAGTTCATTCGACGTTCACTTACAATGAAAAACACCCCGTTATTATATCGGAGAAATCTAGATTCGCTGTCCTCTATATACAGTAGCTCCACGAACTTCTCCTCCACGCCGAAATACGTCTCATGCAGCAATGCCTCAGACAGGATCTTTATATTCCACGCCTCAAACTCCTCATCCATCAGTGCAAAACTTGTACCCTCCACAAGCAGCAAATGCGATGGCAAATCATGGCGGCCTTGCCCCCGAAACGATGCACATACGCTCCGCTTTTTACCACTAGCGGTGTCGACTTTGCGGTGCCTTTTCAAATAAAAGCCTCCTTGCTAAGGTCTCACACCTTACTGAAAGGCTACGTGGCCGTTTTTGTCTGTTTCGTGACAAAAGCTATCCACCTTGAGCTGTGCTCGGACCTAACAACCAATGCCTTTCTCGTCGTAGATATCCTGCCACAATGATGAGTGACAACGGCAAAACGTTTATTGGAGCAAAAAGAGCGACCGAAAAGGAGTTCGTTGACTTCATGACACCTGTCTCTCAAGAAGTAATCGCGAAATACTCTCCCCAGGGCATCAATTGGAAATTCATTCCGCCCGTAGCTCCCCACATGGGCGGCTTGTGGGAGTCTGCAGTGAAGAGTTTCAAACTGCACTTCAAAACGACTGCAGGAGCCCACAAGTTCACATTTGAAGAATTTACCACCCTCTAGGTAAGAATTGAAGCCGTATTAAACTCTTGTCCTATCTCACTTTTGTCCCAAGATCCCACCGAGCTTACCGCGCTGATCCCCGGCCACTTTCTCAGAGGTGGCCCCCTCCTCGCTATCCCTAAAGTGGGTCACGCGGATTTATCTCTTATAAACCGATGGGACAGAGTAAAAAGCTTACATCATCAATTCAGCAAAAGGTGGAAGGGAGACTACCTAAAGGATCTCCAGAAAATGCAGAAGTGGAAAAATTCACAACCCGAACCCAAGGTGGGTGAGTGTATCTGCATTCACGACGACTCACTTCCCCGACTGAATGGCGCCTTGGACGTATTGAAAAAATACATCCAGGTCCTGACGGCCATATACGTGTTGTTGACGTTCGTACGCAAACCGGCACCCTCACACGACCACTTGTTAAGCTCTGTTTCCTCCCTCAGACTGAAAGCCCACCATCTCGGGCAAACCCGGAGAATTCGTAGCTACTCCCAAACCACCTCAGCCCACTCTTACCACATCACCGTCACTAATATGTCGTATTTCGCAACATAATGCCAGCTGAAACCCCCTGTATCAGTATTTCTCTCCACTAAAATACGTTTACAACTGTAATTACAGATCGCCATGGATCGTGCAAATCAGTCGTCGTCACGAAGACCAGTGCGGTCGGAGATCGTTGCTCCCAACCGCGCCAATGAATCACGCAGCTCGACACTAATAACGGATTACCGACGGTGCCGCATATGCACCCGTCAGCACGCTCTTCGGAACTGCGTCATATTTAAAAAGATGAAGAAACCCCAGAGATGGACGCTTGCACGAGCCCATAAGTTCTGCCTAAATTGCTTGGCATTATCTCACATCACCAGCGAGTGCAGCTCTTACGACAGATGCCGGATCTGTGGAGCGCGACATCACTCCCTACTCCATCGGCGGGACGCTACCCCAAGCGCCCAACACGCCATCCAGGCACCCCAGCCTGGCAGATCCGCCGTACCAACTCCGGTACCCGCACGCGCCGCCCAGGCATCCCGGCTTGTCGATCCGTACCGGCACCCCCTGCCGCCACCGCGCGACTCCGTTCTCGCCCGGGAAACAACATTCCCTCAGCAGTACCTAGCATCGCCCGACGCACCGTACGATGCACCGCACAAGGGCTGCAGACCGCCAACGCTAGAGGAAAAGTATCCGAAATCCTCGTGCGAGATGCATTGCGGACCCTTCAGGAGCTACACGAGGCTCTAGCCGCTCAACGCGCCTAGGGCGGGGACGATGGCTGAGCGACTGCCGCAGTCGTCCACAGTCAACCATAATTTTTCTTTCCAACAAAATGAATTTAAATGAATTTACCTGAATTTACCTGAATTTTGTATTGAATTTATTTACATATGTACCTTTTACGTATAAGTACGCATCTTTAATTATTTGCATGTACGAATACGTATATCCTATATTACGTACATATTCCTTATTAAATTTAAGTATTTGAGACGTTTGTATTGTATGCTAACACGCCAGCGTAATTCCCCTCTCTGGCAACCCCAACAATGGGTTGACAGATGTAACTATGTACACATACATATATTTATTATTGTTTTGACATTTTGCTTTAAACTAATTCATTCGAAAATTTTCTCCATCTCGCGTGTGACGCAGAAAATAAAATTGTGAGCTTATCTTTAACTAAAAAACCTTTTGTGTAAAATTTTGCGCATTAAGTACATCGGTAAAGTAAGTTCGACATCCAAAAGTTGAGTTTTTCCGTATTCCGCGATCCGTCGTCGCTTTATTCGGCCACTGCCGCTACGCAACCACCAGTGCACAAATTGGCTAACGAAGTCAATTGCCACCGCCATATCCAACCACAGCACAACCAACTCGTCGAACCATCAAAGCACCACCACCTTCGCCATTACCAGCATAACCTCACCATCCCAGCCGTGTCATCACCGCAGCAGCCACACACCAAAAAGTAAGGTAAATTTTGTAGTGTCAGCTCCCCTACACAGGTATTAAAGAGTATTTTAAAAGAGGTGGACGCCATTTCGGGATATCGCCATAAAGGTGGACCAGGGGTCACTCTAGAATGTGTTTGTACGATATGGGTATCAAATGAAAGGTGTTAATGAGTATTTTCAAAGGGAGTGGGCCTTATTTCTATAGGCGGACGCCTTTTCGAGATATCGCCATAAAGGTGGACCAGGGGTCACTCTAGAATGTGTTTGTACGATATGGGTATCAAATGAAAGGTGTTAATGGGTATTTTAAAAGCGAGTTGGCCTTAGTTCTATAGGTGGACGCCTTTTCGAGATGTCGCCATAAAGGTGGACCAGGGGTAACTAGAATGCGTTTGTACGATATGGGTATCAAATTAAAGGTTTTAATGAGGTTTTTAAAAGGGGCCGCTTGCTTAGTTGTATATGTGAAGGTGTTTTCGAGATATCGACCAAAAAGTGGATCAGGGTGACCCAGAACATCATCTTTCGGGTACCTCTAATTTATTTATATATGACATACCACGAACAGTATTCCGGTCAAGATACCAAGGGCTTTTGATTTCGCCCCGTAGAACTTTTTCATTTTCTTCTACTTAATATGGTAGGTGTCACACCCATTTCACAAAGTTTTTTCTAAAGTTATATTTTGCGCCAACAAACGAATCCAATTACCATGTTTCATCTCTTTTTTAATATTTGGTATAGAATTATGGAATTTTTTTCATTTTTCGTAATTTTCGATATGGGAAAACTATGACGGATTTTGGCCATTTTTTATACAACATAAAGTGAGTTCAAACAAGTACGTGAACTAAGTTTAGTAAAGATATATCGATTTTTGCTCAAGTTATCATGTTAACGGCCGATTGGAAGGAGAGAAGGTCGACTGTGTATAAAAACTGGGCGTGGCTTCAAACCGATTTCGCCCATTTTCACAGAAAAAAGTTATCGTCCTAGAATCTATGTCCCTACCAAATCTCACAAGGATTGGTAAATTTTTGTTCGACTTATGGCATTAAAAGTATTTTAGACGAATTAAATGAAAAATGGCGGAGCCACGCCCATTTTGAAATTTTCTTTAATTTTTATATTTTGTTGCAAAACATCATTACGGGAGTTGAATGTTGACATAATTTACTTATATACTGTAAAGATATTAAATTTTTTGTTAAAATTTGACTTTAAAAAATTTTTTTTTAAAAGTGGGCGTGTTCGTCATCCGATTTTGCTTGTTTTTGTTTAGCACACATATAGTAATAGCAGTAACGTGCCTGCCAAATTTCATCATGATATCTTCAACGACTGCCAAATTACAGCTTGCAAAACTTTTAAATTACCTTCTTTTAAAAGTGGGCGGTGTCACGCCCATTGTCCAAAATTTTACTAATTTTCTATTTTCCGTGATAAGGTCAACGCACCTACCAAGTTTCATCGCGTTACCCGTCTTTGGTAATGAATTATCGCATTTTTTCGGTTTTTCGAAATTTTTGATATCCAAAAAGTGGGCGTGGTTGTTGTCCGATTTCGTTCATTTTAAATAGCGATCTGAGGTGAGCGCCCAGAAACCTACGTACCAAATTTCATCAAGGTACTCCAAAATTTACTCAAGTTATCGTGTTTACGGACGGACGGACATGGCTAAATGAATTTCTTTTTTCGCCCATATTATTTTGATATATAAAAGTCTATATCTATCTCGCTTAGTTTATGCCGTTACGGATTACCGTTATGCGAACAAAGCTAATTTACTCTGGAGCTCGGCTCAGCTGAGTATAAAAATGTTATTCAAAAATGTTTTACCATTTTGACAATATCGGTGGCAAAAACGGTGCTGAACGAGTTTGTACCGTCATGACGGCCGTAATATTTTATGCCCTGTCGCTATATTACGCTACGGTGAACTTGACCGTCTTCTTAGTTTCCACAGAATTACTTTTACACTGCAATATTTTTGACAACATATTCTACCGCTATGTAACGGCCGCTATATAGCGTCACCGCTTTCGAGGAAACCAAGCCTTAAGAGATTATTTCAGGATCCTCTTTGGACGATTTTGTTGCAGTTTCGGAATTGGGTTCGGGAAAAGTTTGGGACTATTTTAAAATGTAACTCGATTCGGTTCGATTTCGGAAATTTTTTTGGGAACTCTTTTAAACTATTTCACGATACTATGATTTTGGACTATTTCGGAAGGGTTATTAATATGGATCGGAAAAATTCGAAATCTGTTTCTGTCGAATAATATTTGATACAAAGAGGGCCGAACAGTTCTGTGTTTTAAGTTCAACAGAAAAATTGCCGGGGATAGAGATTATATTATTATAACCTAGTTTACATATACATATAAAAAAGGTATCTATGCAACTTATGTATTCCAGAACTACTCCGCCGATTTTGATCAACCCTGAAAAGCTTTGTGGCCACCCGAAAAGTGTTTCTGGGAAGTTTTCCACCAGGAAGTAGACAAGAGACCGACCTTTTTCAATAAATCTTACTTAAAGTGTAATTAGCTTGAAAACTGGTGCAGCAGTTCCTCTGTAACTAGGGATATATTTTAAATCCCTTTTATTCAGAGAAGTTGACCAGTGGTCGATAAAATTTTTGGACCGATTTGCTTGAGATTTGGAACAGGTTAAGGTTGACTAGATTAATATTTCAAAAAATTTTCATTTCAGCATACGGGCCGACCTGTTCTGAAAATTCGTTCGTATAATGAGAAGGTGCAGGATGGACACAAAAATGAGAAAATTTTAAGGTAAGAAAAAGAGAAAAAAGAGCGGAGAAGGATTGGGAGTGCCAGATGGAGATGAAGATGAGTTAGGAGTGGGAGAGTATTACACATGAGTAATAATTCACTAAAATAGATTTTGAATATCATTGAAAACTCGGGATTCAATGAACTCCCCACATTTTTCTTCTTACTCTAATGATAGCCATTACTAAGGCAAATTTGGGTCTCTAATTGTACAAAAACCATAGGAATCCAGGTGGTAACTTTTCATGAGAGAAAGAATATCAAAAAATATTTGCAGCAGCGTTGTCCTTAGCTATTTAGTATGATTTGACTAAATGCGATTACATATTAAAGTTTACAGATCTAAAAAGGAAACGTAATCGGAGTATGAATGTTATCAGTGGAAGAACAAAAATCTATTGCACGTAGTATAATCTAGCTCTATAATAATTACCGCTCTACACTGGCATACAACTGAACAAAAAAACTTAAAATAAAAGCGACAGCTGTGACCGCAACGAACGGCATCATTTCCGCTTCTGAGCGTGCAACTTTTGCTTTTCTCCACTCCCAAGAAGAATATACCTATCTTACATACACACAAATGTACACATCTACATTGTGCAGGATGTATGTATGTATATTTGTTGATATTTGCACGCCTCCTTGCCATGACCATGAAAAAACAGCGCACTTGTTGCTCGTATTGATATTCGAAACACGTAGCTCTAAGTTCACACAAACCTTTGCGTGCACTGTTAGGTGATCGGCTGGCGACTTTGTGGCTGGTAGTTGGCGGCTACTTAAGGAAGAGGATAATTGCGCATGCGTGCGTGCGCTCACTTTTCAATTGCTCACGGTTACAGCATGCCACTACCGACAGAGTTATATCTTTTCAATTTTCATTTTCACGCAGCAGTCGTAACCGCGCAGAATCAAAAAAAAGAAGAAAGAAAACGTTTTCGAAATGGAAGAGCATGCGTGGCTAAGTACACTGTTCAGTGTATTGCGCAAAAATCACAAAAAGGATACAAAAAGGGTATAAAATAAGTAGAAGCTTTGAAATTTTCTTTGGATTGTGGTCTTACCTGTGACTTACTTGAGTGCATTGGTTGTTATGTAACTATACAAGTTGAGTATGCAACGGAGCGCGGAAGACCATATACCATTGTAGTCTTGCTCAACTCGTAAAAGTGATTTTATTTCAATCAGTAACGCAAAATTTTTAAGGCGGCTTCCAAATGCGCTTATCATTGCGCCGGAATCGCTCACTTGCTGTGCGCTGGCTTACGAATCGCGACTGGCAGTTGGTTTAAGCGTTAGCTCCTATCTACTAGCGCACTGACCCAATATAATTGACGACATAGTGTGGCGAACAGCATAGTTGGCGTATCGAAAAGTTCACTCCTTTCATTCATGCTGTAAGGCCGTGGAAAAGACCGAAAATTTTCTTCGAATACTCAAAAAGTATCCCAACTTCTCTTGATACCGTCCATGACACCGCTAGCTATATATTTGAACATTGCGCTGAAAGATTTTTCTCGAAAGGACAATGGCGTGGTGTTAAACTGCGCAGAAATCCTTTACCGACTATATTAGAAAAAAAGTTGTTTTAATCGGATAAAAGTTTTATGAGCGGAGTCGCCCTCGGAGTTGGTTTGGTAAATACTCCAAGTGCACTTCTGCCATTTCCTTTCTCATAAAAAGTCACTTTCTTTGCAGCTGCGCTTCGGGGTCGATATAAAGTTAGCATTCAACATGATAAAATTGGATTTTGTTTATCTAAATGCCCCCTTTGCTCGGATTCCGGAGTGGGAGGCATTCGAATGAGATATAAAAGAAGAGAAAAAGAGCATCATTCAGCCATCATTGAGTTATCTGCTGGTTAAAATCGAGTTAAAAACTATTAGAGCAACGAGTTTGCTGTGCACTATCCAGCAAGATATCTCTTCTCAGGAGCATTAAATATATCCACGACAGCATACCGGCCTCATTCCCAGAAAGGGAGTGTCCTTATCCGAAACGCTCCCCTATATGTTCGGAGAGTATTTTTGCGGCTGCAAGAATATTAAAAACATTACAAGGTCTCAAGGCTTTTATAGGTAGGCTGGGAACGAGCGGCTAAATCAATCTGAAAAAATATGCAGTGAGAGTAAGGCGGCATTTTGCTACTGCATCGAAATTGGACAAATAGAAAGATATTGATTTCTATTTTTGACTGCCAATGTCCAGAAATATCGACAACACAACTTAAATGACTTTAAACATAATTTTTCTTTGGTCTGGTTGAGCGAAAAAAGTTGGTCGCTCATGTGGTGAAGCAAGTCTTTGATTTTTGCTTTACAATTTTTTACCCGAAAAATATTCTATTCTGCCTTCGTTTAGAGCAATTAAAAAAGATGTGTTTTACATCGTCCTCATCTGCAACCACATCGTATATACCATGTCTTCCATTCCCACCCCATGTCTTCCATTCCCACCCCATGTCTCGCTAATTAAATACAGATCATAATATTGATATAATAGTGAACAGCGAAAGTACTGCTTATAAAAGCTCTACTATAAATCCAATGTTACTTAGCTCTTGAGCGCGCCTATAATTATTTCACACAATTTGGATTAAAAGGCATATAGGATTAGTATGTACCTAAACGGTAAATAAACGAATATCAACAAAAAGGCAATACTTAGAGACAAATTGCAAAGCGAACAGCGGAGCATTCATACGGCTGAGTGGTTAAAGGCATCTGCTTTTACACTAGTATAAAGTATGAACGTTAGAGATTTCGAGTTCAATACTCAGCTCCCGAGAAGTTAGCTGATAAAATGAAAATAAATGTAAGGCGCGATAACCTCCGAAGAGATATAAGGCCGAGCTTCTCTTCCAATTTGCGTCGTGTTCCTCTTGATTTTTCCCTACAAATTGACCGGACGGGACCTACATGTTTTATGCCGACTCCGAACGGCATCTGTAAGGCAGATGAGTTTTCACAGAGAGCTTTTCATGGCAGAAATACACCCGGAGCGCTTGCCAAACACTGCGAGGGGCGGCCCCGCTTAGAAAATTTTTCTTCTAATTGAAAAACCTTATTTCAAAAATTTTGATGTTGCTTTGCCCGGGTGTGAACCCAGGGCATACGGTGTGGTAGCCGGAGCACGCTACCATCACACCACGGTGGCCGCCGAAGCTAGCTGATGAAGAAGTAAAATTCAGAAAAATGTCGTAGTAACCATCGCCGTTTGTAAACTTTGCAATTTTTCTCTAATATCAATACAAAAAAAAAAAACAATTGTGTGGAGCAATATGAGCATGCATAATCGAATGAGCCAAGATCCCGCAATCCAGAATTGTTGTATTTTTAATAGAATTTGAATAAAAAGTTTGATGACGAGCGCTTTTGAAATTTTTCGATTTATTACATTTCTCTCATGTTTCGCTACCAGTGTTCGGAGTATTTAAAACTGTTACCTGAGCACACGACTACGCCGGCGTAAAAATTAAATTTTCGGAGTATACTTTTTCTTCCTTTTTGAAAGCTGGCGAGCAACTAACATCAAATTGATTTGGTAGCTTGGTAATTCCTTCGATTGTATTTTTGCCATGTAATGTTTCTCAGCAAAAAAGTTATCTGCCTTTTCAGATGTAATTGAGTCGGCCTGAAACGTGTAGGATGATTAATACTCACATTAACACACCACATTCTATATCCCCGGATATTTATCGCGAAAAAATATTATTATTATTTTCGGTTACCATACATATTTCATGCTCTTTTACTGACAGAAGGTTTCAAGACCGGGCAGATTTCTGTGGGAACGATAATGGCGACTTATTAACTGACGTACAGAATATAGGGGAAGACGAACCGGATACCCCGATACCCGATGATGAAAAATACTCCCCGGCATCCAATATCACGGCTAAAGATCATAAGGTGCCAAGTTATGACGGGATGCCCGCCGGGCTCTTCAAACATGGAGGCGAAGATAAAGAAGCAAAAAAAGGGGGTCTTGCAGTAAATTTGGACAAGACGAAGTACTTGCTGTCATCGTGGCCTTTGTAGCTACGTCACTGTTGGCGGATATAAATTCGAGACTGTGAAGGATTTCGTTCATTTGGGAAGCAGAATTAAAAGCAAAAACAATGTCGGCCTAGAAATCAAACGGAAAATAACTCTTGCCGACACGTGTTTCTTTAGGCAATTGAAAAGTAAGGTCCTCTCTCGACGAACAAAATTCTCGCTCTATAAGTCAGTCATAATACCTGTCCTGATGTATGGCTCGGAATTATGGAAGGTGTCGAGAGAAGATGAAATGGCTCTTGGAGTGTTCGAGAGAAAAGTTCTCCGGAAGGTTTATAGTTCTATCCGTGATGTCGACGGCGAGTGTCGAAGGAGGTATAATGATGAGTTATATGAGCTTTACGCAGACATGACGATAGTGCAGCGATTGAAAATCCAAAGGATTCGCTAGCTAAGGCATGTTATGAGGATGATCGAATATGCTCCGGCAGCTTGTAAACAGAGGAAAGAGAAACCTGCACTGAGTTGGGAGAGACAGTTGCAGGAAGATTTTACCTCGGTTGATCCCCCAATTGGCGACTGTTATCGTAAAACAGGGTTAGCTGACCTCACTGACTCAACGTACTTCAAGAAGTGCTGTATGTTAAATTTTGGCAGGATTTACAGATCACACCCGAACACATTTTTTGCTTACATTTTACTTCTTATTTTCTCATTCCGTACGAAAAAAGTACAAAAACTGTGAGTAAAATGTGAACAAACATGTGTGAAAACATAAACAATGAATTCACGTCATTTCATCCAATCGTCACTTGTAAACTATCAGCTTTTCATACGTATGCAATAAATACTTCAACCAAAAGATATTAGGTAGTAACACTATTTAGTTTTCAACTCGACCCAAATAAACCTTTGAGATAAAAAACTGTAGTAGGAGGTAAGAGCGGAGCAAAATACTCCGATTGGAATAAAGTCTGAACACTGCGTCAGTAATAAAACATGTTGTCAAAAGCGTAACGTCAAGCCAAGAAAATATATATCACGGCTAACTATGATTTTTTGCTCTCTCATTTTTTAATGCGGGATCTGTTTATTGGTTCATGATGAGCATGCCTCCGTAATTAAATGCATATATAAAAAGTTATCAAGTCAAAATTCATACCGATTAAGAGAAAACAATTAATAATTTGATGCATAAAACCCAACAAACCTTTTCGAACACCCAGTATATGACACGTTCTTACCGAATATATAACCCTATGCCGCACTAATATATGCAAGCAAGTTACTTTTGCAAACGACAAGAGAGAACGAAACACAAAATAAATTATTTGTTTACAGTTGCTAGCAAAATTTATTCCATTTCCGGGTGCAAAATGGAAGAAATGGACATTTAAAATGCGATTAACTGTGCTTTGAGGCGGTCAAATTAAAAAAAAAAAAAAAAAAAAACAAAAGTGCAGCAAATAAATGAATTAAATAAATTAACAAGTAAAACTACAAACGGAATGCAAAAATGAAAAAAATAGATATTATCAAAAGTGAATACTCATATATAACCAAACTTGGGGCTTAATAAACGAAGTAAACAAACTAAAAATTGCCGACGTCTTTCATTTATTTAGTTAATTCGTTCTATTGCTTCTGTTGCTTTCACAATTTTAGCAGCCAATCAGCCAAGAATGTGTTAATTTTAACACATGGCCAAAGTAAAACACAAAAAATCAAAAAAATAAAAAGTGTTTTAATCAAGCGCGACGCGCCTCACCATACGCCACGCTGCGCTTGCGCCGTTTTTTATAATGTTTGGTGGCTTTGTTTTGGCCAAGTCATTAGCCGTGCACGACAGCGTATAATCTTGTCATTGCTAATTCGCGGCATTTCTGTCCAAAACAGCAAACATTTGCTTCTACTACAACTGTTTTGGTTACTATGACTGTGTCTTCCTTCTTGTGCTGGAAAACTCCTTCGGTATTGTTTGTCCTTGTTGTTCTATTTGCCATGCAAGTAAAATGTAAGAGTAGTCGCTTCCCCTTGCTTGCTTTTTTGTTTCTTCTTTAACATCGCGTAAACTTTTTGTATACGAAATGAAATGTGTTGTTATCAGTGAACGTGCATCTGCTCATTCTAATTCGCTTGGTTAGTTTATGGCTAACAATATTTGTAGTTTGTTAGCAAACAAAAATTTGCAAAAAAGATCTAGCAGTGGTTTGCTTGTAGTTAGTGCGGTAAGTACCGCCGCGGTCGCAGCCAGCAAAGCGTTTAGAAAATATATGCAAAAATAAGCCAATCTAACATTACAGTGAAAACTTTTTACGTATTCGAAGATGAGGTAGTGTTAAATTACTTGAGTTTGTTTCATTTGAGAAGTTTCAAACTTACTTTTCAGCCAAGTGGTCATTATGTCGCAGTGACTGTAAATTGAAATGAAAAACATATAAAGAACTTCGTTAAAAACCAAAGGCAAGAGGAGATTAAGAATACATAATGATTTATCAACCGTGAGGGTTATAACTTTTATTGGATTAAGACGGTGCAAAATACTACCAGAACTAAATATTGTGCGTCTTAATCTGGCCGATTAGAACAAGTTCTTAAGCATTATTCTGTATAAAAAGTTGAATTGGAAGGGAGAGAAAATCAGAGGCAGGGCTAGCCATCAAAAATAACAATAGTGAAACACATCACTCCTTCGTCGATTTTAAAGCCGTCTTCGTCAGCACGAAAAGGAGTTGCCTATAGGCCGCTATGTCTGAATTTGGTTTCCCCGCAAAACTTATACGGCTGTGCAAAATGACGTTGAGCAACACTATCAGCTCAGTCAGAATTGGGAAGGACCTCTCCGAGTCGTTCGAAACTAAATGAGGTACGGTGACCCCTATCGTGCGATTTCTTAAATTTAATGCTGGAGGAAGTTATGCTAGCTGCAGAACTGAACCGTATTGGATCGACATTCTATAAAAGCGTGAAATGACTGCCGTATTTTAACGACATTGATATTATCGGCTTGAGCACCTGCCACCATAAATTGTGCTTACTCCAAACTTAAAAAGGAAGCGTAAGAGATGGGATTGATGGCAAAACGAATTACCTGCTGTTATCGAACAAAGATTCAGCACATTTGCGCCTTGGAAACCACGCTACTATTGGCAGCCATAATTTCGAAATAGTAAAAGATTTCGTTTATTGGGAACCAGCATCAACACAAACAACAAAATCAGCTCTGAAATCCAGCAACGAGTCACTTTTGGGAATAAATGGTACTTTGGACTATGTGGGCAATTTAAAAGTAAAGTTCTCTCTCGGCAAACAAAAGTGAGTTAAATTCCTTTGATGTGACCAGTTGGCGCTAGCTAACACAACAGTGAAGAGACTGGCGCGCCTTGTCGCCCGGCCATAACCGTACGTAAAGTAATTCGGCCCATATTGCTTTGTGGGGTAGTCGTATGGTGGGCAGCTTTGAGCAAGGCGTCTCAAATTCGCTGGGAAAAGTGCACAGACCTAATGTTCTAATGACAATGCCAAGCGAAGGTCTTAAGATAGTTCTTGATATACTACGTTTAAGACATTGTTCCAGTTGGAGTACTATAGGAAACTCTAGCATACTAAACAGTAATAGTTTTCTTCCTAGAAGTCCAGATTTCCGTGCAACCACTATGTGGAAATCAATTTAATGGTAAACATTCAAAGAAGGGATGATTGGATGGAGTCAGATCCGCGCTTAGCTGTGTTCGACACCGTATCCATATACCACCACAGCGCTTCCCGGGAGCTCACTCGCTAGATAATCTACGTCAGGTAGTAGAGTACAACATCAAGGGCTTGGTAGCGTTTACCAAGTCCTCGTAAAAGTTCGAGAAGTGGAAGTAATGGTGTTTTATGTTGTATCAAAACAAACCTCCAGACAATGGCTTATATGAGCCTCCACGGCAGCCACTTTGACCTAACCTAGCCTGATCGTCAGAAAGACATATAGACTAAGGGAACGAGCGAGGGATATAGTAAAATATGAATAGAGAAAGAGAAAATTATAGTATGATAGAGAAAAAAAGAGAGTGTTGGAGTGTCTGAGGGAAAGGGATAGCAAACAGGAAATGATATCGAATATGGAGAGGTTAGGTAGGCCAAAAATTGTTTTAAAAATATGAAAGTAAGTGTTTTGGAAAAACAACTTCAAAAAGATGCCCTGGCAAAAGGTACAATTTTGTTCACATTTTCCAATGTTAAAAAAGGGTCAAAACATGAGTAAACTCTCCTTTTTTCAAGTCAGATGCAAAGTTTTGAACTTATGTAACCAAGTTTATGTAAAAAAGGAAACATTTCTTTTATGTCATGCTAAAAATTTGGCAATTTTTAAAATTTGTGTACAAACGAATTTTACGTTCCCTTTGTGCCCGATCTCGCTCAGAGAGAGTGTGTTAGTGTGACTCCTTCTGCTTGAGGATCTCATTAGCCCTTTTTGCTGAATTTGTTATTAATATGGAATGCGAGTCTGTTGAACCTATTCACGAAAAAACCTTGACTGGAAGAGAGGGTTGGGGTAGAGTATTCTGCCATGAGTTCAATGTCACCCAGGCTGCCCTATTAGTTCAAGGTACTCTATGCGGATATTGCCGATATAAATGATGCCCTATACCGTGAGGTCGAAGGCTGTGAAGGACTGCTTACCTTGATGAAAGTATTGCGATTTCGCCACATACGTGTTGTTTCTACTATCCTAATGGAAGTAGTGTGGTCCCTCTAAGAGATGATAAGCCTTACGTATTTATCTAGGCAAATAGTCTACCGCCAGGCCATTGCATATGTTGATGACATAGCCCTGCCGACTACTGGCAAACATCTTAGAGTACGCTTACACAGCCCCCGATTTTGATCGCCCGATGCCGTTTGTAAACGTCCGATAAAAATAAACACATGATGGACTGAAAAATAATTAATTGTGTGCAAAAGAGGCGCCCTTTATGGGACAAGTACATAAAAGCATAAACATAAGCGTATTTTTGCGAAAAAGTAAAATGTAAGAAAAAAAAGCTGCCGATCGATAATAGGTTGCATTTTTAACACCAGCTCGGTCGATTTCATCAGCTGATTGCAATTTATAGGTGGCTGTGTAAGCGCACCCTTACTGTGTTTAGCGAACTCTTGTAAAATGCACTGAATCTAACAGAATGTGGACTCAGCAGTGAAAAAACAGAAACGGTGCTCTCCATCCGCAGACGCAGTATACCAAAATTAAACCAGCAACAAAAGTGCAGGGGGTGGTGGCTATGTTTACTTGAAAATGCAAGCTGAGCACAATAAGGGTCCCAGGCCTAAGTGCCATTTTGAGAAACTGCGCTGCTGGTGAACTAGCAGAGGGCTTGCAAATAATCACCTCTGGATTAGCCCAAAAATGTTACCGTAACATGCCAACATAATTTCACTTAGATACTTTTCTTTAAGTGCGCTTTACTGCATTCAAATTAATTTACTTGCCTTCCTCTAAATAATATTTACAAAGTATTTAACTAAGAACAATTTACTAGTGTAACTATTTGTATAGCAAACTATTTTTTTAATTTTTTTATTACTTAATTTCGTCCGGCCAATTTGTAGGGAAAATCAAGAGGAGCACGACGCAAATTGAAAGAGAAGTTCGGCCTTAGATCTCTTCGGAGGTTATCGCAAGAACACAGGGCGTTATTGCAGTGGCAAGTAAAACTGTCATTCATAGTTCTGCACAATGGTGACATATGCCCAATTTTGTTCGAAATCTTCTAGAGAGCTTAAAATTCAGCATTTTGAAACAAGGTTTAGGGGATGTTGGTTGCTAAGCTTAATATTAGGGCTTTGCGCAGAGTTTTTGGTGTGTAAACAGCTTTGCTCACTCTACAGGAGTATCCAGAACGTAAGCGGAAGGTAAATTTAGATGTAAGGATAGTGTTTGGATGTGGTATGCTATATAGACTGTAGATAATGTCGTAGTATGTGGTATTGACATGCTGTATGGGGGAATACAAAATGTAAGAATAAGCCCAGTTATCGATGAGATACCGGTTTGTGTTCGATGCGATATGAACGTCTTATCATCTACTTATGCACGAGTAATAGGGTTTCTATAAATTTGTTATCACCCCGTCGATAACCGAGTTATAGATTTATTATTGAAATGTTATTAATGTTTTATCGGTGTGTTATCGAATAGGTTTCGCTGTATTTAAAAAAAAATTCCGATTTTTTATTGGAAAGTAATCGACTTATTATCGAAAAGTTGTTGATTATTTATCAAAAAGTGGCTATAGATTTCTTACCATTTTGTGGTCATCTATCAATTAGCTATTAATTTTTTGCATATTATCGAAAAGTCATACATTTGGTATCGGAGTATTATCTATTTTTTATCGGTGCGTAATCGAAAAACTGTCGATTTGATTCTTAAAATTTATCGAATTTTTTTTTAAAGATATTGACCTATCATCGAAAAGTTATATATTATTAATCAAAAAGTTCACGATATGTTATCAAAAAGTTGTCGATTTAGTATCGAAAAGTCATATGAATAAATATACTGTTAAAGGAGTGGTACCTGCTTGTTCTCTGTGCGTTATAGAATATTTATCTAACATTTTGCGATTTATTTGCAGAAATTGATCGATTTGCTATCGGAGTATTATCATCGGTTTTTTTAATGAAGCAGATACCGATTAGGTACTTTTCGATAATTAGCCGATTAAAACCAATAAGAATCCGATGACCAGGCGACAAACAAACCCATGACTGAACGTAACTTTCGCTATCGATAGTCAGCCGATAGTAAGACCATAGGTTGTCCAAATCGGTTATTACCTTTAATTTAAAAACATTAAACTTAAGAAGTCTTGGCCTAAAATCCAAGTCTGTAACAAATATCGATCCTCTTCCGCTGCTGCGTCTTATGTTATCCCATGTAGCAAGCTGGCCCTTAAGACAATGCCGTAAAATCTGTGAAGCTATGAGAAGCACCAAGTAAAGCATTTTTTTAAGGTTTTACCAAAACGCAAATCATATGCTTGCAGATATCACAAAATGCAGGATATTGTTTTATTAACAGCCATTTTAGCTGTGCTGGGACCTGATCAAGACCAACAACAACGTCCTTCTCCCGTTGAAGGTTGTAGCATGCCGAGAATGCGAAAGCTAAATATGAAAAATTGTTACACCCATCAAACCTGTGGGGATGCAAGATCTGGATCGCGGAGTTGCGAGTGCACCAGAAGCTTTTTGGTGGCGTCGGTATCGCCATGACGGGATGCGAAAAATTCACCCTAGCGTGCTTCACTCCCAAATTAGGTGTGAGATGCGATTGTTTCAGCAAATGGCCTCGTTTACAAAGAGCGCGAGTGAATGAGTATTTCGCAGTGAGTCCCCTGCTGTGGTGACTATCCAGCCATCCATGGGCAGCTAACGGTTGTGAGTTGCTGGCTTATCCTCAAGCCCTCGCAGAAAAACCATGGAGCTAGCTGGTACCTCTCCAATACCCCTTCGGGATGGGATTGAATTGGTTGAATTATTCTCCGAATACTTACAAGCACTGGCTGCGATCCCAGTTTGCGGAAAAGTCTATCGCCAGATGTGCCATGGAAGCAACATATAGGGTGGCCAGGCCAATCTGGCCCAAGCTAGACGAAAAGAGATCGCAATCGGTCCTACTTCTTAATCTATATTAGCCCATTAGTGGGCATTCAAACAGGGCGCCCATGAGGCTCATATGGTCCTGCAAATAAGTGATTTATACGGCAGCTGCAGAAACGACGAAGAGATGGAAAGCGTAGAGCATTGTCTATGCCACAGTCTCGCCCTGTTGAAGACCAGGTACCGATGTCTGTACAGACTTTGGGTGCATTGCGGAGATAGAGTTAGCAAATATAAACGAAATTCGGCGCTACATAAGGAAAACGCGCTGGTTAAGTTTCATGGATGTATGAACCACATTGTAGAGAAAGGAAACAATGGCTCCTTCGTCTTATCACAACGGACCACAATGGCCTACGTGAGTCTTCGCTTCGGCAGCGGAGGCGGCCACTTTAACTTAACCTAACCCAAGTATTTTGATACTGTTAGAAACATATATAATCTATGACAATCAACTATAGCATTTTACACTTTAAAATTCGTATTCCATTTAAAAAGCCCTTCATCTGCACCGCCAAATTAATTTCGTTGGTCAATTTTCCAAAAATTTTACTTTCGAACAAAGAATTCACTGCATCAAACAATCGGTCACATCCAATTTCACAGCTAACCGTGCTCAACTTAAGTCAATAAGTTAAATAGCGATGAAGAATATATTTTCGCGCCAATTAAAACTAATTTTACGCCAATTTTTATTTTTATTTTTACTAATTTTTTTTGCCACGAGCCACCCATAATAATAAACGTCGCACATTAGCACTAACATAACTCTCACTTTTGAATGGTAAAATTTTGCGAATTGAAATTAAGAAAAATGTAATAAAAAGTTCATTGGGATTTTGTGCAGTAAGACGTAAAAATTATTAATTATTTGGCAGATTAAGATTGTAATTAGGAAATTAGAGGAAAATATGATATGATATGATTAGACACAATGGGATATACATATATGGGACACTTCCTGAAAAATGGATATATATGAACATCGCCCATGTGGCATATTTAGCTAAGATCCAATATTCAGTTCGCTTAAAGGCAAGAGAGTTTCGTTCCCTAGATGGCCAGTTGCCCTTAGCACAAAACAGGTAGTTGTAAACCACCTTGCAAAAATACCGCTTTAAAACGAGACTTTTTTATTTATATCACACTAGTGGCGAGTCCACGGTTTCTGCCATGAGTCCAGAGTACTCATTCTTTATGTCTAATGACATTTACACTATTTCCATTTCTTCCATAATTGAGTTACAATTTTTATGGTCAATTTTGAACTAGCTCGAGACTGGTGTATTAGAAAAAAGAACGGCGTGGGTGCAAGTATAATGAGAGCGAGTGAGTGCGTGAATAATAACCGAAAACTCTACCCAAAATTCCAGTGGATGACGGAAGATTTCAAGACCAGGGGGGATTTCGGCAGAAAAGATAATGGCGAAATGGTAATTGATGAACAGAGTGTGCTAATGTTGTGTAGGGAACATTTCTCCCAATTGTAATCTAGCGAGGCAGAAAACGAAACCGATACCCTAATCGTCTATGATAAAAAAATACATTACGGCATCAGACGAAGTAAGAATGGCAATATCCCAGCAAAAATTTACAAGGCGCAAGGTACTGACGGACTACCCGCCAAGCTGGTCAAACACGGAGGCGAAGAGTTTGTAAATGGCATGCATCGACGCCAATGCAAGATATAGTCGGAAGAGCGTATGCCTCCAGAGAGAAATTTAAGTGTGTTCTGCCAACTCCACATGAAAGGTGATCCCGCAAACCGCAGCTATTACCGCTGAATCAGCCTGTTTAATTTCTCGTTTAAGGCCCTATTTTGCACACTGTGCGAAAGACTGAATCCCATAGTCAACGAACTGATTGCACCTTACCACGATTCGCTAGATCATGGAGAAGACGTTGATGAAATGTCTGGTTTGTTAAGGAAAAAAAAAACTGCCAAAGGTAAAATTGTATAGGCAAAACGTAGGTTTCTGTATGAATGTTTTCTATTTAAGAAAGAGAAGTCTCAAGATTTTTGCTGTTGTTATTTTGATGATAAAGGCACTTTTCTCTCTCACTCGAAGGTTTTACGGTTAAAATACATCAAAACAAAATAGTGATAATTTAAAATATGACCAACAATTACCGCATAAAATACATTGAATTTGTATGCCACATTTAGGTGCTACGACGGGACGGTGCGCTGGTGGCAAGCAATCGAGTTTTATTGAACTTAAGAGCATGAAGTTAAGCGAATTAAAATCATTCAACAGATCATAGCATATAAAACCACCCGCTGCCAACGTCACACAATTGATGGCAAAAATATGAAAAATCGTCCTTACCCCTTAGTTGTTGCGAGTGTCTTTTAGCACCCACTATAACTGTCAGCTTTTTAAATAATGTCAATGCCAGGTTTATGACCAACCAACCAACCAAACCACAGAGCAAATCAGCTTCAATGTCAGCTGTCTTTAATAGCATATTTTTTGTGAAAGTTCACCCGCGCTGCATCAAACAAAAACCTGCAACGAATTATAAATCAATGTAAAGGCAAAAGGAATGTGGCATTTCAAAAATGAATGCATAAATAATGAAATTCAAGGTTATGCTATGTTTGCGGTAAAGGAAAAAGCTAATCGAAATTGTTGCTATTTCCTTTATACATTACAGACATTAAAATATTTACTTAGAGTAGCTCGTTCATAGGCTTCAATTATTGCCAGTTTTGGACTTGGTTGTAGATGAGAGTGAAGAAACCGCAAAATGCCTTTATTAAAATATGGGAATGTCAGGAATATTCTAAAGCCTTAACACCTAATACTTCTTATACCCACGGGCAGGGAGAGGGAGAAAGGAAAGAAGGAGTGAAAAGGAGGGGGCGGAAGACAAGGAAGAGACAAAAAATGGATAGATTGCGGTAGAAGCCGGAGCGAGGTGAATCAGTAACAACTACTAGACCAGTTATAAGATCCAGATGGTCGATATGTATGAGAGCGCACAATTACTGGGGTATGCTGATAGTTTGATATAAACGCAGAGCCTTTAAGATGGTTACAGGAGAATGAAAACCAGGCAATCTAACATTACTTACGTCCGGTTTTTTCACCTGGCGTACAAAGCTAACCAAATGAACGGCCAGGGGCCCTATTCAGTAACTATGAGTTTTGAAATATACATTTTTTTCATACAAATTATATGAAGAAAAAGTGTACATTTTAAAACTCTCAGTTACTGAATAGGGCCCCTGGTCCACATGCCGGAAAGAAAGCTTTCGAAGAGTATAGCTCGTTGAAGAGGAACTCTAGTACTAGACTTCAAGCAAATCACACCAAAAATAAAAAATGTTTAAATAGGTCGGTACTGGTCCATTTCCAGTAAAGAAAAGTTTCTGAAAACTTAAGCTCGACAAGGAGATACCCCTGTACCAAAGCTTAAACATATCACAACATGAATACGAATTATTTCTATAGGTCGAGCCCTCGTCTACTTTCCGGAATGAAAAGTGTGTAGTCAATTTCTAACAAATTGCACAATAAATACAATTTATTACAATAGGCCCAGCAATGGTCCACTTTCCGGAATAAAATATTTCTCAAATAATGAGTCACAGAAGTACCCCTATACCAAAATTCAAACCAAACTGGTTTATTTAGAATTGGTCGGCCATTTGTTCCTTTCACGGAATGAAAATTTTCTCAAGTATTATCAATTTCAAGCGAATCGCACCATAGACTAGATTTTTTTTTGGAGGTTGGTCCCTGATCCACTTCCCGAACCAAATTGTGAATCTAAATCATCCTCAAACCCCCTTGAATACATATCCAAAATTTCATCAAAATAGGTCCAGTCGTTTCGGGAGGAGTACTGTGACAAACACAAGTACAGAAAAATTATGTATATATGGATATAAGACGAAATTAATTAAAAGATAAACGAAGGGCTTGTTTCCAATAGTTTGTTAAGCAAAGCTTAAACTAAGTTTGTTTAAACTATTGTCAAATTTAAACTCCAGTTAATCTTCAGAACAGTTTTTCAGTCATGGTTTAAGGCCACCTTTTGGGAGGTTTTTTGCACGGCAACATTGGCTTTTCATTATCTAGATAGTACTATAAGACCCAGCAGAAGTTGTTCTGCTCTAGCTTTGGTTTAGCTGCATAGATTTTAAGCAGTTTTTACTTCTTACCCTCCCTTCCCCTCCCTTCCCCTCTCTCCTCATTTTCTTATCTTTTCATTCACTCTTCCCTCTCCCTTTTTTTTTCTGCGTCGCTTACTTCCTCCCCGTCTTATCCCTTCTTTCTTTGCACGTCTATCTATACCTATCTCCCCATCTTCGTCTAACTGTATCTTTTTATACTCAGATGAGCAGAGCTCGCAGAGTATATTAACTTTGATTGGACAACGGTTGGTTGTACAGATGTAAAGGAATCGAGATAGATATAGACTTCCATATATCAAAATCGTCAGTATCGAAAAAAAATTCGATTGAGCCATGTCCGTCCGTTCGCCCGTTAACACGATAACTTGAGTAAATTTTGAGGTATCTTGATGAAATTTGGTATGTAGGTTCCTGGGCACTCATCTCAGATTGATATTTAAAATGAAAGATATCGGACTATAACCACGCCCACTTTTTCGATATCGAAAATTTCGAAAAATCGAAAAAGTGATAATTCATTAACAACTACGGACAAAGAGATGAAACTTGGTAGGTAAGTTGAACTTATGACGCAGAATAGAAAATTAGTAAAATTTTGGACAACGGGCGGGGCACCGCCAACTTTTAAAAGAATGTAATTTAGAAGTTTTGCAAGCTGTAATTTGGCAGTCGTTGAAGATATCATGATGAAATTTTGAAGGAACGTTACTCTTATTACTATATGTATGCTTAATAAAAATTTGACAAATCGGAGAACGACCACGCCCACTTTTTAAAAAAAAATTGTTTTAAAGTCAAATTTTAAAATAAAAGTTAATATCTTTACAGTATATAAGTAAATTATGTCAACATTCAACCAAAGTAATGATATTGTGCAATAAAGTACAAAAATAAAAGAAAATTTGAAAATGGGCGTGGCTCCGCCCTTTTTAATTTAATTTGTCTAGGATACTTTTAATGCCATAAGTCGAACAACAATTTACCAATCCTTTTGAAATTTGGTAGAGGTTTAGATTCTACGACGATAACTGTTTTCTGTGAAAAAGGGCGAAATCGGTTGAAGCCACGCCCATTTTTTATACACAGTGGACCGTCTGTCCTTCCGCTCGGCCTTTAACACGATAACTTGAGCAAAAATCAATATATCTTTACTAAACTCAGTTCACGTACTTACCTGAGCCCACTTTATATTGGTGTAAAAAATTACCGAAATCCGACTATGACCACGCCCACTTTTTCGATATCGAAAATTACGAAAAATGAAAAAAATGACATAACTATATACCAAATACGAGAAAAAGGGATGAGACATGGTAATTGGATTGGTCTATTGACGCAAAATATAACCTTAGAATAAAACTTTGTAAAATGGGTGTGACACCTACCATATTAAGTAGAAGAAAATGAAAATTAAAAAGTTTTGCAGGGCGAAATCAAAAGCACCACCACTCTCTTTTAAAACCCTCACTATTACCTTTAATTTGATACCCATATCGTACAAACACATTACAGAGTCACCCCTGGTCCACCTTTATGGCGATATCTCAAAAAGGCGTCCGCCTATCGAACTAAGGCCCACTCCCTTTTAAAATACTCATTATCACCTTTCGTTTGATATCCATATCTTACAAACGCATTCTAGAGTCACCCCTGGTCCACGTTTATGGCGATATCTCGAAAAGGCGTCCACTTATAGAACTAAGGCCCACTCCCTTTTAAAATACTCATTAACACCTTTCATTTGATAACCATATTGTACAAACGCATTCTAGAGTCACCCCAGGTCCCCGTTTATGGCGATATCCCGAAAAGGCGTCCACCCATAGAACTAAGGCCCACTCCCTTTTAAAATACTAATTAACACCTTTCATCATTTGATACCCATATCGTACAAACAAATTCTAGAGTCACCCCTGGTCCACCTTTATGGCGATATCTCGAAAAGGCACCCACCCGTAGAACTAAGGCCCTCTCCCTTTTAAAATACTAATTAACACCTTTCATCATTTGATACCCATATCGTACAAACAAATTCTAGAGTCGCCCCTGGTCCACCTTTATGGCGATATCTCGAAAAGGCGCCCACCTATAGAACTAAGGCCCACTCCCTTTTAAAATACTCATTAACACCTTTCATCATTTGATACCCATATCGTACAAACAAATTCTAGAGTCACCCCTGGTCCACCTTTATGGCGATATCTCGAAAAGGCACCCACCCGTAGAACTAAGGCCCACTCCGTTTTAAAATACTCATTAACACCTTTTGTTTGATACCCATATTGTACAAACGCATTCTAGAGTCACCACTGGTCCACGCTTATGGCGATATCTCGAAAAGGCGTCCACTTGTTGAACTAAGGCCCACTCCCTTTTAAAATACTCATTAACACCTTTCATTTGATACCCGTACGTACAAGAAAATTCTAGAGTCACCCCTGGTCCACCTTTATGGCGATATCTCGAAAAGGTGCCCACCTATAGAATTAAGGCCCACTCCCTTTTAAAATACTCATTAACGCCTTTCATCATTTCATACCCATATCATACAAACAAATTCTAGAGTCACCCCTGGTCCACCTTTATGGCGATATCTCGAAAAAGCGTCCACTTATAGAACTAAGGCCCACTCCCTTTTAAAATTCTCATTAACACCTTTCATTTGCTACCCATATTGTACAAACGCATTCTAGAGTCACCCCAGGTCCCCGTTTATGGCGATATCCCGAAAAGGCGTCCACCCATAGAACTAAGGCCCACTCCCTTTTAAAATACCTATCAAAACCTTTCGTTTGATACTCATATAGTAAAAACAAATTATAGAGTTACCCCTGGTCCACCTTTTTTGGCGATATCTCGAAAAGGCATCCACCTATAGAACTAAGGCCCACTCCCTTTTAAAATACTCATTAACACCTTTCATTTGATACCCACATCGTACAAACAAATTCTAGAGTCACCCCTGGTCCACCTTTATAACGATATCCCGAAAAGGCGTCCACCTATAGAACTAAGGCCCACTCCCTTTTAAAATACTCATTAACACCTTTCATTTGATACCCATATCGTACAAACAAATTCTAGAGTCACCCCTGGTCCACCTTTATGGCGATATCTCGAAAAGGCGTCCACCCATAGAACTAAGGCCCACTCCCTTTTAAAGTACTCATTAATACCTTTCGTTTGATACCCATATCGTACAAACATATTCTAGAGTCACCCCTGGTCCACCTTTATGGCGATATCCCTAAATGGCGTTCACCTATAGAACTATGGCCCACTCCCTCTTAAAATACTCTTTAATACCTTCCATTTGATATACATGTCATACAAACACATTCCAGGGTTACCCTAGTTTCATTTTACTACATGGTGATTTTCCCTTATTTTGTCTCCATAGCTCTCAACTGAGTATGTAATGTTCGGTTACACCCGAACTTAGCCTTCCTTACTTGTTCTCCTTCCTTCTTTTCTTTCCAGTTCTTCTTACTCTTCTCCATCCCTTGTCCATAGCCCCAGTCCCAGCCTAAGTCCCAGTCCCTTTTCGTGAAATGCTGTAGTATTTGAGTTCTTCATTTGACTTCAATTAGAGAACGACACTTGGGTAAAAATTGGGATGTATCTTTTTTCAACTTAAATAACCGCATTTTTTTTTTTTTTTTTTTTAACAATTCTTATTCTGCTGAGAACGCTTTGATTCTCAAGTTAAGCCACTGTTTCGAAATATGTAACGCTTTCGATTTAAGAAACATGGTAGTTATTAAAATGAGCCTAAGGATACTAAAGCACAAATGCTTGTTGGATATATTCCACGACATTTCGAACAAACTCAAATAACTCGCAGGCTAACTAGAGTTTAACCCCACCAGATCTGCCGCTTAAGCTGAGATTAAACTGAAGTTTAAGTAAGCTGGGAAGCTGCAGAATAAGTTTAAGCCTAGTTTAACTGACAAACCAGGGCCTAAAAGAGCGATAATTAAAACACATAACAGAGAGCCATACAAATTGAGTAATTTTAAATTTATTTGCTGTCATATACAAATTAAATTTCGCTCATACACTATAACAACAATTGTTGAATAATAACAAACGAAGTGTTGCGAAACAGATGTTAATTTAATTATGATCACAAAACGCCCATAAAAAATATAAACAAGTGAAGCTCTTAATAGCTTTTTAACGCCTCAGCTACGCACATTATTGTTATTGTAATGTTTAATTTACCACTAATAAATATGTGAATCTGTGCGAAAAGCAACAAGTATAAATAAGTCATAAGAGATCAAAGATATTTATGCTCGTGTGGATATGCAAATTATATACCCAGCTGCGCGTAGGGCAAAGGGTAGTAATGTGTGACGGCTAATATACGTAGCTTAACTTTCACCATTTTAAAAAAAGTTATCGTCCTACCAAATGTGGTAAATACATAACTTATGAAAATATTGGCTGTCATCTTAAACTTTACTCCACTTGCAGAATTCAGAATAAACCTGACTTGGGGGGTTAAAGTTTTACATTTTTGACAAAGTTTTTAAATTAATTTTGAGCTAAGAAATAACTTTCCGTTTTGAAAGTGGATAATAGTTGGTTAATGTCATTGACATTGATTTTGCAACTCGGCATTTGTACCACTGGTGTCTTAGAGCAAAATCTAACCCACCCGAAAAAGCTCGCATACATAGGAGGTATCTCGCTACCGCAACCGTTGGATAAGTTGGTAACCGAAGACAACACAAAACAGCAGACATCGAATATAACGAGAAGAGTAATTGAAGAATGGAAGAGGAAAGCGTTTTCCGTTTTTAGGAAAAAAAGAGTCATGAAGGGATAAGCTGCAGGAGCTTGAGTTATATGTCAACCAAAATAGCGTGCGAAAAAAGTTTTATAAAGAAATATGACAAAAGACGAGCAAGATTTAACCAGAAGGCTCATAGATTCAGCGAGCATATTTTAATCCAAGCTGCGCTTAACTAGGAGTATGTAAATCATTAGAGATAAAAGACGGTTCTTTAAATGGGGTAGACATTTGTTAGTACAGACGAATTATCTATCCTTAAGATGGGTAGAGTTTTGTAAATAGCGGGCTACGAACTTGGTCAGTGGTCTTAGCTTTTTTTAGTTTTTTATTTTATTTATTTATTTATTATTTAAAGTCGACGACAAACTATGGTCGACTGCATAATATAAAAGATATATAAATATACAACTCAAAAGATAAAATTTAAGATATATCGAAATTTCAACAATGTTATATTACAAACAAAGAAATATTAATGAACATTACTCTTTAATTTCAGAATATAAAAATAATAAGAAATATGAGCAGAAATAAGAACTTATGCCGAAATCTTATACTGGCGGAATGCATCAGATTCCGCTCAGCATGATTTAGGAATGCAGTGGATTCCAATCTTCCTGTTGGAATGCAAGAAGATTCCAATCAGCATGTCATGGGAATCCGGCAGTGCTAAGAGTAGTGTAATGAGGATACGCCATCACAAGGCATAAAAAAGTAACATGACCTGTGTTGTTTGAAAGCACCGAATTCCAATCAGCTCGATGCCTGACCCATAAGATTATACTGCCGGAATGCATACGATTCCGGTCAGTGACTCATGAAAAAGCATGTTTTTTACGTTGTTGGAATGCACCAGATTCCAATCAACACAGTACTGTGTTATTCCTTCTTAATGATACATGTTGATAAATGTTCCTCCATCCTTAAGCGAGATAGTTCCTGTTTTTTATGGAAGGAATAAAACGCCGGCAAATTAAATTAGCTTGTATCTCTTTTTTTTTTTATTTATTTTTAAGTATTGCATTACGTATAGTGGCAAAAGTACATTCAAGACTGATACAGCCATACAAGTCATTGTAGTGCGCGCATCAGATAAGAAGAGGATTATTTTTAGCAAAGTTTCGTCGACAAAGGGGTAAATAGAAAGGAACATAGTGTCTGGATACTCTAGGGGGAACCGCAAAGAACAAGCGGCTGAGGAGGTCCGCAGAATCAATTTCTCCAATAATGAGCTTATGGATAAACAATACCCCCAGTAATATTCTCCGATTTTCCAGCGTGGGTAAGTTAATAAGAAGAAGTTTACTACTGTATGGAGGAAGGTGGAGACTTGAGTCCCAATTAAGGCCGCGCAATGCAAATATCAAAACATGCTTTTGAACCGACTCAAGACGCTTTATATGCTTTTGAGAAACAGGGGACCAAACGCATGAGCAATACTCGAGTACTGGACGAACCAGCGATGTGTAAAGAACCTTAGTGAGGTACGGATCATCGAACTCTTTAGCCCATCTTTTAACAAATCCAAGTAAACCCAACGCTTTGTTGGCTATAGATGAAATATGCATGTTAAAATTCAATTTCGGATCAATACTAGATCATTTGCAATAGATATACGCTCCAAAGGCGTACCATCTATTACATAAGATTTCAATGCTGGCTTCACTCGGTGAAATGTCATATGCAGCAATTTAAAGCTAGTAAATTTGTTGTGCACCAACATTGGAACGAGTCCAAGTCGGCCTGAAGAAGATCCAAGGAACTCTAATCGGTAGGACAGTAAGTGTAGCAAAGAGTGTATGAAAGAGAATATTAACATATGAGAAGTCATCTTGTTTTGGAAAACGAAAGATCCTCCCGACTTTCTTTATTATTTAGCTCGCAAGTTGTGATATGATAATGGTGCATCTGGCACTAAATTCAGTCTGCCTTCTTCATGCTCAGCGTGAGGCTTTGCCGCAGAAATCTAAATCCTGACTTAATTCCTTGTGGCAGATGTGCTGGCTGAGCGTTTTCTGTGCATATGCCGCGCATTTGCCAGGATCAGGTGTGAGGCCTTGAGGTAGAAGTATAACATCTGGTTTTACTATCATTCTTCTTTGACGAGTATGTGAGTATCCGAGGAGTATGTATTTCTCCTCCGCCTTCCATATGTTAAGATAAACCGCTTTACATCAGAAGTGTGCGCTTTGGATTTACTGCCTCACCTGCATTGAGAAGAATGAGACAGTAGAGTATATTCTGTGCTTATTCGTTTCCTGCTATACTTTCGTTAATGATTCTAGGGAGATGAGGTACCGGAACGTGTTCTAGGCTTCCGCCACGCCTTCGCTGGAAGAACAATAGAATAAAGCTAACGCGAGACGAATCCTGTTACAAATGTGAATGTATCATACACAAATTTAGCAAACGATGCTGTGGTGGCCACAAGGATGGGGCGGGATGCCCTAGAAGGATCAACGTGGCCATATTATATCGTTCCCGATATAGTCGGGCTAGTACCTTAATGGTACTTGTTACCGGGACTTACCGGATATATATTCAGAAAAATACCATCAATTTGAACAATACTCCCCAAAACCTTGAGGGATTCTCTTTATTGCTACAATAACAACAACAACAACAATATTACCTGAGCACTTTGTCACCTTATTAGTTCTTAAATCGCGGAGGTGGCAAACAGATCAGAGTCAAACAGCTTAGGACATTTCCACGGTAAGGCAAACCTTATGTAAAAGGCAGCTAAAATCCACAGATCTAAAGGTTCGAGGAATTAAAAAAATATTTTCGATACTGCCGGGTTAGTTCATTAATATTGTAACGAATTTACTGCAATTCCGCTTATTTCAAATCTTCTACTTAAGTTCGAATCACTAAACTTTTGAATAAATAACTCCACTCTTCAATAATGCAAAATGGCCTTTATTAAAGTACTTCACAATAACACTTATATTTCGCTTACTGATAGCTTGCTTAACTCAAACTGATTGATAGCTTAAATGAAAATGATTTTTGTGCCTCCACTGTCGAGGCCTTTTATACTTTTTGATTTCTCGTTGCATACTTCTAGGCTTTTCCATTCCAGAATTTACTAGTTAATTATCAGCTACGAAATCACCAGCCACAAATACGTTTATAGCTTCTCATATGCGCGTGAGTAATACTTGCACAAGTTATTTTCCTCTCTTGTGAGCACCTCAGATATGATATATGCATGTGTGTGTGCGTTTTCTCTCCGCTGGGTGTACATACATATGTGTAGACATAATCATTGATTCTTTTATGTAGATACATAATGATTTAATTATTTAAGTGCGTAAATTCACTGCTTAGCATCGTCTTAGAGATGGCAGTACCCCTTAGTGTTGCTAATATTCGTAACAATATTATATTATTGTAACCATATCGGCTTCATTTCCAGAAAAAAAAACTGGCTCTAAATGCTCGGGAAGTGTTTTGTGATTACAACAACAAATAAAAGGAACGGAAAATTACAAATGACAAATTCCATCCAACTATCTCGGTATTCGTTTGAAATATGTCAACAAAAACCGTTTCAACAAAGAATCATCTTTACCCCCGTATATTAAAGGAGAAGCTCGTCTTTAATATTTTGCTGGTGGTAAGATCTAAGTCATTATCATTACTATCGTGATAAGTGAAAATATATTTTAAAACCTTAATTACAAATACAACCGGGTATACTATCTGGCTGAAAATATGACTCTCTTACCTAGGGTATAATTTTATTCGCACAGAAAAAAAAAACAATAGGGTAAGAGCGCAGACAATAAGCGTGATGAAAGCTTAAGCTAAAACCGTAACAACAACAAAAAAGTTCACAAAGTAGTCTGAATATTTAGACTCGTGTGTGCAGTTGTTTATTATTTTGTAGGCAATTAATCTTACTTAGTTAAAAAATTTGGCGTTGATATAAGGAAGTGATAAATTTGAGCATAAATACTAAGGCAGTAATAAAGTGCAATTGTACATATTTACAATCCCGCTTATGCTTACAAATTTTATGTAAATATGTATGTAAATAATTTCAAAATTTAATTACTATTGTAAAACAATTTTTATAGCTTGATGAAGCCATTAAGGTATCGTGGGTATGACGTTTTCGTTGAAGCATGGCACCACATCATCAATGTCAGTCCACATTGGCGTAGTAAGGTTTTCTTGCGCCCGGGTAAAACTTTTTCATATATTTTGCTAAAAAGTTCTGTTCCATCGAAATCTGTATTAAAAAATTCACACAAGTCTTTACAATTTCCTTCTAAGTCGCTATTATCCTTGTTTAACAAATTTTCAACGTCTACGAGAAATCCAAATTCAAAATTAAAGTAATTTAGTCGTGTAAATCTTGTACGTATTTCTTAACTTTTCATAACGCGAGGAATTTCACATTCTGCGGAAAGACCAACATCCCTAACCGATTCTCCAGGCACCTTCTTACACGTTTTACTATAACAATATCCCATTTTTCACAAAGAAACTTCGCTTTTTCTGTTGCTTCTTCACAGAGAGTGTCTCGAATATCGGTTAGTTCAGTCGCTAATGATTTAAGATCCTGAAACGCTTCTCTAAAATTCATCCTCGGATCTTGTAATCTGAGCTACACACCATCAATTCTCCTCAAGATTTAATACCAGAAATGAACTAATGTTATGAAACAAAAATTTAGTATAATATAATTAATTAATTATAATATTATAATTGCTCTGATCATCTAACTTGTTCATTCCATATGGTTTTGATGGTAAATGAGGACAAAACCAAGTACCTGCTGTCATCGAGCAAAGAGTCAGCGCATACGCGCCTTGGCAACCACGCTACTGTTGGCAGCCATAATTTCGAAAGAGTAAAAGACTTCGTTTATTTGGGAACCAGCATCAACACTAGCAACAACATCAGCACTGAAATCCAGCGAAGAATCAATATTGCCAATAAATGTTACTTTGGACTAGGTAGGCAATTGAAAAGTAAAGTCCTCTCTCGGCGAACGAAAATCATAGTCTACAAGTCACTTATCGTACCCATCCTGCTATATGGGGCAGAAGCATGGAGTGTTCGAGAGAAAAGTTCTTCGAAAGATTTATGGACCTCTACGCGTTGGCGATGGCGAGTACCGAAGAAGATTTAATGATGAGCTGTACGAGGTATATGCAGACATACACATAGTCCAGCGAATTAAAACTCAGCGGCTGCGCTGGCCAGGCCATGTCATGCGAATGAAAGATGATGCTCCGGCCAAGAAAGTATTTCTATGGGAACCCGCTTATGGAAGCAGAGGTAGATGGCGGCATCTACTCCGTTGGGAGGACCAGGAGGAAAACGACTTAAGCTCCCTTAGTGTGACCAACTGGCGCTGGTTGGTGGAGCGAAGGAGCGATTGGCGCGCCTTGTTGGACGGCCATAACCGTTTACACGGTTAAGCGCCAATTAAGTAAGTAGGTAAGTAACTCATAAAAGGAATTATGCTATTAATGAACCTATAACTAGGACTATACATCTAGCAGATCGATTCAGTAGTGTTTTTAATTTTAATAACAGCTTGAATTTTTTCTATTTTTAACTAGTCTGTAAGGAAGCATGTAGTTATCGACATGTAAGAATTCAAGTAGATTATAGTCAGCGCAAAGCATTTATCATACACCAAATGCATGTCTCGATTGGGTAAATCCAATTTCAAGGGGTTGTGTTCGCAACCCTCTCAATGGGTTGCCAGCAGAATATATAGCTTCTCCAACCCAATTGTCAACTCACCTAACTGTGGCGAATCCTGTTTCAATAACAGTCGAGGCTCTGGCGACCCCAAGTTCCTCATGGAACTAGGACGTGTGGAGGGTGGGATGGCATAGAAGGTGCGCTGGTCGGGTTAGTACCTTAATAGTGCTTTGTTACCGAAACGTACAGGATTTATATCCGGCAAAGGACCATCAACATCCATCGGTAACACTCCCCAAAGCCTTCGGGGAGTGTCTTTATCGTTAATACAACAACAAAAACAACAACAACAACAAACCATGTACTTTTAGACTGAATGAATTAATTAAATAAATAAAATGCGCGCACAAAGAACTGACTAGTAATTCAGATTGATATTATTGACAGCTTGATTTAGCACATTCTTTTTAACAGCTAACGACTTAGCACATTTACACATCATTGCCCACAGCACGTAAAAAATGAAAAATGAATATATTTTTTTTTTTTTTTTTTTTTTTTTTTTGTGAACGATGTATTTTGAATTCAAACTGCATTAAAATACAATTTTTCAAAAAAAAAAGTGACTTAGCACATTTTCATATTAAGCTAACGATATTTTGCAACAGAATTGTAACTTCGCTTCTGGTGTCACTTGTGGTGTTAGTATCCTCTGCTAATTGTTCTACTACATTCTCTAGCCCATCGACGATTACATTAACCGCTTGCATTCTGGCGCTCGATCGTGTTTCATATTCACGTTTCAGATTCTGTTTTTGTTAAGGCATTTTTTAATAATTCCCATTGTAAAGTTGAGCGTGAGAAAAATAGATATATGCGTTCAATTATTCCCAACCTGTCGCAAGTGTTCCGGATATATGCGTGCATTTTTTAGTATAGAAAATTTTTTTCTAGAAATCAGTTATAATAGAAACACAAATTATCCAAGAAGTTCTGCTTTGCGGACTATTTTCCGCCCCCTATGAGTAGCGCGCGGGGCAAGATGCCCCTTATCTCCCCCACTTCGGCACTGTCCGTTTATGCGATATGCTGCGTACGCAAATCGAGTTGAACGCAGTTGGCGGTTGCAAGATAATTAATTAACCCAACACGCCCATTAATACAGCCCACATATGTAGATACCGGTATTTATTTATAGCAACACTCGAACACTAATATGTCACAGCGTACGCATCTTGTAATCAGAGTTGGTGACAACACATAAGCTCACGGCTATGAAATTGTTGTTTGTGTTACGCACCGGTTTTGTCTTGCCTTTACCGCATGCGTGGCCACCTGTGTGCTTACGCAGCCTGTATTCTGCATAGTTGAGAGATCTAAATGCAACTCAACTCGTCCAAATATAGCTTATTTATGCAAATTTTTTCATTTAGTTGTTGAAGCAGCAAACTCGTCAAACGCATCGTCACGCATTCAATTAGTGAAAATTGCACTTTAAACGTTTTATCGCCAATGATTATCACCGTTCACTGTCACAGGCTTGGCGCTTTCCTGTTGTGATTAATTTCATTTTAATTGCGGTGTAATGTAAAGCTTAGATATAAATTAATTTTTAAATTTGTCTATTGAGATAGATAATATGAGATTCTTGGTATGTACATACATTCTTGTTGGGTAAACATCTTTCCTCACGATATGAGGGAATCCCAAATCTAAGGGTAAGGTGTAAAGCGTAAGCGGAGGCGTAGTTTTATTAAGTTTTATGTTTGGTGAAATAAATAAATAAAAACTCGGCGGGATTTACCCCCGAGGGGATTTGTGCCTAGCTTCTCTTCCAGTTTGCGTCGTGATCCTTTTAATTTTATTTATTTATTTATTTATTATCTACCGCACATAGTCCTCACAGATATGTAACAACTTAAACAAAAATTATCGAAATAGAAAAATATATGGTAACAATTTATAAATACAATGACATTATAACAAACATTTTTGCAAAAAATTCGGTACGGCTTAAATAAATACACATGTACAAACATTTATATATTAATAGGAATACTGGAACATATTAATTGAAAAGAAAGTAATCAATAACATCATCTTTAAAATGTTCTTTACATGAGTTAAAATCGGCATGATTGCAAACAGAGTTACATAAGCAGATCATTCTGTGAATAGGTTCATTATTTCCAAAATTCGTTCTACGCGTTTGAACGTAGAAAATGTATTTGTCCCTTAGACACCTTTCAGGTGCATAGAAGGGGAGAAGAAAAAGTAGTTCCGGAGAATCGATTTTGTTGTCGTAAATGTCTTTGATAAAGAAAATACCACAAATTTTCCTTCGAATATTAAGGCACTGAATATTTAAAATGCTACATCTTAGTTCATAAGATGGCATCGATTCAAAGGTGAACATTCTTCGAAGGGCGAACTTAGTGAATCTACTTTGAACTCTTTATAACCGGCTGGAATGTGTGACAAAGTCTGAGTCCCAAATGATGCAGGCACATTCCAAAATGGATCTTACAAGGCTAATGTAAAGACTTTTAGGCGTTAGCGGATCAAAAAAGTCTTTGGAATTACGTTTGAGAAAGCCGAGTTTTGAATTGGAAGCACTGATTATGTACTCCCTATGAAAGTCGAATCTAAGCTTCGAGTCTAAGTATACTCCTAAATCCTTAACAGTAGTTGTACGATTGAATGAGTCGCTATCGTTAAAGTAATAGCTGTTCATTATGCATGAGTTTCTCCGAGTGAATGTGATAATATTACACTTGGAGAAGTTCAAAAAAAAGACCGTTACTATTACACCATTTTATCAATTCCAAGATGTCTTGTGTAGCTCTATGCAGTCGCTAATGTGTTTAACTCTGTAATAAAGTTTTAGATCATCAGCGTACATCAAGCAACTACAAAATTTAAAACACTTGCAAAGGTCATTTATAAATAAAGAAAAAAGTAAAGGGCCCAGATGACTACCTTGTGGTACTCCTGATGTAACGATTATAGGCTTGTAGAGATTGCTGCCAATCTTTACTATTAATTTCCTGTTTTGGAGATACGACTCAAGCCAACTTAGAGCGTTGGAGTGGATTCCGGATAGAGTGAAACCGCACAATTCTTTAAGAACAAGGGTGGCAGAAGATCGTATCCAGCTGCCTTAGATACATCAAAGTTTATAAGGGACTCCAGGACTTCTTCCTCTGTAACCGTGAACTGAACAATGTTTACAGACTCCACTATGGCAGATGTATCACATGACGTACTAACTGTCCGGAACCTGTTAAATACCGACCCGAAGAAGTCGGCAAAGAGCTCATAAATAAATGGTAAATAAATGGTAAATGCTTCCTGAGTTGAGGAAGCAACTTTTCCTCCAAACTCCATTGATTTGGGCATACCGTTATATTTTCGTTTTGAGTTAACAAAAACCCAAAAAGGCTTCGGGTTGGCTTTTATGTTAGTCTCAAGCGAATTAATATATTTATCATGAATTTTCCTAAAAACTAGTGGCCGTATCTGAATGACATCTGAAAGGCAGACGAATTTTCACTGAGAAGGTCTTCATAACAGGCATAACAGCGACAGTTAGGCTGCGCTCAAGGCAACATCTTCAGTTGAGGTTAAATCATCACCAGGCCCAAAGTACGTAGAGGGGCTTAACCATCTAGAGGCCAATAACCACACTCTTTGGGCTTGGGTACTTGGGTACAGAGGAGTGGATTGAAACTAGCATGTGGACGGGCTTGCCAGGATGGCAGCGGCTGACAGCCAACCAGAGCCCATCATACCGATAAGGTCTCACACTATAAAAGAAGAGCTAAGGTAAAAGAAGCTGTGCTTCAGAGAACAACACTAGCGCGAAAGTCAAGGACTCCCGCGGGCAAAGGTACTAATAGGTGGATACAACACAAAGCAATATAAATTATCACAAGTCCTTGAGTACGTAGAGACGTTTAACCTTCTAGGGGCTAATAACACCTTTCGTTTGGTTTGAGTACCTGGATACAGACGAGTGGATGGAAACCAGCAGGCGGACGGGCTTGTCAGGACCTGAGCCAATCATGCCGCAATAAAAACCAGAAAGTGTCTCGTAATTTTTTACGCGAAGCGTTAACGGTTTGTTATCGATGAGTTATCTGTTTGGTATCGCCGGGTTATGGTTTTGTTGTAAATCTCTAAATGATTAGTTATGGGAGTGTCAAAGGTATGCCCCCGACAAGGTATCGATTTATTAACTAAGTATTGTCGAAATGTAATCGATAAGAAACCAATAAGAAGCCGTTGACCGATAACAAACCGATAACTCGAAGCCTGTTTCTAGCAAAATAACCGCTTTTTCTATCCTCAAACTCTGAGCGAGCTCTGGTTAACTTAAACATATTAATTTTCTGGACGTTCACCTAAGTCGAACTTCACGAACAGTGGCGGATCTAGGGGGTGGGACTATGGAGTCTAAAGCCCTCCCCCCCTCCGTTCGAACAAAGTAATTACGTGCAAGGTTGAGGTATCATACGTGCGAGTTACGTGCATTTTGCACCTAACGGCATACTGAGGACACACGGTATGGTTTTAAATTTTTTATGCCAAAAATTGTCTACTGTGAATATTCTTACCGAATACATCTCGCATTTTTTAAAGAAATTTAATTAAACTCACTTTCTTATGGTTAAGAAGCTCTGAAAGTTGAAATAAATGGCATAGAGGGCTCTACTCGTTAAAAACTTAACAGCATATTGTCAGCCCCGTACTTACTTGTTATAATTCTATTTATATTTTTTAATAATAAAAAATACGTTAAGTAAGCAGTAATTACTTGTTTCCGACAAATATAAGAAAAAACTTAACGCCGGCACATATGGCTCGTCTTGTCATCGAAACGACTTTCATCACTTTCATCGCTTTCTACATTTTCGAAGTTTTCTGCTGTTGCTTGCACTTGCTTTTTATTAAATATCTGATAAAAAAATTTTTTAGTGGCGTTTTATGCAAAATATTTCCTTACCTTTTCATTTCTACGTTGTGTAAGTGAGGACACTTGATAATCGATTCATGTTTTATTATCAGCTGATTACCAAGCTGCCACATCATCATAACGAAAAAAAATAAAATAAAATTTCGATGTCATTTGAAACACACATTACAAATTTCACAGTTGCCCAAATAGATTTGGAGCCAAAAAAGGGCAAACTTTTTAAAGAGGGCCAAAAAAAGGGCTAGGGGCTAAACCCGAATTACAGAGCTACAATTTACTACCCTTTCCTGGACTACATGACTTCTTCATTGACGTCAAGGTTCAAAGGTGAATTTTTGAAAATACTGCCTCTGGAGGGACTGATTCCAGCATACTCTGCAGGAGTAACGATTGAAGAAATTGTACTTGCTGCTAAAGTTTATAAAGAATATCTCACCAGTCACAATACGACAGTGCTGAAAAATGAGATTTTATTGTGGCATAACCATTGCAAAAGTGATCCATTCAAGAGTGCTCAAACAGCTACTGATGCCATGAAAATCATTAAATCAGCACACTTTTCTTCATTTTTTCCAAACGTGACGACACTGTTGCAAATATTTGCGACTATCCCCGTGACATCAGCAACCGCAGAGCGTACTTTTTCTGTTCTAAAGCGCTTGAAAACTTATTTGAGAGTAAACATGTCTGAAAATCGACTGACTGGTCTGGCACTAGGCGACGTCCACAAAGAAATAGAAACGGACATTGAAGAAATAACCGATATTTTCTGTAAATCGAAGCCCGATATTTTCTGTAAATTGAACCAGCAATAAGTGGGTTTGAAAGAAAGGTTTTTGTGACTATTTTTATATGGTTTTTATATCATTTTCTCGAGTGTGCTGAATAAAAGAAGAACTTTATTTCAGAAAATATTGCTTGTACTTTATTAGCAAATTATTTAATTTTTTTAATTTTGAAAATCCTCGTTTTTTCATGTCATTTTATATTCTGTATACATTTATTTAACACATCATGGAAAACAAAAACTAAATTTGAAAATGAAAAAATTTACTCAAAAGCAGAAATAAATGCGACAGCTTTACTGCTACATGTCAAAAAATTCGGTTGTAAATCAGAAAGTGTCACTTCCATAGAGGTCGCATCATTTATTTAGTTGCGTGATATCAACGTTTTGAGAAGTGCAAATCGGGGTAGAGGAGGTCTTCGTTTAGAATTAAGATATCCCCTGCTTAGGTAAGGTCAGTTTTCAATGGTTGGCAGATCAGGTGAACAATTTAAAGGCCTAGACTAATCTGATACCGAACTGACGCTTACGTTTTTACAATTGAATAACGCTTTCCATTTTTTTCTGAGTATTCAAACATAAAACTCACTGTTCCTAATTATGATGACGCTTTCGCATTTTCATTTGATGCTTCTAATTTGCAAGTGACTATTCTCATATCGAAGCTTTTGTATTTGCTATTACAGTTCCCATTTTGTACTAACGGTTCTCCTGTAAAACTGATTGTTTGTAATTAACATTCCAAATTGTACCAGGCCTAAGTTAGCAGCGGTGAACCTACAGGAGAAACCTTGCACAAAATATCTAGGAATCATCCTAGATAGTACGTTGTCGTGGAAGCTCAACGTGGAGGAGAGAGTGAAGAAGATCTTGACGGCATTTAATGCATGTAAAAGAATGCTGGGGTGTACGTTTATCGCACTCTCTTTCTCATTGGGTATTTACGGTGATTGTAAACATTATCCTATACTATACATTTCTTGTTTGGTGCCACACAAAAAAGAACCTAGCTCAAAAAGTTAGAGGCGGTATGCCAGTTATCAATGCTTAGCATTACGGGAGCACTGACAACAACCCCGACTGAAAACAACCATATTCGGCACATTCTACCACTAGACGTGTTAGCAAAGAACAACTGCAACCAGGCTTGGTGCCTTGGGGCAGCTTTAGCGCCGACCATACGGCCATAGTATTATAGCGTCATCAATTAGAGGATGAACAGACTATTTGATTCCATATCTTTCCCTCGAAGGGCACACAATAGAGGTGGATAGTTGGAGCAGGGGGGTACAAGTGGCGTACAAGACGATGGTTCCAAAGCAGTTGAAGGAGTAAAGTCTGCGGTGTTCTGTGCCTGTCCGGAAATAATCAGATTCTACAAGCTGCCAGATCACTGTAGCGTTAACTTTTATATTGACGGACAAGCACCACTTAAAGCAATAATCTGGCATTGCATAGCATCTTAAACTGTGTTAGAGTATAAGCAATCCCTGGAAAGAATCGGGACGGGGAAGTTGCATACCACTATATCGGGTCCCAGGGCATATGGGAATAGATGAGATTGAAAAATTGGATGAACTAGCTAAAAAGGGCGCATCCCAGGAAGCTTGCTTCGTAGATGTCCCAATTAGATTGGGCTAGATTTAGAGGAAGCGTGAAGTATGCATGATCGACCTAGCTGGAAAGGGGCTGTTAAGTGTCGAAGATTATGTGGGGCTATAGAGTGTCGATGTGTAGGTCTTACAACCTTAGACTAACAAAGTTGCTTCTATCATTAAAAAGAGAAAACTGTATACTCACGACGTGTATTCTGACGGGGCACTGCCTTCTGTTGTCACATGCCTTTAAACAATGCCTTCAACTTAACTTTTACACATGACGTTTTCGTTGACAGAATAAATTTTTGCTCAGCGCTTTACTTTCATCTGTTCTCGAACACCTTCATCAGGCACACCATCATTTTGGCAGGTTTTCAACACAGAATGGTAGAGGAAATATTTTTATCAGCCTGCCCATATTACTACATACAAACCATAAAGGACATTCCGTAATAATTCAGAAACAATTTCCAAAGTAAATTTATTAATATTATATATTTAAATTGCTTTATTGGTTTCATAGACTTAATCAGTACAATTCGTATAAAAAAGGGACTAAAACTAAATTTTATTATTTAGCCAATGCATACATTAAATGTATTTAAATTATTATTATTAGTTAGCAATTCACATAAGCATACAAAAAAGTCAAATGGATCCATTTAAGATATTGTATTGCTTCATTGATTTCTTCTTTTTCTCTTCTTTTTTTTTCAATTACTTTTTATTGCGTTCTGTTATTGCCTCCTTAAAATTTTAACAACTAAAGTGCATATTATTTTATCGATAACTTAAAAAATGTTTTCTAGTTTAAAGTATAATATTTAGTTTTTTATAAAAATCGTTGTTATTAAAATAAAACAATTAGTTGTGAATAATAGCTACCTAAAAAGCACCTTATTTTTATACGGTGTTCCAATATGAGCTATTTGTATTACTAAGTTAAAAGTTTATTTATTTAGTTTATGATTATTTAAAAAATTAAATTTGTATTGGCGTTATAAATTATAAATTATTAATTTTAATTAATAATAATTTAATTATTAAGTTATTTTATCAAATGTTTTTTTTTATTATAAGGTTCTTTATTTTACTAAATAAGAATGATTATTTGTTTTATCCTTAAATATTTTGTTATTCAATAGATATATTTTTTTATGTGGAACTTTTGAAAACTTTCTGCCACTAACTCCTTTTAATTAAACAAGTTTTGTGTATAATTTAAATAAATTTAAAGGATAACATAAGGACAGTGCTCTATTATATATTTCTATATTCTTTAAACAATAAATTACTGCAATCATATTTATAAAAGGCATTTGAAGCATTAATTAAATAAAGAGTCACATAATCAATATGCGTAACCCTGAAAATGTTTAAACACTGATATAATTTTTGATAGTTCAAACATTTGACTAAACTACGGCTGCATAGTCAGTTGATTAGACAGACTTTTAGTTACCCAATTAAAATTAATCCAAAAGCTAATTAAATGAATAATCGTATTTTAGACGTATGACATAAGTGGAAAGAAAAGTTTGGCTACACTACGACTCTGCAATCAGTCTATTAATCCCATTTTCAGATTCACAATTGACCATTTTTTTAATCTTCCTAAAATCAGCAGTTATATTCACACGAGAAATTAATTTTAAGTAGAACTTTATTTGTAAATATTCATATTGATTAACCAAGTGTTCGAACAAAGGCAGTATTGATATATGTCATGCATATTTTAAAATTTTTTTTTTGCCAGAAGCTTTGTATTTGTTTATTTAAACTTGTGATTAATATAGTCTTCAAATACACCATTGATCGTTTTTTTCTTATCTTAAATAATCGTGACGAAAAATTCAATTTTTAAACTAATCATAAAGCATATTACTACATTTTATGAAATACAAATTTGTAATTAAATGAATAAAATGTAATTTTGCGAGTGATTAATTGACTTACTATAAATTTATTTAACCGCCTCTTTATTTACGAAGTCAATGGGTTGATTGAAATTTGTGGTTAATAAGAAAAGTAGCTTATTCCGGAAATTAGTGTTCATGGTTAAAAATCGAGCTTTTATACTGTCGGTCTTTGTGATAAATTATCACGTGTTTGACAATTGTATTACCTAGAGTTTTACTCAATAATATTTTAAATTACTCATTAAATGGATTGATTTAAGATATTGATTAATCAAAACTTACTGCGAAAATAAGACCCTAATTTAATCTGTAAACAAATCAGTTAATTTATTCACATATTTGTATAAAATTACTTCTCTAATTGATTGCATGTTCTTGTTTCAATTTCTGTTTCCTAAAAAACATTGAATTTTAATTGATTATACCCTCAACTATTCCACTCATCAAGATAATTTATTTAAGAAAAATAAAATGTTTTTCGGGGTAACATGAAAGATAATTTGTTGATTAATCGTTCATTAAAAGCAACTGTTTAAATGAAGTGAGTATTCACATTTATCGAGGAATATTACTTATGATTAATTCAGAAAATAACTAATTAAGTAAACGATTAACACCGGATTATAGACTAATCGATTAATCGAAAAATTTTTAAGTAAACGATTCTAAAACCATATGTTTGGATAAATTGAGTAATCACATTTATCGAGTCGTTGTGATTAATCAAAAAACTGACTAATCAGGTAGTGGATTGACTTCGCAACTATGACTAAACAATAATTATTGCATAATCGATAAATATAACCATCTGTTTGAGTTAAAACTTTTTTATAGTAATATTTTTTATGATTAAGTAATTCAAAAACTGACTGATGACGTAAATTAATCTACTTCGCAATTAAGACTAATCAATTAATTAACTAAAAGCAAAGCCGTAGAATAAACGAATAGTTTAGCAGACAAACAATATTTTAGAGGCCACTGTTAGCAAAACAGAGCAAAATGTTTAAATTGAACTTGCGGCATAGCGCTCACATAAATGTAAAAAAATACAGGTGCGCGCAATTATTGTTGTTAGAAAAATGTTATGAAAACTGCCTTCGCATTTTGATACAAAACTGCGTAGGTAATTTCCGCATTGTTAAACATTAGAAATTCATATTTTTGTTTGTTTATTGTTAATATAATTTGCATTTTTGTTACTAGTTAGTTATTGTAGCTGCCTGCGTACCCTCTATGTGGTAATGTTATATTTTTTTAACAGACTTATGCAATTTTAGCGTTAGTTAATGCGTAATAAATTTGGAAAAGGTCTACTAACTAATAGTGTAGTGCAATAAAAACTTGTTGTTTTTATTTATTAAATATTTTATTTTAAATTAGTCATACATTTTTTAACGTTAGCATGTGTTAATTACTTATTTAAACCTAAGCTAACAAGAAAATGTTTTTCTTTTGCTTTAAATTTAATGTAGTATGCCTAGGAAACATAAAAATAATTTTTAGCAATTTTTTTTTGTGTTTTTCTTTTTGCTATTTTGCTTGCACACAATGCACAGTCCTAAACAGCAATTTCTGGCTTTCAGCCTAAGGCAACTAACTACCAAACTCTTTCTAATTGCTATAGCTTGTGTATATGTGTGGGTGTTTAATTTTGGTATGTAGTCTTCAGTCAAAAGGTTTGTTATGTTTTGGTCATAAAAAAAGGGTCATAAAATTGTTGTAGGTTTTGGCCTCCTGGCATCACCGTTAGAAGCGCACATTCGTTGGCATTGAGCAGGGTCTAATAATGTTGCATCTGCTGTTAGAGTAAAAATTACTTAAATTAATATTGAAAAAAAAAAAAAAACATAAAAATTTTCTAAAAGTGAACTTTTTTAAGAATAAATATTTTTTTTTTTTTTGCTGAATACAAAATTTTTAATTAAAAAGATTACTACGCTTATCACTTAAATAAAGATATGCTATTTTTCGCAAAAAAACGGCAATGCATTAGCCTAAATATTTTTTATTTTGTTTTAAATTTTACTGTTAATCTTTTTTCTAAATTTTAGTACGTATAAAGTAAAAAAAAGGCCTATTTATGTTTATATATATAAAAATTATAATAAAGGACAACTAAAGCCTAAGCCTCGAACATCTTGTGTGCTGTGTATGTTGTGTTACTCTGTTTAAGTTAAGTTGTGCTAATTCATGTCAATGTTTATATGTATGTGTGGTGGCTATATGTGTATGTGTATGTATTACTTTATTATTAAGTGGAATACTTTTCATTCATATCTCTTCCACTCACTTCACTAATACCTCATTATATCCTATTAACTTCTCAATATTGCTGGCCATAACGTCCCGTCATACCACTATCGTAAAGTTTACCCAGCGTATCATTGGCATTACTACTCACGACAGAATGCGCTGCCACGGTAACACCACCACAGTGTTTTGTTGGCGCTTTGCCATAAACCATGGGGGAAGCACCATAGGTGGAAACCGTTGCTGCATCATGTTGATATAGATAACGTTCTTTTTTGGTGCGTTTCTGCACAGTCTTCCAGATGATGTAGATGGTGAATTGGGCCAAAAGGAAAAGCGCACTGGCTACTATGACACCTGTAAAGAGAGAGAGGAAGAGAGCAGTGCAAGTGATGAGTGAAATGAAATTTTCATAAAATAATATGAATTTTTAAACAACAAAAGCTTCTTGCATCGCTGAAAGTGTAAAATCTTTCATATTATTCTTGTTGTGCGTAGAAATTGAGACTTAAATTATTTAGTTTCTTTTAAACGTGCACTTAACCCTCATATTAGCGGTAAATAAATTCAGCACATCTTAACGTTGTCGTCCACAAATATTTAAATTTTGAAGAAAACTCGTCGCACACTGTGATTACCCAGAAATAAGTTTGAATTTTCATTGATAAACTTTGAAATGAATACGAACTGTGAAGTCTTGTAGGCTTAAAAATATGTTCCTCTAGCCAGACGAAACGCTAAAATGTGACATAATCAACTTTGGTACAAAAAAAAAAATAAAATAAAAAGAAAAAAATATCGATTTCCGCATTATTATAAAGACGACCTCTAAACTTAAAACGTCAATAAAGCTTTCCATGCTCGGGTTGGTAGCAGTAAAGTTATAAACGAAAATAAAGCCTTCTCGTCTGGCCAGATGCAACAATCTATCGGAGGGTTAAATGTGATTAGAAGACGATCGCTCAATTAATTTAAAATTTCGTTACGAATGACTGATCAACTCAAGTATTTAAACTTCTTTTTGATAAAACAAATACTAGAATTAATCAATTAATTGAATAATTTAAATTGTGTTTAACCAATATTGGAAATAATAGATCAGTTGAGTACGATAAATTGTCATTAATCAAATATTAAAATTAATCGATAAATTAAGTTACTTGAATTGTGGTAATTTAAATTTTTTATATCAATGGAGTAAGTTAAATTGTGATAAATCAAGTGTTATTTTAGAGCTAATTGATTAATTGAATTATCATACTCAATTAATTTCAGTTTTTGTTACGAAAAACTGATTACTCGAGTTAATGAACCAAAAATTAGAACTAATCAGTTGATTAAGTAATTTAGATTGTGACTAATCTTTTATTAGAATTAGTCGAGCAATTGAATAGCATAAATTGTGATTAATCTAATATAAAATTTAATCGATTAACTTAGTTACTTTAATTGTGATAATTAAAAATTATTAGATCTATATAGTAATTTAAATTGTGTTAAATCAAATATAATTTTGGAATTGATCGACTAATTTAGTAATATTATTTGTTATCAATAAAATATTAGAATTAATAAATTTTCAGTGCAAATTGAATTGTTGTTTATCAAAGATTAGAATTGGTCGGTTAATGGTGTAACTTACATTTTTATTAATCAGATATTATATTGATTGAATTTTAGAAAATTCAATGAAATGAGTAAATCGAATTGTGATGATTAGAACTAAATGATTTATTTAGTATTTCAAATCATGACTAATCAAAATAATAAGATTAATAGAGTGACTTGAAATATCGTTAATAAATATTATATTAGAATAACTCGATTTGTTGAGTAATTTAAATGTTAACCATTTGGTTGGTAGCTGTTAGTGATTCTGACATTTAAGATCGACTTTGGACTTTCCAGACTTTGTTTGTAGCTGTTAGTGATTCTGACATTTAAGATAGACTTTAGACTTTCCAGACTTTGTTCTTGAAGATTTGTAAGGCGTCTTTGTAAGATTGCTAAGATCCTGTCTGTGCTACTTTACTTAAAAGCTAAGAAATCTCTGTGTTCAACCAATCTTTCTTGATCATGACGGAACAGTACACCCAAAATACTGTAATCGCGTCACATAGTGAATTCGAAAGATTCTAAAATTCTCCACATCTATATATATAAAAATGAATAGCCGTGCCTTAGTCTCGCTAAAACTTAAGAACATCTTGACCAATTTCGATAATAGAGAAGAACATTTTTTTTGGAAAGAAGGCGGTGTCACGCTCACTATTATGCACATTTTTAATGCGCTTTCACTCCGCAATTATTTTAAAGGTATCGCAAAATATACTACGTAGATTGCATATATGACTGGGAGTGCTGTGAGCGGGATAAAGAGTTGGATTGGGAGTGGAAGTGTGATTTGAAGTGAGAGCGGTAGTAATAGTGGTTATTGGAGTCGGAGTGCGAGAGGGAGAAGTTGTGGAAGTGGGGGTGTGGATGAAAATGGGAGTGAGCGAGGGAGGGATATAAAGAAATATGAGATGGACAAGAATAAGAAGTAAAATGTAGGATAAAGTAGACGATATTGGTAAAGACAGAGAAGAGGGAAAATTGATTTTAGAATAATACAAAGTCTGCTTGTACTTTTTAACTTTTTATTATATAGCCATTGAAGGCTCTATAATTTCACTCATTAATTTCCACTTTAGGATTCTAAAAATGGAGGTCGGAACGCGTCGTTTGATACCACCTTTGATAATTTTGAGAAAAATTAGGTGGTGCATCTTCTTATAAAACGTTACCCTCTGGGTTGAGACAATTATATTTGCCATCAATTTGTGCGCTGGTCACTAATTTTTATTCTCATAAAACATTTGTTTTCTTCGATGGAAAACTTTCATCTAAGTTTCCATAGTTTTATTTACCAACAGAAAATTCGCATTTTTGTAGTTATATTACAGTATTCCTTTGCTATCCATATTAACTATAAATGACACACGTACCCATTAAGTTCCACGCAGAAAGCTTAGTGAGAAAAAATGCACACAAAAATTTGCAAAAAAAAAAAAAAACCTGAGCTAAACTGGGACGCCCTCAATATGATGAGACATCATGAGACGGCTGAGTTTGTCGGTGAGACATACATGGCATTGAAGAAATCACCCATACGTATATACATACATATGTATCTAGAAAAAACAAAAACAAAATGAAATGGCAAGCAGCAAACTGACACAACACACATACGCACGTACATTCGTGCTCGCCATATAAAATGTCGAAAACTAACAAAGCCATCATCAATGAATGACCAAAAATTCTCTTTCTTTCTAAGTAACAACAATAAAAACATATTTCTAACTATTAAATTTTAGCCATTAGGCCTTTGTTGTTACTTAACGCTTTTCGTGACTTTGATGGCGTACAAAAATGAAAATTGCCTTGCAATTTACTTCAAATTTAGCCAAAAACGCACTTGCCACAAATGTGCCAAGAGACTCAAATATTTACGTCAAACAAAATGGGCTGTTCACTTGTTAATGTTGCTGTTATTGTCTTGAAGCTTGTTGGACATTATCAAGAATAACAATGGCAGTAAATTTCAGCATAGGAAAAAGTACGCATGCGCACTAAGTTTACAAGTTTGGCGAAGTGACTGAGAGGAACTGGTATGCTTTTTGGTGACAGGCGCTGTACAGTGGGGAAATGCGATGGAATTTCGATTGAAAATAACATGTGTTGCAAAAATATGTAGAAGATGTAAGAAATACGAAAATATATCAATAAATACCTAGAAACGATAAGAATTGGAAAAAATTATTAAAGTCGATTAATATGAGAACGTATCGATTGAAGCATCTTAAAAACGACAAAAATCGATAGAGGCGGTAACTATAGGAAGAAGAAAAAATTATTAATACAGCCTAAGAAATCAGAATATGTTAGCTAAATCCATTTTAATGTAACATTAACAAACACCAAAAATTAAGCGACAGTAGTCAAAACAGGGTTACCCCCTTTATCCCCAAAATCTCACTCCCCAAATCAAAATCCCCAAAATCAAAATCCGATAATCAAAATCCCCAAAATCAAAACCCCAACACGAAATCCCCATTTTCTGTGTGAAAAACATTCAAATAAGGTTTAAAATCGCGGCGATTTATAAGAGATAGAAAAAATAGTTATGTTTATTCTGTTTCCAAACTAACACTTCAATATTGATGATTTCACAAATATTTAATGGGCACATTAAAGAAAATGCAATGCAACGCAATAACTTATAAATACAATTAATGTAGTATTTACATAACAAAAAATTCAAAATTCATTGCATTGCAGATAAACACCGGAACATTTTTTTTGTTCTTACAAATTATAAATACACTAGCAGACCCGGCAGACGTTGTTCTGCCCTAAATTTGGCCTATCTGCATACATTTTAATAAGCTTCTTCCGTCCAACTCTGCCCTCCCCCCACCACTCTTCACTTTTTAATGATCCTTTTATTTACTTCTCCCTCCGTCTTTTTCGCTTCATCTATCTCCATATTCGTCTCATTCTATTTCTTTCTCAGTCCCCTTCTCCTTCCTCTTTGCTCTTCTCTCATGTTCTTCTCATTCTTCTTCATCCCTTATTGCCTGCCCAGGGGGTGGTATGTATTTTGTTCCAGTCCCAGTCCCAGTCCCACTCCGAGTCTCAGTCCCAGTCCTAGTCCTAATCCCAGTCCCAGTCTGTCTCTGGCCTACTTGCCGGAAAGAACGATCGTAAATACTAATATAGGCAAATTTATATACCATATTTCACGCAAATTGAATAGGACTTATGTAAATAGGTATGTGGGTATTATTAACTCATGTCTCTATTTCGGCTTCGCATGCATATTTATTAGTTTTACCAGGTTGATGCGACTAAATTGAATATCACAATGAAAATTCTTTAGAGATCTCAGCAACAGCTTTCATTTCATATCGATATTACCCACAAATTCTAGGGCTATCCGGGTCCACGTTTTGGCCTATTTCTTGAGACCTTAGTCACCAAGCGGTATAATATATTACTCTGTACTAAAGCACTCATCAACAGCTTTCATTTGATATCCATATTGTAGAAAACATTCTAGGGTTACCCGGGTCCACGTTTGAACAAAATGACCGACGCATCCTTCAAACGCCGGCGACCAACTAACACACATTTTAGCCATTCCTTTTATATTTATATAGATTTTTATTTTTCACACTTCAGTATAATATTAAAACGAAATGCAGATATTCGTTGTTTTTGAAATTCGGCCTAAAGTTGCACATGGAACAAGAAAAGACTCTCCTGAATTAAAAAAATATATCTTAGTACTTCTAAATTGCGGCCCCCCCCCCCCCCCCCCAAGAAACCCCGGGCCGGGGGTAATCCTCCCTCTCGCCAGGCCTGGTGATGTGCTATACTTGATATCATTCGCTATAATATTTTTTATAATTAAATACCAACCAATTACACGGAAGTATATCCGCACCACCTGAAAATATGAGTGCCGGTGCGTAAACGTAACATTTTATTATTACTTATAAACATATAAAAAAATTGCAATAAAATAATATTGCGACTATAACTGAGATATAACATATCCTATATTTCAAATTGGATCAAACTACACACGGGGTGCAAATCAAATTCAATATCGGTTCAGTAGTTTAGGAGTCCATCGCGGACAAACAATGTGACACGTGATTTTTATATATAAAGATATGTACATACATATATTTTTATGTATAAATTATATTACAAAACCCTGCCAGCAGTTTTTTGATAATTTTATGGTCTATCGTCAAGAAGTAACTAATTCGATACATTTTGCAGTTAATAAGGCGATAGAAATTCATTTGACAAAAAAAACTTATACTTTAACGGAATTTTTTCTCCAAGAAGATATTTAGGCGATGGAGATCTGTAACGTTTTGAATTTTCCTTTTTTCAATTATTCTGAGAACTTTTGCAGTTTGCTTTCGTAGTTTACTTCTATTCAATATTAATGATATTATGCTAATTTTGCGATATTTTCTCATCGCCTCTTCACTACCAGATCTAGGTTTTTCATTTAAATTTTTTAATATTTTTTCACAGTATTTATAGTAATAAATTTATAAACCAAAATTAAATAAATAGAAAATAAAATTAAAATCCGTGGTCTGGCATTGAACCGACGACTTTTGCACGGTAGTTGAAGACCTAAGCCTCTCTGCCACTGATGTACATAAGAAGTTGTTGTCAAATTCGCAATGTAACATTGACATGGTTAGAACAGAAAGGAGATATGAAAACACAATGCAAATAGAAGGAGTACCGTTAGGTTATTCCGTATAATTTTACTTTATGCTTATATGTTTTATCATACTTATATATATATAAATGCGTTATTATGTTTATACGCGTCAGAAATTTACTTTACGATTTAATTAAAATTTTTGTGATTTTGTGTTCGAGGTTTTTTGATATTTCCTCAAAAAAGGTTTGGGGATTTAGCCCCGAAAAAGTGCGGGGATTTTGTGTTGGGGTTTCTGGTTATGGGATTTTAAATTTGAGGATTATATATTTGGAATTTTTTTTAGCTGGGAATTCTGTGTTTGGGGATTTTCTTTTTTTGAGGACTCCCGTCAAAACAAAATGGAGCCTCATGTAAAAGTCCTGGTTTGTGTTCTGGTAAAATTATGAAATCACTCAGTCTATTTGAGATCCTCATGGAGCAGCCAGTTCAACCTAACCTAACCTGGTATGAATGAATTCTAACTTAAATAAAAATAATAAAATATGCACGAAAAAGAGAAAAATTAGTATCTGCTTGAATTGGCACGGCTTAGTTAAACAAATTTAAAATTAATAAATTCCTAGTTAATAAAATATAAACGGTAGCTTTCGAGACTTTCGTCCATGACACAAATTTACTTACTGTTCCCCACAGTCCATGGTGCAGCTCAGTTACACTTGAGTTCGACTCTACTTAATCGCAAATCAATTGTTGTAAATCCGACGTTAACAAAAACAAAACAAAAAATTTAACAAAAGCACGCAACTAAAAAGGTAACAAAGGAAAAGTGGTGAAAGCGTTTAAAGACCGATAAAAAATTGATTGCGCAGTAGCGGTTGAGCGTAGAAAATTTTGTTTTTAGAAATTTAGGAAAACCAGAGGAGTTGAGATGCACATCAAATTAGAGACACAAATTGAATGCCATTTTAACGCACATGCTTAGTTAAAATGTAGATAGAAAAAAGAAACACAACAACAATAAATGACTGAAAACCAAGTCAATTGATGTATTTTTTTTTTCACTGGCTCCCCTTCAACTGACCGGTTAGTTGTTGGTCGCTCTTTTGTGGGTAAATTATTTGCTGCAAGTTCGTACCGCATGATGAATGGGTATTAAGACATTTTGGAAACTTTATAAACTGGCACAATTTTTCATTATGTTAATATAGTATTAGAGAATTTTTGTGGATTTTTCTTTCCTTTGTTTTGTTGTCTTATTTCATTTTAACAAATCAAAGCGTTTATAGCAACGCGCTTTGTTGTTGATGAGTTGTTAGAAAATGAGTTCGAGTGCGCATGATTTTGGTTGGCTTGAGCAAGTTTTCGTTTTCTAAATTTTTTTTTGGTGATGTTGAAGGGCAAAAGAATAGTTAAGTAATAGTAAATGTGTTTAGAAATACAAATAAAACTAAACCTAAACTATATAGAACTGTCTGTTAGTTGAAATAAAATAGTATATACCCAGTTGCAAGATTAAATTAAATATTACAGTAACATTTCCCCTTTGAGTTCAAAAAACTCGTCATTTAGCGGTGAATAAGTTTTGTCATTTTTAATGTAAGTCCACTATAAAGCGGAAATAATTATTAACGCTCACTTAATCCATACCATTATAACCTTTCTTTAAGTAGTCGCTTAACAAGCAGAGTAGCAACATCGTAAGCAGCATTTGTTTATTTACGCATTACCGGCCATTTCAACCTAACCTAACCTAACGCATTACAAAAAAACATATTTTGCAAACAAATGCTCAGGAGCACAACGCTTTAGCTATTTAATGTTTGCATTATATTTTGTTAAATTTCTTTTTAGACTCAACAAATAACGTAATACTTTTATAGCATATTCACGAATTATTTTTTGAGCGTAAAGAAACTTGCGTACATACATACGTCTTTCTTCGTTGCTAGTTAATCAACAACTAAGCCACTACCAGTACGATGATTTTACTTTTACCAACACATCTACAATTTCAATGTTGGTGACCACCGCTATAAAGTGATGAGGAGAAGTGTTCCCTTGATAACATGTATACGCTCTCTATGTCGTCAGGTCGCTAATATTGCACCTTCAGATATGTAACACGTCCTTGACAATTTTCACCATACACAGAATTTTGTGGTAGAATTTTAAATTATTCTTATGAGCAAGCATCTGAAACTCATGTTTACTACTTATAAGCAGAGGTCTCTTTTCCCTCTCTTCAGCAAGATTACGCTCACATACACTTAGCAGCTTGAGCCTGCGAGAGAATGGACGTTCCCAATTTGTCCGCGGAAACGACATATATTGGGTGAGCTTTCACTATGGTTTGTCGAAAAGTGATTTCAGAAAGAAGGAACGAGGGTCGAGTGGAGAAATTATTGGCTGTTTGCTTTTTAAGTAGCCTCTTTTAGTTCCTTTCTCACTGTACAGTAGCATTTGCGTATCCTACCTGTCACAAGGATATGATTGGGGTTGATACTTGAACGTCGTAGAACGTGTATATTCAGGCAAATGGTAAATGTCTGCCTCCGATCACGATTTAAATTGAACAGTAGTAGGACGCGGTTGTTTAGATGGGCGGTGTGCTGCCCGACCGGCGTTTTTCGATGGGAGACTTCGTGGTAGACAGAGAAATTTCGAAATGTAGAGCTTTCAATTGGCACCACTCCAACAAAGCCAAGATAAGTAAACTTCCTCGGACTGACAGCTCTACAAGTAGAGGTTACGGAATTGTGAAATTAAGAGTTCGAAATTCTTGGGTAAGCGCAAACCTTGAATCGTTTGAGGGATCTTGCTCAACTGGATTTTCTGGAAGATGTAGATAGAAGATGGGCGCAGTGAGGTGAAGATTTTCTTTGGTGTTATTTCAAACGAATTTTTGAGGCCAGTTGAGCTTTGATCCTAAATCGTAAGGAATGGTATAGCAGAACGGTTTGAAGGGGTACGATTAAACGACCTCCTTCAGACATTTTGCTATGCTGGGGGCTTATGTGGAATAAATGGCAAAACTTTCCAGGGAAAATCTTCTGAATACATTATGGGACGTTTAAGAGACGTCCCTGGGTATCTAGCTTATGTGGATATAAAAACGGAAATATTCTTAAAATTAGGTCAGTTGTGGTAGTACGTTTGGTGCCAATAAAGCTTTAGTTGTCTTGTACTGCTCACGAGAGGCAGTTGGAAAACGCTGTGAGCTCTTAATTGTCCTTTGCCCAATGAGTACCGCAACTATCTGAATTATTCTCTTTTAAGGGTATCAAAATTGTTTTAGATTATATAAGCGTCGCTAAGCGGATGCTGAGTGATGCGAATCTTAATTATTCTTTTAAATACCAGGACCTACTTCGATTCATTGATGCCAATAGTTAGATTGTCTCCGTGATGACCCATCGATCACCCGTCACCCAAATCAAAGCACCGCAATGTCGATTCGACAGATTCTTGGCTCAATGGCTACACTCACCAGCCAGATTTGATGGTATCGTTGTTGACCCGAGAGCCCATAGGGTCGTCTGCTTTGTGAAGATGATGGCCGTTCAGTTACCTGTACTATTTATATGCTGTACAGTGCTACTACATGCCGCCTGGATAGCGAAAAACATGGAAATGCATTAACAGACCCCAGAAATGTCGTAGATGTGAACATGATTAGTAGTGTTGCAAAAGGTCGCATCTCACAAGCTATATTTTATTCATCCGCAAAAACTAAGAAATCGAGTTTCCGACCAAACTTCTTATTTTCCCAATTATTCCTTGTAGAAAAGAGTAGAGTTTGCGTTGCAGACTTTCATAGCATGCATTGTGGTACAATCAGTGTCAAATTCTTCAACAACTCATGCTCACATTAACTTCTACCACTTACTTTCGTTATTTGATTTTTTTGGTTTGTCATGTTTTTTGGCTATAAATTTCACTCATTTTGGCTGTTTCACTCGTCGCATTTTGTGTGTCACTGGCGCGTGCACACGCTTTCAAAATGCGTATGACCAACCGAAAGCTGCAGCTGAAACAAATTTCATTTATGGCTTTTTCCTAAGTTTTTTTTTAATGTTTGCTGTTATGCTTTTTTCTGCTTTTTTTATTAAATTTTTTCTTTCAAGCGTGTGGCCACACTTTTTGGCAGTCATTGCACGCCTGTCCATTTGGCCACAATTTGATGGCAGCTGCATTTGGCTTGGTCATGTTGAACACATGATTTATATGTTTGCACGTACTTGCCTAAAATTTATTTATTTTCTAACATTTCTATACATACACACATTCATATATACATACATACAACATAGTTAGTGCGTATAGGCTTTTAGTTTCTCTTTCGGATGTTTGACGTTTTTTTTTAAATTTTTTGTTTATTCTTGACTGTTATCCAATTGTTGATGGCTAAGTTGCACATCTGTGTATGTGTTTAATTTGTTTTAAGAAGTCAGCATCTGGATTATGTTTGTTTTCATAGATTATCTGATTTTATTAATCTGCCATTTCCTGTCAAATAGATTTTCTTCAATTTTGGTTAGACTTCCAAGCGGGATTTCAGCTTCATACAGGTTTACTTTTCGCATTTGTGACATAATATTGACATTTACGATATATCCAATCATAACCGAGTTTAAGTTCAGCTGGCCGGTCACTAAAGACCTCACATAGACTGAATGTGTCCATAGTGTTACCAGGATTAGTTTGACGGCCAACGGAAAAACCTCAATTAGATATCAAGATTTATTTTATATAATAACTCCGTCCTCTTGACAAATACAAAACGTTTCTTAGGACCAGGCTTAATTGCCTCCCCGAGATTTAGCAACATCCTCAGCCATTTCATCCTGCAGCTCGCATTTCTTGCATCTACTTTAACTGGCGAGGCCTAACTTAGAAGAAGGAAGAGCGAGAAGAAAGCAGGGGCCAGTTAGGATGCCCATCGTGATCCTTAAGTCTTCTCTCTTTAGAGATGTGAGCAATTATCTGAGTCTAAAGTCGTAGAATTTGCACATGATCTAAGAAATTTTGTAGAGTATTGATGCATATGACCGCTTAAAGCCGGGGTTTTGGGTTGCCTTAAACCATCTATGTATTCAGCACTGCAAACTACAATGAATTTTTCGAATCTAGTTACTGGTGGGCAAGTAACAGTTACAGATTACACTGCTTCTAAAAACTGTTGCTTCTATGACAATATTTCGAAACTTTTTCCATTTAGGACATACTCTTCCGCCTACCACACCAAAGATCCTGGGTTCACGCCCCGGGGGTCGCCCCTCGGTAGTGTTTGGAAAGCACTCCGAGTGTATTTCTGCCATGAAAAGCTTCTGAGTGAAAACTCATCTGCCTTGAAAATGACGTTCGAAGTCGGCATAAACCAAGTAGAACCCAATTGGACGCAAGAAACTCTGCCTAAACTCTCTTCGGAGGTTATCGCGTCTTACGTTTTTTTTATAAGCTATGCTAATTTGTTAATGGGCGCAGTTCGAGCTCAGTGACACCACCGATAAATCTTTGTTACACTTACCATAAAAAGGAGGAATTTACTTCCTGCATTGAAGGAATAATCTTATATTGATTATCTGGTAGAGCTACTAACCATGTCCAATTTGGGATCTTAGCCTCCAAAAAGCTTAGCTTATAAGAGAAACGTTTTAAAATTTTACACATAATACACATCTAGAAATTGTGCTCTACTCATGGTATATCATGGTACGTCATTGTATCGAAAAGTTTTTCTTTATTTAGAGTTAAATAACTCATAAATGTGGTATGACTAGGATATTTTGTATATTGTCTTAAGTTTTATGATCAGAACCCACTCTTGGTCGTTCTTTTCTACAAAGGATTTTATTGGTGAACACAAAGCCAAGTAATATCGAAACCGCTTCCGAGACACTACTGTAGCGATCTAATTTATAGTTTTACTAGAAGACCCGGCAGACGTTGTCCTGCCCTAAATTTGGCCAATCTGCATACATTCTAATAAGCTTTTTCCGTCTGAATCTGCCCTCTCTCCCTCTTAACTTTTTCCTAATCTTTTTATTCACTCCTCCCTCCGTCTTTTTCGCTTCATCTATCTCCATATTCGTCTCATTCTATCTCTTTCTCAATCTCCTTCGCCTTCTCTCTTTTCTCTTCTCTCAATTTCTTCTCATTCTTCTGCATCCCTTATTGCCTGTCCCAGAAGGTGGTTGTATTTTATTCCAGTCCCAGTCCCACTCCGAGTTTCAGTCTCAGTCCTAGTCCTAATCCCAGTCCCAGTCCGTTTATGGATAATATATTACTCTCTACTAAAGCACTCATCAGCAGCTTTCATTTGATATCCATATTGTATAAACACTGTCTAGGCATTCACTGGCCCACGTTTTGGCCTATATCTCGACACCCTAGTCAGCCGGGGGTATGAAAATTACCCTCTGCTAAAGTACTCATCCACAGCTTTCATTTGATATCCATATTCTATAAACACATTCTAGGGGTACCCGGGTCCACGTTTTGGCCTATATCTCGAGACCCTAGTCAGCCGGGGGTATGGAAATTACCCTCTGCTAAAGCACTCATCAACAGCTTTCATTTGATATCAATATTCTATAAACACATTCTAGGGGTACCCGGGTCCACGTTTTGGCCTATATCTCGAGACCCTAGTCAGCCGGGGGTATGAAAATTACCCTCTACTAAAGCACTCATCAACAACTTTCATTTGATATCCATATTCTATACACACATTCTAGGGGTACCCAGGTCCACGTTTTGGCCTATATTTCGAGACCCGAGTCACCCAGTTGTATCTTTCGTATCAGGGACTTTAGAAAAAAAGTAAGAACCCTGGACATTTGAAAAATATAAGGATATTATTATTATTATTTTTTTTTTCAGAAATATTTTACTTTGCCCTGAAGAAGCGAAATTATGTGAGAAATTCCATTCCAGTTTGTTCACAGGATATTTTGCACGAATTACTTGCTAGCTCAGCTAATTAAGCACTATTTATTAACCTGTTAACCTGCTTACAAATGACCTTCTGTTTATTGATGTACAAGAAGCTAAATGCAAGCGAAAATACAACAAAAATATATATTTTAAGAAAATGTCTAAGGTAACTAACAAAAATGGAGAAAATATTCAGGCAAAACGAATATTTCTAAACACAGAATTGGCACACATTCGAGACAAGAAACAGGCGAATGACAAAAAAAATTTTAAAAAAATTAAAAACAAAAAAATATGAAATTTGAGGAGAAAAAAAAATACCTAAAATATTATATGCAACATACACGTTTGCAACAACTGTAACAGCGCAACATGTTGCTGTGCTGAAAGACTAACTCCCCAAGCGACACAAGATAAAACGGGTCAATATGAGTTTGTGGCACAAACAGAAAAAAGGAAAACGTTTCAAAAATAAATAGGAAAAAATAAACGTGAAAAAAAAGAAATTTGTAAAGCGTAAAAAATGCTCCAAATCGGTAATCTGCCGGGCGCGCATTAGTGACGTGCGCGACAGGTGGCGTTGCAATGTTTTTCATAGAGCTTGTAATAGCGCAACATTTTCTTTTTGTTTTTTTTTTTTTGCAAGAAAGCTTCTGTGCGGTTAGCAACGGGCGCACAAAAACAAGAATACATGCGACTACTACTAGTACTAGCCGCTGCCGTATTAGCTGCATATTTGCCGCTGATGTGAACGCCAAATAAGCAAAATTTTGTAGGCAACTTTTTTGGTGCTCAGCACAGCTCATGCCGCGCACGTTTTCACGACACTTTAGCGTGCAAATTCTTGCCAAAAGCATGCGCGCAACATGAGAAAATGGCAGAGAGGACAAAACATGCGAACAAGTAAGTATAATCATTTTTGAAGTTTAGAATTTTGAATTAAGAAAAAAATATAGGCAAAGTTGAAGTGACGCGCATTCAACCACTGACACGGTCGAGAGTAGGCGGCATGCCATTCTTGCACTGATTTGCTTGCTGTTAAGCGCAACTAATGTAGCTTAGCAAATGTTATTGCAAATAAAGCGATTTGCTGTTAAACTCAGTCAATGCTTGCGAATTAAAAAAAAATATATAGCAAGCAGAACAACTCGGATAACTTGACGCATGCCTAGAAACCTATATTTTTTGTGGCGGAAATCGTTTTTGTTTTGAACAGCATGAGTAGCGGTCTAATATTCATAAATATTTCAACGCAGCATGCAGCGCGAGTACAAGCGTCGATTGCGCTATAATTCTTGATATCTATAAAGCGTTCGCGGGCTTTTTAATATAAAGCGCGCCTTTTACATTCAAGCATATTGCCTTGCGAGCTTCGTATTGCAATTCACAATCCGCTAATTAGAAGCTGTTTTTTCTTATTTGTTTGCGCTCACCCATTTGTTCTCAGGCACGCTGCTGCTTTTTTCTTATCTGAGTTAACAACATGAAAAAAATATATAAATTTGACTATACATGTATAGATAGATCTAGTAGCTGCGCGTCTGCAATTCTACGATTGCCTAGGCGTAATTGATTCATTATCGTTGGCTCTGCCGCATGGCATAACAAATGCGCACCAATGCCATTGTGCAGTTATGCGCCATTGAATATTTACCTAAAATAACGTGCATGCGCGTACAACCAAATGCAAATATTCGGTTGCCAATTTATTGCTTCAACAAGTGCTCCATGTTTCAAGTACCAGCAGCGCAGCGAATAGTATATTCGGCTTGTCGATATGCCTGCTGAAGCAATTTGCCACTGTTATTGCAATTGCATATCTCTATGCCACTGATTTGGTAGCACGACGTAAATAAGCACAATAAAAAAAAAAAAAAACCAATAAATGACTTACCCTACACATATTCGCATAAAAAAACTGAGCAATTTATGTGTTGGCGGCGCGCGGCAGTGAACGGTATATGAAGCGCTGCAATGCGGCATGATTTGCGTTTGAGCGGCGCGCAATTATGCAAATTTGTTTGCAACATTATCTTGCACCGACAATGTAATTCTTGCAAAATTGGAAACGTGTTCGGCGCGCACATGCACAGAGCACATAATAGAAAATCAATAAAAAATAAAATTGAATTGAATTTTGTGTGTTTGCATTGTAGTAAAATATGCAGCGTGTAATAAAGCGCACATAAATAAATGTGCGGAAAAATTTTAAAAATTATTCAGCCACCGAAAATGGATTTTCTTTTAAACTGCTTTCTTCTGCGCCTTCTACTATTTACCAATGTAGATTCCCACGCCTATAAATAATACACAGCCATACATACAAACAAATATTTACTTACCATAACCATTGAGGCAGGTGAGCGCATCATCGCCAATGCCAGCATAGACTTTGCGATCGGCGCCCAACGCATCTGCATTGTCTTGATTGAAGCCAAATTTATCGGTGATTTGAATCGATTGAACAAGTAGTATATTATCATCGGCACCTTTGTCATTTTTTTTGTCGCTATTGTTGTTGTGGTGGCTGCTGCTGCTTACATCGCGTTTCTCACGTTGCCCATGCGCGAATGTGCTCAACAAGAACTCAGCTGTATACAAGTTTTACCAAAAACAGATAAAAAATATAAAATTAAACTTTTACAGTTGATACTCACACAAAAACAAAAACAAAAAACCTAAGCTAGAGAAAATCAATAATTCCATTGGTTCAGAGAAGTCGCGCAAATCACATATCGCAATTGCATCGAATTTCACCCAAACCAATTTCTTTCACCTTTCGTACTCCCTCCCATTTGCCCACCCATCATACAACTAAACTCATCCTTCTGAACTTACCGCCATCGAAACCGTTCGCCACTGAGCGTCTTTTACGTCCATATGATATCAGTGATTTTGCATCAGCACCGCCCATTATCGCCGCCTCATCATTCTCACATATTATTGGCTCACAACGTGGTATACAGGGTGTGACCAGCGCACGGAACTGCACCACCTCTGATGATGGGAATTTAAATGCATCAAATTGTGATACAAGCACTTTACGATTGTGCGACATTTTTTGTATAGCACCCATAATGTATTGATCTGTGGGACAACCATTGGCATCGATCAACGTTATCTCAGCATTATCTGTACCATCCATAGCAACCAATTCGCGCACAAATATTTCATAAGGACTATTTTGTTCAACAATTTCAAAGCGCAATGCCAACGGATCACCAACTTCTGCAATACGCTTCATATCGCTACCATCACGTGATGTGATCTTCATTACAACATTTGGTGAATCGATAATTATTTCTTCACTTAGCGATGATTCAATTTCACCAGTAACACCCAGATCTACATCATTCGATACCGTTTTATTAGTTAAATCATATTGACATGAAACAGCTAAACCTAAATCGGATGATGTGACAATCATGTCATGATGTTGTATCACAATATCATTCATATAACGGCCATAAGCGCTCTGGCGCACATTACACTCGAGATCATTATAGCCCATACGGAAATCGAATTCAAGTGAGTTGTTTACATTGGCCGAACAGGATTTGGGTGAACCTTTAGCGTAAACTTTACCATCGAAAAGTTTTGATGTGCGTATTTTGGTGATCATTTCACCAGAGCGACATTCAATTGAGACATTGTAACAGGAGGAAAGTTCATAAGTAGCAGCTTCTGGTACATCTAAATAGGGATCAAGCACGTCAGTTAGGGTAGCGCGACTGTGATGCGATAGACGACAGACCATGTCACCAGTGTCATTATAGTCATATGAATGGCATCTAAAAGTGAAGAACGCATTAATTTTCCATGCAGCTTTTTGAGCTAAATAATAATATTGAACTTAAAATCAAATTCAACCTTAAAACGCAAGGTCCAGAGATTTAGAGAAAGTGTTTATCGCACTAAAAAAAGCATTACTCTAGGAGCTGCCTTAATAGTTGAAAAATCTAAAAAAAACTTTGAACAAATTTGAAAGCATGTTTTTCTAGAGTCAAACAATTTTTAAGTAAAAAAGATTTCCCAGCCACATTTCCAAAATCCCCAAAAAATCTTTGAGTTCTGTTGTCTCCGTAATATTCTCATGACGAACAACGCTTACTATTATTTTTCCTCTTGTTTGATAAAAAAAAAATTGTAATATCAAAATTGTAACTGGTTCCAAAATTGGAATCGGTTCTAAAACAGTGACCGGTTAAAATATTGTAATCTGTTCCAAAACAAGTTTTCGCTCCAAATTAAGTTATTGGTTTCAAAAACATAATGGGTACCAAAAAATAAATCGGTTTCAAAACAGTGAAATGTTACAAAACACAAACAGATCGAAAAAAGTAATCGGTTTCAAAAGAGTAGTCGGTTTTTATATCCGTTGTAAAAAAGTTATTGATTCTAATATAGTAACCGGTTTTAAAACAACACCCGTTTTCAAAAAAGATTCGATTCTAAAAAAGGAATCAAAAAATGATCTCCAAAAGAAGTAAAAGTTTCCAATAAATAACTTATTTCAAAAATTAATGATTCACAAAAATTACCGGTTTTAAAAAGTTTAACCGGTTCAGAATTTATTTTAGTAAATAAGTAAGTCAACAATTTACTTTACGTTTGAACCAGCTGAAAAATATTAACCTTTTCAAAAAACTTAACCGGTTAGAACAAGTATTTAATTTGTTCTAGAATATAAGCCAGTTCAGTGAAAAAATGAATGAATGATGTCACTTTTCGCTCGAATTGACTTAAAAATTTGGGAATTTGCTTTTATTCTTTTTTTTTCTGTTTTTCTACACTTTATTTCATTTTTGACAAAAAAATCCATACGAATTGCCACTACCATGAAAAAATTAACGATTTACTGTATTTTTGTAACAAAAATTTTAATATTTTCGGTTAAAAGATATTAACTGGTTCAATAAATTCACGGGTTCAAACAGCCTTTTTGTACTTTTGTGAAAAAAATTTTAAATTTTTTTGGTTTGAAAATATTTGCCGGTTCAAAAAATTACTGGTTCGAAGTAATCGGTTCCAGAGTATAAACCGTTTCAGTATATATTTGAGTTAAAAAATAAATCTATCAATTCATTCTGTAACAAAATATATGTACACTATATTTTTGGTATTTTTTTTTTATAAAAGACACAGCAGGTAGAGTCTCTGATTTCTAGCCTTTTTCTTCACATTAATTTTCAGTTTCCTTTCGCGCCCAAAAATTTTCCTCTGTCTTAGATTTCTATTTCGAAGACCAGCTATTAGTGCGTGGTTTCAAATGTTTACACATTTGTTCAACCCTTTTTTTTGTAGTTTCTATGCGAAATACTATCATTCAAATACCATAATAAACTCCTTACCTGTATGGCGAGTTCAAACACAAATCGCGACACTCATCAATGCTGTTTATATCCTGATACACAGAGTCCACTGTCTTCAAAATTTTTCCAGAAATACGTTTGAATTCACACAGTTTGCTCGGTTCTTCAGCACAATGGTTCTCCAAGTAATCAGCGCCATCATAGGGTTCCACATTGTTAGCGCCAGTGAGTGTGATACGATCCATATCCGACAGTTCACACAAGCCAGAGTGACGATAAAAGTTTGCAGACCTGGAAGAGAAAAATAAAAAATAATTACGAATATATACATATACATAAATTTGTTGGATAATTGACCAAATTTATTTGCTATATTATTTCCCTGAATGCAATAAATAGAAATATGTCCTTAAATTGTTGAAAAAGGATAAAGTACCTACGGGATTATTAACCCAAAACTGGGGTGTAATTCGCAACAGTCTCATTCGGTATGCTTTTCTTTTAAATTTAGAAGCAAAAAAATGGATCTTGAGTGGGTCATGAGGACAAAACGAAATACTTGCTGTCCTCGAAGTAAGAATCGTCACATTCCCGCCTTGGCAGCAGTTGACGGTTATAAATTCGAGACTGTGAAGGATTTCGTCTCTTTGGGAAGCATTAACAGCAAAACCAATATCAGCTTCGAAATCAAACGGATGATAACTCTGGCCAATAAATGTTACTTTGAACTGGTCACGCTTTACAAGTCGCTATCATATGTGCCCTAATTTATTGCTCGGAATCATGAACGATGTCGAGAGAAGATGATATGGCTCCTGTGGTGTTCGAGAGAAAAGTTATTCGGACTACTTATGATCCTGTCCGTGATACCGACGGCGAGTATCGAAGGAGGTATAATGATGAGCTGAATAATCTTTACGCAGATATGTTAATAGTACAGCGAGTAAAAACTCAAAGGCATCGCTGGCTAGGTCATGTTATAGACTGAGTTGGGTACTCTTGGTGTTTCCGATTGACGTCAGTAATAGCGACATAGGGAAAGCTGGAGTGACTTATAACGAAACGGCCAAAATCGCTTAGGCGGATAAGTGCCGATTCACAATGATGATGATGATGGTTTCCCCGATTTTACATGAAATTTATAAGCATATCTATCAGTGCGCCACCTAATTAAAAAAGTTTAAACATTAATGCAAGACTCGTAGTTGATCTCAAATTTTCGATCTGTGCAGCATCTAGCGTTATTTTCCCCTCAGTATTAGCCATAATCCGTTGAGTTTTATACCTCCGTATCACGTTCAATCCTCACGGGAACGCTATGAATTGTTGGGACACTTCAGTATCATAGTCATAGACATTTTTGTACATATGAATTATGATAAGCAGATTTTGCATTTAAGGCTTATAGCCAAACCGCGACACTTAAGTATTTGTGTTCTGTTGATTTTCCGAAAGTGTGGATAAATTATGTATATTGAATGATTTTCCGTCATCCCTTGTCAAATTTGGTATTGAAACCAAAGTATGGCATAACTCCTAAGTAATGCTCAGCTTTGCACTTTATTTCACCCCGCGCGCCAGCTATTAGTATTTTCTTACTCGTTATCTTAAGAGATAAACAAAGCGCTGTTTCGATAAGGTAGACCGGTATCTCAAATATTGTGTGGGTGGATCACTTCCTCAGTTACAAACTATTTTTAGAGTGAAAAGTGATCCCAGCCAACACTAGTATAGCCGTTGCCGCCGTGCATACGGGACTAGAATCACCTATTGAATTTTGGTTTAGCTACCACAGATTCCTTGGTTAATTTGGACATCAAATACATCGCTTCAGCATTCAGCAATCCACCTGATTTTTGAGCACTGGCTCACCATTCTTGATCAACTGGTTAGTTTGGCCATCAGCATCCCTTGTACCGGTTCACAAGTTATTGTGGAGGTTAGTTTCAAATAGGCCAACCATTCACCGACCCTCCAATTGTTTTGGGCATCGGCTCAGCATTAACCGATGCATCGGTTACTTAGACATCGGCTCATTATTCAACTATTCAACATTTATTTTGGGCATCGCCTCACCACACACCGGTAATTTTAAAGACCAGCTCAACATTTACCGATATAAATTCGGCGCAGCATTAACATGTCTATCGGGTACATGGACATCGGTTTACAAATCACCGAAATTATTTTGACAAAGGCTCACCATTAACGGGTTTAAGAGTTTTTGGATAGCGCCTCGCCACTCACCGATCTACAATGTTGGCATAAACTCACATTTTCGGTTCAGTGCCTATTTAAGACATTGGCTTACAGCTCGACAACCCACCAATTGTTTTGACACTAATACTCACACACTGATCCATCAATCCACTATACAGCCCTCACAATGAGCCACCTGTTCAGGTATGGTTGGTTGGTTCACCGATTCCGCCTGGAAATCTGCGGTATTCGTACATGTACTCACCCTTCACCCTTTTTACTAGCTTTTTTGGAAACCGCTATTCATCCACCAACTCCATCGAGCGCTTGGGAACCATACACAAATTTTCCTTCCGCCTATCCTACCCCACCAACAACCGATGATTTAGTAAAATACCGACAAATTTCAGTTGTATTCACTATTCTCCTTTGTCTGACTCAAATGACATAAGGAAATGAGGCCTACTAGACTTTGGATATGCTGATTATTTGAATTTTCGATGATAAAGTGACTCATTTATACGACTCAGCTACAAATAAAACAATATCTACGGTGCCAACAAAAATTCACTTTATCACTGTTTGCTGCATTTCCAACCATAACATCAGCGCTTCATTTTGCCGCATCATTCCCTATAAACCTCAAAGGCATTCAGCATCACAGTCTCATTACGCTTACTCACCTGCATGTGAATTCAGTTTCACCCAAACACAATTCCAAGCAGTCACGGCGCGAGTAGACTGTCTGGCTCGATTTGATATGATCCTCAAGACGATAACCTTGAACGCGATCGATGCACCAGGCCTTTGAGCAAGGACGTACACCCAAACAGGATTTTTGTGCGTAAATTGTAAAAACTGGAAATTGTGAACGCGAAAGTGAACCTGAAAAGAAAAACGAAATAAGGAAAAACAAAAAACTAAATTAAACCAAAAAGGCGTAGCACATTTAAGAAAAAAAAAAATGTTTATAAATATTGTGAATGTATGTGAGCAATGTAAAAAACAACATTACCAAAAAAAAAAATAACAAATAACAAATAAGCTATCGCACAACTAAGCATGCAACAAAAAAAAAGTGAATGCGTCACGCATGCACGCACTTTATATAACGGTAACTTTCGTAGTCACGCGGCATCAACATCGCAAACGTAGCGAAACATTTATTCTACGCACACGTCCATTCGCTGCAAAGGAATAGGCGTGAAGAAATTACTAGCGTGCAACGCCAAAATACTTTGACAACAGGCTGCTGCACTGAAGCACTAAAGTGGCAGTTGCCAACAACTACAACCAACTCAACACAGAGAAGCGGCGCTCCTTGTCAGCCGCGACAAACTTAGGCGAAAAAATTGTGCGTTAGGCCTATGCAGTCGTTATATATTGAAAACGAGACGAAAATGTCAACAACGCCACAAAATAAAAATAAACAATATTCGCAATATTTAAAAAGCAATCTTAAAACAAGTAAGGAAGTTTAAGAGCGGGTAAGACAAAATATTATATACCCAGCTGATTCGGCCTGGTCGGAAATCAATATTGACCGTTTATATGTATAATAGACTGAGCTGATTTTGCATCATATCTTTATATTTTTGATGCTGAATGCTAAAAACCTTCCAATAGGTCTCAGAAGTCATTTCCCAGAGTTTGGAGGCGAATCTCGAAAATTTACCCGATGCGAGTGTTAGTTTTTTACCACTCCATTTTAGAGCTTCCTTGCAGAGAAGGCGGGGATAGTTGATGCTAAAAAATGTATTCCATAATAGGCTAACTATATGTTTCCGAGGAAGTTGGACACGATGCCGGTATTATCTCTACAACCAATATATCTCCCAAAAATCACGAAAAATTTACAAAAAAAAAAAATACGAAAAATTGGCAATTATGAATTTGAGTGCTAAAATAAAATTGTTTAAAAATTGTTTTCCCAACATGTAATACTGCATAATGTAGGAAATTTGAAGGGCTTTGAGATGCAAAAATACTTAAATACTTAAATCATCATAATACGAAAAACAGTAATATTAAGTGTCATCGTAGCAGGAGCTACGTCCTTACCAAATGTTCACATGATATAATCTTCTTTTCACATGGGCGCGCCCTTTTTTAAACTTTATAAAACCTGTACCTTTCGTCACCTTAACAAACTTTTTAACTTCAGCTATATTTTGTTATAAATTATAGCATTTTTCTACTTTTTTGAAACTTTCGATATCGAAAAGGTGGGCATACCTATGTTCAAATTTTGAGCATTTTCAGTACCAATCAATTTCGGATCCCGAAAAGCGAGTGTACCAAATTTAGTAAGGACTTCTCAATTTAAACGACAACCTTAACATTTCCTTCTTTTAATTATGGGCGGTGTCCCATTTTTCGATATAAAAAAGTGGGCGTGCATGTTTTCTATTTTTCGATATCGAAAAAGTGGGCGTGATTTAAATCTAATTTCGCCTTTTTTCTATATCAACACATTACTGAATTACTCTACATGGTGGTTTATCTTCATTTTGGCTCAATTTATCATTGTAATGAATGAACCGAAGAATAGAGGAACGGCTTGTTATAGAAAGTGGGCGTGGCTTTTTTCATAGAAAACAATTATTGCTATAAATAAATTTCCACGCCAAATATTATGAATACTGTTAAATTTTTTATCGATGGCTTCAGGTGTATTTTAGCGAGAATAACAAAAAACGGGCGATGTCATGCTCATTTTCGAAATTTATTCAGTTTCGTACTTTGCACCATTATATCACTACAGGTGTTGAATACTTATATAATTTATTTAAAAGCTTATAAAGTTTCTAGTTCTTTGTTAAATAAGAAAAAAAAATGTAAATGGGCGTCGTTGTCAAACCGATTTTCATTAGTATTTTGTTAACTATAATCTTATGTTTATATCCGACTATGCATACATTCAACATGATATATTTAACGGCTTTTGATGTCCGACTTGCAAAACGTCGAAAATATATTTATTTAAATGTGGGCGGTGCCACGCCCATTTTCCAAAATTTTACAAAAATTTATTTTATCACATAAAGCCTATATTTTTTCCCATTTCTCGAAATTTTCGATATCGAAAAATTGGACATGATTTTTGTCCGATCGCACCTATTTCAAATTGCACCAAAATCCTTTTCGACACTCTTAATTGTGATACATGGAAGTATATATCCATTTTCGATATCGAAATGGGCCAGATGGATATACGTTTCAATATCAAAATCTATTACCACACTAATAATTTTGATATACTTAGTCTATATCTAGTATTTTAATTTTCGAAATTTTTGATATCGAAATATTGGGTGCGGTTATATATCCGATTTTGCTAATTTTTGATTTCAATCTCTTCTTCGGACGGACGGCTATGGCTCAATCAAAATTTTTTCCCACACTAATAAATGAAATCCACTTCTATATCTACTGCTTCCATTTCTCGATATCGAAAAATTGGGCATGGTTTTCGTTTAATTTTACCCATTTTCAATACAAATGTCTTCTGGAAATTAGCAGGAGGATATTGTTCAATCAAAATATTTTTCGGTATATATAAATTTTATATATGATAGTCAGTGTTCATCAATGATTTTGTATTTTCCGATGTCCTAGACATTAGGACGGTTATCGTATGATTTTTAACACTGACGGGGCAACAAATATGGCTTATAAAAAGCTTTTTCACCAATGCTAAATTTGTTGCATGAAAGTCCATATACATTCGAAATTTTTAAATTTTTCGATATCGAAAAATAGGCATCGCTATAGTCCAATTTTGCCAAGTTACTGTATCAATTTATTCTGAGAACAGAACGCCTATGGTTTAATCAAAATCATCTTCGACACTGATAATTTTGATATATTGAAGTCCTCATATATTTTTTCCATATCGAAAAAATGGACATTGTTATCAGGTGATTTTGCTTATTTTGGATACCAAAATGTTTTGACGACCGACGGACGAATAAGGCTTAATAAATATTGTCGTCGACACTGATAATATATTTATGTTTAAGTTTATATCTATTTTACATTTTTCGATATCGAAAAAGTAGGCAATGTTATCGTCCGATTTTGCTATTTCTTGAAATAAATCTACTCAGGCGACGGATTGGCTGATATGGCTCCATCAAAACATTTTCGACATTGACAGCTTTGAAGCATTAAAATCTTCATAAATTTTTAGCTTTTCGATACCGAAAAAGTGGGCTTGTTTATCGTCCGATTTTATTTAGTTATATTCAAGATCAACACATATATATTTTTTGTGTGAATAAGTTATAATTTTTTTTCTTATATCGAATTTTTCGATATCGAAATGTGGGCATTGGTATGTCGTGTCTGATTTTACTCGATTTCAACCTGTTCGGTGCCCAAGAAGGCCACGCTATAAATTTTGGTAATGACATTTCAATTTTTTCTAAGCTAATCATATTAATGAACAGACGCAAGTAGGGACGAAGACTTCATAACCAAAATATTGCTCGAATCTGTTGATTTGAATATATTCAATTCTATATCTACATATATCAATTCTTTTATACACTTACAATCGCCCCACCCCTCGCCACTTTATCCGTTTAAAGTTATAATACCCTGTGCACCACATTACAGCGGGCTATAAAAAATTGTGCCAATTGTAATAAAACATCGAAAAGATTTTAGTAAAAGAATATGGCGCGAAGAAGAAGGAAAGGCGTTGCTGGCATAAAAACCTGTTGTTTGTTGTAAGTTAACTCATTGCCACACATACGTTGCCTGTTGCATGCTGCATGTCACACATACATACAAAGAAAAATATATGATGGAGCGCCTTTGGTGCCTTCATTCATGGCAGCACATGGTTTTATGCGTAAAAAGTTGGTGTATGCGAGCACGTTAAATGCGCGCTGCTTATTATACAATGCAACAACAATAAAATACAAACACATGCGCTCTACAATTTAGCACAATCAATTTACTATAGTTTAGCGTAAAGCAAATAAAGAGAAAACAAAAAAAAGCATACAGCTCCTTTCGTATTTGATCTATTTTTATTTTTTTCAACAGCAACTTTGTTACGATTTTGCTAAAACGAGTTCGTTATTGAAGTCTTTTGTTTTATTTTTTCACATTTGTGTTGAAATGCAATACTTTGCACATTCTACTTAACAGCTATCGATTGCACTCGCAGGCACCATGAGCACAAATACCAGTTTGGCGGCCCACAATGCAATATTTTTACCGCTCTGTAATAAATTTATACAAACATATATACATACATTCACATATCTATTGTATTTTTATCAGTATTATGTTATTTTGGCGACGCTTTGGCATTTTTTTATATTCTTTTAGCAGAATCCGTTTACCCACTTACCTGGCAATACATCAGCGGTAGTCTTGAATAAAACACAAAGACCGGTCTCATAATTAACTGCACTGCATGATTCGTTCACCTGGCATGCATCTAAGCAATCAGTAAGCATCAATATGCCGGGCAGCGTATCAAGTAATTTGGTTGGCGCCGAGAGAACGTAACTGCAAAAGATAGAAACAAAGATTTGTATAAGGTTGTCATTGAGTCAAATTGGGGCGTATGGCAGCACCAAAGAAGAAAGAAGCAGAAAAATGCATAGCAAATTTTTAAGTGCAAAATTAACAAAAATAAAAATTGTAGAACAATTTGTTAGCACATATACCGGTATGATGCAGCATGTGGCGCATTCAACAGACATAATAATAAATTAGGTTATTAGGAATTTTTACGTAATGCAAATTTTGTTACATTTGTACAATCATTTAACATCAGTGGTGTTTTAGATTACAGAGTAGTCTACAGGTGGTTAACAGGGGTACCGTTCCAACATGTGTTTGGTTAACATCAAGTGTTGTGCTCGTATCACATTAATTCTTTTCAGAAAATGCATATGATCGCTTCAGCATCTCCTTAAAAAGGATAGAAAAGCGAAAACCTATAATCCCAGAAGTATGTTTGAGGAAGACTGGGAAACCTTCAGTTGTTATTACCGTAGAGGAATGACACTTATCAATGACGCTGACAACTGCGTACAACAAACAGAGCTGGTCCTCTGAGAAGATTCAAGGGAAGAGCATAGCTGCCATGGTGGAATTAAATGTTTAGCCTTCTTAGAGGGCAGGTAAAGGACATGTTTAAGCTGGAAAAAGTTACGGAATGCTAAGACGAATATGGAGATCTGTTTGGGATCTATAAACATGAAATCAGCAGATCTACGACGGTTCCGTTGAAAAAATGGCGGAACTGAGGAAAGTCTTATATTAGGAAAAAAAGACAACGGGGAATAGTCAATCAGTAGTGAAGAGTCCCTTGAGATGTTACTTAACACACACTTCTCATCAGAATTTGATGCGGAGGAATTGTTTAGTCTCATCTATACTCCAAGTACGGAGCCAGTAGTAACAGAATTGGTGACCCAGAATTGATTGGGCAATAAAAACGTTTGGAAAGTAAAAATCGCCGGGTCTACATGATGTATTTTCTGCTTGGTGAAACTATCTTTGGAGAGCTTAGAACAATATTGAAGGGCTGCAATTTTCATTCAAGGTTCGAATCATTCAAGGTTCGAATCGAGCTCAAGGCCAGAACAATAATTTTTTTCTAATGATGATTATTGTTATTTTTTAATTTTTCTAAATTTGAAAAACTGTATTTTGTTTTTGGAATAGTAAGTAGAAAATTTTTCAGACAACCTGCCATAGCTGCGCAGATAGATCCATTTCGAAGGGTGCCAAACCTTCATCATCAGTACGCTTTAGGCATTCTGCGCTAACCATTTAGCTATACAGCGGGCTGCAATTTTGGAAAAAGGATCGAGTATTTTTCATGCCGAAAGCAGAAAGAGCCAGTCATCTGTAGGCGAACGACTACAGGCCTATTAGTTTGACATATTTTCTACTCAAATATACTCAACACTGCATTCCATAAGATGGCCCTGAATATAAAGAAAGCCCTGGACTATCAAGAATGCGCCCTAGGTGTTTCTCTGGACAATGCCGGGGACTTTCAACAATTTTTCGAAACGAGCAATCATCGGCAGTCATAACTAGATTGAAGTACTTCCGGCTTTACCAAATTGTATCGACTTCAGGTTAAGCTGCAGAATCATTACTTTGCAATGAGGCATATGCGAGGTTACAAAATCTATAAACAGAGAAACGCTGCAGGGTGGGGTTCTATCACCAATGCTGTGGACACTGGTTATCAACCAATTTCTTAGGCGTTTCAACAAAGGACGAGTCAAAATCACGGCGTATAGAGAAGACGGTTCAGTAATCATAAGTGGTAGGTGTCTACCAACAATCAGCCCTCTGATCGATCAGGCCCTTTGGGATGTACTTGCTTGGACATTTGGAGTGGGGTTAACCGCTAATGCGGAAAACCCCGATCTAGTATTATTTACTAGGTAATATAAGGTCCCCAATTGAACTAAGCTTAAGTTTGGAAGCGTAACCATATAAGAAAAATTCAGCACAAAATATCTAGGAGTTACTCTAGAAAGTAAGCTGTCATGCAAATTTCATGTGGAGGAAAGAAACTTTCACATCAAACCGAAACTTTACTATGTGGTTCTAGTTCTGGTGGACAGCATCACAAAAGGTACACTTGAGGGAGCTTGCAGGTTAGCAATGACTACCACAACGGGAGCCCACCTGCAGACCTAATGACCAAAGATATTATGCTATCAACAGCAACAAGGTATGAAACCACTGAAAAGCTTGAGTGCAGGCAGTATGACCACAGAAGTATATCGCATTTAATTACTGGGTAAACATAGTACATAGTCCCACGCCTCAGTTTTAAATAGATCATGGGCCCACAATAGAACCGGAGGGTTGGCGCAGGGGTGCCAAAGTGGCAGAACGTACTATACACGTGTATACCGATGATTCTGAAAGCGTCGAGTCTGCTGCTGTGGGTCCATAAATAAGTACATCCTACTGACTGCCTGCCATATCAATGCAGTGTCTTTTATGTGAAAATTGTAGCTGTGAAATAAGTAGCGGAATAGCAAGTTTGCTTAAGCCGTGGTTGCTTTAAAATATATATTGATAGTCAGTCGGCTGCCAAGGCACTAATTTCAAACAGTTCTTCATGAAGAAGTGTCCAGGGTTTTAAAGAAGCATTAAAGAGACTTCGAGCATGCCGAAACATACATTTTTACTGGGCTTCGGGTTATAAAGTGATAAAAGGTAACGAAAAGGCCGATGCGTTTACAAAGAATGTTGCAGAACCCTATGAATCGACAGTAGATGTCCTTATCTGTTCGAGGGAAATTAATAGGGCTACAAAATTTCTAAGACCATATTCTGGTGCCTAATTTGGAACCATTCAGTTTTTGTGAGGTCATTATTTAGTGGGCAGTTCAACCAAACCTAACGCCGAAAATATGAAACAACAGGGAGGCAATTTTTATCAAATTTCGTGAACTAAATATATTGTTTTTAATTCTCATGAATTTAAGAAAAAATTTCCACGAATTTTGTAACCGACACTATGCAATCAAATTTCAAAAACGTTTTCGAAAAAATCGAATTTTGAAGAAAAAATTTCGAAACTTTCGAGCTCTTTTCTGGAATTTTGAGAATTTTTTCAAGTACGCAGTTTTTTAGCCCAATCAATTTTAGTCTAACAAAGTACAAGTAGTATGTCTCTCAAAACTCACATTGATTTTTTAAAATTTTTTTCACGTATGCTGTTTCAGATTTTCTTCTTCTCTTGGTAGAGTATATACCTTATTTTTTTATATGGAAGAAAATCTGAAACACCCTTCGGAAAAAAATGTTAATAAATTAATACAAATCTAAAGAGAATTATAGATTGCTAAAACGAATTGGGCTACAAAACTGCATACTCGAAAAAATTCAGAAAATTTTAAGTAAAAAGTTCTAAATTTTCGTAAAACTTTTTGAATTTTTTCGGAATTGTTTTTGAGATTAGTTTGCAAATTGCCAATTCGATAAATTTTTGGAGTGTTTTTTTTAAATATCGAAAACAGGTTTCACTGGCTGGTTAATAAAGACCTCGCATAGAGTGAATATTTCCATAGTGTTACCAGAGATCTCGAGATTTAATGAAGGAGGTTTAATTAACAAAATTTGATATAAATTCCCACTCCGATTTTCGTGTTCGCTGCTGTGTCTGACTAAGTTGACATCTCATACAAAAAGTGATTTGATATAGTTATATAAAATGTATGTCTTATTGTATTGACACAATTGCCTTTTATTTGACCACAAATTTCGCTTTCATTTTTACAACAAAAAGTTCACGCTCCCTTTTTCAAGCCACCATCTGTCCCCAACTAAATAAAAAGATTGCGTTCTTCTATATTTTAACAAAAATACTATAAACTAATGACGTCCAATGAAAGTTTTGCTATTTTACCATCCACAAAGACGTCGGAACTTAATAATCTAACGTTAAAGTATATAATGAAAGACTATTTAATGTAATAATTACAGATCATGAACTTATAAATTGTGACATTTACAGCACTTAAAAAGACAGCGCTTTGTTTTATTTATCTCATCCTCAATTTTTCTCAAGATATTTTAATCAACTTGTAAAACGAAATCGACTAAAGCAAAAGTAACAATGACCTTAACTGACTAAAAACTACAAAAAAAAAAAACCGTTTGGATTTTTATAAAACAACAAGACTAGAGGCGTAGTAATGGGATAATTATTCAAATAGCGCTCGAAACCGAAAATAAGAATTATGCTAATCTTTTTAAAAGATGCGATTTAGTATGCGTAGTGGGAATATTTGTTATTTCATTTAGTGAAAGTCGGAAAAAAACTTTTTAAATATATACACTAGGGTGGTCCTTATTTCCAAAATGTTCTTATTCTCGATCTCCCCCCCCCCCCCCCCCCCCTCCCCCAGAAGTAATGAAAAAGCTTATAATTTGTATGTGCAAAATTTTAGGCCAACCAACAAATAATTAGAAGTTACGCAAGGAATTTTTACATTTCTTTAGTCCTTTCAAAAGAGCAAAAAATTAAAGACATAAAAATTATTTTGAAAGTGAAAACTGTTTTTAGGATAAAAGAATATGAACACTTGAAATGTTTGAAATTCGTCCTCTTTCGGAACTTCAAGTTCCTTGCGTAAACTTTTAATCATTATAGATTGGCATTAGACTTTGTATATATTCGTTTTTCGTATACGCATTTTTCTCGGGACTGAGATCCTAAATCCAACTCTTTTCTCCATACAACGAAAGGCAACCCTAACACACAAATATAAAATCCAGCGTAAAAATTTAATACCATTATTTGAAAAAAAAAAAAATATATATATATATATAGTTGCATAAGAAGGAAAAACTAATTGAATGCTACATACGAGTGATATATCAAAACAAGCTCAAAGTGCATTCAGGCTATGGCTGTAATTACTTACGTATTCGGGTACTTTTTTTGAACCGGAACAGCTTTTTCAAAACCGGGTGTCTTTTGGGAGTCGGGTACTTTTCCAAAACCTTTTTCTTTTTATTCTGCTTTTTTAAACTAGGTACATTTTTGGATTCGTGTACTTTTTTAGAACCATGTACTTTTTAGAATCAGAAACACATAATTCGGTAGTTTTTCGGATCCGAGTGTATTTTGAAACCTGGTACTATTTTAGAACAGGATACTTTTTCGGAATCGGATGCTATTTAGGAACCGGATACTTCTTCGGATTCGGTTGCTTTTAAAGAATCGTTTTCTTTTTTAAACCAGGTACACTATTGGATCCAAATTTTTTTAGAACCGGGTACATTTTAGAATCAGGAACTTTTACACAATTGGTTTGTTTTTAGTTTTTTTCCGGGTGTATTTTGAAACCTGCGGCGGCCGCCGTGGTGTGATGGTAGCGTGCTCCGCCTACCACACCGTATGCTCTGGGTTCAAACCCCGGGCAAAGCAACATCAAAATTTTAGAAATATGGTTTTTCAATTAGAAGAAAATTTTTCTAAACGGGGTCGCCCCTCGGCAGTGTCTGGCAAGCGCTCCGGGTGTATTTCTTCCATGAAAAGCTCTCAGTGAAAACTCATTTGCCTTGCAGATGCCGTTCGGAGTCGGCATAAAACATGTAGGTGCCGTCCGGCCAATTTGTAGGGAAAATCAAGAGGAGCACGACGCAAATTGGAAGAGGAGCTCGGCCTTAGATCTCTTCGGAGGTTATCGCGCCTTACATTTATTTATTTTTTTTATTTTGAAACCTGTTAATTTTTTAAACAGAAATTTTCGGATCCTACCCTGATTTTGTGTATCTAGGTACTTGTTTGGGTACCGGGTACTTCTTCACAGCCGTAAACTTTTTCGGATTCGAGCACTTTTTAGGATATGCTCACAACAATTGTCCACTAGATCTTGGTCCAAAGAAGAGTTCCATATACATAAACATACAAGTGGGATCAATGTAAGCGCGTTTGGTAATGCGAAATTTTAAATTTAAGTACCGAAACTGTTTTTTAACTGACAGATAAACCCTAATTTTTTCTTTTTAAAAGGACCCTAAGTATATTAAAACCATAATATCATATTCCTTGAGACGCTAGAAAACTCTTATTGCCATAAAAACATCTTTATTAGCACATTTCATGAGAATTCATAATTTTTTATTTTTTATAATTAACTAAAGAGGGGCGGAGATACTCCCGTTTTCAATTTTTAGTTTTTTTTAATTCCCAAGCTTTCATCCATCATAGCACTACTGAGGTGGGATGTCAGTAAAAAGTGGTTGAGTCCGTAAATATGTGAAATTTTTTGTTCAAATTATATTTGAAAAAGAAAAAGAAAATACTTCAAAGTAGGCGTGGTCGGTAATCAATTCTACGAGTTTGAAAAACTTCAATATGATATTTTTAAAGCCTTTTAGTTTACAGCATGGAAGCCTCTTATATTTTCTTCTATTAAATGTAAGGGGTACCGCACCTATTTGCCAAATTTTTACTAAATTTAGATTTTGCGCCTTAAAGTTAATCCAGTCGAAATTTTCCCACAATAACTATCAGTTTTTGTTGATGCATTTTCCTATTTTTTCCATTATCGAAATGTTCCATATAGAAAACGTGGGATTGGTTGCAATTCAATTTCGCTCATTTTTAAATGCAATATATTCACCCCTATTATGGTTGTCAACGTCAACTGTCGCTTCGTATCAATATCAACATCACGTCGTATCAATATCAACGTCGCGTCAATAAAATTCTGGTATTTACTTCTTCAATGTATTGACGTTGACGTGTTATCGATAATTTCAAAGCAAAACTACGATCCTTATACTTTTGATAATTGTTTATTTACAAGTTGTTGTGCATAAAAAGTGTTTAAGTTTTGTTTAAAGATTTAAAGATGTTTTTTTACGAAAGTTCGATCTCAAGCGATGAGGAGAGGAAGGAGATGTTGCTCCTCAGAAGAAGCGAAATGCGCCAAAGATCTCAAATATTCAATTTGCCAGATACGAAGTGAGTACCATAACTGCTCATTGCAATTTCTATTAGTGCACAAGCGAAAATTACACGCTAAATATAAAGAACTTCTTTCTAAACTTTTGTGAAGATATTAGTGGATGATTAAATTTCCCATTAGTACACCAAAAACGATTCTACATCCTAGAGCGATGTGTACTAATGGAAAATATAATCGAATTGTTAGATGTTTGCTAAATTGATTCAACCACCTTTCATGTTTATGTTTAATTTATTTCAGATTTGTTGATTATTTTCGGCTAAGCAAAGAAGCTGTCAAATTCGTTCTGGAGAAAATCGTTCCATCAATGAAAGTAGCGAAGCGAACAACAATTATTTCTATTTCTTATTTTCATTTTTTTTATCCATTTTCCTAAATTAAATAAAAGCTAAACAAATAAAGTGTGTAAAAAGGTATAATTCAGAATTATTTTACCAAATTTTTACAGCAGAATATTTAATTGAGCGCTTGTCGTCACCAAAAACTGTGTTGACAGATTTTATGTTGACACGCGTCAATAGAATATCAATATTGTTGTAGTCAATACCAAAAAAGCATCAACAGCTGTCAATAGTTATCGACATTGACAACGCCGATACCATTTCATGAGCGTCGACACTATTTTTGACAATATTGACTTGATATTGACAACCGTAATAGGGGTGATTATGAGTTCAGATAAGAGCGCTTACGGAGTTCGTGTAAGGTGTCCTTACTTTTGATAAAGTTATCATGTTAACATTCATGTCATATCGTTCAGCTAGTCGGTTGGTATAAGAAGTGGGCGTAGCTTTAAACTGTTTTCTCCATTTTTTTAAAGCAAACAGTTATTGTTACAAAAAAACAAAGAATTCACAATTTTCATTCGGATTGGTAGATTTTTGTTCGATTTATGGTTTTGAGGATATTATTAGAGACATTTTGTCAAAAAGACAGATCCCTGCCCATTAAATTTTTTTTAGTAATCATACTCAGCTTTTCTTGAAATTATTAAAATTTTTCTCAAGACTAAACTTAAAAATGTCTTCAAAAGTGGGCGTGGTCGTTCATCGTTGATGACAGTTTCGTTCCAATGTTTACATAATAACAAAAATCGTTTGTATCTGTAACAGATTTTTAGTAAGCGCTTGCAAAATCTTAAAATTTCTCTTTTTAAAAGTAAGCGGTTCCACGCCCACTTTCGGAAAATTTTACTAAGTTTCTATATAGCGTCATATGATTTATTGGCTCACCAAGTGTTATTACTTTACCGGTATTAGGAAAATGTAAATCAATGGTATTCTTTAATCTTTGAAAATTTTCGATATCGAAAAAGTGGGCATGGTTATTTTCTGATTTTATCGATTTTCAATGCTATTTCTATTGTGTATAAGTCCAAATAAGACCGAGTACCAAATTTGGTAAAGAAACATCAATTTCCTCGCAAGTTTTCGAGTTAAGCGACGGACGGAGGTGGATTAATCAATATCTTTTTTGAAGCTAATAATTTTGAGATAAGTTTATGGCTAGGTCTTTTTTATACTCAGTTGAGCAGAGCTCACAGAGTATATTAACTTTGATTGGATAACGGTTGGTTGTACAGGTATAAAGGAATCGAGATAGATATAGACTTCCATATATCAAAATCATCAGTATCGAAAAAAAATTTGATTGAGCCATGTCCGTCCGTTAACACGATAACTTGAGTAAATTTTTGAGGTATATTGATGAAATTTGGTACGTAGGTTCCTGGGCGCTCATCTCAGATCGCTATTTAAAATGAACGAAATCGGACTATAACCACGCCCACTTTTTCGATATTGAAAATTTCGAAAAATCGAAAAAGTGCGATAATTCATTACCAAATACGGATTAAGCGATGAAACATGGTAGGTGAGTTGTATTTATGACGCAGAATAGAAAACTAGTAAAATTTTGGAAAACGGGCTTGGCACCGCCCACTTTTAAAAGAAGGTAATTTAAAAGTTTTGCAAGCTGTAATTTGGCAGTCGTTGAAGATATCATGATGAAATTTGGCAGGAACGTTACTCTTATTACTATATGTCTGCTCAATAAAAATAAGCAAACTCGGAGAACGACCACGCCCACTTTTTAAAAACTTTTTTTTTTTTAATTCAAATTTTAAAAGAAAAGTTAATATCTTTACAGTATATAAGTAAATTATGTCAACATTCAACTCCAGTAATGATATGGTGCAATAAAATACAAAAATAAAAGAAAATTTCAAAATGGGCGTGGCTCCGCCCTTTTCATTTAATTTGTCTAGGATGCTTTTAATGCCATAAGTCGAACAAAAATTTACCAATCCTTGTGAAATTTGGTAGAGGCTTAGATTCTAGGACAATAACTGTTTTCTGTGAAAAAGGGCGAAATCGGTTGAAGCCACGCCCAGTTTTTATACACAGTCGACCGTCTGTCCTTCCGCTCGGCCGTTAACACGATAACTTGAGCAAAAATCGATATATCTTTACTAAACTTAGTTCACGTACTTACCTGATCTCACTTTATATTGGTGTAAAAAATGGTCGAAATCCGACTATGACCACGGCCACTTTTTCTATATCGAAAATTACGAAAAATGAAAAACAATGCCATAAATATATACCAAATACGAAAAAAGGGTCTGAAACATGGTAATTGGATTGGTCTATTGACGCAAAATATAACTTTAGAAAAAATCTTGTTAAAATGGGTGTGACACCTACCATATTAAGTAGAAGAAAATTTAAAGTTTTGCAGGGCGAAATCAAAAGCCCTTGGAATTACATATATAAATAAATTAGCGGCACCCGACATATGATGTTCTGGATCACCCTGGTCCACATTTTGGGCTATATCTCGAAAACGCCTTCACATATACAACTAAGGGCCACTCCCTTTTAAAACCCTCATTAATACCTTTAATTTGATACCCATATCGTACAAACACATTCTAGAGTCACCCTTGTTCCACGTTTATGGCGATATCTCGAAAAGGCGTCCACCTATAGAACTAAGGCCCACGCCCTTTAAAAATACTCATTAACACCTTTCATTTGATACCCATATCGTACAAACAAATTCCAGAGTCACCCCTGGTCCACCTTTATGGCGATATCCCGAAAAGGCGTACACCTTTTAGAACTAAGGCCCACGCCCTTTTAAAATACTCATTAACACCTATCATTTGATACCCATATCGTACAAACAAATTCTAGAGTCACCCCTGGTCCACCTTTATGGCGATATCTCGAAAAGGCCTCCACCTATAGAACTAAGGCCCACGCCCTTTAAAAATACTCATTAACACCTTTCATTTGATACCCATATCGTACAAAAAAATTCTAGAGTCACCTCTGGGCCACCTTTATGGCGATATCTCAAAAAGGCATCCACCTATAGAACTAAGGCCCACTCCCTTTTAAAATACTCTTTAACACCTTTCATTTGATACCCATATCGTACAAAAAAATTCTAGAGTCACCTCTGGGCCACCTTTATGGCGATATCTCAAAAAGGCATCCACCTATAGAACTAAGGCCCACTCCCTTTTAAAATACTCTTTAACACCTTTCATTTGATACCCATATTGTACAAACAAATTCCAGAGTCACCCCTGGTCCTTCTTTATGGCGATATCCCGAAAAGGCGTACACCTTTTAGAACTAAGGCCCACGCCCTTTTAAAATACTCATTAACACCTATCATTTGATACCCATATCGTACAAACAAATTCTGGAGTCACCCCTGGTCCACCTTTATGGCGATATCTCGAAAAGGCCTCCACCTATAGAACTAAGGCCCACGCCCTTTAAAAATACTCATTAACACCTTTCATTTGATACCCATATCGTACAAAAAAATTTTAGAGTCACCTCTGGGCCACCTTTATGGCGATATCTCAAAAAGGCATCCACCTATAGAACTAAGGCCCACTCCCTTTTAAAATACTCTTTAACACCTTTCATTTGATACCCATATCGTACAAACAAATTCTAGAGTCACCCCTGGTCCACCTTTATGGCGATATCCCGAAAAGGCGTACACCTTTTAGAACTAAGGCCCACGCCCTTTTAAAATACTCATTAACACCTTTCATTTGATACCCATATCGTACAAACAAATTCTAGAGTCACCCCTGGTCCACCTTTATGGCGATATCTCGAAAAGGCCTCCACCTATAGAACTAAGGCCCACGCCCTTTAAAAATACTCATTAACACCTTTCATTTGATACCCATATCGTACAAAAAAATTCTAGAGTCACCTCTGGGCCACCTTTATGGCGATATCTCAAAAAGGCATCCACCTATAGAACTAAGGCCCACTCCCTTTTAAAATACTCTTTAACACCTTTCATTTGATACACATATCGTACAAAAAAATTCTAGAGTCACCTCTGGGCCACCTTTATGGCGATATCTCAAAAAGGCATCCACCTATAGAACTAAGGCCCACTCCCTTTTAAAATACTCTTTAACACCTTTCATTTGATACCCATATTGTACAAACAAATTCCAGAGTCACCCCTGGTCCTTCTTTATGGCGATATCCCGAAAAGGCGTACACCTTTTAGAACTAAGGCCCACGCCCTTTTAAAATACTCATTAACACCTATCATTTGATACCCATATCGTACAAACAAATTCTAGAGTCACCCCTGGTCCACCTTTATGGCGATATCTCGAAAAGGCCTCCACCTATAGAACTAAGGCCCACGCCCTTTAAAAATACTCATTAACACCTTTCATTTGATACCCATATCGTACAAAAAAATTCTAGAGTCACCTCTGGGCCACCTTTATGGCGATATCTCAAAAAGGCATCCACCTATAGAACTAAGGCCCACTCCCTTTTAAAATACTCTTTAACACCTTTCATTTGATACCCATATTGTACAAACAAATTCCAGAGTCACCCCTGGTCCTTCTTTATGGCGATATCCCGAAAAGGCGTACACCTTTTAGAACTAAGGCCCACGCCCTTTTAAAATACTCATTAACACCTTTCATTTGATACCCATATCGTACAAACAAATTCTAGAGTCACCCCTGGTCCACCTTTATGGCGATATCTCGAAAAGGCCTCCACCTATAGAACTAAGGCCCACGCCCTTTAAAAATACTCATTAACACCTTTCATTTGATACCCATATCGTACAAAAAAATTCTAGAGTCACCTCTGGGCCACCTTTATGGCGATATCTCAAAAAGGCATCCACCTATAGAACTAAGGCCCACTCCCTTTTAAAATACTCTTTAACACCTTTTATTTGATACCCATATCGTACAAAAAAATTCTAGAGTCACCTCTGGGCCACCTTTATGGCGATATCTCAAAAAGGCATCCACCTATAGAACTAAGGCCCACTCCCTTTTAAAATACTCTTTAACACCTTTCATTTGATACCCATATCGTACAAAAAAATTCTAGAGTCACCTCTGGGCCACCTTTATGGCGATATCTCAAAAAGGCATCCACCTATAGAACTAAGGCCCACTCCCTTTTAAAATACTCTTTAACAGCTTTCATTTGATACCCATATCGTACAAACAAATTCTAGAGTCACCCCTGGTCCACCTTTATGGCGATATCTCGAAAATGCGTCCACCTATAGAACTAAGGCCCACGCCCTTTTAAAATACTCATTAACACCTTTCATTTGATACCCATATTGTGCAAATGCATTCTAGAGTCAACCCTGGTCCCCTTTTATAACGATATTCCGAAAAGGCGTCCACCTATAGAACTAAGGCCCACACCCTTTTAAAATACTCATTAACACCTTTCATTTGATACTCATAGAGTACAAACAAATTCTAGAGTCAGCCCTGGTCCACCTTTATGGCGATATCTCGAAAAGGCGTCCACATATAGAACTAAGGCCCACGCCCTCTTAAAATACTCATTAACACCTTTCATTTGATACTCATATCGTACAAACAAATTCTAGAGTCATCCGTGGTCCATCTTTATGGCGATATCTCGAAAGGCGTCCACATATAGAACTAATGCCCACGCCCTCTTAAAATACTCATTAACACCTTTCATTTGATACTCATATCGTACAAACAAATTCTAGAGTCACCCCTGGTCCACCTTTATGGCGATATCTCGAAAAGGCGTCCACCTATAGAACTGTGGCCCACTTCCTCTTAAAATACTCTTTAATACCTGCCATTTGATACGCATATCATACAATCACATTCCAGGGTTTCCCTAGGTTCTTTTTAAAACATGGTGATTTTCCCTTACTTTGTCTCCACAGCTCTCAACTGAGTATGTAATGTTCGGTTACACCCGAACTTAGCCTTCCTTACTTGTTAATATTGCAAAGCACCGTTAGCCATTTAAAGTTAAAATACCATGTATGCAGCTAGAGCTGAGTATAATAAGGAGCATTTGATGAATCTATTTAAGTTATATTTCTTACAAATTGAAGCGCCTCATATTATTCGCCTTTTGCCATATGAAATAAACTTTATATAAGTGTAAAATATATATAGAGTGGTACCTATAAGAAAAAATGTCCAATTTTTTGCAGTCTCACTCCACACCACATATTAATTTTCTTCCTGATTGGAGACGGTTAAGGGGCATCGTGAAGTTGTTAAAATTCATATTTTATTATATTGAATCTCTTTATGTCGTTATTTAAACTCTTATTACCACCGATCAGGACCAAAATTTATATGTGATATTTTTAACCTTAATATTACCATTTGAAGGGATAAGTCTGGGACCTTTACTTTTAATAACCACCCTAATGTACGTAATAATTGAAAATATCATCAAACTATAGCACTCTAGCACTTCGCTGCCTTTATTTGTACAATTTTTTTTTACTGGGTGCAACATAAAAAAAAAGCATAAATAAATTTATTGCTCCAGATTGTGTCACCGGATATTGAAAATTCTATATTTTAACTCTGCACTAGCATCAACCAAATGCAGCCATTCGCCAGCTGATTTTATTTATGATGATTAGTTAAATCTGGCCTACATTATGATTTTGTATTTCTGACTTTCCGATGAATGCATTAACGATGCTCCATAAAAATTTTATTATTTTAATTCCTTCTTGTTCTTATTTTAACTCTTCCCCTTTCACGTTCGACAGACCCATATCATGAAAACTGCCGCTGTCTAATTACTGCCATCAAAATATTATTCTATTAACTCGCTTCCTATTTGACAAGTTTGCACCTAATTTTTCTTTTCAGTCTCTCCCTTTTACTTACCCAGTGATTATCTCAAATCCAATCATATCCGGATCGCATTCGTCTTCAATTGGTGACATTGTTGCCGCTGCACCATCTATTTTACCTTCAGCCGAAGTGGATGATGCTGCTGCACCAGTGCCGCCTGTGCTTGCTTCCGATAATGGTGTCATTGGTTTAGGTAATTCATTACCGGTTGCATAGCCAGCGCTTCCGATTGTGTCATCGCCAGCAGCGTAATTACCACTACCAATTTGCGTTGGCGTAGCTGTGGTGGAGCTCGTCCCCTCTGCAGCTGCAATACTCAAGCTACTTGGTGTATGTGATGTGCTGATGAGATTGGTTGGTGTAGTGGCAACAGCGGCAAGCGGTTGAGGTGCTGTTACAATTGTTGCGGCACCAGCGGCTAGACCAGCTCCAAATACTGCCGCTGATGGTGCTGCTGCTGCTGCTGCTGACTGTGCTGCCGCTGGTGCAGGTGCCACATTTGTTCGGGGAAATGTTTTCGCCGGTTTAACCGGACGTTTGGTTTTACGCGCCGCGGATGCATTGCTTGCAACCAACATAAAAACTATGAGGTAAATTGTACAGCGTCGTAAAAACATATTACCGCTATTTAATTGATGGTTTCTACTATTATTATTGAAGAAAATGTTATTGTAGTTGGAAATGTTGTTATTGCTGTTAATTTTTCCGTTTGATGTTCTTGATGCCGTTAGAGTGCTGTCGTCTGAAAATATTTGAAAAGAGTAGAGAAACAATTGATTACTAGGTGCGCTTCAGGCCAGAATTTGTTGTTAATATGACAAACTTGAATTCAATAAATACATACTTAAAGTACTGTGCAACACAATAGCAACAACAAAAAGTTATACATTGCCTGACTAATATAATAAATAAGTATTTTGCTTTGGAGAATTAAAGAGATACGACTGAACAGACGATATTAAACACCTTTAAGCTTGCTTATCATCGCCTAAAAATCGAAAATTTCATATAAAAAACCAAGTTTTCTTAAATCGACATTTGGTTCACGACAAAAAAAGAGTACTACGTCCCTTCGCCTTTGGAAAAGGGGGGGGAGGTTCTTAAGGGTTTTAATTTTTTGACCGAGCATAAGAAAAATATGCTAATTTTTCTTTTTAATTTCTTGTATTCCGGCCTTTTAGTTAATATATTCAAAGTATGTTTGAGCTCTAGGCCAATATATACATATGTTTATTAAAATACAGCAAATGTGTTTAAACAATGTATATTTATTTGTCGAATGGTTTGTCTTGCCAATATTTCGACTTCAATCTGAAGTCATCTTCAGGACTGAAAAAAAACGAAAAACATTTATAGAGACATTGGTACATACATACATAATTATACAATTGTCGCAAGTGCCAACTTACACTTATGACTGCACCTGGTCGACTAACTTTATATTTTATATTTTAACAAACAAGGGTAAAAGAACATTAAAAAACATAAACAATAAAATACAGTAATCGTAAACAAATTTTTATACAAACAACAATACATTAATTCTCCAACCGTAAGCGACGCTCACATCAGCAGCAGGTGAACAATTGTGCAAACGAAGTCACACTCTTATTATAAGCCTTTTTTGTTGTTGTTGATAAGTTCTCTATAGGCGTAGGCGCAATGGTCTGTGTCTGATTTGAAATTTATGCGTTTGTCACTTGGTGTATTTATTATGTGTAACATTTCAAGTATATAGCGTTTATTGCTGTTTCTCTCATGCTGCATTATTGTTACATTTTCCAAGTCGGGAGAGTGTCCAGTGGTTCTACAGTGCTGAGTTAAAGCTGTCTTATTGTCATTAGGGTTGTCACGATTTTTGATATTTGATTTATGTCCGGAAATCCTCGTCTTCAATTTCGATTTAGTTGTCCCCACATATACTTTGTCGCATACGTGGGACCCGTCGCCATTACAATTAATTTTATATATAACGTCCGATTTATCAAATTTCTCTATTCTGCTTTTCGTATTGCTAAAAATCCTCCGTTGCAACGTATTGTTGTATGTGAAAGCTAATTTAAATTTCTCTCTGTCATATATGTTTGAATATTTTATTCTATTAGACAGACCAGATCAAATGTGGTCGATTTATACATTTTCTTTGTATCATTAGTTGGTTTATTTGTATTTAATTTTACGAAATAATCTCTTATATAGCTCTGTATTATATGTGTTGGAAACTCATTATTCTCTAATATGTTTTTTATTGCTTTTATATTCTCCTCGTGGTAGACTTCATCGCTAATGGAGAGAACTCTTCTGACAAAATTCTTGGCTGTGTTGACTATCGTTGCCTTGTCATGATTCGAGTTATAATTGATTAGCCTACCCGATGCAGTGGGCTTCTTGTACCAATCAAATGAAAGTAGGTTATTCCTTCTTATTATTAAGGTATCTAAAAATGACAGCTGTCCATCAGTTTCGACTTCAACAGTAAACTTGATGCTCCTATTGTATCCATTCAAAATATTAAGCATATCTTCCACGGCATCCGTTTTTACGATGGCGAACAAATCGTCCACATATTTCGTTAATAAACGTGGCTTGTGATGTGAATCTTCTTCGAATTTCTGTAACAAGTCTTCCATCACAATATCCGCTATTACAGGAGATGCTGGTGACCCCATAGGCATTCCTGACCGTTGCTCATAAATTTTATTGTTGAAACTAAAATATCTATTATCTCTTATGCAGAACCGAACCATATTCATAAAAAGTTCCTTCGTGAGATTTGTATGGTTCTTTATATCATCCCACTTGGAAGCTATAATTTCCAAGGCATGATCTACCGGGATGCTTGGAAATAATGAGACAACATCAAAGGAAACGAGACTCTCGTCGTCAAAGATGTAGGTATCTTTAATTTTGTTCTTAAAGGCGATAGTGTCTTTTACGTTATATTTAGATGTTTTAGTTATATTTTCAAGGACATTGACAACATATTTACATAACTTGTATGATGGGGAATTGACAGACGAACAAATGGGTCTCAATGGTAATCCTTCTTTATGGATTTTAGGTAAGCCATACAGTCTTGGCGCGATGGCCGTTTTGGTTATTAATTGGTATTTCCCTTTCGTATCGATCATTTTATGTTTAAATAGTTTCTCTACAATTTCATTATTTTTTTCTTGAAGCTTATTAGTGGGGTCTCGTTTTAGTACTCTGTAAGTGGAAATGTCGTTAACCATCTGTTGTAACTTCTTTTCATACTCATCCTTATACATTAAAACCGTAACATTGCCTTTATCGGCATTCAGAACAAGTACATTTTTATTGTCTTTTAATTTTTTTTTTTAATTTTTCTTTTTCATGAAAATGTAAAATTAACATTTGGTTAACATAAGGGTCCACGAATAAATAAAAACCATACTACGTCCCCAACGCAAATTTTTGGGGTAATACAGGGACTATTTTCTATATCAATTTCAGGTAATTTCTGGAGTATTCGGGGATAATTTAGGGATTGTAGGGTTTATAATTTTACTGTATTTTTTTAAAGTGTGTTAAAATTTAAAAAAAATATATTTAAGTTGTTTTTGAATTGTTGCATCAAACAAAGAAAATTTTTGATTATTAATATTAATATTTTTTGTATTGAAATAAATGGATTCAATATTTCATAAAATCTAAAAAATACTAATAAGTACACCACAGGGATCATTTCGAAATACTTTTTTTTTAGCAATTTTTGTATAATTCCGAAGCCATTTCGAGGCACTTCTGCAAGAATTTAGGTATTATTTAGAGATAAATTTGGTACTGTTTTGGGAAAGATGCGAATCCCACTCCCGGAAGAAAAGGCTTTTAGGAGATTTACAAGGTATAATCGAAACAGCTGTCACCTTGCTCATTCCGATATCACGTTGTATAAAGTTTTCCCAAATTATTAAATAAATAAAAAAATTAAAATTTTTTTCAAATTTCGGGTATTTACACGATTATTTTAGATCTATTTTGGGATAGTTATGAAATTATCTTGAGATCATTTCGAGCTCATTTTCAATTATGTTTAAATCATGAATCATTTTGGAACTATTTAGAAATCATTTAGCAGGGATCGAAAAAGTTCTTTTATGAATACCAAAAATTATCGGAATACTTTATTATCGGACTATTATCATTATCGGACTGTTGTCGGTGTATTGTCTGTTTTTATCGACAAATTATCGCTTTGTTATATTATTGGTGACTTATTGACATTTTATCGGTTAATTATCGAAATTAATCCAGCGTTTATGGTATAATTAAAAAAAAAAAAACCATTAACCTGCCTTAGATTGAAGACCTCGATACATATACCTTCACACAAGATATAAAAAAATATAGTGAGGCAGAGATCCTTGAAATGAGTTCGAAGAGCTTCAAATGCACGTATGTAGAATAGTCAATGGATGGCCGCAGACTTCAATGCATGAATATACTTCTCTAGGTTAAAAATATCATGAGATGATATACTACCGATTAAATAGGTGGCTTCACCCTTTACCTATGAAAAAGTGCAATTATCTCTTCTAAGCAATATCGATTTGTTTACAGTAGAAAGAAACCGCTTGCGTTAACTTTTAGGTAAACATTTCTCCATACACTTATTCCACGTAACTAGGCAACATAAAGAAATACAAGACACGCTTTGGAATCAGCACCATTCCAACCGCAGAATTCGCAAAGAAGAAATCAAGTAGTAGAGGCGGAGTTACGGATTGGAGACACTGTCTCTTCAACCGGGGCAACTAAAGCCATCTCAGGGTAACATCCTCGCAAATTATTGAGGGAAATAAAAAAAAATGTTCATAAATATACAAAAACAAATTTTGTAGTCAAACCAAAAAAATGGAATTAACAAAAAAAAAAAAAAAAATAACCAAAAAAAAAGTAAAAAGAAAAACCTTCAAAGTCAAACAAGTTAATAGGGGTTTCAGTTCCAGCTAATTCAACGCCGTACGAATGGTAAAATACTGCAACGTGGCCCGAACGAACGTAGAACCTAATGCTCGACCTATCTCCAGTCGGAATACTTTACGGTAGTACCGGAGGGAAATGGTACCTAAACGGTAAGAGCTTTAAAGTTGACTTAAGTTCCACACTGACTTTGAGGCTTTCGATATTTTCTTCTCTAAAAAAAGGAATAAAAATTAATACACTTAATCTTGGAGAAGATACATCAAACTATTATCGAAATCCAATCGTTTGTTAACAACGCGAATTGAAGCTAGTTATATGCTTTTATACGGCTAAGACAAATGAGGTTTAGGAACAGTTCGTAACCACAGGATGTTTAATAACAAGGCGAACCTTTGTGGCATCATTTCTTTTGTTGAATGCTGCAAAAGCTAATTTATTTAGGCTCCGCCAATAAACTACCATGGTCTAAATGCTGAACGAGAAGTAGTAAAGCAAACACAGTTGTATAATTCACAGGCTTCCTGGGGTGGACGCAGCAACAGACTACCTTTTATCCACATTGACTGACTTTAAGGTGCGGTTTTTCTCGAATATGGATAAGAGAGCTAACAGCGTTAAATCACTATACACAGATGGCACCGATATTGGAGCAGAAATCTTTTCATAAAGTCTTATTTCCTGTCTATTTGCCAAACCCAGCAAAGACTCAAATTTATAACCGTATACTAAAGGAGCAAATAAAAAACACACGTCTACACCTCGTGTTTCTTTTTTATGGCGCAACACTGTGCGAAAGCTCGTTAAATGTATTTATATTTGCTACGACTGCTTATTGACCACTAAGAAACCATAAGTGGCACAAATGTGTACAAGCCGCCTCGTCTAATTAAATTGCACACCAACAGAGTCCTAAATGGACAATGCGGAGATTGTGAACAACTGAAGATTATATTACTATGTGGGGAAAAACACCAAATAAAAACTGGCAGACATTAATGTATATCCGTGTAAATGTCAGCCTAATGCGGCAGTTACCCACCGACGTGTGCCTTACGTAAGGACGTTTGTCGTACGAAGCACGTTTGACCGAACTATCAAGCCCGTAGGAATCAATGTGTGCGTCTGTGTACATGTACATAACATATTTGTGTGTATATTGTTTACAGATAAGCACTGTTGCCATTGACCATTTTGCATGTATGCTTATGGAAACATCAACTTTTTCCAATTTAATTTTTGATATTGTAAAAGGCCGGAATACATATTAAATAAGTATAAATAGATTACATATTTATAATCATCACTTTTACATAATTATTTCGAATTATTTTCACAATTTTTCAAACTTTAATTAGGTGCTTTTGCATAAAATTGCAAACTGTCAAAAATTAGCGCACAAAAGTTTACTAGGCAACTCTGTCTAGTGAGAGAGCGATCAGCTGACACGTTCTTACGGAAAAAATCAAAATTGTTTTGATTTCTACGTTCCGGGCTACGTACGTGAGGGCGTTGCACGTCGGTGAGTTTTCGTTTACATTGCACACTCATAAGATAGGTCGTGTCAGCTGACACGTTTTTGGTACGTACGTTCGTGAGTAACTGCCGCATAATTCATCTTCTTTCAACCCAAACAATCACTGGCCTGCCTCTCAATATATTATGTACAGTTATGCGGCAGTTACCCACGAACGTACGTAGAAAAAACGTGTCAGCTGACACGACCTATCTTATGAGTGTGCAATGTAAACGAAAACTCACCGACGTGCAACGCCCGTACGTACGTAGCCCGGAACGTAGAAATCAAAACAATTTTGATTTTTTCCGTAAGAGCGTGTCAGCTGATCGCTCTCTCACTAGACAGAGTTGCCTAGTAAACATTTGTGCGCTAATTTTTGACCGTTTGCAATTTTATGCAAAAAAGCCTAATTAAAGTTTGAAAAATTGTGGAAATAATTCGAAATAATTATGTAAAAGTGCTGATTATAAATATTTAATCTATTTATACTTATTTAATATATATTCCGGCCTTTTACAATATCAAAAATTAAATTGAAAAAGTTTATGTTTCCATAAGCATACATGCAAAATGGTTAATGGCAACAGTGCTTATCTGTAAACAATACACACACAAATATGTTATGTACATGTACACAGACGCACACATTGATTCCTACGGGCTTGAGAGTTCGGTCAAACGTGCTTCGTACGACAAACGTCCTTACGTACGGCACACGTCGGTGGGTAACTGCCGCATTAGACAGACCTTTTATACACAGATATTATTTGTTTGTCCTTTTTTTTTTTTATACTCAGTTGAGCAGAGCTCACAGAGTATATTAAGTTTGATTGGATAACGGTTGGTTGTACATATATAAAGCAATCGAGATAGATATAGACTTCCATATATCAAAATAATCAGGATCGAAAAAAAATTTGATTGAGCCATGTCCGTCCGTCCGTTAACACGATAACTTGAGTAAATTTTGAGGTAACTTGATGAAATTTGGTACGTAGGTTCCTGAGCACTCATCTCAGATCGCTATTTAAAATGAACGATATCGGACTATAACCACGCCCACTTTTTCGATATCGAAAATTTCGTAAAACCGAAAAAGTGCGATAATTCATTACCAAAGACAGATAAAGCGACGAAACTTGGTAGATGAGTTGAATTTATGACGCAGAATAGAAAATTAGTAAAATTTTGGACAATGGGCGTGGCACCGCCCACTTTTAAAAGAAGGTAATTTATAATTTTTGCAAGCTGTAATTTGTCAGTCGTTGAAGATATCATGATGAAATTTGGCAGGGACGTTACTCCTATTACTATATGTACGCCTAATAAAAATTAGCAAAATCGGAGAAGGACCACGCCCACTTTTAAAAAAAAATTTTTTTAAAGTAAAATTTTAACAAAAAATTTAATATCTTTACAGTATATAAGTAAATTATGTCAACATTCAACTCCAGTAATGACATGGTGCAACAAAATACAAAAATAAAAGAAAATTTCAAAATGGGCGTGGCTCCGGCCTTTTTCATTTAATTTGTCTAAGATACTTTTAACGCCATAAGTCGAACAAAAATTAACCAATACTTTTGAAATTTGGTAGGGGCATAGATTTTATGATGTTAACTGTTTTCTGTGAAAACGGGTGAAATCGGTTAATGCCACGCCCAGTTTTTATACACAGTCGTCCGTCTGTCCTTCCGCATGGCCGTTAACACGATAACTTGAGTAAATTTTGATGTAACTTAATGAAATTTGGTATGTAGGTTCCTGAGCACTCATCTCAGATCACTATTAAAAATGAACAATATCGGACTATAACCACGCCCACTTTTTCGATATCGAAAATTTCGTAAAACCGAAAAAGTGCGATAATTCATTACCAAAGACAGATAAAGCGACGAAACTTGGTAGATGAGTTGAATTTATGACGCAGAATAGAAAATTAGTAAAATTTTGGACAATGGGCGTGGCACCGCCCACTTTTAAAAGAAGATAATTAAAAAAAAAAAATTGGATTGGTTTATTGACACGAAATAAACTTTAGAAAAAACTTTATAAAATGGTTGTGACACCTACCATATTAAGTAGAAGAAAATGAAAAAGTTCCGCAGGGCGAAATAAAAAACCCTTAAAATCTTGGCAGGTATTACATATATAAATAAATTAGCGGTATCCAACAGACGATGTTCTGTGTCACCCTGGTCCACATTTTGGTCGCGATCTGGAAAACGCCTTCACATATACAACTACCACCACTCCCTTTTAAAACTCTCATTAATACCTTTAATTTGATACCCATATTGTACAAACAAATTCTAGGGTCACCCCTGGTCCACCTTTATGGCGATATTTCGAAACAGCGTCCACCTATAGAACTAAGGCCCACTCCCTTTTAAAATACTCATTAACACCTTTCTTTTGATACCCATATTGTACAAACAAATTCTAGGGTCACCCCTGGTCCACCTTTATGGCGATATCTCGAAACGGCGTCCACCTATGGAACTAAGGATTACTCCCTTTTAAAATACTCATTAACGCCTTTCTTTTGATACCCATATTGTACAAACAAATTCTAGGGTCACCCCTGGTCCACCTTTATGGCGGTATCTCGAAACGGCGTCCACCTATGGAACTAAGGATTACTCCCTTTTAAAATATTCATTAACACCTTTCATTTGATACCCATATCGTACAAACGCATTCTAGAGTCAACCCTGATCCACCTTTATGGCTATATCCCTAAATGGCGTCCACCTATAGAACTATGGCCCACTCCCTCATAAAATACTCTTTAACACCTTTCATTTGATACCCATATCGTACAAACGCATTCTAGAGTCACCCTGGTCCACCTTTATGGCGATATCTCGAAAAGGCGACCACCTATACAACAACCACCACTCCCTTTTAAAACCCTCATTAATACCTTTAATTTGATACCCATATCGTACAAACACATTCTAGAGTCACCCATGGTCCACCTTTATGGCGATATTTCGAAACGGCGTCCACCTATAGAACTAAGGCCCACTCCCTTTTAAAATACTCATTAACACCATTCGTTTGATGCCCATATTGTACAAACAAATTCTAGGGTCACCCCTGGTCCACCTTTGTGGCGATATCTCGAAACGGCGTCCACCTATGGAACTAAGGATTACTCCCTTTTAAAATACTCATTAACACCTTTCTTTTGATACCCATATTGTACAAACAAATTCTAGGGTCACCCCTGGTCCACCTTTATGGCGATATCTCGAAACTGCGTCCACCTATGGAACTAAGGATAACTCCCTTTTAAAATCCTCATTAACATCTTTCATTTGATACCCATATCGTACAAACGCATTCTAGAGTCACCCCTGGTCCACCTTTATGGCGATATCTCGAAAAGGCGACCACCTATGGAACTAAGGATTACTCCCTTTTAAAATACTCATTAACATCTTTCGTTTGATACCCATATTTTACAAACGCATTCTAGGGTCACACCTGGTCCACCTTTATGGCGATATCTCGAAACAGCGTCAACCTGTGGAACTAAGCATCACTCCCTTTTAAAATACTCATTAACACCTTTCTTTTGATACCAATATTGTACAAACAAATTCTAGGGTCACACCTGGTCCACCTTTGTGGCGATATCTCGAAACGGCGTCTACCTGTGGAACTAAGGATTACTCCCTTTTTAAATATTCATTAACACCTTTCATTTGATACCCATATCGTACAAACGCATTCTAGAGTCACCCCTGGTCCACCTTTATGGCGATATCTCGAAAAGGCGACCACCTATACAACTACCACCACTCCCTTTTAAAACCCTCCTTAATACCTTTAATTTGATACCCATATCGTACAAACAAATTCTAGGGTCACCCCTGGTCCACCTTTATGCCGATATCTCGAAACGGCGTCCACCTATGGAACTAAGGATTACTCCCTTTTAAAATACTCGTTAACACATTTAATTTGATACCCATATCGTACAAACAAATTCTAGGGTCACACCTGGTCCACCTTTATGGCGATATCTCGAAACGGTGTCCACCTCTGGAACTAAGCATCACTCCCTTTTCAAATACTCATTAACACCTTTCTTTTGATACCCATATTGTACAAACAAATTCTAGGGTCACCCCTGGTCCACCTTTATGGCGATATCTCGAAAAGGCGACCACCTATACAACTACCACCACTCCCTTTTAAAACCCTCATTAATACCTTTAATTTGATACCCATATCGTACAAACAAATTCTAGGGTCACACCTGGTCCACCTTTATGGCGATATCTCGAAACGGTGTCCACCTCTGGAACTAAGCATCACTCCCTTTTCAAATACTCATTAACACCTTTCTTTTGATACCCATATTGTACAAACAAATTCTAGGGTCACCCCTGGTCCACCTTTATGGCGATATCTCGAAACGGCGTACACCTATGGAACTAAGGATTACTCCCTTTTAAAATACTCATTAACATCTTTCGTTTGATACCCATATTTTACAAACGCATTCTAGGGTCACACCTGGTCCACCTTTATGGCGATATCTCGAAACAGCGTCAACCTGTGGAACTAAGCATCACTCCCTTTTAAAATACTCATTAACACCTTTCTTTTGATACCAATATTGTACAAACAAATTCTAGGGTCACACCTGGTCCACCTTTGTGGCGATATCTCGAAACGGCGTCTACCTGTGGAACTAAGGATTACTCCCTTTTTAAATATTCATTAACACCTTTCATTTGATACCCATATCGTACAAACGCATTCTAGAGTCACCCCTGGTCCACCTTTATGGCGATATCTCGAAAAGGCGACCACCTATACAACTACCACCACTCCCTTTTAAAACCCTCCTTAATACCTTTAATTTGATACCCATATCGTACAAACAAATTCTAGGGTCACCCCTGGTCCACCTTTATGCCGATATCTCGAAACGGCGTCCACCTATGGAACTAAGGATTACTCCCTTTTAAAATACTCGTTAACACCTTTCTTTTGATACCCATATTGTACAAACAAATTCTAGGGTCACACCTGGTCCACCTTTGTGGCGATATCTCGAAACGGCGTCTACCTGTGGAACTAAGGATTACTCCCTTTTAAAATATTCATTAACACCTTTCATTTGATACCCATATCGTACAAACAAATTCTAGGGTCACCCCTGGTCCACCTTTATGCCGATATCTCGAAACGGCGTCCACCTATGGAACTAAGGATTACTCCCTTTTAAAATACTCGTTAACACCTTTCTTTTGATACCCATATTGTACAAACAAATTCTAGGGTCACACCTGGTCCACCTTTGTGGCGATATCTCGAAACGGCGTCTACCTGTGGAACTAAGGATTACTCCCTTTTAAAATATTCATTAACACCTTTCATTTGATACCCATATCGTACAAACGCATTCTAGAGTCACCCCTGGTCCACCTTTATGGCGATATCTCGAAAAGGCGACCACCTATACAACTACCACCACTCCCTTTTAAAACCCTCCTTAATACCTTTAATTTGATACCCATATCGTACAAACGCATTCTAGAGTCAACCTGATCCACTTTTATGGCTATATCCCTAAATGGCGTCCACCTATAGAACTATGGCCCACTCCCTCATAAAATACTCTTTAATGCCTTTCATTTGATACACATGTCATACAAACACATTCCAGGGTTTCCCTCGGTTCATTTTCCTACATGGTTATTTTCCCTTATGTTGTCACCATAGCTCTCAACTGAGTATGTAATGTTCGGTTACACCCGAACTTAACCTTCCTTACTTGTTTTTTTTGTGTTTTCCCTCATTTGCCAATTTTGCACGAGCGCAAAAAATGTCATTGTAACCGCCTTTTTTGTGTTGTCCCCAGCATTACCTTTACCATACATTTTTTTTGTTATGTGTCAACCAATTAAAATCGTGAGAAAAAATTGCTTAAGGCTAAACATGCTCCTAAGTGTAATAGAACTTGTCGTACCGTTATTCAGTTGTTTTTTATGTATTATGGAATAAACATGCAGTTCAAATTCTTTAAAATTCAATATAATAAGCTCATACAAAGTGTCCAGGAGACAGCGCAATTACTTCCTTTAATAAAAGTTGCATTATTTATTATTCCATTCAATTTGAATATTCACACAATAATACGGTAGGCAGAAAAATATTCTCATGACACATTAGGTCAGACGGTAGACGAAAAGTAAGTAATAACAAATATGTAATTAATATAACATTTTTATTAGAGAAAATGAATACTTAGACAAAGTTGTGAACAAAGTAGTGAAGATGTTTGTCTATGATGCGGCAGTTACCCACCGACGTGTGCCGTACGTACGGACGTTTGTCGTACGAAACATGTTTGACCGAACCCTCAATCCCGTAGGAGTCAATGTGCGCGTCTGTGTACATGTACATAACATATTTGTGTGTGTATTGTTTACAGCAAAGCACTGTTGCCATTGACCAGTTTGCATGCATGCTTATGCAAACATCAACTTTTGGAATTGCAATTTTTCATGGTGCAAATGGCAGAAACAAATACTGAATAACAATTTCTAGTTCATTTACTTGTAACCTCCAATTTTATATAATAATTTTAGGATATTTCATCAAAATTTTAAACAATCATTAGGCGTTTTTGTCTAATAACTGCAATTGGTCCAAACATAGCTCACAAACGTTTACTAGGCAACTCTGTCTTGTGAGAGAGCGATCAGCTGACACGTTCTTACGGAAAAAATCAAAATTGTTTTGATTTCTACGTTCCGGGCTACGTACGTACGGGTGTTGCACGTCGGTGAGTTTTCGTTTACATTGCACACTCATAAGATAGGTCGTGTCAGCTGACACGTTTTTTCTACGTACGTTCGTGGGTAACTGCCGCATGAGGCTCTTCGTGTGCATAAAAAATAGGCATATATATGTAGATACGTTGGTATATGTATACCGACAGTCAGTGCACGGACTTTATCACTTAATTGGTAGATGGAACGACTTTTTGACCCGTTTTCATTTCCCACTACTTCTACCACCAAAGCCCAAAATCTACCAATGTTTCAGTGTTTTCGAATTGAAAACAAATACTGCGATCATTTTGTAAACGTATTTAATTGACGAGCACGCCCAACTAATATTTGGAGGTTATACTAACCAACCCAACCAATTTTGAATACTGTTATTGTTGTTTTTGCATAATAAAGACACTTGCCGAAAGTTTTGGAGAGTTTTATCGATGTTGATGGTCCTTTGCAGGACGAGAGATCTGGTAAATTCCGATAAAAATCACTATTAAGGTATACACTCGACCATAGGATTTCATTCCACTCTTTTAAAATAGCTTAAATCCTATCTCCCCTCTCGTAAATATGTGGTTACTGTTGATGGGGCATCATATGATCCTATCATTGCGACTTCTGGTGTTCCACAGGGTAGCATACTGGGCACGCTTCTCTTCGTAATTTTCATCAATGATATAACCAGCTGTTTCAAATACGCAAATTTTCTGTTGTACGCTCATGATCTTAAGCGTTTTTCGACAATTACGAGCAATGAAGACATGGTAAGGCTACATTCTGATATAGATAATGTTGCCGACTGGTGTAAAAGTAATAAGTTGAATCTTAATATAAAAAAGTGCTCACATGTTTGCTACTCAAAGTCTCGCTGTCCGTTACCCACATGGTATACAATCGATGATCTTCGATTATCCACTTTAAGTTAAATTACTGATCTTGGTGTTGTATTCGATTGTCAATTTCTGTTTCAAACCAATTTTAATTACATAATTGCGAAGGCATATTCAACACTTGCCTTCATTAAACGTCTTAGCTCTGATTTTACCGATCCTTACACATTAAAATTGTTATACACCTCTCTTCTGCGGTCTAAATTAGAATATGCTGTCTTTATCTGGAGGCCATTCTATAATTGTCACATTACCAGGCTTGAACGTGTGCAAAAAGTTTTTGTTCGCTTTGTCCTACGGTCGTTGCATTTCAATGACCCGATTCCTTCTTCAGTAGTCGCTCTTTGCTTATAAGCCTAAAATCGTTAAACAGCAGACGTTTTATTCTGTCTCTCACCTTTGTTTTCGACTTGATAAGTGGAGCGATTGACTGCCCATTTCTGCTAGCCAGAATTTGTTTCAACATCCCACAGAGGAGTCTACGCAATCACGATACTTTCTGGCTGGACACGGTTAGAATAATTTACACGTCAAATGCTCGAATTTCAAGAACTTTAAAAGAGTTTGGTATGCTTTCAAATCCTGTGGGGCTGGACTTTTTCTCCACAAAACATATGTTCAAGACTTGTATACGTAAACTTTTAGTTAATTTTTAGTTTTTACGATTAAATAACTGTGTGTCTATTTTTTTTTTTTTCTTGTAATCTGTATGAAAATTTTCATAGTTTCTAGATTAATATGAGATAAATAAATAAATAAATAAAGGGAACGATGTAATATGATCACATTGAATCTTCCAGTCCATCCCCGGTCACCAGGGTCCCACCTGCTAAAGAAACAGGCTTCACTACGTTTAGGCGAGGTTGAAAATTGGGTAGGAGAAGCTATAAATTGGGCTGGCATCCCCATGAAAGGGTTGCGCTAGACAACCTCTTACATTATCTGCGTCGCCCTTTACAACAAGCATACCTGCCGCAGGTATTTTGAGAATCTCAATTTTTATAAGGAAAACAAGTTAATTTTGTTTTACAGATTTTCGGACAGGGTGGATAATTGATGTAAGTATATTGAAATGAGTTTCAGTCATTTCTTGTGAAATTTGTCTGTTTTTGAAAAATGACACTAAAGATGGTACAACATCGAAAGCGGTTTATACCCAAGCCATATTTGATAAGGGATAGCGGAAAATCGTTCCAATATAGGTACATACTTCGGTAAAATGGATCTTTTTAAACTACTTTGTGAACGATTCTTCTCCTTGGGTTTTTTTTTCATTTTTTGAGATGTACTTAAACTTACTTTTTATTTACTTTGTTATATTTGTTTATCTCTCTAGGGTATGCAACTTCTCGAAAGTATGCGGGCTTAGCCGAACTAACGAACGACGATGTGGGTGAGCGGTTAAGGAGCTTGCATCTACACTATTTTGCCTCACATAAGGGCGGCTGGATGTCGGTGATCAACATTTGATCCCCCCGACCGAATCCAAGATATTATTCGAAGCACGCCTATTGCATGATTTGCATTCAGGGTTCTTGGCTGCATTACAGCGGGGGGTTCCCAACACCGGTCCGCCTCTGAAAGTAAACATGACTTTAGTAAAAAAAGGCTCTACTCTGGTGAACAAATTTCTTCTCTATATTTTATATTAAACTACTGGGGCCGCCCTATTTGACAGGTAGTCGTACTATGTGTGAAAACTCAACATCATATGACGGTACAAGCGATGCTTTGAACTTGGTGACTTAAGGTAGTAGAAAATGAACGAGTTTCGTAATAAAATGGCAGGTGAACCCAAAAGGAGTTGTAAAGTCGAAAGGGGTACGGAGCAGAGAGGGTAAGAGAGCTACCTTACATTTAAGCATATTTTTTGTGCGAGTACGACTTATCGGGCAGAGGATAATACAACAACGATGGATTGCTCTGAAATTCATTAAAAAATTTGGCAGAGGAGGTAGATATGAAATAGTCTACAATCGTGGAAGACGACAAAGTTCAGAGCGATAAGTCAATTGGAAAGGGAATCTAATCAGTAGAATTAAGAATTGTCAAGGAAATTGAAGGGATCACCAGCGCAATTTTAAGCTTCGTCAGCTCAAATTCCATCCTCACTTACCCGAGGTGAATCCTGTTTATTCAACAGGCTTGACTTTGACGGCTCACTAATTTTTCATGAAAGGACGGATGGCGTAGCAGGTTCAATGTGATTATATCAATTCGTTTTCATGATGGTAAAGATAGTGCCTTAGTGCTGCTATTTATCGGAGCATACCAGATCAATATCCAAGAAAGAACCATACAATTTGATGAAACTCCGCAAAACCTTCGGTTAGTCTAATTGTTGCTACAAGAGTAAGAAAGAGAAGAAGATTTGTCCAACGTTTTAACCCGTAATTGATCCAACGGAAAGAGCAGTATTCATGTGTCTTTAACACAATAGAAGGAGGTCAAAAGCAATAATTCCACTTAAGAGGCAGGAAAGGAAGGCCAAGATTAAACCCAAGATCATACCCTACGATGTGGCAGGTACCTCTAAGTCTGAACTACGAACAGAGGTGCCTGCCAGCAATAGCTGATAGCGAATACTGTTATTTAACAAGCGCGACTCTGGCGACCCCAAGCTCCTTACAGAAGTAGTTGATGGGATGACATAGGGGGTCGACGGAGAAGAAGGAAATTGTGATGAAAAAAAATATGATGATGATGAAGAAGAAGAAGAAGAAGAGGAATAACAAGAAGTAGAAGAAGGATTCGTATCAAATTACGACTCCGCGCAAAGACAATGCAAACACGCAAATATTAACATGGTAGATAGAGCGCTGTTCCTCGCTAAACCTAAGACAAAGATGTGGATCTGTGGTATGGTGAATGAAAATGATTGATTTTACGTGAGAACCAGCAGACTTCGGTGTAATTTTACGATGAACCAATGCACCCGGGGAAAAGAAAAAAAATTACCAGCGTCTAATTCTCGTTTACTTTGGAATCAATTGATGATGTGAGGGAACAAAGTATCACGTTGGTGGGGCTGGAGGCCTATCTAACAACTCTTTCATTGTATGCGTCATGGCATCCGGTTGCAATGCAACTCCACATTTGAGTCGAGGAACTCTTTTGAATTTGGGTTTCAACCACAGTCACCACGAAGCTAGGACCTATCCTAAATTAATCAGAAACCGGGCAATTTCCGGGATTGTATCCTCCTCCTCGTGGTACCTACTTTAACAAGTGAAGGTAAAAGGTTGAATAGCCAATGTGGTAAATGATTTAAGTTTTGGTTGCATTGGTTGGCACCATTCAGCGCAGCGAGGAATATGTTGTCGCGATTTGTTGGACGGTCAGGTCCGTTTAAACGTTTCTGCGCCAATTAACTAGGTAATAAAGTAAGGAAGAGAGGTATTAAGGACATCAATTTAATATACTGGGTAAAGGGAAATAAGAAGAGACCCGGGAACCTGATGTCAGTTAAGGACAAATAATAAATAAATAAAATGAGCATCGGGGAAAGAATATATATCATTTATCCTACCCATTCAACTATGTGTTGTAGAAACATGGACGCGGTTAACGTCAAATGTGTTATACGAATGAAAGAAGATGCTCCGGCAGAGAAAGTATTATTATCACCTGTGGTCTATGGTAGCACAGACTCTGTTGGAATGCCCATATGAAAACGATGTAAGTTTCCTTTGTGTATCCTTTTGTGGCTAGGTAGTGTAAAGGAAAAGGCGACTGGGTAGTATTAACATATATTTCAACGACTGGGTGAAGATAATCGTTCTCGAGATGGTCGGGCTGGTGCCATAATGATGCTTGTTACCGGAATGTACAGGATCTGGAAAAGGACTCACTCCCCGAGTCTTTATCGCTACAATAACAGCAACAACAACAACAAAGTGAAGATCGTTCCATCTGGGCTGTTAGACAAATCACACCGGCATTATGAACGCCCAAGCTTAGAACTGCTCCAAAGAACAACCTATTTGCAATGTTTGTCTCAGAAAAAAGCTAACCTCAGTAACATCTGGCAATACTGCCTGTTGGGTTATTGCATGAAGGAAAAATTTAGACCCTCAATTTAATGACCCCCCTTTCTGTAAAACTTTCGGCATTTCAAAGCTGTGTGTTGCCTATAATGGTACAAGTTCCAACGCTGCGTTTAGTTTTTCAAAAACAATACAAACCATTCTTCACACACGCTTCCGTAGTAGACATTTCATGATCCATTTGATGATCTTAGCAGAGCCGGAAACGGTGTGTTCGCAGATATAGCAAACTTGCATTCATACGTTAATGTTCATTATAAACAGATTTAATCCAATCTAAGGTACTCATGAAGATGTAAAGCGCCTCTGCTGCTGTTGCTATTAGCATAAGGTAATAATTGAGAGCATCTAACTATTCAAACCTTTCATGTTAGATAAGACAATTGCATTCTTTAAGCACAAATACCATTTGATAATAATCATAAACCGTTATTTGACAGACTTGATGTTGACAGCATTGAATTATGCCCATCAACACAACAGAAATGCTAATAAAGTCGCTGACAACTTTTTATGTTTTTATTACTTTTATTTTTTTTTTATTTGAGGAAATACCTACAAGCTTATTTGCTGACATACGTAAATACATTTCACATACCATGAACTAACATAAATATTTGTATTTTTAAAGGCGCTAGCTTATGTGTGTATGTATGTGTATAAGAATGTAATACATATATATGTATCTAGACTACTACGTGCTGACTATAATTAATTTATTTATGAAGTGCTCATGTCAATGTCGGCTTACCTACATATATGCAATTTTCTGTTTATGGCTATATAAGTCCATGCATAAGAACAAATTTACAACAGCGAAGAGAAAAGTAGCAGAAGCAATTTTTTTTAAATTTTTTCAATTTAATACTTTATTTACTATCGATATTTTATAAAAAATCCTTCTAGGAATTCTGTAACTGCAACTGTGCAAACCTATCTTAAAAACGTTTTCGAAAATTCGGGAAAAGTTTACAAGACTTTTGAACTTTTCATTTCGAGATTTTTAATTTTTATAAATTTGTTAGTGAACATGCGTGTAGATCAGTCAAAGTAACTAGAATTTATAGGTCTCTCGGAGCTCGTAGGTAAGTATTTAGGTTATTATAATGGTCGTAACTCAGGTCACTCATGCCATAAAACTTGTTTGAACCTACTAAGTGCTACATTGCATATGTACTTTAACAAGTCCGAGTTATTTTCTAAATCAAGAATATTTCCGATAATCTACATAGACTTCGTAAGGATCAGATGCGTGTTTTAGCTAGATCCGGGAATTTACTCCGAAACTTCTCAACAGTCTCTTTGGTATTTGCGTCTGTACAACTTCCGCAGTAATATTTATGTGCAACAACCATCTTTTCAGCATGCGTGCCTAAAGTTCAATCACCGGTGCAGACCGCTATAAGTTTATGAGTATCGGCTTCAGATATACTCAGTAGGCTTCATGTCTTTCTGTCATTATACGAGTAGTATGGCTATGTACAGCCTATGGAGCTCTTTCACTTTTGCCAAGATGAGTTCACGAAAAAAGTCCGAATTTCCTTCTTCGCTACCTACAACGGTACGTCTGCTTTGCTTGCATGCCCCGAGAGCTACTCTATGGTGCAACTGGCAGCTTTTTTGCTGCTTAACTGTCGGAAAAGGTTGATACTTTAGCAGTTATTTTCCGAATATCTAGTGACTTGCAGGCCTATCAAACCGCGAGGAATTCTTCTTGAATTACACCACAGTACGACGTTTTAATGACGCAGAAGTCTCTAGGGAATGCGAATAGACTCCAACCCCCGCATAAGCTTGTGAGATTAAAGATTCCTACTGATTGGCAATTTGTTCGTATTTATTTTTTAAAAATGTGAAAGAAAATCTTGTTTGTTTTAGAAACGTTATCGAAATGTTATCAGGGAGGTACCAATTTCATTATCCGCGTGCTACCAATTTTTTATCGATGTTTTATTGAAGTTTTATCGATTTTTTATAAAAAAGTTTTCGATATGTTATCAGAAACGTATCTAATTTTTTTCGAAATTTTTATAAAATCATCGATTAGTTATCAAAATGTATGTATGAATTTACGTTTATTTTTCAACTAAAACCATACAAACTATTCTTAAATCGTTTTCAAAAAAATTTCAAAATTCGGGAAATATTTTCCAATAAATTCGAATCTTTTCTGTACGCAATTTACGACCCAAAATCTTCAGAAAACACTAAATTAAAAGTTCCAAATTTTCGAAAATAATTTCGAAAACAACTGATATTGTTTCAGGTACGAAATTCAGAAAACTAAACTAAAAAAATTTCATAAGAACGTCTACTCCAATTTTCGTGTTCGCTACTGCATGTCTACCCGTAGAAATAAATGCATACGTGTATATAAGGATCATTCCAACGAAAAAGACATGGCAGAAAAAATATCTAAATATTTGTGGAGTTTTTTTTTATAATTGAATATAAATTGGAAATTGAAATTTGTTCAGAAGCTATACCCTTTCAACTGTGACCTGTCCGAACTATCACTAACCAAAGTGATCAAATATTAAATATTTTTTTTTTGTTTTTTTTTTTTTTTTTTCAAAATAAGTTGGTAGATTGCAAATACAATTTGGATCTTAGACTGTTATTGAAACATACTGTTACGAATATTAGCAAAACTAAGGGGTGCTGCTATCTCTAAGCCGATGCTAAGCAGTGACGTGAATTCACATCAATAATTCAATCATTATGTATCTACATAAACGAAACAATAATTGCGTCTACACATATGTACCATGTATGTATACGAGCAGCGGAGAGTCAATGCACAAACACATGCATATATCTTATCTGAGTTGTCACAAGAGAGGGCAATATTTTGTGCAAGTATTACTGTAATGAGAAATTATACATCTGTAGTTGTAGCTGAGAAATTTATAACTAAGTAAAATTCTGGAAGCGCCTAGAAGATGCCAAGAAGAAATCACAGAGTATAAAAGCATCAGCGGTAGAGGCGCTATGTGCAAGTTTCGATTCAGACACTATCTAGCGAGTAATAGCAGTATTATTTTGATAGTTGAGTTTCATTTGAGCTATCAATCAGTTTGGTTATTAAGCCAGCTAGTTGCAAAGTATAAGTTTTATTTGAAGTACTTTAATAAAGGCCATTTTTCCATTATTCAATATTGGAGTTATTTATTCAACAGTTTAGTGATTCGAACTTAGAAGAAGGGCAAATAAGAGGATTTGCAAGTAAATTCGTTACAATACGATACAGCCAATTTTGAAATATTCTTCGTAGGAGGCGATTTCATTTTCTCATCCGTCACTTTTGGAGCAGATTAATTTTTGAACAAAATGACGTAAATTATATTTTAATAGACTCGTTTAAAACAGATATACAAACTAAAGTCATACAGTTTTAAGCTCTTTAAATTAAGCACAAAGTTAAAATTACCACACAAATTTTAGCAATGACAAGTCAAATCTTCTCACCCGTCACTTTGGAATGCCCCATATGTAGAACATAATAAGATTAAAGGAAACTTAAAATAGTTGCAGTTCACTGAAACAAATATAAGTGTGCATACAACAACTACATATGCTTTTGTGTCTACACAGGTCTTGTAATTAATTATATAATGGCAGTGCATGAGAAAATCTTGCCGGTTTGATCTTATTTCTAATTTATTACTACATATGCACGTAAATACCAATTCCACTAGGCATTTCTCTCTAAAATTATTCGCCCAACGGTAAATGCAAGCTTATAGGGAATAAAGCAAGTTCGTTCTACCCATGAAAATGTATGAACGTGAATTCGTACGCCATGTGAATTAATGAAATTTTACTGCTTTCTCATTTTTTCCTCATTTCCGTACTTTCTTTGAGGTAACTCAAAGTAATTATTGATTTTCAATAATTTTCAATTTATTTTAGTCTGAAGAATATTTTGGCTTCTACTTTTTTGCGGAAGTAAACGCGCAAAACCGCCAGAGATTAAAAATGAAAACCAGCTTTTTCGGCAATAAAGTTCTTAATCTTAGTTTCGTAAGGCAGTTGCTTTGGTATATATGATCCATATATCATCAGATGTATCCCCAAAACGCTGTATCTTAACACAAATTTACAAGTTCTGATCTTTAGTGCTGTGGGAGCTGTAATAATTTGAACTTTTATGCTCCAAACTTAAGGTTTTACAAATTCTGTAGAATTCTGCCTAAGAGAAGGGAATCCTACATCAATGCTTAATACATCTAGAAGGCAAACTAGCAGATTATTTTAACCTATTGAAAAATAATCGGAAATTGGAAATTTCGAGCGAGCGCCAGGTAATTCAATATGCTTTCACGGGTCTAAACGTATGTTCTGTGAATAACATTAGAATAATTGTCTTTTAAGCCAACTTTTCATGCCAACGTCCATGCATACCGATCCCGATACCGATATATAGAAAACAATTATAACGATGGCTTAAATATAGATTGAAAACTTATGCAATTAAACAAATAAAGTTATTATGACATGGTTGGCGTCTAGAACATGTACGCTTATACAAACACACGAGTAGATATGTGCTACTACTTGAATGCGAAGAAAATATAGTAAACATGTAACTAATGAACGCTGATATAACCAATTGTTTTTTATGTCATTTGCGATTCTGTTTTGTATATCAAATTATTAGTTTAATTTAGTTTTGCTATGTCATTGTCAGCGTTAAGAATATCATACAAATTGGTGTTTTCAGTCTTTTGAGTTGGAAAAAATTTAACAGAAATAAACTGAAGAGTTTTGTGTGCTTGCCCTTAAATTATTGTTTTTTTTTTATACGTGGACAGGGGAAATGCTTACGAATCGTTTTGCCCACTAAAACCTCCGCACATCTTCCGTTCCTGAGAAAGCACTTAGCATTACTACAGGTACGGCTCTCACGTTATTGACGTAGGCATGCATATTCCAGATTCCTGGTTAAATTATAAACTTAAATATCTGACCATACTTCATCTTTCACAAGTAAATGTCAACTTAGGTTAGGTAATACCGAGAAATATATCGCCAAATGTATCTCCTGCCCTCCTTCGCTGTTGAACAAAGGGATCGAATTCGAAAAAGCTGTGGCGTAAGTTGACTATGTGTATGCAGTTTTCGAAATTCGTAATCTGAAAATTCAACCCAGTGGGACTATTTACGTAGTTAATCAGTTTTTGTTAGAAATTACGTTAAGTGTAAGCTGACCTCTCAACAAATGCATAATAGATCTACACAAAGGTCGCAGAGCTGCCAGGCCTAGTAATAATAATAATAAGTTGACCTCTCAAATTTCGGAGATAAGCTACACTTTTCTTCAGCTTCACAGCTTTATGTTCCATTGCTAGCGCCGTATCGCTTCTTTCTGCTTAAGTTAGGGCAGACCTATCTCTACCTGTTTGTGCCCAGAGATGGTACACTTCTTTGATTTTCTCAGCAAGATGGTATATCCGCGTAGTAAGATGAGGTGATTTGTGGAACGTAGAGGATGTTATATTAGCTTCACTTTTTTGCAGTTTTGCAGCTCTATTTGCGGGATATAGCCGTACGGTAAGATCAAGTGATTTTTTAAGAAGCCTGCATATTTCAAAGAATGAAGAAACCGAGGTGACGATGAGCAACTATATTTTATATAGCATTGTTTATGTTTACCGCCAATGGCACTACACTACATGTAATATGCGCCACCTCCTTACAAACCCCTCGAACATGCTTTTCAAGGTTGGCTTGCTATTTAACCCAACCACATTAAATTTTGTATGAAATTCGTATTGAAACGTGCTAGCTGATGATTAGCATATATCTCTTGTTGAAGATTATGGTCTATGTATATGATAGCGCCACCTGTTGTAACAATACCTACTCCATCAGCCAAAGCGAACAGGGAAGCTTTTTCTGCTATAAGCAAATGAACAAGGCTTTCATATCATCTATCGGAGCCCTCCCCTTTATTGCTACTATGTTATTCTTACATGTCAGTAGCCTTGTTTTGCTTTGTGGTAGAATAACCTGTTAGGTAGTCCCTTAATATATTTAGCATAAAAATGGTACCTTGGTAGAACTAAGATTTAGAAGTATTTTTAAAATTCATCGCAACCAAAATGAATATTTTTTTTGCTTGGGGATATACTGTTCTTGTTGTTGTAGCGATAAAGATACTCACGGAATGCCTTGGGGAGTATTATCGATGTTAATGGTCTTTTGACGGCTGCAGATCCGGTGCGTTCCGGTAACCAGTAAGGTACTAGGCCGACCATTTCATGAACGATTTAGTATGACCACGTTAAACCGTGAGAACATGCTGTTTGACTTTGTTAGCAGAGTCTTCCACTTCTTCAACACTATTGAGACCCTCGGTTGTTGTGCGGTCTCTTTTGATCGGCCAGTTCAACCCACCCTCCCCTCCATCTATGGCATATTTAATCATTCTTCGGGGGTCACACCTTGCAAAGTTATAGCAAATTCTTTGCACATGCAAAGAATAGGACACGTACAAATATACAATATTCTATTTTAAACGTGAATATCAACAAAGAACGTGATTACATAAAGAACAACTGAAAACTATGTGCATGTAAGACATTTTGTATCAATCAGTTCATATCATAACAAATTTCCCCTAACATAACACGTAGAGTAAAATCAATTTAGCAACAACAGTTATGCAATCTATAATTTCAAAAATTAATATAACATCCAATGGCATGGCATAATTGTCTGATTGTGCGCTTGAGTGCCATTTTCCAATAATTGCAACAAAGAATCTAATACAAACTAAGTGTAACATTATGACGCCATTCTTATATGCATGCGCGTATGTATGTATGTATGCTCAGTGTATATGATTCTTTAGCTATAATTCGCAGAATTTATGTATGCCACAATTTGCAAGTAATTCACGCCTCTAGCAACACAATGAAACCAGTAAGTATGCCTTAGGAATATGTAAAAATGCCCCATTATGAAACTAATCAAACGTAAGACAATGCGGTGCATAATGAAGCATAAATTCACAAATAAAAATGCAATACAGTCAGAATGGCATAGCTGTATTTGTTTGTAAATATATTCTAGTTTTTTTTCACCAAAGGAAAATTTTAACGCAAATGAAGCATCAACATTGTTGCTGTTGGGGTGCATATTTATTTCTGCGGCGAGAAAACTCTTTTTATTTAGTTTGGGATTCGTTATGACATTTTTGTTTGTTAATTTAGTGTAATAATCGTAACCTAGAAAATAATGTAAATACTTTTTGCCAGATTACTGAAGTAATCACTCACCTAGTAAGGATCTCAATTTTGTGGTTGAATTGCGCAGGTATTAAAAAATTACTTGTATTCTAGATTACGAATATGACTAGTAAAATTTCGATACCAAATAAGTTGTTCAGTTGTAAACGCAAAATATTTTTTGGTTTCTTTACTGGCTTTGAAAGAGTTATTGATTTATGGGTATCGTCTTTACTTTCTGATAGGGTCAAATGAATTTATGCAACCAAAGCCTTCTTATTGGTTTGCGGGGTGGGAGCGGGAGTATTTGCGACTATCCAGCCCACGTTCTTATGTATGCGGCTTCCCGACTCGGCAAGCGTGTTTCAAGCTGAGATTTTCGCTATCCAAGAATCGTGTAAAGCGTTAATGGATATCAGTAGTAACGGTAACAGGGTAGCCATTTTCTCCGATAGCCAGGCGGCTCTTGGGGCCATCGGGTCCACGACAATAACATCAAAACTGGATGGGCAGAGTAGGGAGAGCGCCATGATTCTGGCTAGCCGGCAGACCGTTACTCTAATATGGGTGCCCGGGCATCAAAATATACAGGGTAATGAGATGGCGGATGAGATGGCACGGCGTAGAGGGGCTCTTGATGTCTCAGGAGCGAAGGAGGTCCTTGCGCCCCTGGGACTCGTCAAGGATTACATCTCCCAGCACTGGTTGAGCGAGGCCAAAAATAGGTGGAAGCAGTTGCGGTCCTGTAGAGCCTCCAAGAGCATGTGGCCATTATATAACGAAAAACAGTATAGCTGTATTTAAGATGAACAAAAGGGACATATCCAGAATAGTTGCGGTGCTCACGGGGCATTTGATAATTCGGGTATATGCGGCAAGGATGGGACTGGAACACGATACCTCTTGTGGCAACTGCAAGCGTCCGGAGGCGGAGGAAACGGTTGAGCATCTGCTGTGCTAATGCCCAGCACACTGTCGAAGCAGAAAAAAGTTTCTTGGAAAGCCCTTTTTCGAAAGCCTCCCAGAACTCATGGATGTTAGGCCGGGAGAGCTTCCCAAATTTATAAACACCCCGGGATGGATATAGGGGGACGGGTTTCCCTGAGGCGCTTGAAAATTCTTATTAGTCTTCCAGAAAATGAATTTCAGTTCAATATAGTAACAGAGGTCGATGTCATGAGAAGTATGATTGCAATTAAATCGAATGCAGTTGGTGAGGATGGTGTTAGTCTTAGGTTTTTGAAACTGATAATACAATACATAGTGCCAACTCTGACTCACATAATTAATTTTTCAATTACATCATCAACCTTTCCCGCTGCTTGGAGAAAAGCAAAAGTCATTCCTGCTGCTAAAAAACCGTCGGCTGCTGTCTCAACAGATTATCGTCCCATAGGTATATTGCCAGTCTTGTCAAAAGTCTGGGAGAAAGTAGCGGCTGCCCAAATTACGGAATATCTTAATACAAACAGATTCTGGAGCGAATTTCAGTCTGGTTACAGAGCCTTCCATAGTTGTAATACTGCCATGCTCAAAATTATTGAAGATATCCGCCCAGCCTATGACAGAGGTGAATTAACTCTGCTGGCGATTTTGGATTTTTCTAAAGCTTTCGACACAGTGGATCACTCTATTCTTTTACTAAAATTAAGTAAATACTACGGATTCTCTGATAGTTCCGTAAGGTTGCTTGAAAATTATCTTAGAGTTCGCTTGCAGAAAGTAGTGGTTGGAACTAGTTGCTCGGAGATGAAACGCCTTGATTCGGGCTACAGGGATCCATTCTCGGTCCAATAATGTTTTCTGTTTTTATTAATGATAACCAATATTTCCAAAAGCGTATCGATACATCTGTATGCTGATGATGCTCAAGTATATCTTTCTCGCCCGATTGGCCTATCAGAGGGTCTGGTGTGCAGAATGAGTGAAGACCTCCAGCGCATATCTTTATGGGCAAATGTGTTTGGCGTATTAGCGGCAGATAGTTACGACATTGCCTACTTTATCCTTGCAAGGCATTGCTATCAGTTATGAGTCTGTGATTACTAGCCTTTTATTTAAGTTGAACTCATACCTCGGATGCAAGGACCATGTACACTATACTTTATAAGCAAAATATTTTTCCTACTAAGAAAGTTGTGGCAGACAGCAGATTTAATTGTAATTAAGGTGAAACTGAAATTGGTGATAACTCTAATAGTTCGACTGATACCGGGGATCGTTTTCGGCAATATCGACAGTGAGTCACAGAAAAAGTTGCAGCTGGCTTTAAGCAGCTGCGCTCGATGTATATTTTCTGGCATAAATTTGATCATATATCGGAGTTTTCCTTCAAAATACTTAACTGCAGTCTCGTTAGCTTTCTGAATTATAGCAATTTTTAGGGTTCCTACACGGTTTAATCCAGAAAGGGCAACCGGAATACCTATTTAGAAATTTATGTTTTTCAAAATCAGACAGAACTGGCAATTATATTGCTCCACGCTATAAGTATCTTACATCTTCGAGAACATTCTTTGTCGGTGCTATCAAGTTATGGAACTCACCACCAAATAACATTAAAAATGAACGCAATAACAGGCGCTTTAAATTAGCTTTATTTGAATTTCTGCAAAATGTACATACATCATACTTTTTCTTAATTTTTTTTTTTTTTTTTTGAATCAGATTCATCCTTTTATTTTTGTTTTTATTTTTCTTTTTACTAAACTAGTCAAAGACCTTTTTGAGCATACATACAAATATACATACATTAGGGCGGGTCGACTTAAAAATCGCTCATTGCTCTGTGAAAATCGTATTCCAGGGATCAGAATAAGAAACTTTGCCGAAGGAACCATACTTCTAAAACAAATTCTGGTGTCCCCCAATTTGGGTCGAACTTTTGGGTAGGAGCAAATTTTGAAAAATCCGACTTTGACCCATTTAAAGTGCTACAATCGAGTCCAAATATATGACCGACCCCCACTAACTTTGGAGGCCCGACCCACCGATGCCAGTGGCACACCCCTGGAATCCCCCTGGGGGTTTACCATACACACATTTCAAAAAATCGCCGGTTTTGCACTTTACATAAAAAAATCAGCTAAAGGGCTATGTTTTTTCTTTATTTTTATTTATTTATTTATAATAATAATTATTATTTATTTATAATAATATCTATTTTTTTTTTCTTATGAAATTTATTTAGCCAGAACATATGTAAATAAGAAAATTAATTTAAGTGAGTTTTAGAAAAGAAGCTAAAAAAAATATTGTTTGAAGTCTTTTTTACTTTCAAGTCTGGGCAATTTCGCACGGCTCTCTAATGTCGTCGCCATAACAGCCTCTACATTTTCCGGTATAACCCGTTTGGAAACGCTAGCTAGCAATTGAACATGTCGTTCCGTTCCTCGTATGTGTGATGGAATTTTTGGATCATTAAACGGTGGATCATCTTGATTTAAATATTCTTTCAATTTATCGTACGTAACGCTTCGCGTGAATGGTGGTTCAAGTACGTTGTTTATATCATTCAAATTGATCATTTCCGTATAACTTGTACAATTAAAGTTTATATCTGGTTTTCTATAAACTCCAAGTTCCATTGGCTCGTCAACATCGGTTCGATAGCGTAGACTTTTCTTCATGGCACAGTCGCGCTTTTCTTTGCTATCATCAAACAACATTGATAACAAGATATTTTCCGAATGCGCATTATTTGAATTATCTTTAATTACTTGATTGACAATTTTGCGTAAACGAGGTTCTAGAAATCGTGACCAACCAATGAACTTGAAAAATAATGCACTGCCCTACACGACAGAGCTGTAATACTTGATATTGAAGTACATTGGCACATAACATTTAATTATAAATTCAACCAGAATTCTTAAATTTGCATCTGGATTTTCCGTTGTCACATATAATCGCTATAATCTAGCGGCCTTGGTGAGCCACCGAGAATGTACAATTTTCCCTGGTTTGATGTTTGTCAGATCCACCGGAACCACGCCGCTAGAAATTGCATGGGCCATGTCGTATAAGTACTTCGAATCGGTGGAAAATTCAATTTTTTCTGGAGCAGGGGGCATATTTTGCAACTCAATTTTCTGGAAGCCGTCCACCACCTGAAAATATATAATAATAAAATAATTAAAAATGGTTGATAATTATAATAAATGAGAGATAGCAATAACTTACCGGAAGAATTTCACAAGTTTCGATTTGACGGCTCAGTTTTCCGGTTGCTGATCTTGGTCCAGTGCTGGTTGATTTATCCAAAGCTTCAAACAAATGCCGAAAAAGGAAGTTCATTGAAGTGTAGCAGGCAAACGAACCAATGCAATGGTCTTTTTAACAACAATTCGAATCGTCGTATATTTCCACCGTGTGGGCCAGTGTTTGTTGGCTCACCGGCAGTGCATATTCCAATTAAAGCATCCAGTGATATATTTTTATCGTTGAAAAAACCATTTAATTTGGTTGTTTTGTATTCAGCGGTTTCATGTTCAAGTCTTACGTAACCAATCAATTTAGAATTGGGTTCTCTCAAAATAACAAGATGAGGTTTTTTTACCATCCTAGTATGATACTTCTCATCTATTTTATCTACCGTTAAAGTATCATCTTTTCTGCCATCGAATGAAAACGCTAACAAATTTGTATCATCTAACCGTTTGCGAAGCACTTCTTGTCTGCATTTCTCTTTTTCTTTGCGAACTTTCGATTTATTCATGATGAAGAGTTTCCCATGCTTATCTTTAATTTTAAAATCTTGCAAAAGAGCGGTTCCCAATGCTGATGCTACTGTGTCAGGCACATCAAATCTGTCACATACCAAGGCAAAGTTGAAAGAATCGTATCTCTCTGTGTATTGTGAACTTGTGCTTCTATCCATATCTTCTTGAACCGGTGGCGGTGCGTATGTTGAATCATCGGGATCTTGGTATATTGGCATTGATGACATAGACGTTGCTCCTTGCTCTTCAGTTTCCATCATAAATGCATCCATTGTTAGTCTTCTCTGATTATGTTGATCGTGCGTGAACTCTTTGAGGCGTTGGGGAACCTAGCCGCATGCACATGGAGCTGCCTTCAAATCGCATTTACATGTTCCAATGTAAAAAATTGTTTCCAGAGATTTTACATACTCTGTAAATTGTTGGGTGTTGTTTCTTCTCTTGATTTGCTCTTGATACTTGTCAAGCAATTTATTCAATTTATTAAATACACTTTTTTGCAGCATTATTTCCATACCAAGTTTTTCCCAAATTCCAATCAACTTATCTTGTACTTGAATAGTGAATGATTTATGGGAAAACTTTTTTTGTTCTGTTTTAGCACGTTCGCTTAAGTAAAAATAATATCTCAACGTATCCAGATGGGTTGGTAAATTAAGATCATGTAAATCAGTAGACACACCAAAAACAGTAACATCATGCTTGGGTATATGAGTCATTGGGTTTTCGATAGTTGTTGATGTAGTTGCTTCGTCTTGCGGTGTAGAAGATGGTGGATTCATTGTAAACTTTTTGGCTTGGAATGGTCACTTCACTTATTATTTTTTTTGAAATATTTTTTTATCTGAAATTAGCACTTCACACTTTGAGTTCTTCACAACGACTTAATGCATTCACAAAAACTGTTGCGTTATATATGGTCTACGACGGGGTAATAAGAATGAAATGGTAATTTCAATTCTACCTGCTGTGTCTTGTGGTGGCTTAAAAAAACAACACAATCAATTTTACGATCTCCAATTGTGTCACAGTGATACCTTCATTTTTTAAAACGGTTGAATAAAAACCCACACAACTATGTTTACGACATGCAAGTGCATCACAGTGATGCCTTGGTTTTAAAAGGGGGTTGTAAAACGCTAATTTCTAATATTTTTTTTTAATTTCTTTTCTATTACTAAGTTAAATTCATTTTTTCATTTACATATGTTCTGATTGAACAAATTTCTAAAGAGAAAAATAAACTCCAAAAAGAAAAAACATAGGCATTTCGCTGATGTTTTCATGTAAAGTGCAAAAACGGCGATTTTTTGAAATGTTTGTATGGTGAACCCCCAGGGGGGTTCCAGGGGGTGTGCCACTGGCATGGGCGAGTCGGGCCTCCAAAGTTAGTGGGGTTCGGTCATACATTTGGACTCGATTGAAGCACCCTAAATGGGTTAAAGTGGGATTTTTCAAAATTTGCCCCTAGCCAAAAGTTCGACCGAAATTGGGGGACACCAGAATTCGTTTTAGAGGTATGGTATCTTAAAAAATGTGCTACAAACATCTATCAGCCGCTAACAGATTTATTTAATTTATCTTTAATTTATGGCGTTTTCCCAACAATATAGAAGGAATTTTTCTTCTTCTTCTTTTCTTATTCCGCTTCATAAAAATGGAAGCAGATTTTCAATAGAAAACTACCGGGGCATAGCAAAGTTATCCGCTATCCCAAAGTTATTTGAGGGTATTGTTACCCACCACCTAACATTCTCTATTTCCCCCATAATTGCAAGCTCGCAGCATGGGTTCTGTTAGGGTAAATCACCTATCACCAATTTACTAGAATTTACCACCCACGTTTCTAATGGGTTTAGAAAAGGCCTTCACACTGATGTAATTTACACCGATTTCAGTAAAGCTTTCGACAAAGTATCACACCCATTACTTGTTCATAAGCTCAGTCAACTCGGTTTTCAACCCCGTCTTATATGTTGGATTTCTTCGTATCTTAGTTATCGTACGCAAAGGGTTATCTTTAAAAATACACTTTCTGGGGTCATCAATGTTTCTTCTGGTGTTCCTCAGGGCAGCCATCTTGGTCCGATTCTGTTCCTGTTGTTCATAAACGATATATCTGGTACAATTAAATACTCAAAAATCTTGATGTACGCAGACGATGTAAAACTTTTCAAATCATGTGCCTCGGTTGAGGAACATTCCTTGCTTCAAATGGATTTAAATCACTTGGTAACCTGGTGCAATGTAAATTATATGCCGCTCAATCTCAAAAAATGTAAATTCATGTATTTTTCTCGGAGAGTTTCGCCATCAGCTTCATGTACAATTAACAACTATAGTCTAGAAACTGTAAATAATTTAATTGACTTGGGAGTCATGATGGATTCCAAAATTAGTTTCAATCTTCATATTAGTGCTACAGTGAATAAAGGCAAAGGTGTTTTTGCATTTGTTAAACGGTGGTCAAAAGAATTTAACGACCCTTACATAACTAAAGCACTTTTTACAACATTAGTTAGGCCAATATTAGAATACGGCTCGATAACTTGGAATCCGCGTTATCAAGTCCATGCAGACAGTCTCGAATCAATACAAAAACAATTTTTACTATTTTCCTTAAGAAATTTCCAATGGGACTCTTTAACTAATCTTCCACCTTATACTAATCGATTAAAGCTTATCAATCTTCCAACTCTTGCTAGTCGAAGGGAAATGCTTGGTGTAATATTTATGACAAAACTTTTAAATGGATCAATTTCGAGCCCATTTCTTCTGAATGAAGTGAACTTTTGCGTTCCCTCTCGGACATCGAGACACGTCGAACCTCTTCTGCTGAAACAATGTAGAACGAATTTCGAACAAAATGAACATTTTCGGCGTTTATGCCAAGATTATAACTCTCACTCAAACACATTTGATAGCTCGGACTTCCTTTTTTCTATAAAAAAGATTGTTCCCACCTCTCTAAATTAATGTATAATACGTTCGCTGCTGTTCTCTTTAAGTATTACGCTTGGCTGATGAAATTTCTTCTGTAGCTGAGCAGTCTCAGATCGTGACGCCTGACAAACCGCTGCCCATCAGACACTCGGCAAAATAAAAAAAAAAAGTTATTATATATATATATAAATCGTTCGCGTGAACAGGATTAGCCTGGTTTCATTGGGCCACTTGAGGGCAGCGTGCTGCCACAACGTCCATTAAAAAAAAACAAAAAACAAAAAAAAAAAGAAAGGCGGTATTGAGTATTTTTAAAGGGAGTGGGCCTTAGTTCTATAGGTGAACGCCTTGTCGAGGTATCGCAACTTGGACTTTGTTTGTACGATATGGATATCAAATTAAAGGTGTTAACGAGTATTTTTAAAAGGGAGTGGGTCTTCGTTCTATAGGTGGTTGCTTTTTCGAGATATCGCCATAAAGGTGGACCAGGGGTGACTCTAGAATGTGTTTGTACGATATTGGTATAAAATTAAAGGTATTAATGAGAGTTTTAAAAGGAAGTGGTGGTAGTTGTATATGTTAAGGCATTTTCCAGATATCGATCAAAATGTGGACCAGGGTGACCCAGAACATTATCTGTTGGATACCGCTAATTTATTTATATGTGCAATACCTGCCAAGATTTCAAGGGTTTTTTATTTCGCACTGCAGAACTTTTTCATTTTCTTCTACTTAATATGGTAGGTGTCACAACCATTTTACAAAGTTTTTTCTAGAGTTATATTTCGCGTCAATAAACCAATCCAATTACCATGTTTCATCCCTTTTTTCGTATTTGGTATAGAATTATGGCATTTTTTTCATTTTTCGTAATTTTCGATATCGAAAAAGTGGGCTTGGTCATAGTCGGATTTCGACTTTATTTAAAAAAATTTTTTTTTTTAAGTGGGCGTGGTCCTTCTCCGATTTTGCTAATTTTTATTAAGCGTACATATAGAAATAAAAGTTTTAAATTACCTTCTTTTAAAAGTGGGCGGTGCCACGCCCATTGTCCAAAATTTAACCAGTGTTCTATTCTGCGTCATAGGTTCAACCCACCTACCAAGCTTCATCGCTTTATCTGTCTTTGGTAATGAATTATCGCACTTTTTCGGTTTTTCGAAATTTTCGATATCGAAAAAGTGGGCGTGGTTATAGTCCGATATCGTTCATTTTAAAAAGCGATCTGAGATGAATGCTCAGGAACCTACATGCCAAACTTCATCAAGATACCTCAAAATTTACTCAAGTTATCGTGTTAACGGACGGACGGACATGGCTCAATCAAATTTTTTTTCGATCCTGATGATTTTGATATATGGAAGTCTATATCTACCTCGATTCCTTTATACCTGTACAACCAACCGTTATCCAATCAAACTTAATATACTCTGTGAGTTCTGCTCAACTGAGTATACAAATATTGTATTGTTGGTAAATATCCAAAAGTTGATGTACGTTAAGAGACAATAGTCTCACATGTACAAATTTATTAATAAACTTTGAATTTTAAACTTCCAACACCCTTTAATTGGTTAACTCACGAGTTATGGTATCAAAACGGCGCATGAGCGCTAATCAATTGGGACTCGTCTCTCCAACCAACCAACTAACCAAGACTTCTTACCAGGTTCGACTTTTTACCTACAGGAAGGACTATTGTATGCTGATAACTGCTCCCTGTGTAACCTTCGCTCAAGTCATTCCCCTAAGATAGGAATGAGGAAGGAGACCCATCTAGTGCATAGACCAGTTAACTTGTTCACGGCTTCGTCGAAGTTAGACCAAAAGGTTGGGGCGGGGGGAGGTCTTTTCTCAAGTGCTAAATGTAAGCCGCAAGTTTAAGTTGGCTGATCATTGCAGCCTCTTCCAAGTGGATGTTGCTCAGCAAGCGTGGGGCAGACACCACCTCTTGTAGGGTAGCAAGATCCTATTGGCCGAAAGCAGATGGCAGGAGGTCAGCCGAGATGATTTTTATCACAAAGGCTCATCTATCACTGCCAATGGGAATCCAAGGAGTACTCGTCCATGTACTGGAAGCCCCATTTTGCTTCAGCTGTATGGAGGATGATGAGTTGCAATCATTGATTCCCTTTATGCTTTACTGCCCAGCTTTTACCAGAATTTTTTCGGTGTGAACACACTTGGATCCAACGGAGGATATATCCAAGGCTATGTGGTATCACAACGCACTTTCATGCTGTCCAAGTGAGCTTCCCCTAAAACAAGAGAAGGCGGATACCGGTGCGTATATGAAGCATTTTTTTTTTATTTGGTAGAAAAGTGTTAGGTAAGGCTGGTCAGTGAGAACCTCACATAAGCCGTTTTAGTATATAGTGTTGCCAGAAGTTTGCTCAACGGCCAGAATCAAAACCCCTTTCAAAACCAGGATGTTATAAAATAGTTGCGTACTCTTGTGGCACCAATGATACTTGCTTATCGCAGATCTGATTTCTGTGCCACGCCACATAGCTGGAGTCATAGCGCAGGGCATGGAGACAAAATGTGCTGTTGTTGTTGTTGTAGCAATGTTTCGCCCCACCTAATAGCTGCAACCGATCACAAATTGTCATCAATATCCTCTAACAGGGGTCCAAGGAAACTTTCTGTTTCGACAGGGGTGGACCATAATGAAAGGGGTGTTAGAGGCGCTGGTTCCACATTACATTACAAAACGTGCTCGAGCGTCTCCTCCAACCCGTTTCTCCTCCATCTGCTATCACTGACAAGGCCTTATTTAAGATCATGTGATGCCAGAATTCAGTGTCCTGTCAGAATACCCATCACGAGCTTACAGTCCCCTCTATTTCAATGATAAGAGTAACTTCATTAGTCTAGGATTAGAAGACCTGCACATGATTTTCGATATTTAAAGGGGTTAATTACCTATATTTTAAGGAGCAGCCGTCAAAGTGGAGTGAAGTAAGGAATATCCATAAATTATAATTCCAGATTCAGTGGTAGGTCAAAAGGTCAACAGCGATAAAATCAACGGCGATAGGTCAATTGGCTTTCAGACCACTTAAGATGGATATAAAGTCAATTTACTTTACCACACCCATTCAGAACAATGTCGTTTAGCTTAGTGAACACATCATGAAAAAGGCCATAACCATATTTTTACTAAGTCCTGGAGAGCACAAATCAAAAAAATTTTCAGGATAGATTATTTGTTTGATTAAAAACTTTCCTAACTGTGTTAGTTTCTAGCTGGAGTTTTCACTGCAATGAAACCAGAAGAGAGGAAAATCAGTGCCGCATTTTATTTCTTAAAAACCTTGCTACAAATTCAAGTTTTTAAAACTTATATTTCCAATGTTACGTAGAAGGTTAGGAAAGCTTGAAAAGATAAGCTCTCTAACGACGTCCAATAGACTTAGTGTATCCATAATATTACAGAAATTTGTTTGAAGATTAAACCGAAAAACTATCACAACTTATGTTAAAACAAAAGCCTCCATGCCCACGAACATTTTAGGGATTATTATTGACTCTGAAGAAATAGGATTCCACATGAGTGTGTGAGGTTGCGGCAAGCCACAAAATGCCTTGTCAACCCCTCCAAAGTCGTCCCTTATGACAGGCATAGGTACCTCTAATATATTCTAAGTCCCCTTGTCCGATGGAGGAGCAAATATGGTCAAGTTCTTCAGTTTTAAGCATTTTATATATGCAGGTGAGATACAAAATAATTAATCTTATGACGACTTATGACCATTCCAGAAAACTAGAATGGTGATATTGTCATTATGGCTGCCATTGTAACTATTTAAAATTTAACCTAGTGACCATTCCATGAGGTCATGGCATCTGCAGGCTTTGCATTCTTAATATCAATTGCCGCTATGACCGTTGACCTTATTTTAGTTGTTCGTAGATTTGACTGATCTTGTTCTGCCCGAATCAAAAAGTTTTTATAGTTTACTCTTTACCTCGTCTCTTTTTACTTCCTCCATACTTCCTATTTCTACCATTACCTCTCTTTCATCTTTTCCCTCCCTCTCTTTTTTCACCTCCTCTCTCCTTTTCCATCTACATCTCTTCTCCCGTTTCTTCCCTGCTACCTTTTCCTCTCCCTCTCTCTTTCTCTCATGCGCACTGCCCTAAATTTTACATATACCCTAACACTCCTTCTTCTCGCCTTTCCTTTTGCCCTTTTTCTGCTATTTGATGGGACTTCTTTTAGTACTACAGCTTTAGTTATATTTAGGAATATAGTAACTGCTACGAAATAGGCTATGGTTATGGTTTCGGATGTGGCTACGTTTACGTTTTTCAATGGTTGTGACAACGATCACTGCTATGATTACGGAAACTAATACGGGTTGGACTACGTTCATGGACAAACAAAAGCTTATGGCTAAAGTTATGACTACATGTCATGCTATGTTTACTGTAGCGGCTACTGTAATAGCTAGAATTACGTATATGTTATGGTTATGGTAATAGCTTCTGTTAAGGTAATCGCAATGGTTGTGGAAATGTTATGGTAACGGTTCCAATAACGGTTGCGGTGGCAGTTATGACACTGCTACGCTGACGGTAACGGCTTCGACTACTCTTATACGTTTTACGGTTGCAATTACGGTTACTGCTAAGGTGAATGCAACTGCTGTGGTTATATTTAAGTCTACGATTGCTTTACTTATTTCGGTTTCGTTACGGCTGCGAATATGGTAACGGTAAAGGCTATGACTACGGTTTCGATTTCGTTAGGGTGGCGGGTACGGTTAAGTGTACGATTAAAGTTACCTCTCCTGTTACGATTACTGTTAGGGTTGCGAGTGCGGTTAAGGTTACAATTACGGTTACGTTTGCAGTTACTTTTACTGTTACGATGCCGTTATAATTACGGTTACGATTAAGGTTAGGATTTTGATTAAGATTACGGTTATGAGTATTTATATTAAATTCACTTTAGATTATTAGGTTTCAGTTACGGTTACGTTGTTCGCGCATAAAATATCACCATTTCTGATATCCAAGCATTCATTTCTTTTCACGCTATCCGCAGCAGCTGTCATCAATCATTCATCGTCCAACGTATTTATGCGTTATTGCCCTTTTTGCAAATTAAAGTCCGAAGAAAACTCTAATAGCAGTTTGTAGTCAACAACAACCACAACATTCTGTGTTATTGCTTTTATTAAAAGCCTTTTGAAAGATACCAAGGACGTGGTATTACATAAATCACAGCGCAACTCTACTGATTTTGCAAAGGTGCGTAAAAACATATCCAGCGTGCGCGCGATACCTAAGCGGAAGTTCAAAATTGCATACTCCAACCAAAAATCAATTGCGAATATCATATCTGTAATTTCCACACGATTCTTTGACTCTTTACTCAATGATTACTTACTGCAAGCTGGCATGCGCTTCTGGGTAGCCATTTTTAAAATTTCACTCTTTGCCTTTAACAAATGCATTGCTAGCACTTAATTGTTTATGCCTAAACTCGAGCAATCAGCAGCTCAGTGCGGAAACAAGCGCAGACCAATCAAACTGTTATGTTTTGCGGTTACAATCATTTTCGAGCTGCTAATTAATTGAGCAGGAAATAACGAATACAGTTTTTTGCTTATAATCATAAAAAGCAGGGAGCCATTCTAATAGTTGTTTTTTTTTTTTACTAAAATAATCCGGGTAAAAAATTACCCCTAGGAAAGGGTTATGAGATCCAATAGATACCCATAGCATTCCCAGGACGAATCATGCATCCCTTTTATTTTTTGGAATTTTGAAAAAAAAGACAAAATTTTTTAAGTCCAGAAATAAAAACTAAATTCTGTCTTTTATTTTATGAGTCCGGAAATTGAAGTTAAATCTGGACTTTTTTTTAACAAATAAAAGTCCGGCCCTATAACGGCGGAGCGGCTCATTCAAATGAAAGCATTTTTGCCAATAGATTCTTCTAAATGTCTAGATTTGAAACCCTTTTTGGCCGTTTGAAAGTTTTTGTTATTAATTCCGGAAATTTGTCATAGAAAAACTAAAACCAACTCTCATAGTACTACATTTATTTATTTTTTTTTCGTAGTAAATTTGCATTTGTTTTTCGTCATTGAGTTTGATACAGTTGAGATGTTGCCTTGAAATTTGATACTGCTTAGAATATATCTGCGGCACGTATGCCTGTCGTAAGAGCCAACTAAAATACCCAAATGACTCAAGAGGTTTTGTAACGCAACTCTTTTAAGGGGTCGCCTGCGCAATGTATTACTTCTCCAACCCAATATTCTACCTCACCTACCCGGGATGAATCCTGTTTCTTAAGCAGACGAGGCTCTGGCGACCCCAAGTTCCTCGTGATACTAGTGAGTGAAGGACAGGATGGCCTAGAAAGTTCATTGTGGTCATATTAAATCGTTCTAGAGAGGGTCAGATGTATACTTTAATGGTGCTTGTTTACCGGAACGTACCAGATCTATATCCGGCAAAAGACCGTTATTTTTATCACTATAATAATAACAAAAACAACAACAACAACAACAAATAATTCGTATTATTTGGATGAAGCGTTCCATAAATACAGGTCGACCCGAACTTCTATCCAGTCTGAAAAAATAAAATTCCAGATTTTACTTTTATTTTCGGACTAATAAAATGAAAGTCCGAATTTAAAAAGATATATCGAACTAAAAAACTAAAAGTCCGAAAATAATTTTTTCAGAAGGGATTTTATTATAAAACTAGTAACAATTTGGGTCCCTGAAAAGAATTCCAACAAAGAAACTAGCAACAACATTGAAACATTTGCCACAACACTAAAACTGCTGCAAGTGGCAATTGATTTTTACACTTAGTAATTTTTCTGGAAATATTTATTGCTACTTTTATTTACGATGTGATTAGGCATTGAAGTTATTGTTTAGCAAGAAATAATAAATAAAAAAAAAAACAAAAACCCAAGTGCAACTTAACATATTGCCTTGCACTTTGCGCTTGATTCATTTTTAATGGCACAACTAAACTCAAACTAACCAAAAATGCTGCAGAACTTCGAGCAAAAACTCATTGCGCTTGCCACTTTTACGAATTTGTGGATATTGAATTCACCGACAAAACAATTCAATTGCGAATTGCGGCGGGCATTCAGTTGCTGGCTTTATGCTTCTAACGCAATCACCAATTTACATTGCTCTTAAATTTTGTTTTTGTGTTGTTTTTTTGCAACCAACGTTGCTTTGTGAAATTGTGCCTATTTACGGCAATAGGAGAACACATAAATGACAGCAGCATAAACAAACTCGCATTTCATTTGATTGCTCCAAATCACGTATCGCGCTTTTGAGGCTTTCATATGTTCTAATAGGTTCTTGCAAATTTTTGCTTTAAGCTGTTTTGCGATTTTTTGGTTAGTTTTGAGTTGCATTGAGTAGTTATTTAATTCTAATTTGATGCAATGCGGAAATCATTTTTAACACTTTTCAATGTGTTATTTTTACTACTGCCGCTAATATATGTCAGTGCTGACATTTAAATGAAGTTGCTTGGTAGTAAAGTAGTTTAGAGAATGAGAGAATATTTATATGAAATCTGACTAGATAATGACTAGTTACCATTTGTTATCGGCATCTTAAAATATATCCTGGCGTATAAGTTGAACCTACTTATAGCAGTATACAAGACTAGATCTTAAATACTTAATTTCTAACAATTGATTTCGGATAATATTTTTAGGCCGAGTTTCTCCTAATTTTATCTAAAAATTTGGGGGACAGAAACTACGTGTTTAACGCCGATTACTGTGGAAAGGTTTTCATAATAGAAATAAATTTTGTTCTTTGGGAAAAAACAGAATAGCCGTTAGAGTCAATATAATTGGCAGCACCGACCGCAGTAGTGAGCAATCGACTTATAGCTGAAAGAGTTTTTAAATAATTTCGACCTGGCTTGGGTCGTTAGATAAATCATCTCACTGAACGCTGTAGCATATTATGAGTGAGTGACATCACTCGACACACTTCTTCCTGAGGATATTGAAATCCGAGTAACTCAGTTCGCCACAGGTAATGCTAGTTATCCCCGCAAATTCCTATGTTAATATAATTCAAAAGATTTTATGGATATTTTAATATTTTAGTGGAATGTTTCTATTGAAGCAGCAGCACTTATAATACTTTTTATTAAATAAACAAATATAATATAAAGCAAAAAATCTGAAACATAAAATTGTTAACATATTTTTTTTTTACAGCTTGTTTTGCTTTAAAGCTCAAATAAGTTAATCAAACATTTGAGCAGATGAGCAACGAACGAGTTTCGAATGAGCATCGAGCTAATTGAAATGTTCGATACCCCGGTATCTAAAGCTCGAATATTTTTCGTTCATTGTGGTTTTAAGTTTTTTTCTAAAATGTCTTTGAAATATTCAGGGCATGTAATATCTCTATCGACCGAGCAGTACGACTTCGTCTAACTTAAGGTCAAGATATTTTCATTGCATACATATGTACATCGAATTTTATGCAATCAAAACTTTTCCTTTCTATTAATTGTATATTTTAATTTAAAACGCTTAATATCTCATTATCAGCGTATCATCCAATTATGCAAATTATTTTATATTACAATAATTACATTTAATTTTACTACTTTCACGTGTTAGCTACCAATTTGTATTTTGTTTTGATTATAACAGCTCGTTACGCACAAGTATATCTGTTTGTATTGATGTGTTTGAAATAAAATGTATACATAGATACATATGTGAATATAACATACACGCATTCAACTTCGTGGCACTTTATGTGGCATCACTTCATCGAAAGAAATTTTTATTGAAGAGAAGCGTTGACATATAAAGACGGGCCAAGTTGATTTAAATGTAAAATTAAGAAAAGAAAAAAGACAAATTACCACAAAAAAAAGCTAATTAATCAGATAATCCGTTTTGAAAAAAAAGGGACACAAACGCCGCAAAGTAAATGCGAATACAACACGCCAGTTTACGGCACAGTGCTGGCAGCAGTTGTGATCAGTAAACGGCCTTTGCTGCTTGTTGCCAATGGCGAAAGTGAAATCTACACTTCCTCAACAGATTTATTCGAAACATGAAACGCAAATCAATCAAATGTTGCTGTCGGTCAAATATTTAAATAAATGCTATATTAACATATTCATGCAGCTATCATATTAAGTTACAACTTTTGATTTATAAATGTTAGTTTTATTGCCAAAAAAAAAGTCTAACCACGCGTTTTATTTGCCAAAGCGTGAATTTTTGAAAACAGCAAAACACGAAATCAATTAGCTTATTAGGCTAGCAGTTGATTTCATAAATTTTTTCGTGCGTGCTGTTTTGATTTGTGTGTGAATCATTACGGAAACAATTTTGCTTAATTTAAATTTCCAACTTTTATTTTTTATTTGCCTGCAACCTGCAAAAAGGCGCTTTATATTTTTAATATGATCTTATATTTATTGTTCTGAGAAAGCTCTCAGTTATTTAATTAGTAGTTGGCGGTCTTAACCATAACACTTGGTTAGTTGGTCAAGCAATCAAATAAAACAAGAACACACAAAAACACATTTTCAGCCAACATTGTAGCCATTCATCATCATGCAAGTTCGTTTCTTAAGTCTTCTGTTTTATTTAAGGTTTTTCTTTTCTCGTACGCTCATACGCTTCAGTGGTTAATGCTAGCCCGTTTGCTTATTAGAATAGAACAGTAGCGTTTAAATTCGTGAAAGAAAAATTTATTACAAATTTTTTTGTGTAGAAAATGATACAGAATATGCTAATTAATACAAAATTCCGTGCTGAAGTATTTTAACAATTTCACATATAAATCACCAGTGTTTAGATTAACATTAAAATTCAGTTAATTAGGTGATGAAAGTAGACCGCTACTGCTTACTGCTCTTTAAAAAAGAAGCATCTGCTAGCGTGAATGATATAACAAACTATAGATTTTGCCATCCAACAGCTGTCCATCAAAATGTCTTTGTTCGAAAAGCTGGCACAATGGCATGAAACAATTTTTTAATTAAAAAGTGTTGTTTTAAGTTAAATGTGCGGTGCATGATTTAAGGGCACGCAAAGAAGTTCACAGCAAAATTTTTTGTTTGGATCTATTTTATCAGGGTTAAATATTGATGCTCACGGTAAGAATGAGTACAGTAAGGGTAGGCTTATTTAAGTGCTTTGGCAATTGTTGTTATAAGAGAAATTTTAATTGTAAATGTAAGTGTCAGTTTAGATGTAAGTTTAAGAGTAAGTGTTGTTGTTTTTGTTGTTGTATTAACGATAAAGACACTCCCCGAAAGCTTTAGGGACTGTTATCGATGTTGATGTTCCTTTGCTGCATAAGTTCCGAAAACAAGGCACCATTAAGATACTAGACCGACCATCTCGGGAACGAATAATATGACCATTAATAGCGGATGTAGAGAGGACAACTCAACAAAACCCGCAATTCCGAGTGTCATCCGGAACATGCTCATGGGATGAACGGCACTACGTTATTCTGTCTTATAACGGTGGCCTCCAGATACCTGATGCCCTCGGGTTGTTACTAGTCTTGCTGGGATATTGGGGGATATGTCCCAGCTGACCTATCTTCGCCCATAGGTTAGGTTAGGTTATGTTGAACTGGCCGGTCCATGAGGCCCTCACATAGACTGAGTGAGTCCTTAGTGTTACCAGATATTTATTTTTTGCCCATACTTGTGAATATAATCTATGGATACAGACAATAAACAAATTAACCAAAATAGAGCTGAACATCTCCCAAAAGACCAGGCCGATTGCGACCTTTCGGTGCAAGCCGAATCAGCTCACGCCACAGACATGGCGAGGAAGAATAGTGCCCTGCCTAACGTGCAGATGGCAGATATTGAGACTCTACAGGATGCAAATCGGCTAGAATAACAATTTTCAATCTCGTAGGAGGATGAACAGAAGCTTCTTTACTCTCCCGCGAGAAGTGATCAGACTGGCCAATAATCACCCTGACTCAGTAGTCTGGCTCACGGATTCATCGAAATTCAATGAGGGAAGAACGGCAGCTGGCATCTATGGGCCGAACTTCAAGAAATCGATACCAATGGGATGCTATCCCACCATATTTCAAGCAGAAATCTATGCAATAGGAGTTTGTGGTAGAGTATGTCAACGGAGAGACTCATATTCGAAACGCATCTACATGACGTCGGACAGCCAGGCGGCCCTCCGCGCCTTTCAAACCTACACAATTACATCTAGGCTAGGAGATAACTGCATTGAGATCCTTAATGAATTGGGAGCCAAAAACAAGGTTTTGTTAGGATGGGTTCCCGGACATCAGGGACATTACTGTAATTAACATGCAGATTACATAGCCAAGCGCGGTGCTACATCAGCATTCTATGGTCCAGAGCCTTTCTGTTGACTCACAAAAGCACACACTAAGGAAATCATAAGTAACTGGGAAACAAAAAATTCAAACGTCACTTGATTAACTGCCCAAGGCAAGGACAGGCCAAATTTTCACACTTCCGGCAACGAAAGTAACGGCCAAACTCATTAATCTAAGCAGGGAGGACCTACGAACGCTCACTGGGTATTATACGGGACACTGTAGTCTAGGATATCACCTAAGTAAGTTTAATCTATCCAACACTAAAATTTGTCGTTTCTATGAGCTGGAGGATGAAACGCCGGTTCACTTTCTCTACAAATGCGTCGCTCTGGCAAGGCTCTGGCAGATGTGTCTCTTAATCCCTATGTGATATGAAGTAAAAAGCTTGAAGAGGTACTTAAATACATTAAGAGCTTCCACATACAAAATTAAGTTGAAAGGTCATGTACAATAGATCTACAAAAAGGTCGCAGTGCTTCCAGGCCTAATAATAATAACACTATGCGACAAAATCAACTTTTCTTCTGGGTATTGGACCAAACCAACTTTTTTTTTAGAAGAATGAGGCTTAAGTATAAAAATTACTGTCTCCGTTTTTCGAAGTTAGCCTCCAAAAAATAGATATCGGCTTTCGAAATTCGAAGTTCTACATTTCGAAATTTTACTTTATTTTGTAAACGTGTTCAGCAATTAAAAAAAATTAAAATGTGGTCGCAGTCTGCTCTTTTCCCTTATTTGAAGGCTTGAATTCATTTTTTGAGAAATTTACTATAACAGCTGTTATACGAGGTGAAAAGTCAGATAGTCCGATGATAATGGCTACTACTTTCATGTCTGCACTGGAATTGCTCGTACTGTAATTTTACAAAAAAACGAATTCAGCCATTCAAATAAAAGAAAAAGGCGGACCACCACCACGTTTTTACTTTTTTAATTTGCTGAACGCGTTAACAAAAAAAAAAATAAAATTTCGTGGTTCGAAAGCAGATATCTATTTTTTGGAAGCTAACTTCGAAAAAAGGAGATAGTACTTTGTGTACATAAGCCTCAGTCTCTACAAAAAGTGGGTTTTGTCCAATACCCAGTCGGCTGTTGTACAGTGTAATAATAATGCCAAGTTGATCTCATACACTCAAAACCAGAGCTGAAGCCCTATGCACTTGTAGCACTTTTAATATAGTTTTGCTCTGAATCATAGGCACACAAATTTACAATTCAAATACAAAAAAAAAAAAAATAAATCATCTATTAGTATTTTCAAATTTTCTAAGATATTCGATATTAATAATTATATAACACAAAACTTATATTGTAAATTAATTCTTGTATTTTTTATAAATTAGTTCAATGTGAAATGAAGAAAAAAATTATTTTACTTTAAATAAAAAAATATATAATTTTTTTGCTAATGGCTTAGATCTACATATTTCTGCACACATTAGGGTGCCTTTCCAAAAAAAAAATGCGGAAAGTGTTAAAACATTTTCTCAAAACTTATGTTTGTGGAAGTTAGGGGTACAAAAGGAAAGGAGTTTATGTAAAGTGGACTTCGGCGAAGTATCCCCACCCAGAATTTAAATATACGTAATAAACACAAAGATCAGCTTATTTGTTTAAAGGGTGTGTCCTCTGTTGGGTAGGTTGAATTAGCTGTTTTCAGATTTTATATACTATCTTCAATGACATAGGAGTCTGTGAATAACTTGACGCAGTTCACAACTGCACAATGCTGCACGTATTTAATGCCAACAGTCCAATCGATATCATAAGAATATAGTTTTGCATTTCTTTGATAAACTTTACCTATCACTTCTTTTTTTTATGCTTGACTTAAGTAGTTAGTGACCTGTGCCTATCAATGAAACTTACGGAGCTACGGAGGGAAACTTTTGCAAAACTCGTTCTTAGAATGTAGGTTTAACTATACCAAAATTAAAACAGTAGTTATTTAACCCTTTGTTGAAATACAAACGAGCATCCATATAACCACTTTCTTTAATAAAAACAATTTCTTGTTCACAACAATCTAATAAAAATTCAGAACCACACACATTTTGTCGAAAATTTCACTTTCTTTACACAAAACATCTTTCGTTATCAATTCACCGTACTCGACACCAAAAAACGAAAAACCAGATGTCATTAAGCGCGTTAAATGGTTTTACTGAGTGAATAAAAAATTTCCAAAAAAATGGATTTCGTCCGCACATATGCACGCTTATGAATAGGTAAATTAAAATAAAAAAAAGATATAGTACGACAAGTTAATGAACAACAGAAAACTAGAATTGTAAGTAGTTCTTTAAATGGAAAGTGCAAAACAATCTTCTCTAAAAAAAAAAATATTAAATGAACTGTCACTTCCTTTAATGTCTGTGCTTAACTGCACCAAGCTGTATGCACATACATACAAACATATATTGTATAAAATTCTTCAACTTGTATTTACCTACTTATTTTTCTCACTTTCCACTTTGCGATCACTTAATGCGACATTCAGTTTCTTTTAATTATCATTTGAAAGCTTGACAAATCGACACTCAGCACTTTGTATTCAACATTCTTTTTTTTTTTGTGATTTCTTTACATTTCACTTGAGGTGACAAGACTTCAACATAAATTACATACTTTTGTATAGCACTTTTATTTCTTACATTCACGCTTTAGTGTATATAGAATGACAGCGAAATTCGACATGGGCATAGAAAATCCTTGATGTGGGTATACACTTTTTTAAAAGCACTTCGTTTGATCGATTGATTGACCGTCCGTTGTTTATTGAGTCTTCTAGCTTACTGTTTTAGTCCATTTGTGCTGGTGCTCTACTGACTTACAGTTAAATGGTGAAGTAGCACCTTTTGTTATTTTTCTGTTACTGATTGCTTCTGGCGCCGTTAACACAGCACAGTCACACACATACACACACTTTTGACGAGTGAAGTACCTTACATTGTTTGTGCAGTTGAAGTAACATCATTTCACCAATTCCTCTCTTAACCGCAACTTTCATCAACTTTTTGTGTGTTTACTTTACAGTAAACTTTTATTACTCTCAAAACGTTACTCTTTTCTTCTTGACCTTCAACAATAATTTCTGCAATAATTTCTTCAGCGCTTGGCTGTTCAATAAAAATGTTTGGGCGTGTGGTAAGTGGGTAACTATTTGTGTTACTCGAACTAAAAATAATAATGCCGATAGCTAATGTTTGTCGAACAATGAAGGCGTGAGTACCAAGTGCTCATGAAGTTCGAGTTGCAAACATACAAATATCGATAAGTTATTGTTTTACTATCCGAAAAGCGAAATTAACGTAAAACTATCGGTTAATTATCGAGTTTTTTCGCCGAGTCATCGGTCTCTATCGGCTAATAATTATTGGCTGCAGATTTGTTATCGATCTTGTTCATAAAATTTTCATAACAAAACTTTGGGTTGTCGATAATAAGTCAATAATTTGACAAAAACAAATTGGTAACATTCCTGTAACAAATCGATACCTATGCGATAGCAAATTTATAACATTTTGATAACATATTTACAATTTTAGATAGAAAATTCAATAAAAAAGCGACAAATTTTTGACAACAACCTTTAAGCTTTCTATAATAAATCGATAGATATTCGATGACGCATTCATAATAAATCGATAACTCTTCCATAGAAACTTGATAACTCGTAAATAACAAATCGATAACGAAAAGATAAATTTTCTTATCGATCGCAAGTTTATAACAATTCAATAACTTTTTTATAATAAGTCTACAAAGTTTTGATAAAAATTTATAACTTTCCGAAAACATATTAACGATTTCTCGATAATAATTCGATAACTCGTCGATATAAAAGCGCTAACCCATAGATAATAAATAAAATTTTCTATGAAAAAAAATTGATAACACTCTGAAACCTAATCGATAGCTTTGCATTAGCAAATCTACAACGCTTTTATGATATACCGATACATTTTCGATGGCAAATTTGACAATATGTTGATAAATTTTCAGAAGAAACTATTAAATTTTCGATAATTAATCAATAAGCATTCGATTACGTCCCGCCATCTCATCCAATATCCTTAACTCATAAATAACCTATTTTATCGTTCGCAAGTTTATAACAATTCAATAGCTTTTCTATAATAACACCATAAACTTTTGAATTTCTAAATTTTTTCAATTTTCTGTAACAAATCGATAAACATTCGGTGATAAATCTATAATTTTTCAATTACAAACTGATAAATTGTCGACAAAAAATCGATTACTCTAAGATAACATTTCTTATAGATAGCACGTTAAAAAAATCGATAATTTGTCTGTAACAAAACGATCACTTTTTTAATAAAAGTCGATAAATGTAAGAGAAAAAAAATCGACAACATTTCTCACAGATAAAACTTCTTATCAATGGCACGTTTAAAAAATACAACAATTATTCTGCAACAACTCGATTGAAAATCGATAACTTTTCTATAACAAATACATAACTTTTTGATAATCGACAATTAAGAGATAGATTTTTCTATTAAATGCACGTTTATAACAATTCGATAAAAAGTCGAAAAATTTACGGCAAAAAACCGAGAGATCATCTATCGAAAATCAATAACTTAGGGATAACCTTAGTTATCAACTTCGAAAGCAAATCGATAACTCATCTATACCTCGTCGATAGCACACTGAAAACTGGTAACTTTTCGAGAAGAAATAATTCACACATCTTCTTGCCGTCGATAACAAACCGATTTTTTTGAACACGGTAGTGTAAACTTGTTTAAAACGGGGGCGGAATCTGTTATTCCTTTTATAATATAATTCCTTGCAAAACTATTAATTTTGGACTTTTAATATATTTGGATCAAAATAAAAATTATTTTCGGATTTTTGATACCTGAGTCTGATAGAACTAGTTAAACTCGGACTTTTAAAAATAAAAGTTCGGAAAAAAAGTTAAATCCGGACTTTTAGATAACAAAGAAACGGCTTAACCGAATTAAATTTTTTTTTTATTTCGGATAAACTATTTCTTTGTTATCAAATGAAGCCGGAATTTTAGTTTGGCCTTACGAAATAAAAGTCCGGATGTAACTTTTATTTCCGGACTTTTATTTTTAAAAGTCCGAGTTTAACTAGTTCTATCGGAATCAAAAAATTAAAATACAGATTTTACTTTTATATGTGGACTTTTATGGAAAAATTTCGAAAAATAAAAAGGATTCATGATTCGACATGATATTGCTATAGGGATACCTAGGAACTCAAACATTTTCACCTAGGACAGTTTTTTGACCAAGACTTTTTCGACTCCGAAAAAAAAAAATTATTATTATTTTCCGTCCCTGGTTTAAAACGTTTTGATGTAAGAAAGTATTTGGTTTATTTAAAGGGCTTAGAAAACTAAATTCGGACAAGGATTTGAAAATTTAAAGAAAGTTTTCGTTGGATTCTTGTATTCTACTTTCCGCGTAGACTTACTTAAAACTTTTTTCAAGCAAGAGCACGCAAGTGAATTCAATCGTATTAGCAGTTCAATTGCCGATCGATGAAGGCCCTTCTCCTGCCGTTATATAAGCACTTCTTCCGTAAAAAGCTAAATATGTTTTAAAAAATTGCAACTGTTGAGGTGTTAAAATTTGATATTTGTTTTATACTGTAAACGCTGAAAAGCTTATATGAATATCAAAGTCTACAAAAAAAAAACAAGAAATGCGAGAATAGCTCTCAAAGGCGTACTGAAAGTTGGAAAAAAGTGCACTGTTAAATATACACCCATACATATATATTTGTTAAAGAACAATGGACACAAATTAGCAGGCATTATGCTTAAGATAAATCATTGCGAAACCACAATATCTGTTTTCAAATTTTTTTCGCCAACTATTTTGCGTGGGAGGATAAGAGTTTGGCAAAAATGTGTTTTCTCTAATTTATCAGTTTAACACAATAACAGCGAACAAATATTTATTGCCAAAACAATGACCTCTAATCAAATGGAAATTAATTCGAAATTATAATAATAAGTACTATTTTTTCTTAACAATGAATCTACATTTAAAACTTTCTTCCAACATATCTATATTTTAATTAAGTAAACAACAGTATAGCCAAAATTAAATTCATGTTAATCATCAATGGCACACAAGACTGCAAAAAGTTTAAACTTTTTTATAGAGGTCCGAACTTTTGTTCTGTTGTTAATTTAAAGCAGAAAATTTGGTGATATTGAAAGAAGTTAAATACGAAATTCATCAAGACTATCTCAATTTTTAAATAAATAATATCTGTTGTTTTGCTCCCCTTATACATGACTATGAAATAAGTCTTATAAAAATTATTTAACCACCACCAAAATTCAATTTATCTTAGGCTTTCAACAACACCGACACCTCGTTAAATTTTTTTTTTTAACAACAGATCTATTGAACTGCGAATTACTTGAGTGATTGTTTGGCATTGGGTACAGACAAGGAATGAAACATCTTATCCTTTCCTACAAGTGGGAATCACCTTTGCTTTCTACGGTGATAACTGCACGATAAATTGAACGGTCCTCGACCCCTCGATAGATGATCTTTGCCTTTAACTGCGTGCTTTTCTCCTTTGTTTCCAGTTTTTTTACATATCCTGACGTTATTTACGATATTATTTGCTACGTGGACGAAGCAAATGTCAGTTTTATTGGATATCCGCGGCGATTCAAATACGCTACCTTCTGTCAGATAAAATGAACAAATACAAGGCGCGATATACCTCCAAATATAATTTAGGCAGAGCTTCTATTCCAATTTGCGTTGTTGCTTTTGTAGCGACAAGGTAACTCCCCGAAGCTTTTGCCGGATATAAATCCCGTAGGTTCCGGGGACTGTAGGATTCCCCTGGAATGAGTGAGGCTGACAAATGGGTTGTGGAAGCTATGAATGGCACCGCGCTCTTTTTTAATTGTTCCTTCAAATTGGTGCAACGGGACCTACATGTTTTATGCCGAACGGCATCTGCATAGCAGATGAGTTTTAACTGTGAAGCTTTTCATGGCAAGAAATATACTCGGAGTATTCGCCAAATCACTGCCGAGGGAGACCTGGCTTAGAAAAAATTTGTTCTAATTTAAAAAACTTTTTTCTAAATTTTAAAAGGTATTTGCAAATTTTTAGGTAATATTTTTCTTATGTGTATATTTGAGACATAAAACTGCTGTAATTTTACCGCGAAGATGTTCATGTTAATTTTTGTTTTCAAGCAGAAATAAAGAGGTTTGACTTAAATAGTTCTGCATAAACATATAAATCAGACAAGTAGTGCGTACGTTCAGGTCTAAGAATTATTGCTTGTCAGCTTACCGGCATGATCTTTAGCGCGTGCGGTTTGTTGAGCGTCTTAAATTGGATAAACGGCGCGTGCTACAATTTTCACTAATACAAAGCAACAACACGCGTTGTCAAATTAAAACATAGCCAATGAACAAAATTAGTTTCAACAAACTTGGCATAATTTTTTCGAGATTCCATACATAAAGTGTACACAGTATGTCTTTAAATATAATAACACAACTACATGCACATTTCTAACAGTATTTCAGAAAAGCGGAATGAAATGCAGAAAAACGCAAATGTATTTCAGAAGACTTCAAATAAAATTCAGAAAAACAAAAATGTATTTTAGAAAATTTCAAATATCAACGATGAATTAATAATTTGAGTTTTAAACCACAATATAGTTCACATTAATTAAGAATTATATTGTTGATAATGTCGGAATGGAAGGGATTGTGAGTACCATGTAAAAAGTTTGTTGATAAGTTCGCAGTCATTGGTTTTCAACTGATTATCCCTTTCTCGTAGCTGGAAAGACCCAAAACCTTAACCCTCTTAATTAAGTTTTTATAATTTCAACATCATTTTTAATGTTTCTGAATAGGTTGTCGGAATGGACTAGTTACCGAGCAACACTGATTCATATTCAAAGTGATTAATAATTATGCCTTCACTAATGTGATTTCGAGCAGCAAATAAACGATTATAACATAAAATTAAGGGTTGCACTGTGTGGGGTGCACAGTGTGAAAGGTTGGAAAGGAGAAGTGTTTCCAAGACAGCCACCCAAATTACTGACATCAGAAAATATATAAGTTTCTTTATTTGAAAAAACGAGTCAGAGGTATAAAAATCAATACAAGGAGCCTTAAGTCTACGTTAAAAAACAATTATAAATAAGGCGCGTTAATCTCTGAAGAAATTTAAGGCCAATTTACGTAGTTTTTTCCTTAAGTTTTCCTACAGGTTAGGAGAACGACGCCTTACGCCCACTCCGAAGAGCATCTGCAAGGAAGATGAGTTGTTACATGGCAGAAACAAAAACATATAATTTGCACCTTGGTTAAAATCAGAAATTCTCTCAGAAATATGAAAACAGTCCAGAAATTAGCTCGAACATATAATTATATTTATTTATCATTTTATTCTGACTTCAACGAGAAACTGGGTTATAGTTGAATTCAAATTTTGTAACACAATTTTTCATAAATTAATTAACTTTGAAGAAGTGACCTATTTTTTTGAGCAAATTGGAAGCGTGGGCGTTAATTAAAAATAACAAGCATACTCGTCCATCACATATTATACTTCCCAGCGGGTTAGAGGGTCAGAATATAACCGCTGTAGGTATGCCTGTCGTAAGAGGCGACTAAAATACCAGATTCAAGGGGTTGTGTAGCGCAACCCTTCAGGTTGCCAGCGCAATATACAGCTTCTCCTAACCTCATTGTCAACCTCACCTATCCGCGGCGAATCCCGTTTCACTAACAGACGAGGCTCTGGCGACTCCATGCCTCTCATGGGACTTGGCGGTGGAAAGGGAAGGATGGCCTGAAGGTTTAACGTGGTCATATAAATCGTTCCCGAGATGGTCGGGCTAGCACATTAATGGTGCTGTGTTACCGGAGCGTACCGGATCTGTATCCGGCAAAGGACAATCACATCGATAACACTCCCCAAAGCCTTCGGAGAGCAACCTTATCGCTACAACAATAATAACAACAACATATTATTATATAAGTATGCTCAACAGCTTTATTCACATACATACAGATATTTACTGTTTAGTTATAAACACATTGTACATATTTAAAAGTATAAGTTGCTATTACCTTATTACTACGTTTTGTCATGCACGGTCACTGATAACTTTATTTTCTTATTATCACTTGCAATTTATAATGTTCAGATGGATATACATAACTTCATAAAAACATATGCTAACATTTGATTACTTTACCATTGATCTGTAATCATTGTTCTATATAAAACATATATACATATGTATGCTAGCATAAAACAAGTAATGACGGCACTGTCTTCGGCTGTGCCGAAGACTTCATACCTTTCATGAATGGGGCTGAGCAATAATCTTATCCCGTTCGTAATCTCCAAATAATAGCATGTATAAAACAAGTAAGGAAGGTTAAGTTCGGGTGTAACCGAACATTACATACTCAGTTGAGAGCTATGGTGACAACATAAGGGAAAATAACCATGTAGGAAAATGAACCGAGGGAAAACCTGGAATATGTTTGTATGACATGTATATCAAATGAAAGGCATTAAAGAGTATTTTATGAGGGAGTGGGCCATAGTTCTATAGGTGGACGCCATTTAGAGATATAGCTATAAAGGTGGATCAGGGTTGACTCTAGAATGCGTTTGTACGATATGGGTATCAAATGAAAGGTGTTAATGAGTATTTTAAAAGGGAGTAATCCTTAGTTCCATAGGTGGACGCCGTTTCGAGATATCACCACCAAGGTGGACCAGGGGTGACTCTAGAATGCGTTTGTACGATATGGGTATCAAATGAAAGGTGTTAATGAGTATTTTAAAAGGGAGTAATCCTTAGTTCCATAGGTGGACACCGTTTCGAGATATCTCCATAAAGGTGGACCAGGGGTGACCCTAGAATTTGTTTGTTCAATATGGGCATCAAACGAATGGTGTTAATGAGTATTTTAAAAGGGAGTGGGCCTTAGTTCTATAGGTGGATGCCGTTTCGAAATATCGCCATAAAGGTGGACCAGGGGTGACTCTAGAATGTGTTTGTACGATATGGGTATCAAATTATAGGTATTAATTAGGGTTTTAAAAGGGAGTTGTGGTTGTTGTATAGGTGGTCGCCTTTTCGAGATATCGCCATAAAGGTGGACCAGGGGTGACTCTAGAATGCGTTTGTACGATATGGGTATCAAATGAAAGGTGTTAATGAGTATTTTAAAAGGGAGTAATCCTTAGTTCCATAGGTGGACGCCGTTTCGAGATATCGCCATAAAGGTGGACCAGGGGTGACCCTAGAATTTGTTTGTTCAATATGGGCATCAAACGAATGGTGTTAATGAGTATTTTAAAAGGGAGTGGGCCTTAGTTCTATAGGTGGATGCCGTTTCGAAATATCGCCATAAAGGTGGACCAGGGGTGACTCTAGAATGTGTTTGTACGATATGGGTATCAAATTAAAGGTATTAATGAGGGCTTTAAAAGGGAGTGGTGGTTGTTGTATAGGTGGTCGCCTTTTCGAGATATCGCCATAAAGGTGGACCAGGAGTGACTTTAGAATATGTTTGTACGATATGGGTATCAAATGAAAGGTTTTAATGAGTATTTTAAAAGGGCGTGGGACTTAGTTCTATAGGTGGACGCCTTTTCGAGATATCGCCATAAAGGTGACCAGGGGTGACTCTAGAATGTGTTTGTACGATATGGGTATCAAATTAAAGGTATTAATGAGAGTTTTAAAAGTGAGTGGTGGTAGTTGTATATGTGAAGGCATTTTCCAGATATCGACCAAAATGTGGACCAGGGTGACCCAGAACATCATCTGTTGGATACCGCTAATTTATTTATATATGTAGTACCTGCCAAGATTTTAAGGGTTTTTTATTTCGCCCTGCAGAACTTTTTAATTTGTTTCTACTTAATATGGTAGGTGTCACAACCATTTTATAAAGTTTTTTCTAAAGTTATATTTCGCGTCAATAAAACAATCCAATTACCTTACCATGTTTCATCCCTTTTTTCGTATTTGGTATAGAATTATGGCATTTTTTTCATTTTTCGTAATTTTCGATATCGAAAAAGTGGGCGTGGTCATAGTCGGATTTCATTCATTTTTCATACCAAGATAAAGTGAGTTCAAGTAAGCACGTGAACTAAGTTCATTAAAGATATGCCGATTTTTGCTCAAGTTATCGTGTTAACGGCCATGCGGAAGGACAGACGAACGACTGCGTGTATAAAATCTATGCCCCTACCAAATTTCAAAAGGATTGGTTAGTTTTTGTTCGAATTATGGCGTTAAAAGTATCCTAGACAAATTAAATGAAAAAGGGCGGAGCCACGCCCATTTTGAAATTTTCTTTTATTTTTGTATTTTGTTGCACCATATCATTACTGGAGTTGAATGTTGACATAATTTACTTATATACTGTAAAGATATTAAATTTTTTGTTAAAATTTTACTTTAAAAAAAAAATTTTTTTTAAAAGTAGGCGTGGTCCTTCTCCGATTTTGCTAATTTTTATTGAGCATACATATAGTAATAGCAGTAACGTTCCTGCCAAAGTTCATCATGATATCTTCAACGAATGCCAAATTACAGCTTGCAAAACTTCTAAATTACCTTCTTCTAAAAGTGGGCGGTGCCACGCCCATTGTCCAAAATTTTACTAATTTTCTATTCTGCGTTATAAGTTCAACTCATATACCAAGTTTCGTCGCTTTATCTGTCTTTTGTAATGAATTATCGCACTTTTTCGGTTTTTCGAAATTTTCGATATCGAAAAAGTGGGCGTGGTTATAGTCCGATATCGTTCGTTTTAAATAGCGATCTGAGATGAGTGCTCAGGAATCTACATACCAAATTTCATCAAGATACCTCAAAATTTACTCAAGTTATCGTGTTAACGGACGGACGGACGGACGGACATAGCTCAATCAAATTTTTTTTCGATCCGGATTATTTTGATATATGGAAGTCTATATCTATCTCGATTCCTTTATATATGTACAACCAACCGTTATCCAATCAAACTTAATATACTCTGTGAGCTCTGCTCAACTGAGTATAATAAGAAATATATAGTGAACAGATATAGATACCTAAACGATTTTTAAGATAAATATAAAATAATTAAAAAAAAATTTTTAAGTTAAACGGTTTTATTGAAAACAATACTTACATGAAATAATAATAATACGAAAAGCTACAAAATAATTAGGTAGGTCATAGGTACTAGTCATCACACTCCTCATCAATCTAGGGCGTTGATCAGACAGCTAAATAAAAGCGTTGGGCGCGTGAAATTTCTAAAAATGTGAGGCGTAGCATAACCTGATTAAGGTTCAGTTGGTTTTACTTATGACTATCAATAGAAACATGACGCGTCCAACGCTTTTATTTAATTGTCTGATAAATGCCCTAAATTGAAAAAGAGTGTAATAACTAGTACCTAGGACCTACCTAATTATTTTGTAGCTTTTCGTATTATTATTATTTCATGTAAGTATTGTTTTCAATAAAACCGTTTAACTAAAATTTTTTTTTTTTATTATTTTAGTCTTTATTTAATTGCCTATTATTTCTCATTCTATTTAGTTCATTAAGTGACTCATTATTACAAGGACTCTTTCCTGACAATTTGCTACAACCTAAGTACTCAATACATAATCCTTCCAAAGACCTTACTCGAATCTGCGCCACGTATGCTTTTCCCTCCTCCAACTCCAAAATATTTTGATGTCACTTCTACTGGACTGTATGCAATATTTGTTCCAAATATGAGACAAATCGGGCATCATAGGTCGCTTTCTATTCATGTATGTATTATGTGTTCCAAATATGGACCAAATCAAATCGGACCACAAATACGATTTTTGTGAATATCTCGATCCTTGCGCCACCTAGCGGCGATTTTTTTGATAGGTCGCTTTCTATTCTTGTATGTATTATTGTTCCCAGCATGAGCCAAATGGGACCACAAATACGATTTTTGTGATTATCTCGATCCATGCGCCACCTAGCGGCGATTTTTTTCACAGGTCGATTTCTATTCTTCCATGTATTATGTGTTCCAAATATGAGCCAAATCGGACCACAAATGCGAATTTTGCTAATATCTCGATCCTTGCGCCACCTAGCGGCGATTTTTTTCTTATTATTGCATTGTCATCGGGTTCTGAAGTATATTCCAAGTTTCAAGCTTGTAGCTTATCGGGAAGTTACTTAAATTTCAATTACAAGAAATAAATGGCCAAAAATCTATCTGAACGATCGGTTGTATGGGATATATATTATATATAGCTCCGATCGAAATGATTTTGTCATGAAATCTTCTTTGCTATATTAGAATAAATATCACCAAGTTTAGCGTTTTTATATCGGAAATTAAGGGAGAAATTGCCAATAATCTTTCTATCTCAACGATCGGTTGTATGGGATATATACTAGATATAGCTCCGATCAAATTGATTTTTTCAGAAAATCTTCTATGATATATTAAAGTATACATCACCGAGTTTCACGTTCATACTTTCTAAATTGCGGATGTAATGACCAAAATCTTCTTATCTGAACGATCGGTTGTATGGGAGATATATGTTTTAGTGGTCCGATCCTACCGTATCCGACAAATGTCTAATATAATACAAAAAGACATACTTGCGCCAAATTTCATTGACATATCTCAAAATTTGAGGGAATAGTTTGCGTTCATACAGACAGACGGACGGACATGGCTGTATCAACTCAGTTCGTCGCCCTGATCAATTCGGTATACTTAATGGTGAGTCTATCTTCTATATTTCTCAACGTTACAAACATCGGACCAAAGTTAATATACCATTTCATGTTCATGAAAGGTATAAAAAACCTATTTCGCACTACCGCTAAAGCAGCTGACTTTGTCAGCACATGATTGCACATAATTAATTACATCTCTTGTTTGTGCTACCCTTA